>NC_091393.1:119184481-119784481 GCF_032191515.1 Phaenicophaeus curvirostris | reverse complement strand
CTTTCCTGAAGAAAAATCTGTGCCACGTCCCAAGAGACTAGACCAGGCCTGCCTTCACCATCCTCCCGCAGGCAAAACTTCCCTTGCCATCCACGGGAGTTTTGACTGTCAGTTATGTGTCCATCGAGATGGATTCATCCCTGGTTGAACCCCAAGACACTCGGGTGAAACCCAGGATAACTTTCTTTAGATGGAGGGAATGGATCCAATTTGTTGCTCCAAATATTGCTACAGGTCAGAAAATGTGGAAGAGAAAAAAGTATGTGATAGAAAGCCTGGGTTTTTTTATGGTTTTGAGCCAAGTGTTATTATTGTCTAAGTGTCCTGACCATTATATTATGTCTCTTTTGAAAATGCAATGCGAGGCAAGACTCCCTGCTCCTTTTCAGTAGAACTTTTTGAAGGCTACTCATACACTCCTTACTCAGGCAAAACTCCTGGGTTTTGTTGTTGGGTCTCATTTTCTTTCCTGAGTAAGGACTGTGAAATCTGGCCTGTTCTGGATAACCAGGTAGTGTTTCAGACAGCCATTGTTTCTATAACCCAAGACTTGCCTTGCATGAAGCAAGAATGAAGCTAGGAAACCCTCCTCCTGCTTTGTCTTGATCTGCCACGTACCTTCCCTGTCCCTCTTCCGTATCCACCATGGGGAGGTAGTTCAAAATCTTCTGGCTATATGGGACAGGCTCTTCCACATGACTAACAAGGCAGCTGTATATCTTCTTGCTGAGGCAGAGCAAATTCAGAAGCCTTACTCTTGCAGATGGGCCACTGCTCATCTGCATTGGCTTTGAGTCTGCTCCTTCCCCGTTCTTCTCCCCAGCTGTTTATTTGCCCTTTTTTAAGCTCTCAGCTCAGTCCTTCTGAGTTCTTTTTACTACTTTTGTTCCAAAAAGATTGAAGCTGGGAAAAAAAACAAAACAAAACAGCAATGTAACTCCTTCGGTGCTATGCTAACTGCTTTGTTCAACCCAACCAAATGCTGGCCAACAAGCAGAGTTTCCCTCTTTGTCCTAAGAAGCACCACACATCTGTGTCTTGAACAGGAATGGACTGAGAGGGGTGAGAGAGGGCAAGTGAGGTTTTGAAATTAATTAAAGTCTTATATGTATGTAGTAGATAAAACAAATTGTAAATGCAGACTGCTTTCAAAGCTAGTTGACGCCCACCTCATGGAAGTAAATAGGATATAGCCTATAAGGTATTGAGGGCATTATATATATATATATGTATATTTTAAAAAAAAACCCACAAAAAGTTCACTTTATGAATAAATCACCCTTTAATTTTCCTGAAAATGTAGTGTTCAATAGTAAACACACCTGGCTGTGCTTGCACCTGGTTGCTTTACTCTGACCCACTTCAGCAGCAATGGCTATATTAGCATCATAGGTTAAAAAGCAGGAGGAGAAAGAGAACTCCTCCAGTTATATATTAGCCTGATGTGAAGTGAGTGGCTATGAATTTTCAGGGTTAAAGGGACTAATAAACATGTATGTCTGTGTCTATATACACAGTCCTGTGGAAATATAGAAAAGCATACATGCCGTGTTACTGCAACAGTATATATGTTTTAATATATATGAACACATTGTGAATTCCAAAGGGCTTTTTGAGATGAGCAAGGTAGTTTCTGATGTGAGGTGCTAGCAATTTGGGATTTGCAAACAGGGTTGAAATAAATATTCCTTGTATATTTTTTTTTGTTAGGTGAAAAAGGAGAGAAAAGACCATCAGTAGCTTACAGTCCTTCTGAGGAAATGCTATGCCACCTGATCTTCCACTTCTTAAGAAAACTGAAAGCCAAAATCAGACAAAATATGACGGCCAAATAGTGTCACTGTAAATCAGTAAAACTCCACTGATGTCCTGGTGCCTACTTGCACACCTCATACTAAAAATAATCATTTCTGCTGGTGCCAGGGAGCCCAGTTTGGTCCCTGATGTTTTTTTTCTTAACCTGTGACAACAGATTTCCTGTTTGAGCTTGTAGATTTTGTCAAAATCCAGGCAAATCAAGGGTTTCTTTCCAGGCAGATCCATCTGCATGTGGCAACCCTGACCTACACGGGTGCTTTGGAGTTGCTAGCCTTAGGTGAGGTTTACCCTTCTGCTAGTATCACCATTGCAATGGCAACAGCCTTGTTAAAACTCACAGCAAACTGGGTCCTCTTTTGCAGCAACACCCCCTCAATCTGATTTCAAGCCTAGATATAAGGAAAATATTTTTTAGTGTGAGTGTGGTGAGGCGGCACTGGTACAGGCTGCCCAGAGAATTCCTAGGTGCCCCATTCCTGGAGGTGTTCAACATATGGTTGGATGATGCTTTGAGCACCCTGATCCAGTTGAAGGTGTCCCTGTCCATGGCAGGGAGGGGGTTGGAACTGGATGGTCTTTAAGGTCCCTTCGAACCCAAACCATTCTATGATTCTATGATTCCCTTAGAATTCAAATGCCAAATGCCACTCAACGGGAATGATTATTGTTTTCTTTCCAGATGTCATTCCCATTCATCAGTCACAAGGACAAGCAGCTCATATTTTCTGTTGTAGCTGTATTTACCAATAAAACCCACTGGCAGTGCCAGAGCTTCCCTCTCTGAGACCCAGCTAAACACCACCTGCATGCCACCCCCATCTTTCCTCCCCTTTCCTTCACTTTAAAAACACACACTGTTCCTTCCCAAGCAGTGAAGATACAGGACAAATGCCAGCTGATTACACCTGCAATCTGTTCACTGTAGGGTCTTATTTCAGTTTCTGTAAGCATACGAGTGCACACAGGGACACGCACCTGCAGAAATTTCAGTAGCCTGAAGTTGAAGCCACTTCAGTGGGCTTGCTCTGAGATGACACTGCTGCAAGAGAAACTTTACACCAGGTGATCCCAAGCAATCCCCTCAAATTATTCCAGTTTCACACCATATAACCTATTTTTTTCTACTATTACTGAAGCCTGAGTATAAGTCAACAAATTTACAATAGGTAAGTATTAAGGGGAGCAGACTGGTTCACACTTATCCATAGAACTCTTGGTACTACTCAAGCAATTAAACAAGCCTTAAAATGGATTTAATTGCAGCCCTTTGGAGGAGAGCTCTGATGGGTGTTTTCTAAATCAGCATCTAAATAGTTATCACAGCCAAATCCCTTGGCCCTCATCTTCTTTATGTAGGGGGAAGAGATTTTTCATTGAACATCCAAATTTGCCATTAGCTGCAGAATGTGCCCCCGCCCTAAATGGTTCTAATGCTTTTTTTTTCTTTTGTGGAAAACATTTTCTGATCAGAAAAAAAACCCCAATGGTTTTGGTTAATGTTTCTGCTCTACAAACTGTTTTACCATTCCAGCCTTTTGTTCCAATGAGGAATTGGAAGTAGTTTCTGAAGTGTTTAAATTGCTCAGGGAAGGACTATTTCTCATATAGCCCTGATGACTTCCTCTCATGTCATCAGGCCAAGTTCAGACCATTCCAGTAAAGCTGACGTGATTACCCAGTATGAAACCAGTATGAGATAATATGTGAAGCCCTTGAATATGTGAAGCCCTTGCATGGTCTCCTATATGTTCCCTGTCATGGTGATGTGCTTAGGAACTTGATATAACATGCCCAGTCATGGACCTGTTCCCTAAAAACAGGATTTTCACAGAAAGCCTATGTATTCTGGCGGCTTTGAATGACTTTTTGATTGCAAGGAAATGTCATCCCTTTTAGATGCACTGTCACATACAAAAGTTAAAATCATGGTGCCTGAAGATACGTGTTGTCTCTCCATCTCTGCCATAGGTTCTTGGTTGGGAAATCCAGGGGGGTTTTAGGGCTGCCTCTGCTGGCAGATGCAATATATTCCCTGATACCACTGGCTTCTTCTCCAGGACATGTGATATGGAAATGGTCAGGCTGTGACCTGGCTCCCATCACCAATCCCACCTCCGACCCTGGATCTCTGCCATACTTACTCCAGGTGTTGCAATGTGGGTTTGAAGATCACTGGGAAGTGAGACCAGTTATACACTTCTTGCAAAACTCTTGGGAACCTCCTGCTTGAAAGGAATCCTGAAAGTTCACAGTATCCTCTAAAACTAGCTGTCATCATAGCAGCATTTTGACTACTCATTTTTCATAATGTGGGAAAATTGGCTCAGCCATAGAGAATAGCACAATTTAAATACTCATATTTCAGAAGTGCCACTTTTCCCATAAACACTGAAATTTGACTAACCACTGCTGGAACTTGTTGTTAATGTTCAAAACCCAGAAAATACTCTTGCACGTGATTCCTCAGATAAAATTTATTCAAGGAGAACGACTTCCCCAATCACTACAAAATGGTAAAAAGAAGTCATTAAAGCAGGACTCCTGGTTTTTTTCTAACACCTTTGGATGCAATTGAGTGTAATCATGGAATATTGTCCATTTGCCTTGCAGTAGGCATGCTGGGACTGCAGTCATGCTTGGGAACCCCTTGTGCTAAGTACTTTGCTAAAAGACAGAGAGATATGGACCTTCCCCAAAATAGCCTTCGGTTTCACTGTGGTTGGTTGTGTGACCTTGAGCAAGTCATGTAACTGCTCTGCCCCTCAGCTTCCTCATCTGTAAAATGGGAGGTGTAAAGCCTCCTTCACAAGGATGATGTGAGGATTATTTAGTCAGTGTTAGTGTAGTGCTTCAAGACCTTAACATTCAAAGTGCGGCAGGACTGCGGTGCTGTTGGGCAGAGAAGGAAAAAAACATTGCATCATGTCACCTTTGCCTTGTCTCCATGTAGCTCAGCAGAGAGAAAGAGGCAGGCTGATCTGAAACTGAGTTTCTTGAGGAGGGCTAGTACAACCCACTGAAGTTGCCACGCTAAGTTTTTGAGGAGTGCTTTGCTCCATCCCCTGATATACTCCACTGTCCCTTTGCAAAGTGTTTGGGGAAGTCAGCTGAGAAGCCAGGGATTTAGCACAGTTCCATGGAGTCATGCAGTTGAAGAAAGCAGAGATGGAAAGAGCACGTGGATCATCAGGTGCATTTCCAGGAGCTCATACCACAGGCATCCCTGTGTCTTATTCTCCCACCCTAAATCCTGCCTGGCTGGAAAACTTCTAAAGAAAGTGTCTGCTCACCCTAGACCCTCTTGATGAAGCACATCAGACAGAAAAAGTGGTCTAAGCTTTCCTTGTAAGAAGTATATTTTTTTGTGAACTAAGATTGAAACTCAGTCATGCCCATGCCTTGAATCTTGCCTTATTAATTGAACTTAGCCCATTCTGGACCCAGGTCATAAATTAAGTTGTCCTTCCAGTGCCATACTGACCCAGTGTGGCTTGCAGGTGAAGATGCCCATCCATCCAAGTCAAGATCAAGGATCTGCCAGTTTGACTGGGAGAGGCTGCCTTCTTCCTAAGTCACATCTGCACCTGAACCATCCTTATTGGCAGTCTAGAGAGACTGGGATCCAAATTAGATCCCAAAAAGTAGATCTGAATAAACACAAAAGACTACTTCCAGTCCTGCCACAGACAAGTCCTTTTCTCCCCCGTGGTGGTGTTTCAACACCATTTCTAGTTTTTCAAGGAAGCCGCATACGTGGTTCTTGGGAGACACACGGGCTGTCAACAAACCCTGCTCTGAGCTGGCCAAGATAAGTGGCTGAGGGCAAACCTGACCCTCCTCTTACCGCAAGAGCATTTCTGTTGATCTCAGTAGTGTTGCCCTTGATTTGGTGCAATGCCACCGAGAGCAGGGGCAGGCTGCTTGTCAGCAGCTGTCTGAAGAGCTAGGGTGGTTTAGATGGGATGGGCTGACAGGTGTCAACACGATGCAAAACTGGTGCTATTAACTTGGCATAGAGTGCCTGCGAGTCTCTTCTTTTCTTTTTTCAATCACCAAGCAATTACCTTACACATGGGAAGCCCTGTGCGTATAGACAGTGCTTGCAGCGACTTCTTGATTCACAGGAGGGCTCTGAGTATGCACTCTGTCTTATTCCCCAGCTCTTCCTCTAATTTCTATGTCTTGGAGGGCAAGATGTGTGGATGTGGATGTGCTTGAGTGTGAATTTATGAGCAAAGGGAATAGAGGAAGGGGCAGCCCAAAAGTTTAGTGCAATGGAGGTTTTCACTGAATGAGGACTGATTAAGAAGGATGGTTTGAGACCTCAGAAAACCAGATGTGTGGATTTTAATTTCCATCTCATTCTGGCGGGACTTCTGTAAATTCATCAAGATCATTGTCTTGTGCCCAGGACAATTTCTTCTCTGGAGTCCTGGGGAGTGACAGATTGAGATATTCAGGGCAGGGCTCTGCAGAGGGATGAGATCAGACTTGCTATATGCTTCAACTTCCCCTGGTTTAGTGGAAGCTAAAGGCATCTGGTCCATCCCAGGAGGGAGTCCACGTCAGGTTGTGCCCTGCTAATGTTAGATCATGCTTTAAGCTTTCGAAGTTCAATTCAGCTTCCCTCACACCTGTGCAAGCATTTTGTATGTGGTAAGATGTGACCATTTTAATTTAGGAGGGCTGTTTGAAAGTGTCCAAAGTGCTAGATAAGAGCTCACAAAATCCATGTGCCCCTTTAAAGACCAAATTCTGGTCTTGATTTCACCAAGTCACCAGCCACTCTTCATGAACCCCGCTATTTTTTTCTGGGAACACTCTGCTTTTTCTTCCATGAGCTAGGCTAGAATTTGGCCTGGCCCCATTAACTCCAATAAGCCCTTTATGTTTGCTGACAATGGCTATATAAAGGCATCAACATTTCAATTTTTAAAACCCTGTGGTGCCTTTTCTTGTGGTGCTTACCCTTCATGGGACTTCAGTCAAGGCAACCACTTGCATCAAACAGCAATGCCAGTATGTTTCCTCTGTATTACATGCCAGTGCAGTAACAGACTTTAATGTATACGTATATAATACAGATAGATATATTGCTATAGATATGATTATATATATATAATTGAGGTTCTGATGCCGTTGTATGGGGAATGGACCATTCCTCTGCAGGCTTATACACTACTCAAGTGAAACCAACAGCTCAACATCCTGTAAAGCATTACAATCTTGGCAAGGAGCTTCTCTTTCCCACTTTCATTTTTCCAGCTTCCTTCTCTCCTTCTACCCTGCTCCTCTCCACTCTCAAAAACGCGCTTTGTGAAAGCTGCTGTTCCGCACCATAGCAATTTCTCCAAATTCTCTCCCTATCCCCAGCATATGCTGCAATGCGACACCTTTGTCCCATGGTTTGAGGAGGTCTCCCCTTGCCACAAAAGGAGGACAGTGGGGCAGCATTCCAGGGCAGCAGCCTTGCCTTTTCTTTGCACCGAGGTGATGCAACTCAATGGATGGCAAGCAGTGATATTCCCCCACTGGCGAATCCATGTGCTCATGAGCCTCTCCATCTCCTCTTTCCCAGCAACTTGGTGTATTTTTTTTTCTCTTTGGATGCTCGGTTTCCAAAGCGAGCCGAGCGCTGGTGCCCTTGCTGGCAGGGAGGAAGGAAGCTGGCAAAGGTGGTTTGCTTTGCTCACACAAGTAGTTCTGCCTGACTTCAGGAGCGGAGCTTATTTTTGTCAAGAGGCTGCTGGGTTGGGTCAATCTTCACTTTATTGTTACCTTTGAAGTATTGCTGAGACTATAGATAGGTGATAGAACAGATGTTGAGTGAAGGTACTACTTTCCACTAAAGGGAACAACACCAATAATACTGTAAAAGGTGCTAGAATCAAACCTCATTTTATATACTTTGGTTCTTAGAGAAAAACAACATACACAGAATTCTTCCTGTGCAGCCTTACTGTAGATTGTTATAACCAACTCTTTATCCAAAAAAACCCACAAAAAAATGTGAAAAGGTTCAAAAAGGACAAAAATGAAGTGTTCCTGTACAAAGTGTAACAAATATGACTATCCTATATAAATGTAAATGATCAGACATATATTAAAATACGCTTGAGGCAGGCAGCAAGCACAAAAAGCTTTTGAAGCATCCATTTTAATGCACAACACCTGTCTTTTTTCATTTGGCTGGTGCAAGAAGGAATGTGCCAACTTGGTTTTATTTCCTTTTAATTCTCTTTGTGATTTCTTGGGGAAAAAGAAAGAGGGATGGAAAGAGGGTAGTGAGGTTTAGCTAGCATGGAAACCTGGAATATTCATCTCAATTTGTTTTGTTGTTAGTTTACAACAGTAGTGACAGTGTTTGGCCTCACACTTCATTTCTCAAAAGCTTTTGAAAGCTTTGTCGCTTGCCCCAGGTGCTGAGCATAACTCTTACCTCAAGAACGCTTACAAAAAAAGTCAATTGTTTTTTCCCATCTCTGGAAAATTCAAGCAAACAAATGACAACAATGAAAAAAAAAAAAAAGAAAAGAAAAAATGAAACAACCAGCAGTGAATGAAGGGATGAAAATTGAAAAAAGAAAGAAGTCAAAGCAGAGGTTTGGTGATCAAACCAAGCCATTCTGGTGCTTTTCCCCTTTTTACGTTGCTAATGATCAAAATTACATGAGATGGGCTTAGACAAGTTTGTGGTATTAGGATGTAGCAAAAAATTGTATTTAAAAAGAATACAAATTTGCATGGAAAAATCTCTGATGGAACATTTAAAGAATGGTTGTTTCAATGTCAGGCGTTTAATGTTAGCATGTGTGTGTGCTGTATATACCTTTTCATGTGTGACATGTACAGTTGACTGAGGAAAAAAAAAACATACGGAACCGAACAAAAATAATAATCAAATGCTATTTTATCAGATGATGCACTTTTTCACCTTGATGAGAAGCCACTGTTCACAACTATGCAATCTTCCAGTTTCTCTCTCTGTCTCCTCTCTCCAACCTCAAATTTCCCAACTATTTTCCATAACCTAAAACCGTTTTTTCTTTTGTACAAAGAAACACAAAAAGTTCCAAACTCTGGTTCAAGGTGAGAGTGCTACTGTGACTTTTCTCAAACAATAAGAGCTAACAAATAGACAAACAAAAGGGGTTTGGTTTGGTTTTGTTTTTAAGAAAAAGGAGGTTCAGACATGACCCTCTTTATGTTCTCTAAGTGAATTGATGTTTTCTACACATGCCAGGCTTCTGTTCACTGTTTTTGCATTTGATTTTGTTTCCGTTTTGTTTCTCTTCGATTTAAGGAATTTATTTTTAAATTCATTTCCTTATGTACTTCTTTTCTTTTTTTATTGTAGTTATTTGGGGATGTGAAGATGAAGGTGAAATTTGGCTTAACTCCAAGTGTTTTAGTACATGTGTGTGCTATATGTATATAGTTTTCTACATAGAAAATTTTACGCGCTTTTTAACGCACTTTACGACTTGTATGTACAAAGTTGTCTATATAGAAAATGTAGTGAGTGTTACCTGACCTTCAAAGAAGAGAGTTTTGATTAAGAGAAGTTAAGATGTTTGAGTATCTCACACGTGTGTGTGTATTATATACTATATTATAGAAATATATAATAGTCGATGTCCATGTTAGGTTGTGTATAATATATACACACAGCCAAACACATGATCATGCCCGTCTATTCCATAAAAGTAGAAGGTTTTTTATTTCCATAGGGTTTTCAAGCTATGATAAATAGCCTAGCTCTGATGGGTAAAATTCTTCCCTGTCCTTAGATGAAAGGTAGAAAAGTGTCCTCCCCTGCTACTCACAGTGCATATTCCTGGGGGGGATTTAGCCTTTATAACCTGTCTTTCCCCACCCCAGTTTACCAGCAGGTGCCGAGGAAAGTGTTGGTGAGGAAACAGGGTCATCCAGTGATGAACTCAGGAAACCACGAGACCACAAGATGTGGCTGCCATGTCCCTTGCCCACCACTGACTCACCATGCAACTTAGAGCACATCACTCCCACTTCTCTGTGCCTGTCAAACTGGGGTTGCTAATGCTTACCAAGCCTTTAAGCACTTTGCACTCATGGTCCCTCTCTGCAGATAGTGCAGGGTCCCCTTCAATACCAGTGGGAGGCGATTCAGGCCAGTTTACGGTGAGATCTCCACCAACCTACCCCTCATCCTCCATCTCTCTTCTGTTCAGGACGCCCACTGCTGCCTTGTTGGGCCATGCTTTGACCTTCACCCCTCACCATTATGTTTTAAATGAGACCATTGTGCTACTTCCTTCTACTCAATGTTCCCCATCCTTGAGTGCCACTGCCCACCACACTAACACTCTTCAAATCCCTTTATCAGACTCTCCTCAGCCATGGTTCCTCCAGGCACTAAACCAACTTGGCAAAGGGTAAAAACCTGGGTTGCTACCATTAGCCCACTCTCACCCCATATACTACACGCAGAACTGATGGTCTTGGTCCTTATGGATCCCTTCCAACTTGAGATATTCTGTGATTCTATGACCTCAAGTTTCTTGGAGGTATGCAGATGAAACCCCATTTCTCACCTGATTTAGTGAAGCTCTTCCAAGTGACCAAGGAACATCTGGGCTGGGTATCATGCACAGCTATGGATACAGAAAGGGCCCTTACTGGAGCCAGTAGAAGTGAGCAGGGTGAGAGGAATGGATCTGTGGCACCTCTTTCTTGTGTCAGTGGGAACACAAGTGTCCACATCAGTCCATGGCAGCATAGGTACTTCTTTCAGCCAGTCTTTTGGGCTTGACTCCTTACCAAGAACTTCATATTGGCCTTCCTACTGGAGTTAAAGCCTCATTTCTTTTAAAACAACTCTACTGGAAAAGCTGGAGGCAGCCTTCCCACCTTATACCACCTCATGGCTGCTGCTATTGGCAGTCAGCTGGTTGCTCTATAAATCCAGGTGGGCTCCAAAACCTCCTGTGAGTGGTTCATGTAACTCAGCTCTTTAGAAAGCAGCATACACTCATTCATAATTCATTGCAGGACATCTCGCTCAGTCTTATATGTTACATATGGTCTATTTGATGGTATACACAGCTGTATTGCCTCAAGTATCTATTTATCTGCTCTTCCTGCACAAACCTGGTCTCTTGCAACTGCCTGCGCTGAAAGGTTTCAGGCTCTGGTTGTGGCTGGTGTTTGCGAGGAGCTACACTTGTCCCTTCAGCTTACCATCCTTGCTTAGGATGCTGGCATCTGTGGGCTTTGTTAATAGTTAATCCTGCACAAAAATCAAAGATATTGTTTTCTCCCCCAGGCTCACTTTAAGACAGAAACCTTATTTCCTTCCTTGAAAATGTAGTCCTGAGAGGTGCCAACCTAAGGATTCTGAGTGGAGTCATCCTCTGTCCCAGTTAGCAGTTTACACTAAAGCCTTAAGGAAAAATATAAGAAGATACTTTTCTAATTGCTAGATTCAGCAAATGGAGGAACCTAGAGGGCAAGTTTGACTCAGTCCATAATCTTGCAGCTAAAATCTTTTAAGTTCATATGCTCCAGTTTCTTAAAGGGAGTAACTCACAGAAGTTTCTTCATTTCATAACTTACCAAGAAAATCTTTTTTTCGAGGAAAGAAATACATGAAGGATGCTTGGCAATATATTCTTCCTCTTCAAGTTACTTAGCCCCTTTGAAGCAAAGCAACTTAACTATCAGAGTTAAAATAAAAGCAGACCCGTGTTTCAGTGAAAAATGTTTTCTTGAAACATGAAAAAACAGATCTTTAAGAGTGTGTTTGGCAAATAGCAAGAGAAATTCACTTTGTGGACACGTATAAAACCACTTGCAGCTTTCAGATCGTAAGAGGGAGCATATTTCTTCACATACACACACAGAGCCTGGTTGGGGTTGTTTGTCCAAAGTACTTTGCTTGCTTGTTCTATGAGCATGAGATCCAATCATCTTAAGTTAACCAGAAAAGCTGGGTATCCAATGAATTGTCAAGGTTCCTTCCAAGCCCAAGAGAGAGAGCAAGATACCTCCAGGTAGGGATTCAGTCCAGTTGGTTTCCAGTTTAAAGCAGTTGTTTTCAGTTAGATCCCACCAAAAGTGGACAGGCATTACTATGCTTCCAGAACTTTTCCCACCATGCCTTACTATGAGACTTGTCCTCTTTCTGCTCTGCCAATGAACGTGCAAAATTATCTCTTTCCTCCTTCAACATCGCTCTGTGCTTGCTCAGCAGCCCCCGCTAAAGTGGAACATCCGCTGCAGGCATTTCCCTCCCAGGATTAAGGGCATCAGGTTGCAATTCAGAGTGGGATCCACTCAAGAGAGGTGGGAATTTGATTTTCTTAAGTGATACACACTTTCTGTGACAGTCTTCTGGGTTCAAAAAAAGCCCTTGGAAATTAATGTACAAGCAATAACCCTCTGTATGTTCTCCTGAAGGATAATGTCATTCTTTGGTGAGGTGAAAAGCAAAAAGTAAAATCTGAGCTACAACAGTGACTTGTTTAGTAGATTCACACAGCAAGCTGGTAACACTCACTTTGTCTTCTTCCTGCTCATTAGCAAGCTGTTCTGGTCAATTCTCCTCATTTTCTTTAATTCAGCCATGACATTATAAATGACTTGTGAATGAAGCTCAGATTGTTGCCATTTACAGCACAGCTGGGGAATCATACTCCTTCCAGGGCACTGCTTTCTACTTTTGCAAGAAGATTTGGAGATGTTAGAGCAGCAGCAAAGGGGCCCAGACCTTCAAACTTGTTTTTGCCTGTGTTTCACATAAAGCTCCTTACCTCCCTGATAATACCTGGCTCCCGCATCCTGGGATATGAGGGTGCCCTGCCCTTTTGTTGCTGCATATGCCACTTAATGGTTGAGGATGATCCAGTAGCCCAAAGACTTCTTACCAACCATCCCTATGCTCAACCTATTGAAAACGTTTTCCTGTATCCAACCTGGTTCCCCCCCTTGCTATAGATAAACCTAATGCTTCTCACCTTCATGTCTTTTCTCCTGGGGAAGCACCAGGTATATATTGTCCTGGATTGATAGACACCTAAATTTAAAAGCCAGGAAGCCCAAGGATATTCCAAATCTCTCCCAAGACAGAGAACTAACTGAAGAGCCCCAGTCATCCAGGTGTCTTAACAAGCCTCCTTGTGGGAGTGAAGGCCAAGCAGCCAAATCTTACCAAGTACCAACATCAGTCACACCAACACCCAGTTACTTCAGTGATACCATCTTTCTTGCTACATATCTGCTGTTGCCTGAGAAGAGCAACAAAATACATCAAGGGGCTGCCCTTCTACCAAAGGCTTGTTTCATTGGCCATCGTCAACAAGTCCAAGCTGGTATTCACAAGTGGGTGTTGGTGAATGTAGCCTCCTCAGGCGTTCCCAGGGTGTGCTGCTTCTACTTGGCCATCAAAAAGGGAGGGAAAATGGCTTATCTTCCTTTTGTTTATGCTCAACCCCAGTAGAATCCCCTGCTGTATAATCCTCCCTCTTTGTCTGCCGTCATGCACTACCAGTACCCCTAGAACTCAGGCTGTTTCTCAGAGTTCCTTTTATTATCATTAAATGTCATGAAAAATCAATGGAAATTTTTTCCCTTGGAGAAGACTAGTTTGTAGGAAAAGCTTTTGATTTACTTTCCCCCTCACACACACTTTCCAAATGGCATTATTTCTAAATGGGCTCTAATATCGATATCAGTGTTAGCAGGATCCATTGATTAAGCTGTGAATCAAAGCTCACTGCTATGTTGGGTATACATATGTTAATGACAGTTGCGTTAAGCCAAATTTAGCAGCTGGATTCTTTGACATCCCTTTGTTTTGTATCTACCTCATTATGATTTCTTTGATTTCATGTGATTTAGCATTGTATACAATGTCAGAGGTGATATGTAGATAAAAATATATATATATATATACAAATATATATTTTTTGCTTTGCAATAAAGCTCAAAGCTATAACACGAATATTCATAAAATGTCATAATCTTTATTGTAATGTTCCCTTCTTAGTTGTGAAATGTCTGGATCCTATTTTCCTGTACACTAGAATCAATATTTTGTTCATGAATGAATGGTTATTATTTCTGTTACTTTTCCACTTAAGTGATATTTTTGAGATGTGAGATAGACACCAGACTTGTCAAACATGAATTGGTTTACTTTTTCTTTCCCCCAAATACAGTCTGTTTGTAACTGGGGTCAAACAGTGAAATCAAAAGGAAATTGTTTGCAGTCCTGATCTTTTAGTTTTGGTTTGTCTGATCTTAACGTCGAATTTGGTAGGAGGTGGAGAGAGAGCAAAAAAAAGAGAGGCTAACAGGACCAATGAAGGAAAAATATGTTCATCTGTTTTCAATTGGGTGAAGAGGAGATTCATTCTTTGAAATAATTGAAACGTGGCATGGGGAACACACTCATCAGAATTAACTCCAGCCATTGAAATGTAATTGTGTCTAATGGCAGTCACGGACCCAGAGGCACTAATCCAGGTCCTTTCTATTGGAATGGAGAGAGACAAAAAGTTCCCTAGGACAATCTGTGCCATGCTAAGGCCTGTGGGATGTGTCTCCTTCAGGATGGCTGTCTCTCCCTGTCTCTGTGGATGAAGCTGAGAAGATGAGCTCGTGTTAGACACTTCAACATTATGGGCTAGAAGCAAGTTGAAGGACTCACATCGTCAGTGCACAAATATCATCCTGGCAAGTGAAAAGTCTCTCAATTTTTGGTCATGTGCATTTTTCAGAACCACATGATACCTTGTGCTCTGTCAATGGAGGGATGAGGAAACTCCTGGGAGAGTGAGCAGGACTTTGCCTACTTCTTATATGCTTGTGTGGTGGAAAACATCCTTGGACCCAGTGACCAGCCAGCAACACCGTAATGACCAGCATTTGGCACAGAAATGCTGGCTGAGTCCTAATGTGTGAGGAGGACTGTCAGTGAGGACTGTTGAGGTGGACAGGTGCTGTCATCTTTTTATTCCCAGTAAAGCCTTTCCGAGACCTCACAGCTTGATCCCACTGCTAATGCGAGGGGACAAAACCCATATCTGCCCAGTGCAAACCTTCTTCAACCCCCATGCTACTCCATAGGCTGGAATTAGAAAGCCCCAAATGCTTGATTAGAAAATATTTCCATGGATCTCACATGTTGACTTTACTGGGAGCAGAATGAGGCGAATCCTCTCCAATTCCTTTCCACTAGACTGCAGGGGAAGTAACATTTTCCCCCACTGCTTTGTCAAACCAGGCAAAAAAGTATCAACCAGAAAGAGTTGGACACAAATGGAGTATGACATATTTTTGTAAAGTAAGGAGTAAAAGTACTACTGAACTCAAATCCAGCTATTCCATCAAGAAAAAAAAAAAAAAAAGAAAGATGCAGGAAATGAAACCCAAACATAAATAACTCCGAGGGGAGAAAATGCTATTGGGTTTCACCTAAAGCACAAGACAGGACTGCAAAACACATATATCTCATTTTCATGAGACCCCTTCTGCGTAGTCTTCACTCTAAATTGGCACAATTGTTCAGTACAAACAGCATTTTTTTTTTCCTCATTCTGATCTGGTGTCTGTACAAATCTGGCTTGGTTTTTGGTTGGTTTTTATTGGTTTTGTTGCCTGTTCCCGGCTATTTCTATTTTTATGGTGTAGTATTTTGTCTATATTGGAATGAAGTACAGATGTGTTCATGAAATTGTATAGCAGATGGAATTACAGGTTGGAGCTGATTTGAAAAGAAAAAAACAAACTAACAATGAGAAAAATATCTATGAAAAGTATGCTTCCAAAGTGTGTGTTTGAATTTGAGCATTCTGTCATTCTACTGAGTTTTTGAAAGGTTTATTTTCAAATAATGAGACTTCATGAAGGTTGAGGGGTTTGAGATACCAAAAAGCACAATTATCGTTAAACTGTTGTAATTTTATTGAGGTTCCGTTATGTTATTTCATTCTTTGCCTATCTGAACATTATAATCCCAAAATTTTGACATGAAATATATAACTCTATGTGTTCATTAATCATCTTGCATTAGGCAAAAGGGAGAGATGCAGCTGTTCCACTACTGCTCAGAAAATGTGCAGAATTCCTGGCCATCTTTGTTCTTTATTTGCTTTAAAAATAGGGGTTAGTTTTGTACTTAGTGGTTGTTCTCTCCAAGACCTATTGTAAAGTCAAAGAGGTCTCCTTTTAACTATGTGACAGAATCTATGCAGGAAACGGAAAAGACAGCGGGGTTTTTATCATGTTTGCAGTGAAATGTGGTTTGTGTAGGACTAGGTTGTGCAAATTGCTTGTGGATCTGATTTGGTCATGTTAATAAATATTGACGAGGGGGCAGGTTTATCCTTGTTGCACTCCACAGCTGTGGGCATCGCTGCTGGGTGAAGCAAATGTCTGAAGTAGCATTAACAGTGTGCTCAGATGTTCAGAGGACTGATGTGTTGTTTGATGAAATGGGAGAGTCTTAAGAATTGCTTTTTCTTCATCCCTTTGTGTGAAACTAGCCTAGATTTTCTCCTTTTACTCCCACAAGTATTTCCACTGATGCTAGTGAGATGCCTTTGGGTTTGGCCATGGAAGTATTTTCTTGTCACATCTTCTTGTTGCTTTGCTACTGTGATCACATTGTGATGTTTTGCAGATGCTGACTTTGAGGTTTAATGTCATTCCATAGCACCGATTCTACTTTACTGAGAAGCTCTGTGTGTGTCTTTCATTGTGCAATAACTCTGTGGAGGAAAGAAAGGCTCTTGTAGCTTCATGCTCGCTGCTGTGCTATCTGCTCTCTTTCAAAGTGGTGAGACTGTTCATTTCTATAAAGGTCCTGTTTATTTCGGCAACTGTATCATAAGCAAAACTTCCCTCTTACTTCAATTCTGGAAATGTAGGAGAGCTTTACCAGCTTCAGTGGAGTTGACTCAATATTTATCCTGGTATAGAGTGCATTGGTGAGAAGGGTGTGCTATTTGAGTGGGAGTTGTGTCTCTCTTGACTGTTGCATGACAGATGGGTTATAGAAAGTGGATATAGTAGCATTGGTGCTGCCTCACTTACTAAAGAGAAGATTTGTGTAAAGGATTGAGCAGGGTCTGGCAATGGAGCTCTTAAAGGAACCAAGACTGATTTGATTTGGATCAAGGATCTCCTCAGATTGTTCAGGCAGCAGGGCACTGACAAGACTGTTTGATTTTCTCTCAGTTATCTCCTGAGGTTTGAAGTCACAGTGCCCTGCACAGAGTCAGACTCAGCTCATTCACTGCTCAGGTCAAGTCAAGATGTTTGGCAGCAGGTGAGGGAGATGCTGTTAAGGCACAGACTTGTGTCCAAGGTATGAAGGTGAAACCATGGTTTGAGGGCATCTGGGGCCCTCATTTGCTGTATGGTTAGGCATCAGGACATGCCCAGGCTCATATGCTGAAAGGGAGACTGGTGTACCATCAGAAGACCCTACAAAAGATACAAGAGCTTAAAATACATAGAAAAAGTGCTTTGATTTTACCCCATTGAAATCCTTTACTGAAGTATGAACTCACTCAGCAAAGGGGGTTAAGGGCATAATGCCTGAGGTGGCAACTGTGAAGCTTGTTACGGCCATTCCATTGTCAGAAAAAAAGTGGTTGTTCAAACAAGTGATGAATCATCTTAAACCTGGAGAGAATTAGCCTGGAACCACCAAAATGGTCGTGCCATCCAGCCCACAGTCCTACTTGACTGTAACCATGACTAGATGTACAAGGAGGAGGTGTAAGGACGGTAGATGCTGACAGAATATTCTTTCCCCCTACCCAACGGGCCTGTCCCATCTCTGAGGCTGGTTTGAGTCTCAAAGATGTACTTTGAATTACTTTTCTGAGGTGATAATAGCATTAGTTGTGAGGACACTCAGCTCTTCTTGGTGCCAGTTCCTCTTTGGATCAGTAGCTCAACACCGATGACATCACTTGGCAGTGAATTTCTTGCAGATCTGCCTGGGCACCAGGGAAGCATTGAACTGCTCAGTTGATTTCAGTCTTCAAGATGAACAACCAAAATACCTTGCTGGTGGACCTGCCTTGGGGGGGTCTCATCTCATGATCTAGCATGTTCTTGCACTGAGATGCAAAGTGAGGGGCTGAATAACATTTGGATGTGCTCTGAAGATGTAAAAGCTCTAGAACTGCTCAGAGCCACAGATTATTATCCCATTCCTGTTGGGGTCCTTGTCTAAGTTTACACTAATAAATTCAACAGTACATGACCTGGGCATTGGTACTGGCACTTGGTTGTCAATATTTTTCAATTATAAGCCAGAGATCATCCACGTGGCTCTGGTTAAGGATAGCTGGCATTGACCCGGACAATCCCCTACTTGAGTATTTAGCAGGTGATCTGGAGACAACAGGCACTTTGGTTGCGAGCACCCTGTCTTGGAGGCTAAGGGACACTGTCAAAGTGAGAAAAAATGGGTCCTGGCAGTGTTTTGTTTATTATAGATATAGTTAACATGTACATCACTAGCTGCTAGTTAAACGGCATGACAAACTATGGTGTGATAGTCAAGAGAAGGTAATATTAGAGTAAACTTGCATCCAAGTCCCTGCTTAATAGGAGAGACAAGGTTTGAGGGAGAGATCTTATCTTTTACTAGAAATATATATTTTATTATTAAAATACCTCCCCCTTTAAACCATGCCTCCTGTATTACCTTAGACCATGCCACCTACTAAAATGTGACTAGGAAGTGTTTAGAAATGTCTTACAAAGGATTTTGTCTCATCATTGTCACTATAGCATTAACAAACTTTTGGGCCCTTTTAATCCTTATGGCCTACATTGCAGTTTTATCCCAGGATACAAGCAAGAACAAGAGACTTCAACTTTGCAAGGTGCCAAAGGTTTTGTATTAAGTCCAAAAATACCGTCCTTGCTTTCTGTGGGAGCTGAGGGGATCAGTATGTTCCAGGAAGAGCCTGGAATTATTTTGCTCTTTGCCTTCCCTTTGTTATCCTGCCAACAGAGCCTCCAGGACAGCATATGGCCTTGTTACACTTGCTTTTTTTTAAGAAAAAATAAAGACTCCACAGTGCTGCATGAGTTTTAGTGGTGTAAAATGTGCTCTGTTTCTGAGCATTTCCCTCCAACAAGCAAGTTTTCAGCAGAATTCAGCAGCTTCAGAGCTGGCTGCATTTTCCTGCAATAATTCCTTGTTTTTCAGGCTAGGGGAATGATTACTACCCCAGAGTCCAAGACTGATTGAAAATTTAATTCTTTGCCTTCTTCCCAAAATACTCCCTCAGCCTTGAGTTTTTTCAAAACTCATAACCAAGAACGCTGAAGGAATTTGCATCAAGTGAGCCCTGGGAAGATGTTTGGTCTGGCAACTTGAGGCTGGGCTAAGAGTTCATAGGTCGGGTAAAACCAATGGCTGCACAGATCTCTGTATTTCTTGTATTAACTTGTTCCATCAGGTCCTGTTTTCAGTTCTTCAGATGCTTTTGCATTATTACTTTTTTTCTATAAATATGAAACTTCTTTATTGGAGAAAAAAATGCATTTGCCTCTTCTTCTATCATGACACAAGCCACCTATCAGCCAAATGCAGGTAATTCAGGCAGTTGAGATCACCCATAAGAGTTTATTGGAGCAGTACATTTCCTTTCTCAGGAAAAGAAGTGTCTGGTCTACATGGTATTAAAATCTGGTATTAAAAATGATACCAAGTGGCATCATTTTTGAAAACAGAGAATTTCAAGCCAATGCAGGAAAGAGCGGCTGGCATCACTGTGGAATGTAGATGAATGCTGATAACATTAGTGGAGTTATCTCTGCACTGCTGATGTACAACATCTCTACTCAGACACGACCCTTTCAGTCATGACTGCCCCTGCATTGAACTACTTGGCTGAAATTGCCAATGGAGATGTTCCTCTTGCTTCAGCCTTTGTGATGGAATACTGAGACACTGGGAAAAAAATATTCTGGCTCTGCTGATCCATTCATTAGAAGCACCATTTCCAACCCGCTTGTTTTGAGATATATTTGATGCACCAGGTAATTGAAGAAACTGTTCTCCGCACACTTTTCACTTGATCTCATCTGAAAAACTGCATAAGCAATGATTACTGTCTAGATATTTTCATGTCCCATGGCTACATCTATAGTTTATTTAACTACTTGTGGAGTTGCAGAAGATGCGTCCTTCAAACTTGCAAGATATAGCAGCCCAGTGTGCAGTCAGATGTTAATCCCCTAGCTGTGTCCAGGCTGTGTTATGGTAGGATCTTAGGCTGGTTGCTTTTGAAAGCATTTAGGAGGACACTATGAGAATACCCTGCCATTTCAGGTTTTTTTAAAATTTGTCTTAGCAGCAATAACAGAAGCTTTTAGTACATGGCTTATTTACTGTTCTTTATTAAGGTTTCTTTCATCTCCATTACCATCACAATTGTTCACACTTCTGTACCTTATATCAATACATGCGAGGCAAGATATTGGTACTCAGTCATTCTCCCAGAGATATTTTATTTCTTCCTCTTTCTCTCTAGCAAGAACTGAAAAGGTCTCCCACAGGGCTCCAGTAGGGATCCCTGAAGTTTTAAGATTTTGACAGATCCCCATTAGAAGTAGGATCTCTTCCATGCAAGTGATTCTTAGTCACACAATCACAGAATTACTAGGTTGGAAAAGACCCCCAGGATCATTGAGTCCAACCATTCCTATCAATCACTAAACCATGCCCCTCAGCACCTCATCCATCCATCCTTTAAACACCTCCAGGGAAGGTGACGCAACCACCTCCCTGGGCAGCCTGTTCCAGTGCCCAATGACTCTTTCCATGAAAAATTTTTTCCTGATGTCCAGCCTGAACCTTCCCTGGTGGATCTTGAGGCCATTTGAGGCCCTTGAGCTTTCTGTTTGCTTCATAATATCCTGGTTGCTTTGAGAGGCAACAAGATGCAAAAATGACTTAACTTTGCAATCTAAAGTGAGGTTCATCTCACTTGTCTTTAGACATCTACAGTGTGGCTACCATGTGTGAGTCCATTAATGAATGGAGGCCACTTTTACAGCATTTAGAATGGACTGTGTGCTTCTGGAATGCAATTCCTGTCAGAAAGCAGTTGCTTGCAATTTGTCAGATGAATCATGTCCTAGAAATGTCTATGCCTGTCTTGATTTTCAAGTCCAAGATACTAAATCAAAGACAAAAACCAATGTCTGTTTGTTCAGATAATGAGCCATCCTGTGTCTCAAGATCAAAATCAATTTTTAAAGTGTACTCTGCAGGCTGCTTACCTGTCAAGGTGATCTGTTTCTTACAGTCTCTCTGGGTGTGAAGGAAAAGAAGTTTTCATATTGAATGTTATGAGTCAAGTTGATAATATTACAATTTCTATTTCTGCAAAACATCTCATTGAAATGGCCAGTTTACACCTTATTTGTGTAGTAGTGCTTTCAAATAATCTATCTTTTATCTTCTTCCCCAGTTCAGCATTTCAGTAGGGAATTATCATCTGTGGAAACTCTAGAATCACTTTCAGTGTGTCTTCTATCTGGACTTGATCATAGTCAATTTTGCTTAGCTTGTGAATTCATGTAACCTTGCAGCACATGGTAGCACAGCTTTAAATAATGAAGATCAGCCTGCCAAGCCCCTCTGAAGGGGTACTATAAGGTACTTTAGCATCTCTTCCAAAATTTTACTGCAACATACGTATGGTTCAAAGGCTGCAATGTCTCCTACCTTACAAATAGAGCAGAAATCTTTCAGTGGACCCATCTCTCTTGCACAAAACTGACATCTTTTTCTGGCAGAACAAATGGCATTATTTGTTCTCATCTTCCAGAGGCTTTAATGGAATAACGTCAAGGATCCGATGCTGAGACATTCCCTGTGTTCCATAAAGCACAGATCTTGATGACTTCTTTGTAGATATCTTGCTGGGATCCAGATGCTGTGAGCTTCTCTAGTGGTCACTGTCCTTGTGTGACCCAATCAACAAAACATATTCAGTTCCCAAAGCCACTGGCTAATACTACAGTCAAAGGTTGCACATTGGTGGTTCAACTGGGAGAACAAACTACAGGTGCATTTACATGGGAGGAACTGTTCTGGTAACTACTGTGAAAAAGAAGCTGTGATGCCTTGGCATGTAATGAAGGAACAAAAAATTAAGATAGCTGTTGCTCCAAGATAGATTGATAAATTCAAGATGGAATAGAACAGCATCAGAATGTGCCTGTATTTTAGAAAATCTAAAGCTCCACACATTGTTAAGAGCCTGGATAGAATGACTATTGCTGGTAAGATTCACTTTATCCAACTTAGATAGCGGAAAGTTAACTTTCCAAACTCAAGCTAGCGCTGCTCAACTTTCTCTTTGATTCTTGAGGAATAATACTCACCTTTCCTAGCAGAGATATCTGAAGTAGGAGAGATGAATCAGTCTCTGGAACTGCCCATTTCTTTCCAGCAGCTACAAAAAGAGACGAGGGTGATTTTCTAACATGATGTGGAGATCACAGGCTATTTTCACAAGTCATGTAGCAAATCCTTTTTTATAAGAATGAAGCAACATTCTTGCTGCCCTTCTTCCATCCATGATTCATCAGAGAAGTTCAGACATTAATGTCCAAGGGGAAAAACCACTGTAGATGGTAGAGATACTTGTTGCTTCCTAGAATAACAAAGCCTACCCCTCTCAACTAGCCTCACAGTCTCGTTTCCTGAAGCTTTACAAAGTCTAATTTCAAGCAACATGGCTTGTTAGATTTTGTCCACTTCCTTGTACTTTATGTACCTGAGTGTTGTCTGGGCAGTCAGTAAAGAAGACTTCATGGACATCCTGAATTTTCAGTGGTTTTAGGATAGGCTTATGGTTCACTGTCTTGTTGTCACTTAGAGTGGGGAGGAGCTGTGCTTTTCCTATTACAAGGATTTTTGGTTTTCTTGTTGTATTTATCTTTGTCTTTTAAATTGATTTTTTCTTTAGAATAATGATCACAGCTAAATAAATGCCTCTTGCAGTGTAGCAGGACTCCTAGTGCATGCCTCCATGCTCTCTTTGCTTTTCCACTGCTTCATCAAGCTTTGAGGGGAATGCCTCATTTAATGGAAGCACAGGGTAAGGAGAACTGTGATGAGAATGTGTCTTCCTCTTGAACCTTTCCTTTTAAAGGGATGAGCATTCTTCCTGATGAGGGATTTCATAAAGAGTTTTTACTTTTCCATGAGTCACATCGATACAAGCTTCCACAGCATTAGGTTGACTGCACCAGCAAAGTCAGGGTCTTCTCAAAAATAAGGTAGTTTTTAAAAATAAGGTAACTGAGGTGGGTTTGCTATATGAAGGAACTCCTCAGGCCAAGATCGAAGTGTGCTGTGAGTGGTTTCCTACATGGAGGGGCTTTGCAATGAGTAGCTGAGGAGCAGCAGTGAAGCTGACTGCAGGAGTCAAGTCTGATAGGAAGATGGAGTGTCTGACAGAACTAATGTGCGGCCACTGATGCATCCAAGAGCATCCCAGTCTTTCCCTGGACTCGTGGTGTTTCTTACAGTCTCACAAATGTTCCAGATAAAATCTAAAGGGAGGCAGAGATGGAAGACCTTTGAAAAAGCATTTGTCTTTATCTCCTTTAAGCTCATAATATTGATCCAAGATTCTCTAGTCTCTGGCCAGGACTTTGTTTAGCTGAGGATTGCAGATGCTGTTTTCAATATATAAGGTTCTTTTTCTTTTAGTATAAAATATTCCTTCTAAGTGATTCTGCAGCCTTTCCCATTTGAGTATCCTGTTTACTTACCTAACCGTTTGGAGTGGGGAGAGAAGTTGAAAGAGGGATTAATCCCACTTATCTTTCACTCTCTAAAAGTTAAAGTACCTGGTCTAACCTCTTTGCATCCGCTTCCTCTACCATCAGTGGAAGGAGGCAGCACCTTTGGAGAGGAATTCATCCCACGTATCTCACACCACTTTTTTGGGTCTAACTTTCTGGTGAATAACTTGAACTCAGATGAACCTCATCTGATTTACCTGAGTGAAGGCAACTTGAGGAGGTAGAAATTGCAGAATCAAGCACTAAACAAACTCCTGAAATACTCTTGAAAGGACATTTCTCCTGTAAGCCTGTATTTTAGGTGGTTATCAAGTCAGCTGGATACCTCTTCTTGGAGCTGTGATTTAACCTGCAGACTTCCTGAGTATTTTATGATTACCATGTTTTCTTGCTTAGGTAAAAGTCTAGTTGGTTATAAAGTAAAATCAATATGTTTGACTAAATTAGCAAGTTATCACCATGCTTCTACTATTTTAAAGCTTGTTTAGGTCATAAAGGCCAAAGCTGGTCACAGTAAGCCTGTAATTCTTGTTAAATCTAAGTAGAGCTAAATAGCATTGAATTTTAATTAAAAAAATAACTGCTCAGCCATGATCAGAACATGCTCGAGCTCCATTTCTTTTTCTCACAGATCACTTGTTCTCCTTTCAGAATTCAGCTATTTCATAATGAGCTAGGAATTGTCAATTAACAAATAAGAGAGCTTACAGCAATGTTTATATATCAATAACTGATGTCCTGGGTCTAGTGGACAGGAACACCATGTTGGAGGGAAAATTCAAGTTGATGGCTTTGCTGCCCTTCCTTCTTCCTGTGTGAGATCAAAGATAAAGAACTGACCTTATCTGTGCCACACAGAGACACTTCCAGCCCCAGAGAACCTGTGCAGAAACCAAGCTGGCATAAGATACTCTAGAGTCCCTAGCTCTGAAAGCAGCTCATGGATAATGACTTGGAAGAGGTGCAGAGTTAATCTCTTTTGGATTTACTAGTTGTGGGTTAAACCTTGGACATTGTTCTTCTTGCTAGAATAAATATGAGGGGCTGGACACTCCAAACTTAAGCTGTCCTAGTGCAAATGTCTAGTCTAACACAACTGTCTAGATCTCCACTACAGTTAACAGGAAAAGACTAGTACTTCTGGAAAAATGATCCATCTCCTATTTGTTTTAGGATGGGAGAAGGGACCCCAGGCAACCACGCAGACATTTAATTTCTGGTTGGCTATTTGTAGATGCAGTGGTAAGGCCTTATTGTCTATTCTGTGGAATTTCTGATGTGCTTCCTGCTCCTCTCTTGAAATCATTAGTCCTAGTGTGACCACACCTGATACATGGAGATGAGTGACTGTGGGCTAGAACATCTTGGCACTTAGATCTAGTACTAATTTCACCCTATTTGGTTTTGTTGTTCTTTATTTGGTGTACTGGCTTGTCCTCCTGGTCATCAGGAATGGAGAGACTTATCTCACCTCATCATAACACAATAGAAGAGGCTTCTCCACCTGAACTTGTTGTGTATACCCCTCCTATAGCCAACTGAGCAAAACAGGCACTGTCATCTGTGATTCATCACGTTTTGGCCACTTCTATGACAGGGAGAAGAATCATAATCTAGAAGTGACTATTCTGCCTGTTAATTGCAAAGCAGACAGAGTTTACCATCCGTTTGTTGACTGCAAATGTTTGAACAGCATTGATTTGGTGGGATGGGTGTATCTAATCCTTAGACATCTCGCATGACAGCATTTGACTCTGACCTGCTGTGTCTGGTGCTTGGTGACCTCTGCCAGCTGTCCACCCTGGATGGTCCATCCACTCAGTGCTTCCCTGAGGGCTTAGTCTTTCCTGTTAATGAAAACAGAGAGTGGGAGACTACTGTGTAAGTACTGCAGAGAAAAGCAAGCTTTCTACCAGGAATTTATTTGCAAAGGAGACCGGGAGAACTGTCTATACCTTTTGACAGAGATGGAGGAGCAGTAGGGTCTCCATTAAGTTGTGTGTGTGCCTAGGGCACGTGACAAGCCAGAGAGAGAGATGTACAAAGACAGGGAAGAGATCTGTTAGCAATGTACCATGAATGAAAAACAAGCAGCACAGTGGTGGCTCCTTTCTGAGCACTGGGATGTTTTGTTGTACTCTCAGAACAGACATAAGGATAAAGTTGTAGGACCTCAGCTGCTCTCCTCCAGCCCACAGAGAAAGGGCAGTCAGCTGCACTTTCATAATTCTGGATTAACTCCATTGAATCAAGGGGTCGAATTCAGTTTTACCCATGGGATTTCCTGAATTGCCTCCTTTGGGGTCCATTCTGTTTCCTTAGTTGTGAAGCTGGCTTTTTGGAGTAAGAACTGAGCATCTCCCTTGAGTTAGATACACGCAGTGTGTTATTGCCAGGGCTATTTGCATCTCATCTTGATAATTTCAAAAAAGAAAGAGCCCCTTTGAATAAATCTGAGGCTTGCAGTCACGGGGCTGGTGTGGATGATCCTTCTTTAAGGAATTCATCTGTGCAACAAGTAGATAATTTATAATGTTCATTGCGCAAACTCAAATCCCAGCTGTGGGAAGCTGACCACCAGTTTGCCTGGCCAGAAAGTGGTGAGTGAGCAAGAAGCAGCCGTCTGACGACACAAAATCACCTTGTGAACTCCTTGGAGCTCAGTGTGGTGGCAGAATGCCGTGACTCAAACACACAGTTGCATCCTTCATCGAATGGTTTTTACATTTCTTTAAATGTCGGGGTTTCAACAAAGTTTTCATGCTTTTTATTAAGGCAAAAGTATGTGCTTGTGAACTTGTGAAATTGATGTGTTATTTTGTATCTGTTTAAAGAAAAAAAAATAATATTGAAAGCTAAAGAGCCGTTATTGTGCGGGGTTTTCTCTCAAACTGGTGCATACACTTTACATCAGGGACCTACTATACATAACAAAAGCAGTGATACAGTTACTGTAAAACCAGATACACACCTTTTACTGTAATAATAACTTTAAAAACCTTGCACTGTAATGGTTACTATTAAAAAAAAAAAAAAGAAAAAAAAACAACCTCTTGTCAGAACTGATTTTGTATCTTTGATTATATCTGAAATTTTAGCATTTTTGTATACTTACCATGTCAGAGATAGCATCCTCCATGGTTAATTTCTGCATTCTGTTTCCTTTCTGTCTAATCAAACACGTGCATTGCTGCATGTTGATGGGCAGGGTACGGCCATGGGAACCGAGTAGGTCACCCTCTAGCTCTTCTTCTGAGAGGTGCGCCTGAACAAGCCAAGTAGAAGGAAAAGCAAAGACCCCCAAACCATTTGGATGGTTTCAGTTCCCGTTCAGAGTTCCGGCTGCCCCGATTGTACGACGTTTCTTTATTCTGGTGTTGTTCTGGCCACATGGGCTGTCCAGCTCCATCACTCAGCAATGCATTGCGAGTAGGTAGGAAATCCAAACCAACAAGATAACTTTGCAATCACTAAGTTTATTGGGTTTTTTCCTTCCCCTTTTTAACTCTTTCTTTTTTTTTTTTTTTAAATAAGATGTATTTGGAATCAGACAGCATGGTGTTGCAATTCTTTCTATTTTTAAATACTGATACATTCTGTGTGTAAAGTCTTGTTTCTTAGATAAGAGAATCTTAAATGTGGAGCTGAGTTTCAACCATTTTCTTTTCTTGTTGTACTGTGATTTGGGAATTATTTTGATATAATCCTTTAATTTGGTAGAAGATTTCCCACACCTTCTCCCTCCTTCCTATCATCATTTCATGTTTTTTACAAAACTGAAAAAAAAATCAAACAAACAAAGGAACGAATAATCTTTTTTTCTCTCTTTAGGCTGTGTAATGTTGTGTTGTCCAGATTCTGTATAAAAATATGTATATGATGTATCTGATATTTGGCAGTGAACGGCTGCAACTTTAACCAATATAATTAACAAAGAAATGCATAATGTTGGTGTTTTAAAAAGTAAAAAAAAAAACCTAGTTAAGATGTTTGTGTAAACTTGCATGGTTTAAAATGTACTTAGTGCATTGAGAAATGTTGTTAGGGTCCTAAGTGAAAGGCTGGTTTACTTTTTGATTCTAATGGTGATTGGTTTGTTGATCAGAATATCCCCTATACTGTATGTCTTAGTTTATTTAGCATATTGATTTCTTTCTTTCTCAAGATCTAGCATAGTGTATCTATCTATATGTAATACTGTTCCTTAAAACCAGGTTGTGGAAACTGCGTTTCGTCCGGCAAAATGATGTTTTGCATCACAGTTGTGATTCAGTTGCGTTCCATTTAATTTGCTGTGAAGTCCACGTTTTGCTTCCTTTTGGGATCTTTACTTGCTGGTGGGGAGATGCTAGAGGCCAGGCTGCGAGTGCCACTGGGACGAGGGGGACCCAAGTGTCTTGCTCCAGTTGGACACCAGGACATCAGCACCAGGCCTGGCAGTCTCTGAGAAAGGAGAGGTATGAGGGCAGGATTTGGTCCCTCCTTAACGAAAAAAGGCTGGGTTTTTTCCTCTTGGCAGCATGTGTTTTATCAGGATCACAGCAGGCATCCTCTGGGTTTCTCCCAGCTCTCTAATGGACAAATTTAGCTTTTAGTGGCAGCCGTTGCTGAAATAACGGTGTTACCATCAGTAGAGTTTGGATGACCAGCCCCTTGCCACCATGAGAAACACAATGAACTTTCAGCATTTGCAATAAGCTCCATGCTCCTTTCCAGAAGCACAAAACCACCACATTCAAGAGGAGCTCGCTCTGTCTCTGCAGAGGTGAGTCTGGCCAACGGATGTGATGGGAGCTAGGACCAAACATTGAAGCAAGAAGCACATGGGCAATGGTCATGATTAATTTTCACATCTCCTGCCCCAACCGAACCTCTTACCAGTTTCTCCATGTTTTGCTTTTGCTGAATGGAATGAGGATATTTCCAAACCTCCAGCAGGAACTGCACTGACACCATCAAAATCACTGTCTTTAATGACCATTAGTGGCTCCTGGGATTGACCCTCGTGCACTGGTCAATGAAGACACGTTCTTGTCTCTTAATGCCTGAAAAATCTCCAGTGGCCTTTCCCAAGAATAAGACAGATCTAGACTTACACAGAGCTATCCCATTTCTTAGTTTTCTTCATCCCAGAGGGTCTCAAAGGACATTTCCAGCATAACACGATCTTGCTCGTGCAGCCTATGAAGTGGCAGAGCACAGTTACTAACTTGCAGCCACCTCTGGGATGAAACTGTCTGACATCTGTCAGCTCACAGCAACTCTATGCAACAGTCTAGTGCAAGAGGTGTAGATCATACCTTTGGGGAATTTAGTAAATGCATAACATGCAGAAATCCCAGATAATGCAACACTAAGACCACAGAGGACAGGTTGATTCATATAATCTTTCCTTTCTGGGCAGTTACCCTCTTTTTTTCTGTCCTTACTCAATGTTGGGCATTGGCCTATCCAAGTAACTAAAACTTTTCCAGTTTGCTTTCATCAGCTTTTTCTTTCCTAAAACCTTTTAAAATATTCTTTTTGCACAGGAGAATAGGGAACAAGTCTGCCCTTCTTCTGTCCCAAAAATATAACAATTCCATCTCTCTCTCTTTCCTTGCCTCTCTTCTTTATACAAAGCTATTGCCCAATGACCTTTCAATCTCCTCTGATCTCCACCACTTCTTTTAAACCACAGTTACACTCTGATTTTGCTGTTTGGTGTTCTAACTGGTTTTAATCTGGACAGAAATAAGCAGCCTGACATTAGGCACTGGCAGGAATCCTTGCCTGGCATCCAGACATATGCACTGTCCCATGGCCAAATCATACAGATTGATGGATGCTGGCTTGTGGCCTTGATGCTGACTACAAATCCTGTGATTTGTTGCAGGATTGGCTGTATCTCTGAAAAGCCGCTCATGGTGGTCGTCTCCCCAGCTTGGTAAGCTTTTTTCTTAGGTTGTTCCAGCTCCAGAGTTTCTCCAGTAAAACAGTGGAAATGCCCAAACGTTTGCTTTCTGATGGGAGGAGGAGATGACCTGGCTGATGTATCATGGCAGGATGCTCAGTGGATCTTTCTCTTTAAGAGGTATTCCGTCAATTCTGAGTCCTAAGTCTTTATATAGAAAAGCTCCTCCTGAAATCAAGGTTGGCTCTCAAAGGCTGTGAGACTAATTATTTCAGATCCCTCAAGGTTGCAGATGCCAGATGGAGAACATCAGTATTCAGTCTCTTGCAAGAGCTTGTCCTAATATCACCATTTTGCTCCTATATAGCTGGCCGCCTATTTCTTCAATGTACCTAGGAAAAGGAGCTCTGCTCTGTTAGAAAAGGGTTTATTCCTTGACAAAAGCAATTTGGAAGTATGGTCGTGAGTGTCACCCTGCCTTTGGTCTATCTGCCTCTTAGTGGCCCCACATACATCAAGGGGAAACTGGCTTTTAGAGCAGCACCCTGCAGAGAGTCAGCCTCTGATGGTCGGTCCTCCTCCCCTATCCCAAGGCCAGCATGAAAATGTTTTAATTTGAGCAATTAACCGTATATTTGATGTAAATTATCAGAGTCCCACAGAAATAGCTAGAGCTATTCCGATCTGCACCAGCCACAGGCATGGCACAGCCCACTACCAGCTGCCAGAAAGATGTTCATCTTCCACTTGCCTACCAAGCTTTGATTTGCTCAATGGGAGCATTTCTGGGCTTAGATAAAAACCCTCTTGAAAATACTATACAGGTTTACAAGCTGAGCACACTGCTTTGCTCACCCTTTAACCTCATCCTCTCAAACAACCCATGAGAAGAGTCTCTATAGACAGACTTTCCCCTTCCTGCCCTAAAGAAGAACAAAACTCATGACCAGCTTTAATTTCCATCCTTGAAGTCAAATAAAATCATAATGATAAAAACCCTCAAGCCCTAAACCCTGAAAATATTCAGCAAAGTCAAGGTGAGGCTGAGATTTTGCAGGCCAGCGCTGTGGATTTATGCTGGACTTTACATGACTGTTTTATTTCCAACGCAATAAAGAATAACCAACTTATTGTAGCAAATGTTGCACCAGGTGCTATCTCCCAAGACCTTCTGCATGGGACAGCCTGCCCTGTATTTTCTCCGCCTAGCAGTGCTTTGCAGAATAGTGGAAGGGAAAATACCCCATTTGACTCTGCCCCAGGAGGGGAAGATTGCAAACGGGGAAAACTACTTGGTTTCATAGGTGTTTTCTTTCTTTTCCTTCCTTCCTTCCTTCCTTCCTTCCTTCCTTCCTTCCTTCCTTCCTTCCTGTCTTTCTCACTTTCTCTCTTTCCTTCTTTTCTTTCTGTCTTTCCTTCTTTTTTTCCTGATCTTTTGTTTTTAATTTCATTTTATCTATTTCTCTTCCCCCCTCTTTCAGTATCTCTCTCATTCTTTATCTTTCTCTCTTTCCTTCCCTCTTTCTTTCTTCTGAGATGAGGAGGTAGAAGGTTCACTGGAAGCCACTGAAACTGTGAAAGGAAATCCCTTTGGTCTTGCCATCATAGTTTCAAATGTCAGTTGAGGGTGTTCCTGTGGAGAGTCCATGGATGTTCCTTCGGGGCTACCTTTTGCTTGTGCTTTTGTTTAGGTTTCCCTCCCAACTTGGTTTCTTACCTCTTTTGGGTTCTTTCTTTCATTGGTGTTATGCCCAGAGCCATTTTTTTGACCTTAAAAAGCCAAACCCTGGACTTCAACCAGGAAAATGACTGTTGATACATTGTCCCAGGAGCTCATTGTTCTGCCGCTCCCACCTTCCAGCAGCCATACTGTCTTCTTCTTCAGAGAGAAAATGCTACTCAGAGAAAGAGACTGGCATCAAGGGTCCCTGGATCTTTGTCTTAGCTTTCCCTCTCTCTTGCTCTCTAGGCTGTCTATGCGTGCCTCAGTTCACCCACCCAGGTATAATAATATCTACCTCACAGGGGTGTTGTGAGGCACTGATATCCTTATCTGGAAGGTGGGGCAGAAATGCCCTCCAGTCATAGATCAGCTCATCAGCATTCTCTGTAGGAACTTTATCGAGATGTCAGTATTGGCAGGTCAACAGTGTTATGAGTTTTGTTTGTTGTTTTCATCTGGTACCAAGGTTTGGGCTCTTTACAGCAACTCCCTGCAGGCAAAGCTGGATACGATATGTGGAGGTCAGATATGGGAAGCTCAGCTCTTATTCCCAAGACAGCTGAAATTGCTGACACAACCATGGAGAGAGGGCTTTTTGCCCCACTGTCCCAAACCTCCAACAACTACCCAATCAATCTCTTTGCCACCATGAGCACTCAGTCATTGCCTGGAGAATCATGCAAGTGTGCATTTTGGCTGCATATGAGAGGCCAGTGCTTTCTGTGACATGGTCCAGGCTGTCCTACAGCACCAGAGGAATACCCTGGGAAATGTTTGCGGGTTGCTATTGGAAAGGATGTGTGGAGAAAAGTAATTTTTAAACCATTTCTCTGCTTTGCTAGGAGTTTAGTGCCTTTATGCAGAGAGACAGACTCTCCTTGACCATACACACTTCAGTCTTTGGATTTGGGCTCTAGCAGACAGGATTTATGACGTGAATCCCATCAGCTGACACTGGAGGAGAGGTAGACCTTGTCAGACTCCTAGCCTACCCCATAGTCAGTGAAAGATGCTCTTCTATCCCAAGCTTCACCTTATCTAGAATGAATGGTTTGCAGAATAAAAACGATGCTGTCCAAGTACAGTAATTTTTCTTGCTTCCTTCAAGAAAGACAGCAATCTAAAGACCTCCACTGAGGTGAGCTTTTGAAAGTTGCAAGAAGATTACCATCCCTGGAGGTGTTCAAAAAACGTGTAGCTGTGGCACTTCAGGACACGGTTTAGTAGGCACGGTGGTGTTGGGCTTCATGATCTTACACCCCTTTTCCAACCTTAATGTTTCTATGATTCTATGATAAGACTGGGACACAAAATGGTTTAAAAAAATAGAGAAAAAAAGTTCAAATTATCCTCCCAGAGGTGGAAAAGGAACCCCAAAGAAACCCTTCTTATGCACCATGTGAATCTGGTTAAGAGAAAACAGTAGGATGAATCACCTCCTTTCACTCACACTGCTACATGGAAATTCTTGAAGCAGCTTCAAGGGGGTCCCCCTGACTGGAAAACATCACTCAGAGAACCTTTGCTTGGTTTGCCTTTGAAAACTTGAATCAGAAACTCAAAAATAAAGAAGAAGAGAGCTTTAGCTAAGGTGAATCAAGTCTTCTGCACAAGGGAGTTGGATAGGAAAGAACCATCCCATCCCTTAAGAATTTTTGTGAATTTGTTTTTCCAACTCACATGGAAACCTCACAGCTAACAGCAAACCTAGAACAAAAATATGCAAAACAATGCATATGCCAACAAAACCAGTTTAGGTATCTTGGAGGGAGATTGTTTTGATCTTTCCCTTTTTCCATCTTTTTTTTTAATAAATTACCCTGCATTTTGAAATGAAAAGCTGTTCCAAAATGAAAAAAAAAAAATGTCAAAGAAGACATCCAAGAACCTCAACTCACATCCTTCATTTCCCCATGGCTGTGGTATTTTTCAACAGGAAAAGGCTTGAAGCTGGTGTTTTCCAGGAAGTCTTAATTGTGATGTACTGACCTACTTGGGAGTGGGAGAGAAAACAACCAGTATCTTCATATACCTTGAAACTCTAGCCCCGACACCCCAAACCTTACAGAGACCTCTTTGCAATGGGATTGCCTTTGATGTAGGAGTCCTGCACCTGTAGCACGTTTCCAACCACTGCAAATAGCTTACACCATGAGATCTTCCCCTGCAGGATGGGAACAGCCAGGAACCCAAGAGGAGTTATTCTCCATCAGCCTGCAAAGCATCAAGGACAATCGCACAAGGTGCACCACCTCAAGTCCTGCCTGCCCTTCAGCTGGGCCAGGATGGAGCTGTACGTTCTTTCCAAGTGATAAAGTCTTCTACCACTTTAAAAACAACCAAACAAAGGAAAATCCACTCTTTGGTTTATGGAGTTCAGTTTGCCAGCAGCAATACAATCTAGAGGGCCAGTACCAGGCATTGAGAAATTTTATCTAGAGGTTGGCAGTGAGGTTCTCTGTGACACTATTTTTAATGTAACCATGTTTCTTTTATCCTTTTGGGTGAAACTTGAAAAGTTCCTGGAATACTGAAATTTGGAAAAAGTCACTGTTATCCAACAGGAAAGTCCACGCTCAACAGCACCCTGTCCATTGCCCCAGAATGATAAGCACATGGTAGAGGTTAGAGGGACCACAAAAGCCCATGGCTATGGTGACAAAGAAACAAGAGCACTCTTGAGACTAAAGCACATGAACAAACCTGCTCCACGATCCTGATAAAAACTGCTGCCTAGGAGTGAATTCCCCACTGCCTCTTCTTAAAGGTCCCAAACCCACGTTCACACTCCGGCTTCCTCCCTTCCCGCTGTGCAATTTCTTGTCTAGACCTCACCCCCCTCTCCCAGGCCAGGTTTACACCAGTACGTTCTGCTTAGTGCAGCTCTTGCCTTCACCACCAATAAGAAAGAAGTCTCTGCAGAAGATCCCCCTGTGCCAAGTGGTGATTTTCCCGGGAGCACGAATACCCCTGGGAGCTGCAGGGGAGCCTGAAATAACCTGTGTGAACAAACAGGCTGATCTGCAAGTCTATGTTAGGTGTGTGCTGGCAGATCTTTGCAGAAGAAGCTGGCTTATCCCAGCAAAAGCTGTTTTATGAGACCTGGCTGAAATGCCCAGAGCTTTTGCATTGGATCTGGGCTTGTGCACTTGCCTCTTCCTTGTCCCATTTGTACGCTTTGACTTCTGAGTTGGTTTTATTTTATTTTTTTTTTTTGCACTGTCAGGAATTTTTTAAACCATGTTAACTGTAGTCAGCTGCATAATGTTTGTTAGGCCTCTCCACCAAGCTCTTTAAATGAACGTCAGTGGCTGTCTTCCCTTGGACAATAATGAATGTATATATCGTAAGTGCAGACTATACAGAAAAGTGGCTAAGTCAAGGATCAGAAGGTTTTGTAAAGCCTGTTTATTTTTTTAAATAAGTTTGAGCATTTATATTTTACCACCATTTACGTGGTTTTGGGGAACCCAGATTGTGTCAAGATCTCATGCCAAAACAAGCCAAAAGTTGTTTGATTTCAACCTTTTCTTCCATGAACCATATTTTAAACGATACTTTGTCATTTTAAATGTTTTATTGAAACATGTACTGATGAAAAAAAAAACAAACAAAATGTCATCTTGACAAAAGATTTATACATGAATCAGAAAGTATTTATTTCAATTTTGTACCTTTCCATTTTAATACATTATAATGTATCGACTCAACTGAGATAATATAAACGGTTCATTTTAATAACATGTTTGCAGTGTGCTGTGTCTCTTTATTCTTTCCTTCCTACTCCACACTGGACACAGAGCCTACAAAACCAAGAGAAGACCTGTAAAACATCACATCCCAGCAATCCTGAGTTTCTTTTAAAACAGAGCAAGTCTTTGGCAGGAAGTTCCAGGAAAACCAAATGAGCACTGGGTCAAACCACAGGATGAGGTAGCCTTCGAGAGCAGACCTGGTGGGTAAGGAGGGTCCAGGGTCAGAGTAAACTTCCACACAGTTGGTAATCCAATTGTCTACTGCGTGTTCTCCCTGTGGAGTCCCCGGATAGGGGTTGGCACAACCACACTGTCTCTCCCGTGTGCACCTCTGCAAGGGATGCAGTTTTCATCCTACGGCAGGGCTGTGGTCCCTGCACTGAGACTCCCAGGAGAGCCTCCTCACACAGGACTGAGGGCTTGAAGCCTGTCCTGTCCCTGCTCATCCACACACACTCAATCTGTAAGTAAAGATTGAGGTTCTCCTACACCAAACTTCCAAAATCTATTCCCGATTTTGTCCCTTCGCCTCCTTTGAGCTCCATGCCCCTGCTCAGGAAGGTGCATTAACCCACCGTACACATGGAAGGACACATCTCTGTTGCTGCTGATTGGCTGTGCTTTGGCTTCTCTGCTCCAGTTCTCTGGCTTCAGTTTTTGCCTCTTGTTGAGTCCCTCTCCCAACCCCCTGAAGAATCTAGTTTAGCCCAGCTATCAAGAACTGATCCTTTGATCCATCCCTTCACAGACAAAGCCCAAGTATGAAGCAGGCTGTGAAAGGTGCCCTACTTCAGACTGAGGTCTATCATGTAATGGGTAACTCTTGGCTACGGGCACCAAGAATGTGCCACTTGTGGGGAGAGAAACTTGCTTATGAGGTCTTGGTGTTGCATACTACAAAATCTGCTTGTGACCATGAGGTAAATGTTGACATTTGGCTGTAAGGCACTGGGCTGGCTGAGTCCATGCTGCCAAACACCCTTAGACTCCAGAGCAGGATGGTAACATCCAAGCCACCTATTGGCAATGGTCTATTCCGATTCCTGAGCCAAATCTGAGGAGTATTTGGGACGTTTCTAGCTGACTCGGTCCAAAACTGTACTCAGGAATGTGCTCATAAACGTGTCCAGGAGTTCTTTAATTTACTGCTACAGACATAACTGATGGAGGACATCATGCCCCCTTGGTGGACCACACAGCACAATAAAAAGGAGGGAGGGTGGACATTCATTGCAGAAGCCCAGTGGGGTGCTGATCTCTGGTGACAGCTTCAGCACATTATCAGAAAAGGTAGATCATATTCTCTGTGACTGAAATACATAGCTCTTCCCCTCAAGAAACTGCTGTTTTCTTCACTCTGAACAAGGTTTTTATAGAAATATGGGAATGTGAACCTGCAATTTCTCCACCCTCATATTTCAAAGCAGAATGAACGCTAGGTACAGACAGATTCCAGGAAGGTTCCTCCTCAAACTTGCTCAGGTCATTAAAAATAAAAACGTTTTGTGGCACCAGTTCTGTTGTCTGAATCCTGGAAGGTGAAGGGGAAAGTGGACTTCTTTTACAGTGATGTCCCAAAATCATGACCTTCTTCAGAGGTATCAACTTTATTTAAGAAACAAATCTCATTCTGCCACATCTGGCACAGTTAGCAGCAGGCAGCAGTCCAGAGCTAGCCCTGCACAGCTGTGAAGGTCCAACATTTCATTATATATGTAAGAATACGCAGTGAAAAGACAGATGTCTCATACATAACAATAGCTCAAACCAAACATCCTTCTGCTTCCTGGATGCTCTGGGCATCTGAATTTCAGGACACTGGCAAAGTTTGCTTAGAGGGTAGATCTGGGAGATACTGACTGAAGAAGGAAGGGGAAGGGGGTTAGTGTTGTGCAATCTCATTGCTACACCTAAAGGGACATTAGAGAAGACATCCTATGGCTTATCTGGAAGAAAATTAGGTGAGTGTGGGCACTGACTGTAGACAGCTGCCTTTATTCTGACTCAACTTGTTCACTTCGAACTAAATAATTCATACGTCTCTGTGAACCAGTCGAGGACATTCACTTTTTAGATTGCATCCACTCCTCCCCAGAGGATGGGGCAAGTGCCATCTAGGAAAAGGCATGAGTTGAGGGGAGTCCTGCAGTCCACCCTCATCATCATTCTAAGAGAAAAGTCTTCCAGATTGCTCTCCCAAAGCGAGGTTGCCAGCTGTGCTGGAGTCCTTCAGAGTCAGAGGAAATAGGTCCCAGCCAGAAAAGCTGTGTTCCAGGAGATGCAAACCTCTTTCGAGGAGAGATATACAGGGAGACCATTTCTTCCAGGGTGCATATAAGTCAGTTCAGCACGTGCTGGCTGTTGTGAGCCACCTTCCTCTGCTTCCCAGCAGGAAGGAGATGGGATGTTCAGCACAGGATGATTTATGTTGGAGGTGGCATCCGTGACAAACTTTCACACCGTTTTCCTAAGTTTGTGTGAGGGCCTTTCCCTTTCCAGCTGCCATACCCTATACCCCTCTCACTGCGTCCTCATGTTCTTTCAAGGGTAGAAAGACACTTTTAGCTTAACAGAGAGGGACCATTCCTTTCTTACGCTGGGACTAGAGGGATGAGGACCTGCGTGCTGCAGCATGGGTCTATGGTGAGGTCTGGAGGCCACCAAACCACTCTCTGGGTCTTGGGTGATTGGCTCTGAGATGCAAAAGGGGATCTCTTCTTAACCCTCCATGCTCTCAGCTCCCCAGATATGTCAAAAGTGATGAGACCCCCACACTTCTCCACACACAGTGAAAAGCTGGGCTCACACGCATTGGCCAAATGCTTTAGCAACGTGGTCTTTGAGGCTGGAATGTGGAAGAGAAGGGAGAGAAGAGGAGTTGGGTACAGGGATGAGGCTGCAGAGATTCCAGGACAGTGGGAGAAGTCGTGAAGAGACCTAGGGGAAGAAAAAAACATCCAGGACACATTTGAGGGTGGGAAGGAACACAGAAATAAATGCCAAGGGAGGAAAACCAAGGAAGTTTAACCCACACCAGGGCCAGTGCAGAGCAGAGCATCAATCCTGGAAAGACCATCTTTCACCTAGCAGAGTGGGGAAAATACAAGTGAAAAAATTGCTTTACAGAGATATCTTCCTAATACCCATCCCGGGATATCCTTCTGACAAAATAGGTTACATGTTCCCTTTCATCAATCTGCCAAGTTCCCTTTTAACACTTTCCTTAATACTTTTCCCTGGCTTGCTACTAACAAATAACTTCTGGAAAAGACAACTACAGCTCAGTCTACAACTTGACTGCTTTTCGTGCTGTTCCTCATCTGCCTGCAGAGTGGACTCCTACCACATTATAGCACAAGGTAGGTAGCAGTTCCCTCCACCTAGACCAGGTTTAATGTGAATTTTCTGGACGCTTACCCAGTCTTTGGTTGTGTAGGAGGGTTTGGAAGTAGATTCTTTCACAGGAGCTAAGGCATATAAGCCCATGGACCTATGAAGAGGGCAAACATGGCCATATCCAAACTGCATGTTAAGATTGACTTATGACCTGTGCTAACTCCTTAGTAGCACCTAGGGGTGGTTTGGTCCAGTGCTAATTCGTCTTGGTTGAAACCATGCTAATAAAAGCAGAGTTACAGCAACCAGACACCAGCATCTTTTTCTTCACGGAGTGTCAGGCCACAAAATCATCGTTTAATTGAAGATCGGTGTATTTACACAACACTTGGCACAACTGTGGCTTAGAGGATCTTACTATGATAAGATAAACAGTCTAGAACACAAACCAGTAAGGAAAAAGTGAACAAATAAACTTCAGGCTGAAAAGGAGCATGAGGTGAGACATGAGACACCAGGAGAAACCTCCTCCTGATGGGATAAGCCAACACTGGGTAGGTTATTTGGATGGGAGCTCGGCATTCAGAACTGGAGATAAGGAAAAGGTTAGGCGTGCTTCAGTAAGACCTGTGCTGACCTCCAGCAGTGTCCACTTTCTAAGTAGCACTGGAAAGGTAGACAGTATTCCAGGGTTTTAGAGGTACACCTCACCAGATTAAACTATGATTTTTCCAACTTCTTTCCTAAAACTTAACAAAATACCTGATCAGACATGCATATGAATTTTACTTGTTTGTAGATATCTCGTCGTAGAACAAGCTGGGACCTGGGTGTTGAGCTAAAGCAGAGATTTTCATTTCAGGCAGAGTACTTTCTCTAGTGCTTTAGAGAAGGCTAAGTAAACAACAGTATTTACAAGCACTATCAGTGCTGCCATTTGCACTGGATGTGGATTTGAATTCATCTGTGGGATAACTATGCCATGATACATTCCGTGGCTCATTGATTCTGCAATGAGAGAACAAATGAAAACTCCAGCACAGCTCCTGTTCTATAAGGAGCATGTGGAAATCGAAAAGTTTGCAGCATTTTAAATGGAAATGTCCTGAATGATGTGGAATACTGAGTGTTTCCTGGCTGTCTGGGAAGACTCAAGAACATCACATCACTCAGTCATTCATTTTATTGTTCCCATTGTAGACCAGAGATGACGTTGTAGCCCAGCTTTTCACCCCATAGAGGTACATGGCAGAGCGTCTGTGGGTAGAGCGAGCAGAGTCATGGACCTGAGCAGCCAAACGTGCTGTGAAGACCAACTGGTTTGTTGTCTTTGGCCTCCCCAAAAGGACCATTAACCTGCATTCAGTGACATTTGTAAAGAAGAATGATCGTGATAAATCAGATTGGAGGACAGGCTGAGAGAGCTGAGTTTGTTCAGCCTGAAGAAGAGAAGGATCCAGGGAGATATAGCAGCCTACGAGTACTTAAAGGAGCCCTATAGGAAAGCTGGGGAGGGGCTCTTTATCAAGGAATGAAGTGACAGGATGAGGGGAAATGGTTTTAAAGTGAAAGAGGGGAGATCTAGAGTACATATCAGGAAGAAATGTTTTCCTCTGAGGGTAGAGAGGCCCTGGCCCAGGTTGCCCAGAGAAGTGGTGGCTGCCCCATCCCTGGAGGTGTTCAAGGCCAGGTTGGATGGAGCTTTGAGCAACCTGATCCAGTGGAAGGTGTCCCTGTCTGTGGCAGGGGTGGAGCTAAATTATCTTTAAGGTCCCTTCCAATCCGAACTATTCTATAATTCTATGATTCTAAATTGCAGGTCTACCTAGCCCAGTACATGGCCTGAGACAGGGGCCAAAAGCTGCTGTACAGGAAAAAGTGTAAGACATAGCAAGTCTGGAGTGATCTTTCTGTTTTGCACATCTCTTTGTCTGCTAAAATCATGTCTTTAAGGATTTCCTGAACTGTAAGTAGCAGCTGGACCATGATGTCTAATGGCACCTGGTGTAGCTGCCCTTCAGCAATGTGTCAGACCCTTTTTAATCCCTGTATCCCTTCACAGCATCCTGTGGCAATGAGTACCACAGCGAAGTATAGAATCTTTTCACAGAATCATTTAGCTTGGAAAAGACCTTTAAGATCATCAAGTCCAACTGTAAAAGCAGTTGTGATATGGGAACAGTGGCAAATAGGAGTCTGCAAACAGAAAAGCCAGTAGGTTGATAGAGTTCTTGATTCAGTGAACTACAGTGGTATCTACATATTGTCATACATCAGAAGGCTGGATCGAACTTCCCAACGCAGAGGGGCCCTTGGTTTATTCAGACTCACTTTGCCAAGTGTCCCTGGGTAGGTGACCCTGGAGGTGTATTCCTACAGTTTCAGGAGAAGGACTCCCTCTGTAGAAAAGGCACTGCCAATTCTTTGCTTTGGTTGATGGGCATAACTCACACATCTCCTCTTCCTTCTGTTCTCCCCAGCCAGGCCGCAAACGTTGTGAACTGTCCTTGGGACATCGACAAATAGTGGTACTGTCCCTCTTGCTGCTCCAGGGCCAGCTCATGGCTGCTACGGTGCTCAGCATGTCCATGATAAAGCCCACAAACAGCAGATGCAACGCCAGGAGCAAGACCAGCAGACCTCAGTACCTCATCACCCCTATTGTACACTTGTCCAAAACAAGACGGCTGCATCCACATTGCTCTTGGGAACAATTCCTGGCCTTTGCTCATTCCTGAACACCGGTTGGGAAGATTGGTGCTGGTTCTTCTGGGCCAAAGACCATGTTGACAATTGACCAGAAGGGAAAACAGATTAGAGTAGTAGCATTGATGCAGTTAGTAAGTATAAATGATGTAGAAGGAAATACCCTACACGCATCCTCTGCCTTGCCCAGTCTAGAAGGTCACCTTTGCATAGACAGTCCAGGACTATGGACTAGGTTATGGATATGTTATTCAGCCACACCTTTTGAACTGGGTTTAAAATTAGAGTTGTCCCTGGTAACATGGGCACTGTCGTAACCTGAGCTTTATGGATATCGGTTTAGGTGGACTCACAGTTGCTTCTTTAAGATGACTTCTATTGAAGCTGGATATCATGTACCAGCACAGGCTCTGAGCACTTCAGAGGCTGTTATTGTCACTTCCCATCCTGTTTGCCCTGCATTTTATCATTCATTGATGCTTGTTTTACAAATGGGCTTTACGGGGGAATCCCATTTTTCTAGTCTGTGGAAAAGGAGAGCATAGGAAGATGGCACATGAATCAGAGCAGTGTCCACCAGCCCAAGGCAGCTCCTGGCATTCCCCAGACAATGTCAGTGGTGAGATCACAGGACAAAGTTGCAAGTGTAGATGAGAGAAAGTAAAGCCGATGTGCAATTAAAGAGCTAATGAGCCTGTGTTGGCTATTTTTAGTGCTCTTTTATTTTCCAGTGGTTGCTCAAACAGCCCCGAAATGACAGTACTGGGTCAGCCTTGAAAGTGCAGCTACACTTTGAAAAGCGAGCAATGTCCTTGTGGGTTTTCCTCTTTTATTTCTGTTCAAAAGCCCTAAATCTAATTTGCTATGTTTACAAAGATGAATCCTGCTGAGACTGTGAGCAATGCTGGTTCTGAAATCTTCAGAAGTAACCTCCATCCTGCCACGAGAACTTCCCAGACGACCAGGTCTAATGAATAAAATGAGCTATAAACTGGACGCATTAAAACAGTTTAAAAACTGTCACAGCTTCATTTGCATTTTTTCACTTCTGACCCCTGTTTGCTGCTGTTGCATTTTGACTTGTCCTCAGCATATAATTTCTTATGAATTATGTAACAAACAGACTCTACTGGGCCTAGCATTTTCTCCAGCTCGTGGAAAGTGATGAACTTTCCTTGCAACCATTTGCAAGCTCAAAAATATTTGATATCTGGGGCAGGAATGCTTTTTTATTTCATAGAATCATAGAATCATAGAATCATAGAATCATAGAATCATAGAATCATAGAATCATAGAATCATAGAATCACAGAATGGTTTGGGTTGGAAGGGACCTTAGAGACAATCCAGCTCCAGCCCCTCTGCCATGGACAGGGACACCTCCCACTGCATCAGGTTGCTCAAAGCTCCATCCAACCTGGGAATTAATTTTGAAATCCGAATGAGCATCTGCAGGAAATCCTTTCTGTTTCCTTTCCCATCTCATTCTGAACAAAGCAAGTGAATGTTTCATAGGATTAAATGGGGCACTTGAATATGCAGAAGAGTAAACTGCACTTTACGGAAGAGTAAGTAGCACAGGATTGGTTTTGTGGTTAAGACGTTACATTGGATCTGAGGAAAGATACGTTCTCATGAATCAATTCCCAAACTGATTCATAAAGTTTTAGACTGGAGGAAGTCACTTAGCTGCTCTCTCCATCCTGTCACCAGGTCTAACAGTCCATCTGTGACGAGTTTGACCATCATAAAGGCCAATTCCAACTCCCCTTACTCAGTCCCAGGTGTTCTGGTACTCAGCTTATTCTCCAACATGCTAACTTATGTTGATTTCTGTTTGTCCAGATGGCAGGGGACAAGGAAACCAATTGCTCACCCTCATCCCTAGCAGTCTACGCTTGAGTGCCTGTGTGCTTTTTACTTCTGGACCAAACATGTCCAGTCCCTCCAAGCGATTCCTCAGACTGTCTTTCCTAATCATCTAGTTGTGTCAATTCCTCTTCTTTGTGCTCTGTATCTGGCTCAGTCCTGATTTCCTTAAGTGCAGTGGCCAGATATAGACGTGGCATTACAGCTATGGCTTTTCCATCTCCAAGACAGGGAGCAATTATCCCCTTTCATCACAGACAATGTGGTCCACAAAGAAACTGGTCCTTTTGAATCAGCATTTTACTACACGTTCTTATCTCATCGGTTCTGTTTTAGCTGTGCTCTCTCCTCCTTTTTTTATTTCCCCACCAATATTGGTGCCTTCTAATAATTCCCAGTTTGCCTACATGGACCTGCCTGGAGGCTGGAGCACCTCTCATAGGAGGACAAGCCAAGAGAGTTGGGGTTGTTCACCCTAGAGAAAAGAAGGCTCTGGGAAGACCTTCAAATACTTAAAGGGGTCCTATAGGAAAGATAGGCTGGGGGGTTTTGTTAGGGAGTGCAGGGACAGGATGAAGAGGAATAGTTTTAAGCTGAAAGAGGAGAGATTTAGATTATATATTAGGAAGAAATTCTTCACTATGAGAGTGATGAGGCACTGGCCCAGGTTGCTCACAGAAGTCACGGATGCCCCATTCTTGGAGGTGTTCAAGGCCAGGTTGGATGGGGCTTTGAACAACCTGATCTAGAAGAAGATGTCCCTGTCCACGGCAGGGAGGTTGGAACTGGGTGATCTCTAAGGTCCCTTCTAACCCAAACCATTCTATGATTTCCCTGGTTAAATCCTATCCTACTGCTTTCTATCTTGTCTTTTTCAGGCTATTCCTCCACTCCAAAGTGATTGGTTGAGTTTTGATCCTGCTTTCCACACCACTTGCAGCCCTTCTACGCACGGTACATCAACAGATGGTCCGTCCCACACCAGGTCCTTCACAGAGTATCAATTAAACACATTGTGCACCCGTGCTATGGGGAAGCTGTCTGGAACATAAGTCTGCACGTGGGATGGTGCTGAAAGTCTCCTCAAAGACATTTTTTTCCCCTGGGGCTTCAGACCAGATTCATCCCATCACGGAGCCAGGGGACCATGAGGCACTCCAGACCTCTGCCATCTGTAGATGACTGCCAAAGTTCCCCTTATTCTCAACATTACGGTGTGCACCGTTCATCTGTGGCTCTTGGCTACACGAAAAAATCTTGCTCCCTTAGTCACCGAAGCCAGCTTTCTGGTCAGAGACAAAAATTAAATTGGTTTGTTAAGAATTATTCCCAGCAAGTCTTGTAGGCAGTTTTTCATCACTCTGTTGTCCTCCAGTGGCCAAGTATTGAACGAATTACATAAGAAATTCTGCAGTGTTTTCCTGGGGACTGGATTCAAGGTAACTGTCACAGTTTAGCCCTGGCCTGGGCAATTTCAGCAGCTAAAACTGAGCTATCGGGCTCTTAATTCCCTTCCTCCCCATCCCCAGAGAAAGGGGAAAAAGAAATCAGAGGAAAAGACTTTTGAGTTGGAAACTAAAATTAGAAGAGCTTTAATGAAATTATTATAACAATAATGAAGAAAATACTAATAAGAAAATAATAAAATATGTAAAATATACAAAATGCATCCCCACCCCTCAGTGACTACACGCGACCACAAATGCTGCAGAGCAAGCACTGTGATGAAGGTGAGTGGCAGTAGGGAGCTTGGCTCAGGAACCGGATTCAGGAATGCACAGATCTGGACAAGACAAGATTCTCACTGGACATCAGCCATAGAGAACATGGTGAGACCCTCGTGATCTCTCAGTTCAAAGACTGTTTCATGACATTTCTCAAAATTTCCAAGCTAAGTTTTACCCAAGTCGCAAACCTCCAAGCAGACGCATCAGCCTTTCTTCCTACCTTTGAACCTGCACTGTTAAATTGCGCTGAATATTCACTCAGGATTTGGGGGAATATTGAAACAAGAATCATGCAAATCCTTCAGTCTCCTGACACTGTTTCTCATGGGCTTTTTACCATCCCACCTACATTACAAGCCAGCCCAGACTGGCTTGTTCTCCTCTTACCTCTCCTGCACTGTATTTATAAAGCCTCTGTTTGCTGACAGTTGCACCCTTTCCTGCTGCTTTTGTCTGTAGCTGATGGTTTCTGAGGGTGCATCTGTGCAAGCTCTCTTGACCAGTTTGTAGATCTTGCAGTCCCTTCCCTGATCTACTCTCCTAGGTGAGATCAGGTTAGGTGACCTGAACCCAATCTGAGAGTGCCTGTCTCCCCATCAGCTCAGGTCAGCCTGGTCCTTAATGGTTTCTGAGCCTGCCTCCCGTTATCTCTTTTAAATTGACCTGTCCAAGGCTGTTCGCATCCCTGACCTGCTATCCGTGTTCTTGGGATCCTCATCTTCATCCCACCCATGGATTACACCCTGGCTTGCCCTTAAGGCCTGCTGGCTCTGAATTTTTGCTTTCTGACCTTCTTTGGACTGGTCCTCACCCTGCCTTGAATGCAGCTGAGCTATGCTTCCAACCCCAAAATATCAGTCATGACAATAAAATCCCACCAAAAAATCCATCCTGTGCCCATCAACATGAGTCTAATTCCTCAACAGCATCCAACTCTTTAGCACTCCTTTATATTTTAAAATATCTCCACAAGAAATGCAAGCTGTTAGTGCCTTAACTTTCACACCATGCCTGTACCTCAGTTTCCCTCTCTACAAACCACTGCTGCCTTTTCATCAGCTCCCTGCCTCCTCTGTTTGGATAACAACCTGCTTCAGTCTCACATCCCATAAAGCCCAGGCTGATGAAATAACAACAATGACAGCAGTAATAATAAAAATGCACTGTGCTCATGGAATAGAAGGAAAATTATCTGGATTTTCTGTCTGCTGCCTCCTTTGCCCATGCTCCCTCCAGCATCCCCCACCAGGCACTGCTGAGCTCTTCGCTGGTAGCACTTCTAGGAACATCACCCCCTTGCCTGGAGCCCATTTTCGCTCCTCGCCTGCCCCAGTAGCTGTTCTTTGAACCCCGCATCTCCTGGCTGCGGGCACTCGTTCTGACATCTTTTGCTCCATGGGTCAGACGTTGTTAATCTCTTGCTCCCTGCCTGGCACTTGATGGGCAGCTTCTCTCCTCCACTAATACAGCCTTATACCAGAGCTCACCTCTAATCCGTGTGTTCTCTCAAATCATCATCCTAAATCAAACCTGTCTTTTCATTTTAAGCTTTCCAGGCAGTCCTTGTCCCTAGTGCTTCCATCACACCTCTCCCAGGATTAGCTCAATAAGCATTTCCACTCTGCCCTCAGGCCATTATCGCACAACAGAGTCTGATTTGCCTCACAAATGACCTGTTGCACAGCCAGGACTCACATTCTATTTCATTACTTGCTTTACTTCTCCTATTTTCCCACTTCTCTTTTTCTGGCTGCCTCTCTTCTCCTTCCTAACATCTCCCTTGTTGATGGGGTATTTGTATGGGGTATAGAGAGGGAAAAATGGGTGTGTTGACTAACGCTGCTTCTTCTCGATTTGAACTTGGGCAATGCACCCAGATCTAGACATCTCCTGCAGGCATCTCGTGTTAGGAAACCTGAACCCCACCTGAGAGCGTAGGTCTCCCCATATCTGCTCCAAGGGGGTTATAACATGCTTATGGATCCCATCCCACTGTCTTCAGGGAGCAAGTGACTGGTGTAGACCTCTCTGTGGTGTTAGTCCATCACTGGTTCTCTTGGCTGCCCTTCTGCAGCTGCCGGATAGACAGGAAACCTAATTCCCCCTTCCATGGGTCTTCTCTGGTAGAGTGGTATCAGCAAGATGGGCATCAGGCTCAGACATGCTTGCAACCCTCCTCCATTTATCTGCTGTTTCAGTTTCTCTATACGGTTGGCTCTGTTCATCCCAGCTGGATCACTCCCTAAGACCCAGACACTTCAACCTGTGAGTGGCATCAAAGGAATTTCCCAAAGCCTGTGAGGACTGTGGAGCTGAAGCTGACAACACAGCACAGGCAGCAGCCACCCCGTGATTGATAACGATGTGCCAGGAGGAAAATACCCTGGTCAGACCTCTGAGTCCTAAATGATCTTTGCAGTGCTGGCTGTCAGGAAACACCTCCTTTCAAGTAAGACCCTTGGGAAGAATCACTGAAGAACTCCAAATGTAATGCCCACCAGGCATCTTTATCATTTTATTTTTTGAAGAAGAGCTACACTTCAACCATTCTGAGCACATTGGAAATAGGATTATAGGATTTTTTTTTTGAGGGCTATAATAATCCATATCAGCTGTTCTTTCTCTTGGAAGAAAATATATAAAAATACACTTATATATACACATACATTTTTCTTTCCTGTCACATCAGCTTTTACTTAGGTCTCTAACTGCTAAATAAAATAATTGCTTCTAGGTGGAATCTTCCCCTTTTGTGCCTATTACCTAATTTCACTGCCTCTGTGCACATTCATGTACTTAAATGTTTCTAGGATCAGTACCTTAGACTACTAATCTGCAAGAGTTGTGTCTATATCTGTGTAGAATAATTTGTACCTTGATCTCAAGCTTACTGTAAAGTAAATAGTCAGCAGGTATGATCTCATTTGTGTTTCGAGCCACGATCCTTTGCGAGCAGGGGAGTAAGACAGCTTTGGAAGCAGAAGTGCTCTGATGCAGTCGAATATTAAGTTGCAAAAACAAACAAGAAAAAAATCTCAATCTCAAGGCATCCTTTTAAAGAAATTATTTTCAATCTTCCACCTTCAGTTATGTCTTTATAGCATCTGACAACGGAAACGTGTGCAATGCTGCTACCTATTGGAGTGATCAAATACTGCACCCAGTTCTCAGCTAGAAGACATACACCTCTCCAGAAACAAAAATGGAAGCAGAATTTGGCTGGTGTGAAACGTCACACTCAAGTGAGCATTCCAACATTTAATGCATGGATGACACCACAATTTAGTTGATTGAGAGACCTAGAGACCTCAGAGGGATAATTCGTAAAAATGGCTATTACTGCCAGGAGGAGGACTTTGTTCAGAGAACACAGGTAGAAGGATGATTGAGGGGAGGATAATATCAATTTTTATTTCAGATCCAGTTGACAGTAAAGAGCAGCCACTGCTGAGAATCCTTGGGTGGTGATGAAAGGGGAGGAGGATCCTGGTGTGTGACTTGGGAGCACCAGAAAGCAGAGGGGGTGTCAGCTTGATAACTCACATAATCACAGAGCTTTTGGTGACATGAAATCTCATCTGGCCTCTCCTCCCTTAGGAAGAGAGCGGGCCTGATGGGATTCCACTACAGCTACGTGTAGAACCAGCTGGATATGGAAACTCCCTCCAAGAAAGATGGGCACCAGGAATTCTGGTTACTGACCTGCTTTATAGAATCACAGAATCATTAAGGTTGGAAAAGACCTCTAAGATCATCAAATCCAACCATCAGCCCAACACCACCGTGCCTACTAAACCATGTCCCAAAATGCCATGCCAACATGCTTGTTGAACACCCCCAGGGATGGTGACCCCACCACTTCCCTGGGCAGCCACTTCCAATGTTTCGCCACTCTTTCAGTAAAGAAATTTTCCCTAATGCCTAAACCAAACCTCCCCTGGTGCAACTTGAGGCCATTTCTTGTCCTATTTTCTTGTTAACTGGGAGAAGAGACCAACACCCACCGACCTCCCTACAACTTCCTTTCAACTGTAGACAGGATAAGGTCTTCCCTCAGCTTTCTCTTCTCCAGCCTATCCACATTACAGGAGGTGTGTTACACCCTGTTTAAGACCATCCCAGCAGGTCTTTGCTGTGTATGGATTTTCATAGATCATAGAATGGTTTGGGTTGGAAGGGACCTCAAAGACCATCCAGTTCCAGCTGAAGCTGACAACAGTAACCTTCCACTGGATCGGGGTGTTCAAAGCCTCATCCATCCTGGCCTTGAAAAACTCCAGGGATGGGCCATCTACAACTTCTCTGGGCAACCTGGGCCGGTGCCTCATCACCCTTACAGAAAAAAAATTTCTTCCTAATATCTCATACCTAATATCTTCCTTCTTTCAGCTTAAAACCATTCCCCCTAGTCCTATCCTTGCATTCCTTGATAAAGAGCCCCCACCAAGCTTTCCTGTAAGCAATTTTGTTAGGACAGGAAAAAAGAAAACAGAATGAAGGCTGTTGATTCTGATCTCCAGGGATTTCCTCTTGCAGAAAAACATTAAGTGAAAGCTTGAACACTCCTGCATACCTGGATATTTCCAGGTCCAAATTACGGTTCCTCTTCCTAAGGTAGGACAGCAGAGAAGCCAAAAAAAAAAAAAAAAAAGACAGATTTCAGGAGACCTCAGTAAGCTCAGAGCATGGCCAGGCAGTCTCTTAAATGGTTTATCAGTTAAGAATAGTCATTCCTTAATCTAACACTATTAAGCATGTCAATGCCTGACACCCAGCTGCAAGCCAGGACACAAGAAGTTAAAGCAAGGCCAACTAAGGCAGAGCCCATACAGGCATCAGGGTGAGCATGAGACAAATGAACAAATTGAAGGCACTGAATGAGATACAACCTGCAGCTGCAAAGCTTTATGCAGCGCAGCAGGCGTAAGAGAAAGACCAAAGGCAAGGCTGATCCGCTACACAGCAGAGGGGTTGGTGTGTGCGTGTGGGGGTGGTTCATCCAGTCAGTCTTCACTAAAAGGATTAGGTGCAACCAAGTGGCTAACACAATTAACCAGGGAGGCAAAGGGAAAAGATCTCTCTCCCAGGTAGCAAAGGATTGGAAAGTATTTACATGTTTTCATGTCAGTCAAGCTTGACAAATGTGACTTAGGAGTACACAGAGAACCGGCAAGAACACACACTGTGAGGATTTCTGGTGGATGGATGGGGGGTAAAGACTACAAAAGGACCAGCTTGGTAACATAGAATCATCACATCCCTAAGGTTGGAAAAGACCTCTAAGATGATCAAGTCCAACCGTCAAGCCAACACCACCATGCCTACTAAACCACGTCACAAAGTGCCACATCTACATGGTTTTTGAACACACAGGGCTGGTGACTTCACCAGTTCCCAGGACAGATGTTTCTAGTGCTTAACAACCCTCCCAGGGAACAATTTTTTTCATAATATCCAATCTGTACCTGCCCTGGTGCAACTTGAGGCAATTTCCTCTTGTACTAACATTTGTTACTTGGGAGAAGAGTACAACACCTGCCACACTACAGCCTCCTTTGAGAGAGCTGTAGAAAACAACGAGGTTTCCCTTCAGTCTCCTCTTCGATAGACTGAACAGACTCAGGTCCCTCAGCTGCTCCCATAATCCCTCTGCTCCAGACTCTTCTCCAGCTCTGTTGCCCTTCTCTGGATGCTCTCTCACCCCTTGATGTCTTTCTTGCACTGAGCTGACCAGAACTGAACACAGGATTCAAGGTGCAGCCTCACCAGTGCCAAGTACAGGGGTACAATCACTCCCTGTCCCTGCTTGCCACACCTTTTCTGATCCAAGCCAAGATGCCATTGGCCTTCTTGGCCACCTGGGCCACTGCTGGCTCATGTTCAGTCGCTGTCAACCAACACCCCCGGGTCCCTCTCCTCCAGGCAGCTTTCCAGCCAGACTTCTCCTAGTCTGTATTAACCTGCGTTGTACCAATCTAACTTTCCTGACTGACAGAACAGGCCTTCCAGAAGAAATTGTTTTAATTTCTGTTTTCTTAGTCTGTAAGTCCTTAGAGCCGGTCTTGCACTGTGTTCTCATAAACAAACAGGGAAACACAATCTAAATAAAAAAATAGAGAAGCAAAGCAATTTGAAAAGGTGAAATGCAGGCCTCGTAACCTGGTTGTCACCCAAATGGAAAGATGGATCCTCAAGAGTTGCGGGCAACACGTTCCGACCCTGGCAGGACTCAGTGCTCCCATTAATAACCTGATTTACTCCTCTCCCAGGATTCAGCTTGCCTATATCCCGCTGTTCTCAACCGCACACCGTGAGGCGACCGCAAGCGCTGCTGATCCCATCCCCTCAGTCCTTCCTCTCCCGCCATAACCCGCCCCACGACAGGCTCTGCCTGCGGGCCCCGCAGCTCCGCCCAGGATCAACGCTCTTCGGCTGCCCTCAAAACTGCCTGAGAAATATCCGCCTAAAAACGCCGCGAATAGCTCACATGCAACGTCTTACGCTTTTCTTGAACATTTACTTGAATATTATCAGGTATAAACACTCTATTTCTACTCGGCTGGCCGCTGCGCTCGTCTGGTTTAAGACTTTTAATCAGGCGTTTATTTAACGTCCTTTTTCTGCGCCCGGAGTAAGCAAAGGCCCCAAGGGGGGTGGGGGCGCGGTGCTGCTAGCGCGCCGCGGGACGCGGGAGGGCCCCAAGATGGCGATGCTGGCGGAGCGTGAGTGCTATTCCCTGCAAGCAGGAACCGCGCCGGCGGGGCCGAGGTGATCGGGAAGGAGCCGTTTCTCTGGGAACGTTCCTCCCCAGCCCTCCCCACTGCCCTTGGTGTCCCCCCGACACCGCCCCGGGGCTGGCGGCTCCGCGGTTGCGCGTTTGCGGGGTTCGGTCGCTTCCCGGCGCGAGGGGAGGCGTGCGAGGTCGTCGGGGAGGTTTCTGTGGCGCTTTTGGGGCTGGAATTTCTCTTTAGCCACGATGCTACTTTTCGTTGGTGTGTTAGAGAGCGAATCCCCCGAATCCCAGGGCAGGACTCGGCGGAGCCGCTTTAGTCCGCGCCCAGAGCGAGTATTTCTGGTCCTGCGTTTGGGCCTGAGTGTGAGCTAACAGCATCCTGGCTCGGATCAGCAATGGGGTGGCCAGCAGGAGTAGAGAAAGAGTCGTCCCCACGTACACAGTGCTGGTGAGGCCACACTTCGAATCCTGTGTTCGTTTTTGGGCCTCCCTGCGAAAGAAAAACAGAGGGACTGGAGCTTGTCTAAAGAAGGGGAAGGGAGCTGAGAATGAGGCTGGAGCTGTTTAGTCTGGAGAAGAGGAGGCTGAGGGGAGACCTCATCACTCTCTTCAACTTCCTGAGAGGAGGTTGTGGTGAGGTACGTGCTTTTCTCTTCTCCCAAGTAACAAGCATTAGGATGAGAGGAAATGGCCTCAAGTTGCAGCAGGGTAGATTTAGATTGCATGTTATAAAAGCGTCCTTCACTGAAAGGGTTGTCCAGCACTGGAACAGGCTGCCCAGAGCAGTGTTTGAGTCGCCATCCCTGGTGACATTAAAAGATGTGTGGTTATGGTGCTTAAGGACACAGTTTAGTGGTATACTTGGCAGTGTCCTAAGCAATTCTCCGATTCTGTGGTTGAGTTTAGCTCAACCTCTGGCCTGTATAGGGTACTTCAGAGATTAGCTAAGTTCTGGTTTGGGAGAAGTGAGAGTACAGGTGCTTCAGGTAAGGCAAATAAATCCACTGAACTCACAGGAGAACTCCAGGCAAGGCCATAGGCGTGTCTTATGCCTTTTGTGTAAGGGTGTTGCCAAGTAAATAATATTTGGATGTTTTATTATATGCAGCAAGATAATTTTGTTCAACCTTTTCTTGATATTCGCAACTTGTCATACTTAAAAAGGACCTACAGGAAAGCTGGGGAGGGGCTCTTTAACAGGGAGTGCAGGGATATGGCAGGTTGGAACAGTTTTAAGCTGAAAGAAGCGAGAAATGTTTTCCTGTGAGGGTGATGAGGCCCTGGCCCAGGTTGCCCAGGGAAGTCGTGGCTGCCCCATCCCTGGAGGTATTCAAGGTTGGGTTGAATGAGGCTTTGAGCAATGTGATGCAGTGGAAGGTGTCCCTGCTCATGGCAAGGGAATTGGAACTGGATGATCTTTAAGGTCCCTTCCAACTCAAATCATTGTGCAATTCTATGGTTCAAACTGTGCTTCTCTCTTAGCTCAGAGGTGGTGACTGAGGACTTGGGCTCCCTGTATTTAAAATAGCTGATTTAAAGGTTGGATGAATGTCGTGACTGACAACTCTTTCTCAGGCAAAGTTCCTCAGGTCAGGAAACAGAACTGTCTTGGAGCTGGCCAAAACAGGAACTAAAACTTTGCCGTCGTGTTTTCCAAGTTAAAGATGCATTCCTGCAAAGCAGCCTTTTCGAGTGAACGTTATGTCTAGTCTAAATCTGCCCCTCCAGCTTATACCCATTGCCTCTAGTACTATCACTACAAGCCTTTGTAAATAGTCCCTCCCTGGCTTTCTTGTAGGCTCCCTTCAGGTACTGGAGGGTTGTTCCAAGATCTCCTTGGAGCCTTCTCTTTTCCAGGCTGAACAACCCCACCTCTCTCAGCCTGAACACTCCAACCCGGCCTTGAAGACCTCCAGGGATGAGGCAGCCATCACTTTTCTAGGCAACCTGGGCGAGGGCCTCCCCACCCTAATCGTGAAGAATTTCCTCCTAATGTCTAATCTAAATCTTCCCCCTTCCAATTTAAAGGTTGAGTAAAAAGGCCAAACTTCTTAACTGTACCTTTGTATGCAGTGGGATTAATACACTTCAGTCTGAGTATGGTTAGTGGTTTGGGGAAGCTTTCTGGGCATCCTTAATGTGAGAGCACAAGGTCTAGTGAATTTATTTGCTTGACTGAAGGAAAGATGGACTTAAGTATAATGACTGATTAGAAAATGCAGTTTCCAGTGGAAGATACGTGTGTGAATGGAGGAAAACAAAATTGCATTTATATATGTAATTTTCTGATTGTTTTAGATGTAAACTTTGTTGGTATCATATTTCAGAGTTTGTTAATTATTTGAGTTCAACACTTCACATTTTAGTATGTGATGCTGTGTTAGGTTCCCTTCTGAATGTAAGGAATTCTGCAATCAATTGACTTAAAAACAAATCTAGTTGCCAAGAGCCGCGTTTGCAGAGCTGTGTGCCTTTGTTCATTGCCTTCTTCTGCAGTTAAAATTGTGAAGCCATTACTTCTGATGCTTTTATTAATACTCATCCTAAAAAAGAGTTGAGGAGGGTAAGTGGTTTTACTGCAGCTGTTTTACTGCACACATTTCAGGCTCATAAAATAACAAGAAGTATTGAGTGCAAATTTTAACACTGGAAATTCCTTTTTTTTTTTTTTTTTTTACTGTGAGGTGTGGCCAAACACTGGACCAAATTGTTTGGAGAGATTGTGGAGTATTGATCCATGGAGATAGAATCATAGAATAGTTTGAGTTGGAAGGGACCTTAAAGATCATACAGTTCCAACCCCCCTGCGATGGGCAGGGACACCTCCCACTGGATCAGGCTGCCCAAGGCTCACCCAATCTGGCCTTGAACACCTCAAGGGATGGGGCAGCCACGACTTCCCTGGGCAACCCGTGCCAGTACCTCACTATTCTCATAGAGAATGTATGGGTAAGTTTGCCTGTTGCAATGCCTTTCATGTAGCTGTTCCTTAGAATTCTACAGATTAACTGATGTTTTGACCCGATTACGTTATGTTTTATGATCTAATGAAAGCAAATTGTACGAAATTTCAGGAAAAATATGCCTATGTACACACTATTAGACAGTACAAACACACTGATGCCAACTATTTAAATGATTTAATTTCTAAACCATGCACTCCTCCCTGTATCCTGCAAATCATTATCCAAGCAATAAGAAATAATTTAAGCACACCAGGACTACTGTCTTGAGCTAGACCAACATACTCTGAATCTAGAGTTTATTTAAGACTTATCACTTTACAATTACAGCATCAGGTGTTGCCCATTTTGAGGAAAGACACAGCTTCCCTTCTAAGGAATATACAAATCCATTCTCAATACATTTAATCTTTGTCAGAGCTCAGTGCCAGACTGGACATGGTCCTGGGCGACCTGCATGGGTAGGACGTTGAAGCAGATGATCTGGAGAGATCCTTCCAGCTTTTGTGATGCTGCGGACTAAACTGAGAAAGGACAAAATTGATTTTTCTGGGCTTGTTTAGTGTGAATTTAAAAAATGTATCAATTACAGAAATGATTTGCCTTTTATTTTTCACTTATTTTTAACTCTTTTTAACTTTTAATAAACTTTAACTGCCTGTCTTACTGGTGCTTATTAGGAAAAATGACATATGTTAGTGATGGGTTTCAGAGCTTGTGTTAAATATAAAATCTCTTCTGTGGGCCATGTATTTTTTTCTGTTCATTAGAGAAATTTAACCTGTTTATAATTACATGTGTTATCACTGCATGTGGGCACACAGCAGGGATTTGGGTAGAACTGGTAAGGAACTTTTAGAAATTATGTTAAACTCAAATCTGTAGGCACAGACTTAGTCTGGGTAAAATGGTTCAGCAAGCAATCTTATTCAAGTTTTAGGATATCTAAGTGAGGAAGTATCTGTAGGAATGCTGCTTTTCTCCACTGGATGGTGCTGCTTGCCCACAGTTTCCTTACTATCAGAATCATTTTATGAGAGCAGCCCCGAAGATTGCTGTTAACTTCTGAGCTGAATTTTTTAGCTACATGGTGGTGTATTGTTTCCTGTCTCACTTTTAAGGCATCAGTGAGCAAATATTTCTGATAAATAGTTGACTAAACAGTCTTTTGTGTTGTTTGGAGAGGAGAGATGTTTTCATCGTTTGGGTGTGGCTTGAAGTTGTTCCCGGTTTTCTTGAACACTTCCCCAAAGTTGCTTTATTTTCATGCATCTAGCTTACTATATTTGAAAATAAGAGTGCATTAACCTGGCAGAAACCTGAGGATTAATCCCACAGCGGTGGTCAAATACCTGGACTGAAAGAGCTGGGAAAGGGGAGGTCTCTTAAAATTTCAAGCTTGAGAAATTAGGTGTCCTTGCATTTTGTCACTAGGGGTCTCCTGGGAGTGAAACATCTTGGAGCTTCTCTGCGGAGAGATTCAGAAAAATTAATAGAAGATAACTTCTAAAGTGGATTAATTGAACTACATCAAACAACTCCCGTTGGAAGTTAATTTAGATTCACATATTCAGTTGGCATGGATTTCCTTTACTCTGTAGACAAAACCTTGGAGACAAGGGGTGGCTTTGCAATTGGAAGAATTGCGTTGAATTTGTTTTCTCAGCGTTTGCAAAGTCATCAGCTGGGGAACTGGTTACAGAGAGCATCACAGAATATGGGTGCGCTTAAAATGTTTTTATGGTTAGTGTTAGAAAAAGGCATCGGACGCTTGAGTTGTGGTCGCTGAGTGGGGGGAAGTTGATGTTAATTGAGAAATTTTTAAACAAAAGGACAAATTAAGAAATGTAATTATAAAGGAGGGGTACTGCTCAGCTGGGTGGCATAACCTCTATTAAATTACTTCATTTTATTTTCATTTATGCTGTTTGCTTCACTGTTGGCTACTGACAAAAGTGACAGCCAGGGTGTTTCCTGGTTTTATAGGACTTAGCTTTTGCAGCCAGCTTGATAGCTTTTTAATTCTTTCACCTCACAAGCTGCTGGAAACTTGGATCCTTTGCATCTTGGATGAGGGAAGATGGCAAAGCACATTAATTGTCCCAGATTCCTCGTCAGTGCTTTGAAGACTGCAGTAAATGAGTGAAGTGAGCCATGCATTTAAAATTGCCGTCCACAGTGGTGCTTCCCCACCTTTTGTTAGTGGCACAGGTAGGGCTGGTAGGAGATGCTTCTCTGAAGGCTGCCTGCTGGAAATGAGTTGTTGTTTTCCTAGAGGGAAGTGAGCCAAAATGAGTGCTTGTCAGTTCCTCTCACAGTACTGTAAAATCTTTTTTTTATGGACTGTTTGGGATTTTATGGAATTTTTATCAGAGTATTATTTGTATGGGGCTGCGACACAGCACCTATTTTGAGCTTCAAAGCTTTGGAAGTATGCTAAAAAAAGCCACCATCATGCATAGTGACAGCAATGGTTCTTCTTTAAGAACAAAACAAAACTGGGCAAAAAATGAATCAAATATTCTGCCCCTCTGGCCCAAATCCTAAGCGCTGCGTTAGGGAAAGATGACTTCCTGATTACATTGAAGGTTCCTCAGTGGACTTGGCTTCTCCCTGGCTTTGCATGGCCTTGGGTTAAGTGGTTGGTTTTGATCCACAGTTTCCTATCGTGTTTAATGAAGTTTTGTAATCTTCCTGTCTCTCGTTCTTTGTTTGTCTTGTTTATTTAGGTTGTCTTCCTGCATGGATTATGTGCACGCTTAAAGCAACTGGTTAACAGTGCTAGCATTTCTTCCTTGATTTCAATGAAGTTGTTCCTGATGGTAGAGTCCCCTGCACGCATGTGTGCTGGAAGACTGTAGTTTCTGTAGCGCTGTCCTTAGGACAAAGGAACCTTGATTCTTGTCTGGATCTCTTACCACCTGCAGTAATTTCCGCTGACTACAGTATGTGAATAAACCATTCTGTGTCAAATCCCACTGGTTTGTCTCCTGTGATTTAGTTTCTTTGGTGACTTGTTTGAATTTTGACTTCGCTTTAGTTATGAAGGCAAATATTAAAACTTCTGTGTTCTGGTTAGAAGGAACACTGGCCAGTGGATGTTGTTCAGGACTGGGAAAGCCAGCACTGAAGTCTCATCCCCTGTAGATTTCATGTTGAAGCCAGATGTAAAACAAAATTGAAATAAATATGGAATTTATGTCTGTGCACCTAAGCGGTAATCCTTAAAGCCTTCCCTGAATTGCGGCTCATCCTTTGGGAGGACAACTTCCATAGCAATTTTACTTCGGCATTCTTCAGATTAATAGTTATAATTATTACTGGAATTTTTTTTTTTTTTGCAGCGTAAGGTTTAGTGAAATTAAATCTGGAGAATGTGTTTGCTCTGGCACAGATTCTGGGTTTTTCTTGCAATGAAGAGCTTTTCTTGAACTGATAAAATGCTGAAAACACTGTGGAAATGTAAAAAGAACTTGTTTGAATTTTTCCTCCCTGCTGTAGCCCGTAGAAAGCAGAAGTGGTCTGTGGATCCGCGAAATAGCGCTTGGAGTAAAGATGATTCTAAATTTGGCCAGAAGATGCTGGAAAAGATGGGCTGGTCCAAAGGAAAGGTATGTTCTAAAGGAGGGTTGTCTATCTGGAAGGTGGAAGACTGCAAGGGGACTCTTGACTCAGTGTTTAAGACAGCCATGTTCTTCAATATGATTTATTCTCTAAACTGCACAAAGAATTTGAGCAATAGTAGATTTCTACATTTTGTTACACAAGTACTTGCTTGCTTGTGCCTGTCTTGCTTTCCAGCTTTTCCCCCCTCTCTTTGACAAGGTGATGTCTCCACGTAAGAGCAGGGATTGGCTCTTTGAATCAGATAGTGGTTAGACAAGTTGCCTTTATAGAATCATAAAATGCTTTGGGTTGGAAGGGACCTTTAAAGGTCATCCAGTCCAACCCCCCTCCAGGGGCATCTTTAACCAGATCAGATTGTTCAGAGCCCCATCCAACCTGACTCTGAATGTTTCCAGGGACGGGACCTCCACTACTTCCCTGGGCAACCTGTGCCAGTGTTTCACCAGTGTTTATGCCTCCAGTTGTCTCTCTGGCTTTTGGTACGGCTTAAAGAAACTCCAGGGCCTGCTTTAATGTTTCGCTTGTTTTTAAAGGTTACTTCCGATCTGTTCCCTAAATGGCCATAATGCAGTGTTTTGCGAGCTGTGTTATTACTTCCCAGCCTGTACCTGTTGGGTGAGGTGTCCATGAACAATCTCTAGGTCAGTGCAGAGAGCTGCAGACTGCTCAGCTGCCTCTTAAAAGCAATTCAGCTTCCACAGAGGCACCTTAGAAAAGCTGAGATTTGGGCCTTAATATCAGCATCTTTAATGAAATGAAGGCATGCCACTTCCCACAGTATCTCTGTAATTCTTGTCCTTGATTTCCACTCCTAGTCTTTTTTTAAAGAGGAATAAAATTAGGACCATTCTCAAGTGTGGATACACTCAAACTTAGAAAAATAAGCCTACTCTTGGATTTCTCAGTGTAGCCTGCTGTTGCCCGAGTTGACTGACAGCACAGATAAATCTGGTTTCTAATTGCCTCTAATTTCATGAACAAGCAGTACTATCTGATTCAAAGACTGCTCAAGTGAAGGAACTGGCATTGGTTTCACTGGGCTTTAGACCAGGTTGTTAATAGTATGGAGCCTTAGTACTTTTTTGTGAACTTTATGCTTTAGCGTTTTATGTGTCCAAGATTAAAATAAAGTGTAAACCAGAGTAGAAAGAATGCCATTAAACGTTCTGATTGGATTTTAGGCAGCCAGCTTCTCTGTCCGTAGGTAACACCTTTGCCATTATGAACACTGTGTCAGGGTGAGAAAGCAAGACCTTATGTCATTTTATATGTCATCCGCTCCTCATCTTCACAATATTGTTTCCTACTTGAGTTATGGGGCCTTCCTTTGCAACAGTTACAGCTGTAAGAGAAGGATTTATATCTCCGTTCCACTACAAACTCAGACAAATGGAACCTTAGCTTGATGAAACTAATGGGAAAAGCCCATCTGTGCAGTGAAATTAAGCTGCTTACACTAGTCCTGTTATTAGTTGCGTTGGAATTGGGTCATGGCAGGATGTGTAGCCAAGTGTCCTGCTGGGTTCCATACTTTTTGGTTAGCAGAAGTTTCAAGGTAAATTTTCCACCCCACTGACCAAATAAACTCTAGTGTATTCACAATAGCAACAGCATTTTTCAAATGTGCCTAGGATATATCCACAGGGGTTCTCTCCTCCACTTCACCACATACGTGTTCGTTACAGCCATGTCCTTCAAGGATGGTTTGTTACTAGTGACAGAGTATGGAAAAAAGCAGGTAGATCCAGGAATACAGCTTTAAACCAAATGCTTTGTCTTTTTCCTCCCCTAATCGTATACTGAGGAAAGATAATACTGGGCCTCAAGATTGCTTCCCAGATTTAAATGATTATGGATTTTAGGATAGACAAACTCAATGTTTGTTCTCTCCAGTATCTTCATCAAATTGTGAGTGTGAACGAAGTGTAAGAAGTCCTTAGTGTCTTGCTAGCTCCAGGCTGATCCTCCCCATCCTCTGCTTCCCTCCCATATAACTTCGTTCTTTGTAGTACATTCCATGTGGCATCAGTCTTACAGCCGTCACACAGCTGCCTTCCCAACAACAGAGGTATTTGTGGTGAGAAGCATGTTCTTTTTATGTAGTGTCTTGTTTTAAAACTGTAAACACTTTGGACTTGCCTAGGAATGTGAACTGGCTTCCTGGTTAATCACTCAACTACTTAATGTTGTTGCTATTTAAGTGTTTGTAATACTTTGCTGGAGGCTTAAGTATTAAATCAAAAAAACTTAATATCTCGTGTGCTAATGCCTGTGAATGAATTCAGTTACAGGCAAGTAAATAAATAGCAAGTTGTAGTTTCTTGCTGTATTTCGTTGCCAACTGTCTTAGAGTACAAAAGCTGTAGCTTAGTCACTGCTGTAAAACCCTTACGTTTTTACCCTTAAATCCTTATTAGGGTCTTGGGGCTCAGGAGCAAGGAAACACAGAACATATCAAGGTTCAGGTGAAAAACAACATGCTGGGGTTAGGAGCGACCGTCAAGCATGAGGTGAGCTCTAGACCCAGGTAAGGAAATGGCTCCCATTTCAGCTAAGGCACTGCCTGAGTAATGGGATGTTAATGAAATCCGTTGTCCCATCTGGTGGCAGTATGCATCTCTGCAGACATCTCTGCAGAAACTCTTGACCTGGAGTTTAATTCTACTTTATTGAGTGTTCGAGGAGCAAGCACCTGCTTCAAATGTTACAATGAATTCTAGGAGCAGGCTGCTCAGGGATTTTTATGCTTCCAAGCAAATTTCCAAAATACTTTTTCTCCCTGTGTCTTCTGCCCAGTTTAGCTGTATACCATCTGTCACTCTTCATGATACACCTTTCTGACTGGAGTTTGGGTACATAGGCAGAGGAAAATGTGATTCTAAAGGTGCCTGAATCATATTGACATTTTAAATAACTCTGTTGCAAAAAAAATCACACTAGTATTTTCTGTCTGTTTTTGTAAACATCTTGCACAGACAGGGGACATATGGAGCAAACAGCAGCTCAGTTGTTTAAGGACTTGGGAACACAACTCTCATCGTTCCTATACTTTGTGGTGGCCGTAGGGAGCTGTTGTTAGCATTGCCACCTGTGGAGCTTCTAAGGGTCCCTCCTGCCCACAAGGATTGAGTATATGTAATTAAGCAACTTCCTAGATTGCAGAGCGTTAATATCTGTCTTAGCAAAGCTTCTGTTAGTTCTGAGATCTTTTGCCTTGTGTTTATGTGGGTGATATTTACAGGACAACTGGATTGCTCATCAGGATGACTTCAACCAGCTTCTGGCTGAACTGAATAATTGCCATGGACAGGGTGAAACAGGTAGGTTCATGCTTTGCTCAGTCAGAGGCTGGAAGTTTAGCGGAGTTTCCATTCTTCATTTTAAAAGGCCAGCTGGGGCCCTGTCCTTTGGGCTGCTGATAGCTGAGGCTGACGACTCCCCCTTCTTCCCCCAAATTAGTGGGAGCTGAAGAAACATGTTGCCATCAATGACCATGCTTGAGATTGTCTGCCTGGATGTGTGGATATTAGTGGATTGATTCTGCTCTCAATCAGGACTCTATTAAAGGCTTTCGTTGGGGAAAGCAAACATAAAATTTTGAACTTGTTCCTTTTATCCGAGACCATGATATAGGACACCTTTGCTGGGATGTGCCGTAGCAGTGCTTGTTTCTTTATAAAGCAACCAGAGCCGATATGAAGGCTGATAACATGATCACTCACCATTGCGATGCATTTGCCTTGCTTTCACTAATGAACTGTCACACCTGGCTTCCATGCTCTGGTGGTTTCTTAAATACCTACTTTTCCTGTCCTCAGACTGCTGCTGCTTGGCTTTTGACTCAGAGTTATGCATCTCTGTTTTGAGTGTGGTATGATGTGATTTATGTAGCCCTGATGTAAAGCACACCAGTGTGGAAACCACAGAACTTTCCCAAAAGGGCTATTTATAAAGTCACTTAATTTTGAAAAGCTTTGTACAGTTTCACTGTGATTTGTAAAAATAAAGTTATGCTAAACTGGCGATTGTGAGCTTACAGAAAGAATTGTACAAATCAAATGGTCTGTCATTTCTCCTTGAGTTAGACTGATGCGTGTCTCATGTTTAAACTCTTCTTGTATATCTAAACAGCTCTCTGTGGAGTGTTGTTCAACCAAGTCTTCTGTTTGAACACAGCAAGTCTGTCCGCGTGGTGCTGGTGGCAGAGTTGTCAGCTTAGTGAATTTAGCAGCTTTCATTCGTTCATTCTTAACATCTGAGCACAGGACGTTTTCTAGGAGAGGAAAAGGAGAAAATCAGTTAGCAAGAAGGATCAAATTCGGTTTCTAATCTTAAAAAAACTAGGATTAAAATTCTGAACCTGATGCCTTTTTTTTTTTTTTTTAATTCCTGTGTGAGCTATCCTTGTGCATCGGTGCCCTAATCATGGCATGTGCTAGGTACAGTAGTTGAAGTCCTCAAGAGGTAGAATAGCATATCGTAGGGAAATTCCAGAAGTTCCTTTCTACTTTTGTAACCAAATACTGCCAAGTTTCAACTTGAGCTATGGGAAGATCAGCTTGGTGTAACTGGTGGGAAACCTGCAAGCTGATGAGCAGAGAACTGAAAGGACTTGCCCAAGGACACAGTGAGTCAGCACAGAGGCAGGTTCATTTAGCGAAGCTGTCTTGTTTCCTAAATCTGTGCGGTATTCCCGAGGTCATCTGCACTGATGCAAAGTGGCCCCTGAAAACTGCATTTCTCCCTATTGTACTCATTTATTTTTACTTGATCTTTTTAGGGGCTGGGACAAGAGTTTTCAGTGACTGAAGACAAATTTGGATGCATGTTGAAAACTCTCAGTCAGAATCACATTTGGTGGTTTGCAGACTTCAAGCCATGCTCTGGAACTTGTTTTTTTGGCACTTGGTTAAGCTGGCAAAACTCATCCAGATACCTTTTCCTGCAACTGTGCTACAGGATCAAATGTTGCATTATTTGCCATCATCCAGTTTCAAATTGCATTAAAAGTCAGCAGGAAAACTTTGCTGTCCTTGAACAACTGGCATAGTTGCCAGAGTTGGAGGAGTGTGGTTAAAGATTGGGAAGGAAGGGTCTCGTGGTGGTTAGTATGCCAACATTCAACTACTCTTGATCTACATAACTTTTTTTGTTTTCTAGCTGAGCACCTAGTGAGGAGTTTTGATTCCTGACTCTTTTACTGGGATATGAAGTGATGACGACTGTGTCCCTTTCCCGTTTGTAAAACAGGATGCTTCGGAATATTCATCTATATACAAATCTGTATAGATTTGCTGTAGAAATGACACGTAGCTTTATTGCTATGACTAAATAGCTTTTAAAAAGCACATTAATACTCCTGCAGTGCTTGCTCAATTTGTCAGAGGATTTACCAGTCACTAGAAGACACAGGGATGTACCTACCTGTCCATTGCAAGTGCCTGCACGTTTCAGCAGTGAATTCCTCCTTGAAGGCACGAGGTGGTGCTGCTGCCCCTTTTGCTGTAAGAATAAAACCCTGTGGAAATCCTTTGCTGTGTGATGTTCTCTCCCATACAAGTGGATTGGCATCATCTTTGTTCAGGGTATTTTAGATGTGGTCCTTACTTTCCCCATAGACCATTTTTATTGAGGATTTTCAAGTTGACTGCTAACTCTAAAACTGGGTTTTTTAGTCCTTCTTCTTCTAATTAGGGCTTAGTGGGTAAATGGAAGAGTAGATCTGTGCTTTCTGGTAGTCAGCTCTCCCACTCCAGGCTGCGAGTTTCATTTTTAGGTCAATGACTCTCATCAGATGTCACTACCTATCAAGCAGTGAAGTGCTGTAATTCCAGTGTCAGAAAAGCTTGGTCTGCAGAGCTTTTAGGGGTGGGATTATCTGAAAAAGGTGACTCAACTTATCCCTCAGGGCATGGGTTCATTTCCGTACCCATCCCAGTTACCACTGAGAGGAAAAAAAACCACCTTACCAGAGTAGCCTTTTCTGAGGTTGCACAGTGGAGAATCCTGTGGTGCCTCTCTCTTGTTGGGACAGGACTAATACTTATTGACCAGACAGCAGATTACCTCCTCCTGAGAACTTCTTATAATTCCTGAAAATTTCTTACACTCTATGTATACAAAGAGTACATCTGTACCAGTAAAATAACCTGCCACAGCACAGGAACTTGATATCTCTGTTGTGAAGTAGTTAGACTAATCCTTCATGTGGTTGTGACCTGTACAAGCTAACATTTCTCCAAACAGCTCCTGAGTGAATTTGGGAGTCAGCCAACCCCACGACCATTCCCAGTGGACAGTTTGGATGTAGCCCCTCTTCTGGAAGCTAGGAAAAATAAATAATATGGATGTAGCTATTTGTAATACCTGGCCTTAGGGACAGAAAAGCTCTGCCACTGTTTAATTTCCTTACACAGATGCATCAGACTGTGTCCGGATAGAGGCACTTTGTGTAGTGTTAGAAGTGAAAAGCCTGTCTGTGGGATTATGTTTTCCCTTTTTTTTTCTACCCAGTCACGTTCGGTGTCTTATTTTGTACTATTTATGACATCTATCTCAGACTTTGGCATTGGACATATTTTGTAAAAAACAACACAATAAATCATGACCTGTTATTCTTTTCTTAGTACAGAAATGGTGTTAAATTAAACTTTGCCATTGACCTGGAGTACCTGTATCTGTCTTTTTAAATTATAGATTGGAAATGGGAAGGGAATGTGGCAAAAAAAATCAAGCAGTAACATGCTTCCTTCAGTAGGCAGTTGTGATACATTGTTGAGACTTAGTTTTGAGAGAGAAAATCAAATACACTGACGTTTGAATTTGGTGGTTTCAGTGCCTATAATAAAAGTTGTAATCTTTTTGGCATTTTCTTAGAGTCTGCTGTGAATAATCAGAAGGCGACATTCAGTCTTGAAGAAAAATCCAAATTGTCCAAGAAACGTGTCCATTATATGAAGTTTGCAAAAGGTAAGAGGAATTTTGTTGTTTCATAAGCTCTAGCCAAGATTAGGAAAAAATCCTGTGGGTCAAGGTGATCTGTTGCCTTCTGTGATCTATATTTGGCAAGTAAAATCTGGGGTTAGAAATACTCCCTGCAGCAACTTACTTAAAGCTATAATACACTGTTCCTCTTTATTTTGGACAGTTTTAGATGGTTTTAGGCTGCTGTTGAATAAAACAATTCCTGTCTGAAGGGACTGAAGGAGCTGAATAAAGAAACAGTGACTATTCTAAATGATCTGTGTGTGGGCAGGGGATAGGAGGGGGAGGCAGAGGTGATAACAGTTACTTGGGCATCCGCACTGTGCTATCCTCCACAATCTCCAGTAACCCCTGCTCAGAGATCATGTGGATAAGATCAGTGATCAGATTAAACCTGAATGCAGGAGGAGGAAAGCCCTCTTACATCTATCAGGTGCTTTATTGGATAAATCAGGACAGTGGTTGGTAGCCGCAAAAACTGTATCAAGAAGTCATGGAGTTTAGTGATTTGTTCCTTTCTTAGAATGACAACGTTATTTCAGCCACTCCTGGGTTTTGGCTCTTGACTGTTGTTTGATCCCTTCCTCTATTTCTCTGTTGGTTGCATTCCCCTTTCACATACCCATGTGCATGCAGTGTCTGTATTTGTGTGTTTCAGTGTATGGATGGGATTGTTTTCCAAGAATGGCTGATTTATTGTACTTAAAGCTCTGTGTAATGTTTTCTGATAACGAATGCCTCTGCTCAAACAGAAGTAATTAATGTCTCAGTTAAGGCCAAATTCTCGTATTGGGGATTTGGGTTTTTTGATTAAATAATTCAGGCTAGAAATCAAATGTGTTAACATGACCCTGCCACTTTACGCCATTAAGCAATTAAATTTGTTTCAGGGCTTGCAAGTACACAGGCCATGGCCTGTTTGAGGTAGTAGCAAAGAGGATTTTTCTTTTTATTTGGATTTAATCTTTTATGAAATATAGAGGAAAAAAAAAGTGTCTTCTGAGCCTATGAAATGTGGAACAAAGCTTCCATATTAACAATATCCCTTATTTGTTTGACTGCAGTGTTTCTATAAGGCAGGCCCCTGTTCATTTGTACCCTCTGTGGTCTAAACAGAGAAATTGTCCTTTTTCAGGGAAAGAGGAAAAGTTATTTGAGAAAGGCTGATGTTGTGGTGGCCCTTGTTGTTTGAGTCCGATCCTGCTTCCTTTCAGACTAAACAAGACGAGCTCACACAAAAGCAGGAGAAGGGAGCAGCAACGATAGAAAACGCGGCTTCCGTTTCTGATGCTATTTTGTAGCCTCACTGCTGGAGAAATGTAGGAACCACACATAGCCTTAGCAGCCACACTTGGGTCTGGGAGCCACGCAGCAGATGGGAATAATGGTCCTTCTGGAACTCAGAGGAATCTTTGCTTCACCCTTGAAATTGTTTTAAGCTGGAATAATCCACTGTGTTGCAGAGGTGGAGGTTTTGCTATTCAGAAGCAATTTCATGCGTCAAAGAAAAGCCCCCACTGAGTAAAGATGGATTCCATTTTTCGCTGTATAGAGGAGCTGTAACTCCCTAACTCTGTCAGAGGTGGAGAACTCTTACGAGAATCCCAAGATATGCACCTTCTCCTTGAACTTTTCTTGTCTGTAGGATGTTACAACTCTTCTTTCCTTTTAGCGTAGTACAGACTGCTTTCCTCGTCTTGCTACAACAATTGCAGTGTCAGGTGGGGAAAAACAAGCTGTTATGTGTTTCCTTGTGGGCATCCTCCAGCAGGCTGTGGTTCTCTCCTCACAGGCTTTTCCCCCTGCGCACACACACTTCCTCCTCTATGTGGGAGCCATGGTCAGCTGTGATTTAGTGTCTTTCATGTTCTTCTCCTGATTATTTTTTCACCTCAAAACCCAATTTCTTTATCTCCATGCGTCAGAATTTATGCTTCCAAAACATACCTGTTACCACCAGTTGTGAAGATTGTAGCGGTTTTTTTTTCTTCCCTTAATCCTTTCAGGTAAGGATCTCTCTTCGCGCAGTGAAGATGATCTGTCCTGCATCTTTGGGAAGCGACAGAAAAGTGTGAAGACAGAGGTAAACGTGAGGCTTCACCTTTCTCTTGTTTCCTTGCATAATTTCCCTTGTAACTGAACCATACTTGAATGTCTTCTGCTGAGATCACCACGTGTGCATCAAAAGCAACGAGTCTTCCGCCTGTGAAATTACTGTTGTTTCTGTGACAAGGCTGGAAGTGGACGATTGTGCTGTGAATCTGTGATGTAACTTCTTTGGAGTTAGGAAACTTCATTTTTTTGAAATTTTTATACTTGTTAGGTTATATGCATCACGAAGCAGATACATTTTCCTTGATTTTGGATATTTATGGATCTCTCAAATAGAATTTGGCATTCAGTAGCAACTGGCCAATCTCAGCAAATGCCCCTGTTTTCACAAGAATTGGGAAGGGCTGAGCAGCTGTGAAGTCTTGCTCATCTTTGAGCAAAGGATTCATAGAATCATAGAATGGTTTGGATTGGAAGGGAACTTCAGAAGGGACATAAGCAGGGACACCTCCCACTGGATCAGGTTGCCCAAAGCCCCATCCAACCTGGCCTTGAACACCTCCAGGGATGGGGTATCCATGTCTTCTCCGGACAGCCTTTGTCAGTGCCTCACCACCTTCAAGATGTCTTGGACACTGCTAAATACAATACTTAATGAGAAGACTTCTCCCCGGCTTTGTGTAATGAGATCAGGGTTTGTAGTGGCATTTATTTTATTTAATTTTATTTATGTAGCCATTAGCATTTTACACTTGCAGTGAATAGGCATCATTGAATATCAGTGTATAAAATATCAGATGTACACTGAAACACGACTAATGTACTCAGAAAAATTCTTTGGAAAAGGTAACATCAGGAAAAATCACAAATGAATAGGTAGCAAGAATTGCCCTGTCAATTCAAAGGTCTCCCAAGTTTCTTGTAGTTAGAGGGAAAGATGGAAATTGAAGGGAAGTTTCTGAAATACCCAGTTTGTATTTGACGTTTTGCTCCTTGTGCACTACACTTGAAAATTGGTCTGTAACGTCACTGTAGGTTACTGTGAACTGTGGGAGGAGAGGAATGGTGGGAGAAATGTGCTAAGAAATCCTGAGTAGTACTGAAAGTAATGTAAGGTTTCTAGCTATGTAAGTGCTAGGTGGAATGACAAGGGGGCTTGTGAAGAGCAAACAGCAATCCACTCGAGATTCATCACTGGAAAAAATATCACTGTAAAATAATGAATACTTCAGTGAGGTGCCTTGAATTGAGCAATCTGAAGCATTTGGTCTTGCCATTATCTACTAGTGTTTAGTCTGGAGAAGAGAAGGCTGAGGGGAGGCCTCGTCATGCTCTACAGCTGCCTGGAAGGAGGTTGTAGCGGGGCAGGTGCTGATCTCTTCTCCCAAGGAATAAGCAATGGGACAAGAGGAAATAGCATCAGGTTGTGCCAGAGGAGGTTTAGACTGGATAAGAGGAAAAATTTCTTTACTGAAAGAGTGATGAAGCACTGGAACGGGCTGCCTATGGAAGTGATGGGGCCATCATCCCTGGAGGTGTTCAAAAAGTGTGTAGGTGTGACACTTTGTGACATGGTTTAGCAGGCATGGTGGTGTTGGACTTGATGATCTTAGGGGTCTTTTCCAACCATAATGATTCTATGATTCTGTCCTATATAGTGTTATAATTTCAGTGAATATGCTGTAGGTTTTTAAGTTGTTGGTATGACAAAGAAAAATGTCAAGTGTTTTTATTAAGTATTGTTCTCTAAACTTCAAAGATACAGTTAATTAAACTGGGAGGTTAGAGGAAATTTAAATAAATGAAGAATTGTCCTGTCTTGTCTGCCACTGAGAAAAACTGTGAACCTTTGTTACAAGTCACATGGTTTGCCTTGAAAGGTAAGAGTTGGGGATGAGGCCATCAACCACAAGAGAACCCATCTTCACTTATTATTGTCTTGCAATAAGCATTTGGGGACATCTAGTACACGAGAGCTGTTAGAGGTCTCAAGTGCTGTAGGTAAACTTGCCCCATCAGAACCACCTTGGTGGACACTTCTGATCACCTAAATAAGCCATGGATCTACTTCTTAGATACCTTGTTGTCAAATCAATTTGAAGCAAGATAAACTGGGATTTAATGCAAATCAGCAGTGCTGTGGTTAAGGGAATAGCGTGTGTCCACCCAGGAATGGTTGGTCCTGTTTTCTCTGCATATCCTTTGTCTTTCGAAACTGAACATAAGTTTAGAAAATGCTGTTATTTTTTCCTACTCCTGCAGAGCATTTATGGCTGCTTGTGAAGGGTATGTAAGCTTGTGGATGCTTTTGATAATTCTGTCTGATGTACTAGTTTGATGGCTACACTGCAGATTTACTGTTTTCCCCTCACTGAACACTAAGCTCATGGTTCAAGGTTCTGGCAGAAACTCGATGAATGCTCCCTCTCAAGCACCTAGATTTCCACATGCAAATTGTGGCAGGGGGTAATGTAATTTGTTGAGCTGCATTGTTGTCTTCTAGCTTCTTTGAAGCACCCACAGGGAGAGAAAACTAGAGGCAGCACAACCGCTTTTTTATTTTCTTTTCCTCCTGTTTTTCCATGAATCAGAGATCTGTGGAGTTTGCATAGAACAAAAATGCATTGCTCGGGCCCTCTAGCTCTGAGGAATTTCATTTCATTGCACCCATGAACTCTCACGATCCCTTTCTGTCGTGTTGCAGAGCCTGGTCCTTAAGGTGACACAAATGCAACTGCCCCGTGAGGATTTGCAGTACTCTGTGTGTGTTTGCTTTCTGCTTTGAAATCCCACTGCTCTGGGCATTTCCATGATGTGGCAGAGAGCACAGTACAGGAGCAGGAAAGTGCTGTCATTCTCCTGGAAGTGAGTTGCTCATATCTGTCCTGTCTCTCTGTAGAGATAACGTAGAAAGAGTCCTGGTGTCCATCAGAGCCCTGGGGTATGCCTTCAGGCTCCAATCCCTTTTAATTGCAGCTCCTACAGCTGTTAGTTACAGTTGTATGTTGCTGCTCCTGTTCGAAGTAGATGAGAACAGCATCCCTGCTTCCTTAGGTGCCAGAATTGGTGGCCACCAATTGGTGGTAGCTGACCACCAATTATGATGATTGCAAGTTCCCAGCTGTGGTTGCAACTGTGATGACATATGAAAGTAGCTGTTACATATTAATCCTCTAGCTTGAAGTCCTATCTTTCAGGTTATTTCATAGGCTCAGGATGGGCTGGATTGGAAGGGACCTTAGAGCCCATCCAGCTCTGACCCCCCTGACATGGGCAGTGATACCTTTGACTGGATCGCATTGCTCGAAGACCCATCCAACCTGGCCATGAACACCTCCAGGGATGGGGCAACTGCAACTTATTTGGGCAACCTGTACCAGTGCCCCACCACCCTCACTGGAGAAAATTTCTTCCTACTGTCTCTCATCTAAATCTTTCCTCTTCCAGCTTAAAACCATTTCCCCTTGCCCTGTCACTACATTCCCTTACAAAGAGCCCCTCTGCAGCTTTCTTGTAGGCCCCCTTTAAGTACTGGGCGGCTGCTCTAAGGTCTCCCTGGAACCTTCTCTTCTGTGTAGGCTGAACAAGCTCATCTCCCTCAGCCTGTCCTCATAGCTCACTTCTCTCAGCCTATCCTCCTGCTTTCAGAGGTGTAAGATTCCTCCTCTTTTTTCAGAGCTACATTTTGAGCAGCATTCAGTACAGATTTGATTTGGACTGAATGCCCCATCCTCGCCTCGCAATGGAGTTGTCATTCTAATCTTGATCTTTTGACAAAGATATTCAGCATAATTCCATTTCCCATATTTCTAGATGTTTGCACCCAGGATCAGAACCATCTTGAGTATAACTTGGTGGAAGGGTGCTTTTTATGGAATCGCAGAATTGCTGAGATTGGAGGAGACCTCTGGAGGTCTCCAGATCAACCATCCAAGGTTGCAAGCACGGTAATCTACGGCAAGTTGCTCAGCACCTTGTCCAACTGAGTTTTGACTATGTTCCTCCCTTAAAACCTCCAATTTAAGCCTGTGGCAAAATTTAGTGGATGGATGAAAGAGAGGAAGGAACAGAATGTGGGAACGTTTTGGAATAAAACCCTTATGCTGTAGATGAACTCAGTTGGGTGGTCTTTTGCAATTCTCTAGGCATCAGAGACATGGTATAAGTTACGGAAATGTTGAAGGATGTATGCCATTGATAGCTTTATGGCTGGTTTTTTCATCTGAGTGAGTTGTGGAGCTTCTCTTATTCCTAACAGCTGTTGTACCCAAGGTCTCTGAGCTTTTCTGTTCCTGCATGTGGCGTAACATGCAGTAGATGATGGCAGGGGTATTACAGTGATGCTACTTGCCCCCCTTGTACTAGGTCTGGCTGGTTGGTTATTGTAATACCAAACTGTTCTTAAAGATTAGGAAAAATGAGGGGAAAAGCAAAACCCAGGAAACTCCATCTGTGCTTACAGTCAGATGGAAGCTAGTGGAAGGGCTCAAGGCTAAGAGAATGGTCTCTGGACCAGTAAGATAATCTGGACTCTACTGAAGTGCTTGTCAAAAATGCATCACCTCTGAACTGCTGCTGTGATAAATGGTGTCTCAACAAATCAGATATGTCACAGAGACACTGTTCCAATTAGTTGTGTTCAGTCTTTTCTAGTATAGTCATTTTATGATCTTGACCTGTGGAACAGCCTTTGGCAGAAGGTGTTTTGTGCTAGCTTAGTCTGAGCTGTCTTAGCTGTGGAGCTGATCTCAGACTCTCCTTTTAACTATCTCAGTAGCCTAGGACTGATCTGGCTAATGGATCTTTTCTTATTTCACACTGACACTACTCCTGTAAGTGGGGATGTTGAAATTTGGATTATCTCCCTTATCAAAGGAAGAGGGAGTTGGCTAGAGGATTGTAAAGATTGCAAAAGAGTAGAATTGCAAAGGATATGGAAGGAAATGCTGTTTGCCCCTAAGGGTCAAAAGGAGTTTCTTGAGAAGTAAGAAGACGGAGACAGTAGTTTAAGCTGTTGTTTTGATGGTTCTGGGATATGTGTTACTAATCATAGGCACTTGCAACCTTTAATTCTCCTGAATGTTAAACATAACGGTCCTTCTTAATTATTTTTGATAAATCATGTGTCCAACTAAAACCTCCTTAATAAACTACATGGGGACCTTTGTTTAAAAAAAATACAAATAAAAAAAAAAAAACCAGGGTGAAGAAAACAATGGCTGGGCTTCAGATTGGACCTAAATTGAAAACGTCTGCAGTTTTTCCCAGGGAGAGTAAGTAATCGAAAATATTGAATTGTAATTATGATGCTCTCTGGAGACCTGCAGTGAAGACCTGTTTTGCAGGGTAGGAGCTGCCACACTTCTTTTTTTCGCCCCCCTCCGATTTTCTTACTTAGGAACAGTGGGAGCTGGGGAGACAGAAAAACAAATTCCATTAGTTCCTATCTGGTTGAACTTCCTGGAACCCCCACTATTTTTTTTTTGCTTCTCAGAATTTCCTTCCTCCATCCAGCTGTGTTTCCTGATGAAGCCTTATCACTGGAGAAAATGCTCCTGAGTGAGCCTGAGGATTTGGGAATGAGTTACAGACAATCCCAACTTGGTTGCTGAACAACATGATTCTGGCACTGATTTTGCTTTGGGGGTTGGGGAAGCAGTTCTGAGCTACTGGCACATTTGTAATAACTCCGTTTGAGATGCATAGAAAACGGAATGTTTTGCATCCATCTCACTTCCACGTCTCAGGCCATTTGATGAGTAATCTGCTTCCTCCAAATTTTTGTAACTTGGATGTAAACCTGCGTAAGTTCCCTTAAGCCACCTAATCCAAGTAGCCCGAAAGTCTTGAGTTTGCAGTGATTTCTTCCGTGTTAGTCATTAGAAATGTTACTATCCACCCTGTTGCTTTTTCACTTTTATTTTTTTAAATCAGGAAATTGTCTTCTGACACATTTTGCAGAACTTCCTCAACTGACTTACATTTCCCAGTGCTTATCAGAAAAGCATGTTGGCTAATCTTAAGGGACATAACTGAAAATCCATTAAAGTCTGGCTCTGCCACTGGCCTCACTGAAGCTACGGGTAAACTGATGTCATTCCCTTCACCTCAACTTTCTCTGTGCAAAATACCGTTCATGATATTGATGTTTGTGTGGTTCATAATTGTGACTTTTAAGTAACTTGCTTTTTACTTTGTGTTTTTTTCACCTGTGACAGAAGTGTCTGTTGCAGAGGTAATGTAAAAATTAATTTTCTGTTCATTTTTTCAGCATTGTTGGGGAACAAAAAACTGCTGAAGAGAAAAATCAGTTAAAAATTAACTTAGATTTTACACTGCTTTGGAGACTGCAGTGAGCATGATGTCTTTAGGGCTGAGAAGCAGAACAGCAAAAAGACATCAAAAACCTGGAGAGAGTCCAAAAGGATTTAGTAAAATGGGCAATGGGGTTAGAGGGCATGTCCTAGAAGGAGAGAGTGGAGGAACTGGATACATTCATCTCAGAAAAGAGGCAGAAAAAGTTGACCTCTCTGCCTATAAATATCTAGGAGTCAGGGGGAGGGAGGAACAGAGGAAGGGAAGGGATAGTAATCAGGGTAGGCAAAAGCCAAGAATGGTACTGGGGGTGAGGACTTCAATTAGAAAAAGGAAGACACAACCTTACTTTTCGGCAGGCTTCCTTGCAGTGATGTCATCAGGGCAGTGGAAGAGTCTCCTAAGGGAAATCCCAGCTCCTTAGTAAATGACGCCAAGAAAAAAATGAATTTAACACTTTGAGACCCATTGGAATGGGCAAAGATGAATTATTTAAGTAAAACATCTCCCAACAAGTTGTTTCGTGAGTGGCTTCAGTAGCGAAGCTTGGTTTCCTGTTGTTGTGTTATGCTTGGATTTTATGTGACTAAAGGAGATGAGCTCATTCAAAAATCCCTGTCCATGTGCATGTTGATCTGTTGGCCTTACCTGTTCAGATGAATTATTTGAGAGTCTTAATATCTTGAAACCTCTGAGCTTCCATTGGATTGGGTTAAAAAGTCGTTGGAGAGAAAGACGTGCACGATGTACACGAATGTCTGGGCATAATGTTTGTTGAAACTTTGCTTCCTTAAGAAATCAGAATAAAAATGTAATTGCTGTCAGTGTGTCAGAGAAAGACAGTAGGAAAACACTGAGATAGTGTCTTTTAACATATTTCTTTATTTTTTTTGTTATACACTTATTATTCTCTCTGACAATTGCATTTTTAGAGACACTGAGTATCTTGTGCCTAGGTATTATTCCTAGGCTACAGAGTTTGTCAAATTTGTGATTAAAATGTAGAACTGCATAGTGCTATGATTTGACCATTTCAGCGCAGAAGTACGTAATGTGTTTTGTGTCTTTGGGAGGAGTGAATATACCATTTTACCAAGAATTGGGCAAATGAAAATATAGGTAACAGAAGATGGGATTTAATCCCATCTAACTTTATCGGTAGAAAATCTAGGTGTCTTCTTCAGACTCAAAAATCTGGAAAGGGTCCAAAAGGATTTAGTGTAATACATGATAGGGTTCACTGCTACTTTGACAAGCATGGCTCACTGAGGATTTTTAGATGCATGATCTAGGTAATCAAAGAATGGTTTGGGTTGGAAGGGACTTTAAAGATAATCCCCCTGCTATGGGCTGGGACACCTTCCATTGGATGCGGTTGCTCAAAACCTCATCCAACCTGACCTTGAACACCTCCAGGGACAGGCTATCCACGACTTCTCTGGGCAACCTGGGCCAGTGCCTCACCACAGTGACCTTACAGTGGCTTAGTTCTTGACCAACAGGAGTTTGCTGTGTTCTGCAGCATCAGTATTGGAGGATATCAGCAAGTTTTTGTGTTCATCTATTTTGGGCTGGTGGTTTTTTTCTGATCATTTGAATTAGATGTAGTAAAGTTACCATTAGAAGGGGCGTTGACTAGCATAGCATCATTTAGGACTAGCATTTAGGACAGGAGGAAATGGCCTCAAATTGCACCAGAGGAGGTTCAGATTAGATAGCAGGAAAAAATTCATCACTGGAAGGGTTATCAGGCACTGGAATCAGCTGCCCAGGCATGTAGTTGAGTCAGATAGACAAGGTGCTCAGGGATATGGTTTAGTAGTGGACTGGTAGGGTTGGACTTGATGATCTTAAAGGTCTTTTCCAGCCAAACAATTCTATGATTCTTAAAACCCTGTTGCTCTGAGCTGGTAACTTGTAACACCATGTACAGGAAGTCAGAAAAACAATGAATTAGGCTCAAGGTGTTAATTTGGGCTGTGTTTTTAATACTTCTCCATGCAGATCAGATTGTTCCAGGAGCACAGGTAAAAATCACTTTACCCAGCATGGCATCCTACTAGTACTTTTGATAAAAGGAAGAAGAGCAAAGTATTGATGTTTTGGTACCTGTTCTATAAGTACCTTGTTTATCAAGTAGGGATAAATTATTGCTGTTGAGTTAGCAGCAGGGAAACATCTCCTGATATGGGAGAAATGGTGCTTTTTCTTCTCTCTCCATTGGAGAAGAGCCTTGCCTCCAGTGTTAGTTCCTTGAGGGGGTTGTTAGGAAAAGAAACAGAACTGGGGGGAGCTCCTTTGATTTATCTTCTCTCCTTCCCTTTTGGTCACTTTGGTAGGCTTAAAGAGCCGAGTTGGCTTTAATGTGTTACCATTAGAGACCACGCATTAGCTGGAATAACCCATCATGCCTCACAGTGAAAAATATCCCTTGATTGGCTAATTAATCAGTCAAAGAGGAATGACATGGCCCTCGGCTTGAGGGACTCTGCTGCACAGGTAAACAGGTCATTGATAAATGGTTTACCCACAAATTCATACATCAAGAAAACTTAGTCATTTTTTAACTGTACTTTGTGTGAAAGCTGCATTGCATTTTTGGTGTGTTTTTGCTGCCCTTGCGTTTTGCAATGTGGGAGCTTTAGGTTGTGAAAGTTTTCAAGAGGAAAAGCCCAAACAGAACTTTGTTATAATTTTAGTTCTGTTTTCTGAATTGAAAAGAAAAACCCTTGGGAGTTTTTTTTTTATAGCCAAAGAGGGAGGGGAAGATCATTGTCATGGCTTTGTCTTGAGATTATGTGGATCTTTAATCAGAAAGACACGTAGCTTTTTGCCATTTTGCCTGTTCAGTGGGTTGTCTTCAATCCTTGGGCGCTGTGTGAATGAAGCTAGGACAGGCTGAGAGAGTTGGACTTGGTCAGCCTGGAGAAGAGAAGGCTCTAGGGAGACCTTAGAGCAACCTTCCAGTACTGAAACGGGAGCTACAGGAAAGCTGGGAAGGGGCTCTTTATGAGGGAGTGCAGGGATGGGATGGAATGAGCGGGGGGAACAGTTTTAAGCTGAAAGAGGGGAGATTTAGATTAGGTAGTAGGAAGAATTTTTTTCCCGTAAGGGTGGTGAGGCACTGGCACAAGATGCCTAGGGAAGTCATGGATGCCTTGTCCCTGGAGATGTCCAAGGCCAGGTTGGATGGGTCTTCAAGCAACCTGATCCAGTGGAAGGTGTCCCTGCACAGGGCAGGGGAGCTGGAACTGCCTGGGCTTTAAGGTCCCTTCCATTCCAAACCATTCTCTGTGTTCATAAGAGAGTTCATCTTCCCAATTCACTTAATGGTGGCTCTTGGCATCCATGGGCTGGATCTTGTCATCTGTATACTGTGTAACAATTTATCCTGAGAAGATGGTTTCCCAGTGGGATTCTTCGCTGAGAGAAAGAAAAAAACCCAAACAAAACCCCAATCCAGCTTTAGCTGAAATTGCATTAAAATGTGATCCAGAAGCACTTCTTGATGTGGGGTGTATAAATAGGGTTAAAGCAGTGTAACCATCTAAGGAACTGTAAAACAATGATGTTTGGCATAGCTGGGTGCACAAAACAAATCCTAATTGTGATTTTTTTTTCTTTTTTTTCTTTTTTTTAACTGTGTGAATGCTGTGAGAAAGTCACATTCCAGTACCTAAGAATATGAGCTTGGGTGCTAGAGGATGAAGTTAACCTCATTTTTGTCATATGTAATCCTGTCTTTCCAAAAAGCCCTTGTCATGGGCCTCTACTTTTATAGGACAGCTTTGTTTTGTTTGTCCTTTTAAAAATATTTGCCTGTTCAAAGAGCTTGCCTTAAAAAAAAAACCAAATTCCACTGCAGTAGTTCAAAACAAGGAAAAGTACAGTTTTTGATCCTATCATAACAGGATTTGTATATGGAAGTGTGAACTAAGCAGGTGGCTTCCTGTTGATTTTAAAGCCAGGTGGACAAGTTCTTGACAACAAGTTGATCTCGCAGGCTGCTACCTGCCCTGCTTTCTGTGGTGCCCAGGTATGCTGCATGCTCCTTCTGCCTGCTGGGGTAGCACAGAGCCAGGGTGATGGTCCTTTGCACGAAGGAGCTCACACCTCTGTCCATGAGAAATAGGAATGGTGTGAGGTGGCATTTGGGGACTGGTACCTTGTGGGAATAATACTGCTGTGGGAATGGGTGGAACATAGCAGTGTGTGTTCTCTCTCAGAAATCAGGGAATAGAGTACATTTTATAACCCTCTAAGAAGGCTGCTGGATCAACTCTAATGGCCTGCAGGACTGGATGTTCATAGCACAATCTTATTTTTGCTGACTTTTAGTTATTAAAGGGTGTCTAACCTTACTTCAAGTTTGTGTTCTGATTTTTGGCTCATCAAACTGATTACGAAACTGCTGGTTGGTTCAGGTGGTTTAAGCAAACCAGAAGTTGGAGGAAAAGAAATGATTCAAAGAAACGAGCTTTTCCACTTCCAGTCCAGTATTTTGAGCTCTCTACTGAATTGTTCTTTCTTCAGCTGCAAGCACTTGCTTTTTTTTCTCTCCTATCAGGAGAAATATCCAATGTTGGAGTGTAACTTACTAGTAAACTTCCCCATCGAGGTAACCCTGAGCGTGGGTGAGGTGGTACCTTCTCTCTGTGACCTCAGTTTATCTACCTGATGTGTTTGAGAAGTTTGGCAATTTGAAGTTCATTTGGGCTTATATGATATTTTTTTTAATGCAGTAAGACAAGGTCAAGAAATCAATTGTCTGTGTTTTTCCCCTATATCTAACAGCCTCACTCTGCCAGCTATCATCAATCCCTGTGTGTTTCCTTTGAACTGCGTGTATCCCTCAGTTAAGATAAGAGTAAGAGTATGATGGAGAAAATGATCACGCGTGGAATAGTAGGTACCTTCCTTTAGTATTGTCTTTAAAATGATATGTCAGTTGCTAGTATCTTAATGATTGTAGAATTATAGAATGGCTTGAATTGGAAGGGAACTTAATGCCCATCCAGTTCCAACTCCCCCACCATGGGCATGGACACCTTCCACTGGATCAGGGTGCTCGAACCTTCCAACCTAGCCTTGAACATCTCCAGGGGTGGGGCATCTATGAGTTCTTTGGGCAACTTGTGCCAGTGCATCACCACCCTCACAGGAGCAAAATATCTTCCTGTTCTCTAATCTAAATCTTCCCTCTTTCAGCTTAAAACTGTTACCTCTCGTCCTATCTCTGCACTCCCTGATAAAGAGCCCCTCTCCAGCTTTCCTGTTGCCCTCCTTTAGCTATAAGGTCTCCATGAAGCCTTCTTTTCTCTAGACTAGACAATCCCAACTCTGTCAGCCTGTCCTAGTATGAGAGGTGCTCCAGTCCTCAGATCATCTTCATGCTCAGTGTCTGATGATGTATTGGGGAGAGCACTTCAGATGTAGTGTTAAGGATCAATATTGTCCAGTTTTCATTGCTGAACCAGGTTCCACATTGTCTGTTCTTGAGGGGAGAGAGCAAGGAAGCAGGGATCTAACAGCTGTAGTAAAAGGGAACGGAGGGGAGCTCAAGCAAACCTGAGTTCTGCTGAGATGGAAAGTGTTTGGGTACTGTACCACACAGATTCTGAATTTTCTGTGTGGCTTCTGCACTCTTACCTGCACTGGATTAGGGAATGTGATGCCTATCGTGTGTAGATTGTTCTTTCTCTCCTTGGGTGAAATCGGTTGTGCACTGAAGTGTTCTGGTTTGGCAGCCTCTCAGCAATGTGAACCCAGTGGGTATTACTGAAAACAAGTTGAAGTGTGCTCTGGCTTTGGAGGAGAAGGTGATGCTGTTTATCCTAATTTGTTTTTATGGAAGTTTGTTGCACAGTCTGCAGTGGACCTCCAGGTTTTGCATTGATGAGTTTTAAGTGTAAATTTTCTGGGTAACCTGTTCCAGTGCCTCCACACACTCATGTCACTCGGTATCCAGGTTCACCAAGGCTTTTTTGGTGACCAGCTTTCACATATCTCAGATAAATTTAAGCACTAATACTCTTGTTGCATGGTCCTTACACTGAACTTTAAGCTCTTGTGAGAAGGACAAGACTAGTGTTGACTTGACTAGGGCTAGTAGACAGGAGAGAGTGGGAAGTGTGGCTGTCCACAAGGTTGAAGACTTCTAATAATTTTGTTCATTCTTATTATTTCTTTTTTTTTTGCTGGGGTTTATTTTAAATCTGCTCTGTTTCTTACCATGAGCCGCTTTCTTCTGAGTGCTGGGATACGTTGACAGCAGCAGAATTGAGCCCAGCTCAGGCTAACTAGATCCTATGTCTCCTGTGTTAGAGGTTGTTTTTTAACAAATGAAGAGAAGATCAAAAATATTGTCTGCCCTAAAATCCTGTTTTTCAGAATATTGGAGAATTTAAATGTCACTCGGTGCTTCAATACTTGAAAGGAAATTATTTATTCTCAATACTTTTATACAAAGAAATTTCTTTAAGCTTGGAAGTAGAAGAAAATTACTGTAGAACAGTGAGTTAGACAAAGGCTAATGCTAATTAGGAAATGTTTTCTGGTTCACAGAAAACATGATCAGTTTTCTTTGGAAGATTCCTAAAAATTGGTTTTTTTCATTTCAAATAGTCAACTATGTTTTGCAATGAATATTTGCTTTTGGAGAAGTAGGATTTGCTACAAACGCCTTGTTGTGGTTAAGTGCAAGCGTGCAGCTGCTTCTTTTGTTATTATTCCTGAAACCACTATATCTCGTAGTGGAGTAGAAGTCTTAGATGTGGAAAAAATCATCCAATTGTAGTTATTTCAGATAACCCTTTGTGTGTATATATATATATAATCATAGAATGGTTTGGGTTGGAAGCGACCTTAAAGATCACCTAGTCCCAACCCCTCTACCATTGGTGGGGACACCTTCTGCTGGTGAGGTTGCTCGAAGCCTCATCCGACTTGGCATTTATTTCTTTGATGTTTCATTAATGTGAATATGGTTCATATATTTCTTGCAAAAAAAAAGGGAAACAGTGTAAGTAATTAAGCAGGAGTTTTTTTTTGTCGATCCTCACCACTTCTCATCCACTGCCTTAACTGGATTCAAAAAACACTTTGGTCTGTACCAAACACTCGAAGGTACCTGGAACACTTTTTAGGTTTAGCTGTTATTCAGTAAAATGTCTATAAAGTCCACTATAGCAGCAGATGTGAAATTTCTCTGCAACCTCTATGTATTAAGCCACTAAGAAATTTGGTATGAAAAATGTCATAGCAAGCAACAAAGACAACTTCTTGAATTATGTTTCGATGCACAGCATAACAGGGGTTACTAACTATGCATGCCCCTCCTGTCGCATTCAAACAAAAGCCATTTCCTCCAACAAGTCTCAAATTATTGTAGAGCTCAAAGTCTTTATATACTTGCTTGGCACAGCTCATCCCAATGTCAGTTCCTTGAGCAGTCAGAAATCAACACATCCCAGTGGGTTATTAAGTTTTCTAAATATCTTCCTTCACTGCGTTCTCAATATGTCCAGTATTGGCGTCAGTTCAAAACTCAAATTGTTTCACGCAGACCACCATAATAGTCTGCTTATATAAAGCGTTCCATGCTACTCTGCTTGAATCTGGGGCAGTGATATAATGAAGCACATGACTGTCGGGTTATCCAGTTCTCAAGTTTGCTTCTACCTATAAAAATGTTTCTCCTCCTCAACTGAAGAATGAATGTTCTGTGGAGAGCGCCTCAGTGTTGGCCAAAGAGACCTAATTCCAGCCTCTTAATATCTGACTGTGTCAATGCTGAAAGCTTAGGCATTCATTTACATTTCATCTTAAAACCAGTGAGAACGTTGGGCCAAACTTTGAGGTGATGAGAGAAAATTGTGCAATCTTACACGTCAGCAAGCGACTGGAAGAGGAAGATTTTTGTTGTAACTTGCACAGTAAGAAGTTAGGAGGCACAATGTCCCTATTTCAATGTACACCTTGTTAAGCCTTCTGTTAATCACTGCTTTTAAACTCCTTTCTCCCGGCCCCTTTGGATTTGAGCATGTGCTTTGTCTGTAGAGGACATCACCCCTGCAGTGGATCCCAGGAATGTGGTTCAGGTGAGGCACAAGAAACCTGCAGTCAGGATTCTTCGGTTTGCTTATGCTGCTGATATGTAGACTTGGGTCAAGTTACTTCTCTGCATCCCAGTTTCACAATCACTAAATCTGGGGGTGATTTGCGGACCCCATGTAGGTGGTATTAGCCTAATTTGTGTTAAATGTCCTATGCAGGGACAGGAGTTGGACTCAATGATCCTTTGGGTCCCTCCCAACTCAGGACATTGTGAGATTCTAAATGTGTGGTTCTTTACAAAGTGCATTGCAATATTTAGATGATAAGTGAGATTCTTTAAGTGCAAAGTGTATTATATGTGTTCAGTTTCTCCTGATGGTTATCCCTGGAGAACTAGTAGAGCTGTTTGAAGTGTACTGTATGTGCTTACCCGTTTGCCTTTTGAACTTTACAGCCACAGTGCCTATAAAAGCTATATTGTGGGTTTGGGACATTGTAACTTAATTAAACTTTCAGAGATTCATGAAGCATGACTGTCCCTGTTTTTTTCTGAAATCCCTGCAAAAGCCAGGCTGTTTACATAAAATCTGAATGGGAGGGGGTTTCATGCTCCAGAACACTGAGTTACGTACACAACCCAGTGTGAGAGTATGTAACCCTGCAGACTTGTGAATCTTGAAAAGCTGAGGTCAAGCAAGGAGAAGAAACTATCTACCTGCAGGAGTGTTTGTTTAAATGGTTGCTTCTGGTCAAGTGAAGTAGCAGCCCTTGTTTTGACAGCTAGTACTTAATGTATCATTTGGGCTGCTGGTTCTCTGACATCCATTCATTATAGCAGACCTCCTCTGACCACTGCTTACCAACTACAGCACTGCAGGGTTGAGCTTTTTTCTTTTTTTTTCTTTTCCTTTTTAATAAGCCAAGTGTTTCTCAGTTACCAAATGGCAAAGGAATGCTGTGTGTAGCAACTGCAATGGATACCATCCAAAGGCACAAAATATGGCCTGTTTCTTTTTCCTTCGTTGTTGTAGGGAAGTGGGTGTCTCTGAGAGACACCCATCAGTATAGCCTTTGCTCTTCAGCAGCAAAAGTCTGGGTGTTCTGGTTTTAGCGCTTGCTACTAGAAAACAGAAATTTGTCACTCCTGGCAACTGACTTTACAAAAACACTGATAACAATAAAGGGCTTCATGCCCAGTCCTGGCTTGTGCTTGCTTTCTGGGAATCTTCCAAGGTAGTGGTGATGTTGCCCCTCTGCTTTAACCCACAGAGCTGTCCCTGGATGGCAGAGCTCACAGTGTGGTTTGGAGAACCTGTCTGGTCACAGATGCCTTCTGTACCTCAGTGTGGCACCTCTTTAGGCTTGATAGTATCTAAAGCCTTGCAGGGCTATTGCAGATACTGTTCAAATCACAGAATTAAATTTCATTTAGTATTGAAGCTACTTGCTTTCCTGTAAGTATTAGTGAAAGAAGCTGTTCTTTGCCTGAGCACAGAAGAGCTTGAGTAAATTTGTGAGGATATAAGATGTTTCTGTTCCCAGTAACCTGCCCTGCTGCAGTCAGCTGAAGAAAAACAGCATATGTATAACCCTCAGCAAAGAGATAAGGCAGTGAAGCTGGTGAAGGGTCTGGAGAACAAGTCTTATGAGGAGCAGCTGAGAGAACTGGGGTTGTTTAGCGTGGAGAAGAGGAGGATGAGGGCAGACCTTATCACTCTTTACAACTACCTGAAAGGAGGTTGTACAAGGTGGGTGTTAGTCTCTTCTGGTGTTAGTCTCTTCTTCCAAGTAACAGGGGGTAGGACAAGAGGAAATGGCCTCAAGTTGTGCCAGGGGAAATTGAGATTGGATGTGGTGAAAACTTTCTTCACCGAAAGAATGTTCAAGCATTGGAACAACTGCCCAGGGAAGTGGTGGAGTCTCCTTCCCTGGAGGTGTTCAGAAAACATGTAGACTTTGCACTTTGGGACATAGTTTAGTAGGCACAGTGGTGTTGGCCAGGCTTGATCAGGCTTTGAGCAACCTGATCTAGTGATAAGTGTCCCTGCCTAGAGGTCCTTTCAGAAGGTCTTTTCCAACCTTAATGATTCTGTGAGATGTGTAGAACTGGGTTTGATGGCATCTTCAACAGCAGGATTTGCCAGCATTGTCCCTCTGAAAGCCCTTGAACTAGAACTGAGCCCAGACCATTGTGGGGCAAAGTCAAAAAATACAGGTGATATTCCTGAAAGAAAGAGCATGGGAACATGGCAGGGATGCCTAAAGGGATGGGAACTGGTAGTGTCCTCAGAAGAAGCTTGCAAGGTTAGCAATGAGGAAAAATTATCTCAAGTTGATGTCAGGCAACAAAATATTAGAATTTTGTCATGACATCTGTAAATTTTTTTTTATTTTCCTCTTTAAAAATCTGAGGTCCTTGAAAGAAAACATGACATTGCTCTCAAGAGAGGATCTTGGGGTTTAATACCACTTAAGGGCCCTGACACACGGTCATACTCAGGGTGTCATGCAAGAGGTACCCACTTATCTTTCTTGTTTTGTCCTTCAGGATATCTTGTTGCTGTGGAGATTTGCTGTTAATGACGGAGTCAAGACAATATTCTGCACTTGTTTCAGAGTTAAGCTAGATGCCTAAAGTAGAGAGAGATTGATCCTAGCTGAGAGGTTAAATATAGTGATGTAACATGTAAGAAGCCGGGGAAGAGAAGTAAAGGGCCATTTAACCCACTTAAAGTATGACCCATGCATTTGAGGGTGACCTCGCTCCATTGAATATGATGATTTTGTCCTCCAGATTTAAAGCTTCCACTAAATATAAATATTTGGAATGGTTTGAGGTTTGGGTACAAAGCTCCTCATTTATATGCAAATATTGCAAATGCACAAAAGCTTAATATTATTTTCCTTTCCATATGGATTCTTAGGTAAGGCATTACATTTGGGACAGTTGCTATCTTGCAGATTTGGTACTACTAAAATGGTTCAGTACACAGAATGCTTATATAAGACCTTGAAGAACCTTGGAAGGAACCATGTGTATACAAATTATTCTGTAAATGAATGCCACTTCCTAACTTTACCATTGTCAAATTATCTTTTTCGCCCTCTTTCTGAATCACTTTCCTTAATCAAGGACCTGCGTCTGGGTCAGGGCAATCCCAAAGACAGTTACAAGCTGGGTGGAGAATGGATTGATAGTAGCCCTGAAGAGAAAGTCATGGGGATCCTTGTGGGCGAGAAGCTCAATGTGATCCAGCAATGTGTGCTTGCAGCTCAGAAAGCCAACCATATCCTGGGCTGCATCAAAAGAAGTGTAAATAGTAGGATGAAGGAGGTAATTCTCACCCTCTGCTCCGCTCTCATGAAGCCTCACCTGGAGTTCTACATGCATTTCTGGAGTCCTTAGCACAAGAAGGACACAGATATGTTATAGCAAGGCCAGAGGAGGCCGTTAATATGATCTGAGGGCTGGAGCAGCTCCCATACAAGGACAGGCAGAGAGAATTGGGGTTCTTTAGTCTGGAGAAGAGAACGCTTTCAAAAGACCTTCTAGCAGCTTTTCAGTACTTAAAGGGGGCCTACTGGAAAGCTAGGGAGGGGCTTTTTATCAGGAAATGTAGGGGCAGGATGAGGGGGCACAATTTTAAGCTGGAAGAGGAGAGATTTAGATTAGATATTAGAAAGAGCTGTTTTCCTGTGAGGGTGGTGAGGCACTGGCACAGGTCACCCAGAGAAGTGGTGGATGCCCCATTCCTGGAGGTGTTCAAGGCCAGGTTGGATGAGGCTTTGAACAATGTGATTCAGTGGGGGATGTCCCTGACAGTGACAGGGAGATTAGAACTGGATTATCTTTAAGGTCCTTTCCAATCAAAACCATTCTATGATTAATCAACTTTTGCAAATGAAAATATCTCTGTGTAGGAGATGGAAGCAGAAAGCTTTTGTAAGGCAGTAGCTTTGTATGTCCAGTAATTTATAGACACCTTTTCCCCAGCATAGCTGGTTCTTATTTAGGAGGGCATATCATTCACTTTTCTCTTAACATTTGGGAAAGCAGGACATGCTACTTATTTGAAAATCATACCCAGCTCCTTTATCACTGCCAGTCAGTCAGCAACGCTACATTCCCTGCTTGACACAAAGCAGGAGATTTGCCCTGAATAAATATAGTAGATAAATGGTCTTTCTGTTCCTGAGAAGAATTTGGGCCACTTCTCAAAGTTGGTGCCAGAAGTACAGTAGCAGAGTGGCATGGTTAAAGTTAATTGCACTCAGATTTTAGTTAAAAATCTAACTAGCTTGTCAGCTTTGAATTTATATTTTCACAGTTCACTAGGGAGTGATAATAGGGAGGCTTTGATGTAGCTTGCTGGTTTTTGCTTTGTACTGAATGCTCCAAAGTTTATTTACTAAACTTTTTATTATGGGGTGGGCATGAATGACAGCTTGAAGCCAGCCGGAAGAATCATGATGTACCCACACCAAGGGGCAGTGGGGACATTGTAGCTACATGGCTGGCATCTTCAGGAAAATTTGCATAGAGCACCAATTCTGAGCTCTCTAAGAAACAGCTCATCGGAGATTTCTTAATTAGGCATTACTGGAAACTTGCTGAAACAGTGAAGCTGTGGATGCACGAAGCATTACCTAATTAACACTTTAATATCTTTGTAATATATTTGCTACTTCTCTCCTGTCAGGGAAACTGAGGCATGCTGTTTTAATTTCCCACGCTTCCCAAGGCTGTCCTGAAAGGCAAGTGTTGAGACTGATTCAGAGCTCATAACATGGAACTGTGGTTTCTAAACCAAGAAAAGCCTCTATAAAGCAATTGTTTTGAAAGACGGGGGTTTTTGCTTTAACTGAAACCAAAGTATCTTTTAGGTATTATTTTTTAGAATTGCCAGAGAGAAAGGTTTGTGATGTAGTGAGCTGAATACTTGTTCTGCTGCTCTACGTGTTTTACCTGGTGGTGTGCAAGCAAGCTACTGGCTGTGGTTTTCTTGCAACTGTAGCCAGTTGTGTTTTCTTGGAGGGATGGATTCCATTGCCACGATCTCATTGCAACAAAGACCTTTGGCAGAAGTTTCCATCTAGCAGCAGCTAGTGTTTCCCTGCTGCAGTAGATACTAGCTGCCACAAATCTCCCCAGGGAAGTGGTAGATTCTTCTACACTGGACACTTTTAAGGCTCAGCTTGACAAGGTTCTGGGCCATCTCATTTTAAACTATATATTACCTAAAAGGTTGGACCAGATGATCCCTGAGGTTCTTTCTAACCTGGCATTGTGTGATTCTGTGAATGCTTCGCATTGGAAATCAATCTCTAAAATGCTTGTCTGATACTAAGGAAAGCTATGGAGTATCAAGTCAACAACCTTCAACACTCTCTTCTGTGGGCTACCGTTCCTTGGAAATCTGTTCACTGAGCTGCTCTTTTCAGTGCAGGTGGTTTTGCAAAGCAAGCTGGCTGCAGTCAGACGTGGAGATAAACTTCTGCCTTTGTACCCGAGGTTACACAAGCGTAGATTACCTCGGCCGGAGTCACAGGAATGTGGTCTAATCTTGTTCTGGCTAACCTCAGTGAAAATGGAGATGTGTGTTGCCAAAACTATTGGAGCATCCAGTTGATCCAAGGAGTCTTAACAGGCTACAGACAATTTTTAACCACCTGACTGGGAAGTGACTTTCTGTTTTGCAAGCCTCCCCCACACTGATTGCAGCAGTTGTCTGGATGGTTCGGAAGCAGCGTCATCATCTCAAGGAAGAGATGGCTTCTTTTTGAAAGAAAAGTTGAGTTTTGTCAGTTCTGAAGTGGAAACGATAAGACTAAAAGTTTCACTGCCTTCAGAAGATTCTTGAAGGGGCATTTGACAAAAAGAATCTGCAACAATAAGGCAAATGATAGTACATTTACTTGTAAAACCCATTACTCCTTTAACATAACATATAGAATGGCTTCCTAGATTTCAGTGCAAGCTGAGATATGTTGATATTTAACAGAGTGCTCTGACCTTCTTTCTATTTATAGAATCACTAAGGCTGGAAAAGACCTCTAGATTGTCAAGTACAACTGTCAGCCCAACACCACTGTGCCTACTAAACCATGTCCTAAAGTACTACAGCTACACATTTTTTGAACACCAACACCTCCAGGAGTGGTGACTATATACAATTCAAATGCTGCTCAGAAAACAGAATTTTGAATATTCTTTCTACATTGTTTTCTACAGTAATATTTACATCCTTTCTTTTTAACTTTTCCTCTGTGACCCGGGGAAGAGTTCAGGTACTTGTAGAGGACAATTTGTTACATCCTGAAGAAGGATTAGTCAAAATCTGGAGGAGTCTGCTAATTAAGAAGTATTTCCCCCTTACGTGTTCCAGTCCTCACAGTGTTGCTATGAGATGCAGAAGATAAAATCCCAATCTTTTGATGGACCACGGAGTGCCGAAACTGTATTTTTTATTAGTAAACTTAACAGGCTGGGATACCAGCCTACATACTACCCTCTGATTCTCCATGCTGTTAAACTGGAAGCACAGTCCCTGGCCAAATGATGGTTGCATAAAATGCCTTGGCCTGATTTAGGGAACTCGCGTGTCTCGGGATCTCTTCTGAAGAAGTAATGTGGGTAGTTTTGTAAGGTGCAGTAGGGATGTCTGATGTTTGGTTTTGATGTTTGCAGCTTGAGATAACTGTGACCTTAGCTTTATTTTGTTTTCAGGTCACTTCATGTCAGAGAGTTGCATGTATCCACAGTACTGCTACTCTTGACTTAAGAAAATCATGGAATGGTTTGGGTTGGAAGGGACTACGCAGTTCCAACCCCCTGCCATGGAGCGCAGACACCTCCCACTGGATCAGGTTGCTCAAAATCCCATCCAGTCTGACCTTGAACACCTCTGTGGATGGGGCTTCCACAACTTCTCTGGGTCAGTGCCTTACCATCCTTGCAGTAAAAAATTTCTTCCTGATATCTAATCCAGATTTCCCCTTTTTCAGCTTAAAATTGTTCATACATCTAAAGCTGAAAGGTCTTAGTTTTTCACTATTAGTTTCTGGCAAGAATAACTCTGAAGTATGAAAGAACAGCGAGTTTTCGATGTGAGCCCTGCTGCTTTGCTGTTCATTTGTTATACATAGAAATAGTTTTTTATCTGTCCATGTATTCCTGGATTAAAGAAATACACATTATTTCAGGTGATACTATTCATGACTGCATAGTGGGAAGTTATTGTTTTATTAGAGAGGCAAATTATGCCTCAGGGAAATATGCTGGTCAAATCACCTTTCATTTAGGAGGCTATTCTGCATCCGACATGTCTGATATCAAACATACAAATCTGGAATTTTTTTCCTCTTTGATTTAATTTTTGATACATTGACACATCTGCCTTTTTTGGGTTACAGCTTCTTATATGAGTACAGTCAGCTCACTCACAATGGAAGGTGATATAAATACCTGGGTGGAAACTCATCTCTGAAGTTGCTCTATTAATCCATGCCATCAGGATGCTTCTTATATATGTCACCTTGTGAACGATGCAGGTGAGAAAATGAGAGCTTTCCCTTCAAATAGCATTTTCTGTAAAAGCACTGGGTGATATTTTTAGATGCCTTTGGCTCTCTAACTCTTTATACGTGTTGTCCTTGTGTGTAAATGCACACATACCTGGTGCTTGCCCACCACTGCATCTCTGCCTGTGTTTGCCTGGAAGTGATAGTGAACACAAATATACAGACAGTCCAGATCTTGCTAGCATGGTTTATTAATTAGGTCTAATTCATTGCACTCATTGGGAATTCCCTCTGAACACTTCAAAGCACTCAATGCAGATATTTGCTTGCTAGCACGCGCTTCCCGGTGCGATAGTTACTGTCATGTGGCTGGAAGACTTCTTGAATCTGCAAAGTACCTCATTTGTGATGAATAAAGCTACACAGATACCAGAGTGTTTAGACACTGATAGCTGGTTGAGAACTGTGTTAATTGCTGTGTTACACTGGGGAAGGCAGTGCTTCTCAGAGCTCTTAATCAAAGAACCGTGGCCCCTTTGAGAGAAACATCCTGCAGACTCTCTTACCTCCAAGTGTTTGGCAGCTAGAGGGGAGAGAAGTACCAAAGCAGTTTATATTGAAGTAAGCAAAACCATATTATCTTACAAAACCCTCATTTTACTGTTTCAGTTAGCTTTTTAATTAGGTACTGACTGCTGTGGGGAATTGGTTCCTGCCTGTGTCTGCCTGCGTGCAGCAACTCGTCCCTGTCAGCTGAGTGTGAATGGATTGCATGGGGGCGTTACAATCGGCCAGTGGGCCACCTTCTAGCATGCTGGCAGTTTGGTTACAGAGCAAGTAAGGAGTCAAGCTCGTATTTTTATTCTGTTTTCATGAAAGATCTTTTAGAAGAATAAAAAGGAATACCATATGAAAGACAAGACTGGTTAGGAAGGCAGCAGCTTTTTTGGTGCAGTTGGGTTGCAGAGGGGAAGGTGTGCGTGCATGTGTGTGGACAGAGTTAGGAGCCTCTTTATACTCCAGTTTACATGGTTGCAACCAAAAACTTTTTCCAGTTTCCTACCTTCCCCGCAAGTGAAATGTTCCAGTAGTTTCTGACTTTTGCATTTAGTGTAAAACATGTCATATTTGTAGTTTAGCAATAAAATATAGTTTAGACCTGTCTGAAATACCTCAAAATGTCCTTGCTTGTGTATGCAGAAACCATTTACACATTGTTACTGTGGAGTATTTTAAGAGTAACAGAAAGAGGAGTATTTACAGGTTAGGTAAAAAGGTTTTGTGCTAAGACGCAGAAGCATCAATAGTACGTTAATGCTTTTATATTATGAGGCGCTTCTCCATCATGTCACATTGCTGTGACTTAAATTATACATTCACCCTCAGCATTACCGAGTCTACAGTATGAACTCTGTTTTGGGGGTGAGTTAGGGCAGAGAAGGAAAGCTTTGTGTTTCTTGGAGAGCTGTTATAGTTAATCCTGGAGAGCCAGAAGCTGCTCAGGTTTTCTTCCCTTCAGAGTGCTTCAGATATGTGTTATCACGCATTAACTTATCTTGATTAATTCTGCCAAAGATATGGAAGCCCTTCCCTTGAGTTCTTGTGAAAATGAGAGGGACGTACTATCTTGCCATCATCCTCTCTTGGCGTCTGAGTGTCTGTCTACTGGCATTACTTTAAGCCAAGGGAAATTGCTTGACATCACTTAAATTTCTGAATATCTAGACAGCAGGAGTTTGGCACTCTGAGGGCAAATTCTAAAGCCAATTTTATCCATTCGATGGTATAGATCATGTTGACACACATTCTTTAGTGCTTTTATGTAATTCTCAAGGTAGACTTCCCTAGGTGAAGCAGCAGCAATTTCAAGGCTAAGTACAGGACCTGCTTTCTGCTCCCTCCACCCCTTCTTTTTTTTTTCACAGAGATGGGCAGGTGCCACACTCCTATCTAAGTGCGTACTGTTTCTAAGCATAAGTTTGCGATTATGGTTACTGTAAGAGAAGAGATACAGATGTTTTTCAGAGTCCAAGGTAAATCCTCTTCTCCTTAATGTAGGCAAATTAACCTGCACTGTACAGAAAGTTATACAATTTCAACCATGATTTCAGTACACTGGTATCACATCCAGCTAGTAGGTCTAGAACTATATAAACTGTATGTCTTTAAGACAAGTTATTAAAATATGTCACCTTGGGCTCATTTTATTTTATGGAAACTTCCTTTTTTAAAAAAAATTAAATTGAAATAGCCTAGTTTCTGCTAGGGAAACTTTCTTTTGAGTTGAGCGTAATTTTTTTTTCCATTTTTTCAGAAAATCTTTCTCAGATGTGTTTCAGATGTGACTTTTCCTTTGATCAAGAAAGAAGTTGCCAGTCAGACTATTGAAATCTGCAAAAGACCCTATACTGCTTTTTCAAAGGAGACCAAGAAAAAATTGATTTTAGGAAGTTCATTCTGAGTTTTGTTTCTTCAGACACCAACTCAAAGCCCGGCTTTGCCAAACAGTTTCCCCCTGCAATGGCTGTTGTCTGTCCACTTTTTTTTGTTTTGCTTTTCATTTTTGTTGTTCTTTGACAAGACTATCTTAGCAGTGTCAAAAAGAACCTCACTTAACCAAAACAGCAGCAGTTAACAGTATCCAGTCTCTGATCAGTCTTTTCCTCTTGAGACCTGCATAAGTTTTTTTTGCCATTCTTGAGAGGTGGCTGCTTTTACAGTCAGCTCTGCCTTTGATATTACAGCTAAGTAAAGCTGCTAAATTTGTCCTGGCTGTGTTTGCTTTTTGAGGATTTTCTGAACAAGTGGTTCAGTTCTTCCTTTCCTGTTCTGTCTGATATCTAGGGATAAACACACCCGGACACATGCACATACACACAGAGGCTGTTTTAGCCAGAATGCTGTGCATAATGCGGTTTCATGTCATTAAGAGTTTTAAAATACTTGTCTAATTCCCATTTGTTTTTCAAAGGAATATTTGACATGTGTGATGCTATCACCATTGTTCTTGTCTTGCCCAAGGATCATTTCAACCTCTGAACCTGTGAGTGCACAGGCAAAATCTGTATGTGAAATGTTTATGTCTCATGAAGGCTTTGAGATTTGGTTGTGGGGACAAGTTCCTCTGCTAAACATCACCTTACTGTCTTCTTGAAGTGAGCTAAAATAGTTAGGATGTATAGAATGTATTTAAAAAAAAAAAGCGTAGCAAGATTTTCTTTCTGATAAACATTTTAACCAAATAATTAATTATTTTGATTTTATGTACGACCTTTTCCACATTTTCATATTGCAGGGGATTCAAACTAGTAAATTTTTCTTTATTGTAGTAGAACTTAAAGAGTAATGGCAGAGTGACTTAGGGAAATGCTAATGTATCAACATCTTCTTTTGACAACGTTACTGAATAGCAGTAAGAGTAACAAACTAAATTTTGGTGTTCTGTGGATGTAGGGAAGCATTTTTATCACTTTAATGAGGATACAGAGTCAGGTTGAAGGGTAAACACATTAATTTTAAAAGCAAAACTTTAGAAGCTTATTTGTTTACCTGACATGAAAGTCCTGCTTAGACTAAAGAACTAACACATGGATGATGACTTCAGTGGTTTGTGTTCATTATGGATCTCCAGATGTAGGTCTTTAAGTCACCTGGGAAGTTAATATATTTGAGAATCTTGGGTGCTTTTTAAAAAGAAATTGGACCATTCATCTAAACTTTATCCAAAATATCTTGTCTTAGAAGAAATTAGTAGCAGAAGTGAGTCTAGAAGTCAGGAGTCTTGAACTACCCAACAGCTTCCTTGTGGCTCCTTTCAGCGATAACTTGCACATCACTGAACTTCCCCCACTTGAATTTAAGGGGAGTTTGGGAACCACTACTGCGTCTTCCACAACACTAGAAAGAAACTTTTAACTTTTTAAAATTCCTTTATTGGAACAACATGCTACTGTGATGTTGAATCCCTGATATGTGTGGATGAGAATGTTTTAACAAGAAGTAACACCAGTTTTATACAGGGTGGAGACTGAAGTACCCATAAATTAAATCATATGTGGGCAGGTGATGGAAAGATAGGAGGAGATAAACCAAGGTCCTTGAGGAGGTTCTGTCTAGCCTGTACTCTGCACACAAAGAAACTGAGGCGGGAGGACAGAAGTAACGTAGAGAGAAGGAGGGAGCAGCAGAAAAAGAATGAAGTGCAAGAGATAGTGTGGAAGAGAGATGTTATAGTATCAACATAATTTCTGTATGCAAGATATGTCCTTTTGCCAGCTAATTGGTTTTATTTGCAAGGGGAATATTTCTATCTTTCTGTAGGAAAGACTACTGTTTAACTAATGAGATACATTTTAAAATATGTTACCCTGGGCATGTCAGAGGAGATCAGTTAATACTGAGGATACAGAAGATTTTAGGTAGTTTTCAGTGCTTCTGAAAATCCTAACATGGATTTTTTCCCAAACTTTGACCTTTTGTATTACAGTTATGAGAAATACTTGAGTCTTTTTTTTTTCTGTTGTCTTTTTTTTTTTTCCTTTTGCTTAAGCAACTTTAAATTTTACTGCCAGTCTTGGTGGTGTCTGTGCTGGAGAGTAGCAGGAAAAGCTGATAAGGGCATAGGACAGAAATCTTTGTGCTTATCACGCTGCAACACATGGAGCTGAGAGTGCATCCTTTTCCTGTCCTAGGACAGGAGACGTAAACTGACCATCTCCTGACAGCAGTGACTTCAAACAGAGCCTCTAACGTCTAAAGGGTATGAATCTTCTCTCAACTTCAGAGGCCAGCTAGGTGAAAGTGGGTCACTGGCTGTTTAGAAAGCTGGTTTTGTGCCAGCAAAAAAAAATAAAGCAGCCACATTTCTGATAACTGCTGGGTCAATAGACATCTCTGTAGACGTTGCAGTGTGGTGGGTTTTTTTGCAAAGGGCATAAATTCAGCATGACTCTTAATTATTTGTTTAGACTTCTACCAGAAGATTAGTTACATTTTTGCTTGTGTTTTTTTTTTTTAAAGAAATTAACTGTATTTTCTAAAACAGTTTTATAAAAATCAGGTTTGTGCTATCAGATTTGGAACAAAGGTCAGACCAAAGTTGTCCTCAAAGAAGGGGTTATTTAGACAGTGAGTGTTTTTATAGATGGTCATCAGAGGTTTTCTTTTATGTGTTGTCTTTATGTGACCTGGAAATGAAAGGTCTAAGTCAAAGGGAATGTGAATTGGAGCAAAGAGAACTTTCCACCAGGGCTACCTGAGCCTTAGTGTGACTGGACCTCAGGATCTTAGCCAAGGTCTGTGCTGTGACTTTAGGTTAGTAACCAATTCTTGGAAAAATATAAACAGAGTTTGAATTGTTGACACCAGCTCATTTCAGTTACACTGAATAGTTAGATTTAATTTCTAATTATCACCTTTAAGACAGGACCAAGAAGCCCCAGCTTGCAGCTGTCCTTCTGGCCACATGTGGAAATGTATCTCAGTGGCAGAAGCCCAGGACTAGAAATCCAGGAACAAACCCAGAGATCTCACATCAAACTTCGACGGTATACAGTTTGGGGCAAACTGCTTCGCTGCTTTCTGTTCCTATTGGTAGAACAGCCCAAGAACTGCATGGTAATGCCAAGTTCAACACAGAAGATCACAGTGGGAAAGAGACTTTAGAAGTGCACAGTATTTCTCTTTTAATTAACTGCCTGGCAACTTAGTACCTAATATAGTGACTGTGATCTGGAGTCTACCTTCAGGAAAGTGTGGCGCCAGGTCTTCAATTACCCAAAAATCCTGGGACGAAAGCAGTTTGCCCAGATTTGACGGCAGTGTAGTACGGTGCCACATCAGCTGAAGGTGCAGCATTTTTATTTGAACATTTATTTATTGCTGTGAATTGGCATGCCTTGCTAATGCAAGTCTCCTCATCTGTTTCATACGTTAACTTTGAGACCTCACCAAGGCTGAAGAAATAGGTATGATCTCATCCTTTCCCTTTGTTTCAGGATGCAGAACGGCTCCTCTGGATTGATTGATTTTTTTTTTAGCAGTCTTGGTAAATGTGAGAGCTGTATGAATTATTAGCATTAAATCTCAAAGCTTTTCAGCTCTAGTCTGGAATTTGAGGTTTGCTCCGGTCCTTAATCTCAGCTCATGGCCATGTAACTTTGATAAAGGTTGGCTTAACTAGAAAACCAGCAAACTTTTCTCTCTTCCCTCCTTCCACTCAGGTATGTTTCTGCCCCAGCAAACCTCAAAGAACTTCCTAAATGCAGCCCAGATAGTACAAAGCAGCTTTAGGACCCTTCAGCAGAAGGATGAATGGGATCCCAAGAGTCATATGATTAATCTCATTATAATCTCAACTTTCTAGTTCTCTTCCAGTCCCTATGAATCAGATGCAAATTGCACCCTGCAGAGTTGGCTAATCTGTCATCTCTAGCAACTGTCAGCTACCTATCCAGACTTTCTCTTGTAGTATTTGAAAAATCATCTTGGAATTTCATGTTATCTTTCTCACATGGTTTTCAGCTCTCCAAGATTATTGTTATTTTCAGCTCTGCTTTAAAGACAGAAACACAACTGCTGGTGAAAGCTGCAAAATATTTTCTTGAAGCTCTTTGAAGCTTGAGACTAGATTAAATTCGTTGAGACTAAGGTTTTTTTCTTCTGCTTTCACACTAGTGGTGGACTAGAGGCATAAATTATGACAGTTTTGGGTTCAGACTCCAAATATTGGGGTAGCGAGGCTGGCCATCTGAGAAGCAGAGCAGCTTGAGCTGGGAGTTCAACTCCAGGCTTATACCCACATCCCCTTTCCTTCAAGGCAGGAAAACTGGGAGGTAGTCTGAGCACTGGGTGTGGAGATGGCAGTCTGCAAGGGAATGTACTGCACCTTGTGCACGGCTCACCCTTCCCCTAGACTTTGCAAAATTAGGTCAGCTTCCTCTTTCTGAATCAATTTTACCTTTTGCAGCAGCACAGAGTGACACTGTATCTGGCTCGATGGTGTGCTATCAAGTGGGGCATAAAATGCAGAGACAGAAATTTGGGTGGTAATTCTACCCACCCTTTATTACTTGTACCTTTTTACTTGTATTTCTTTACAGGTTTCCCTTATTCGCAATAGTTCAGTCTTGTTTAGATCTAACACTGATAAAGCATTTTGATACTTTTCCATGGGAGGGATATAGCTTTGAGTTTTGAACTGGTCAATAACTCTTGTGTAAAGGAACTTTGCCATTTGCTTTCAAGTCTAAAGAAAAAATCCAAGTAGCTGTTTGTTCAGCAAAAGTAGCTGTCGTCTCCTGAGGAGCCTGAGCTGCAACTGTAATTTATCACCCATCATTCACCTCATTTGGCCACTGTCCGAAAGGACACGTTACCAATTTTCAGTAATTCCTGTTGCATATTGCACAGCTCTGGAAGGCTGTCACTCACCTTACAAACTACCCAGGCTTCAGCAATGTGGTAGGAACTATTGTTACGTGAGTCGCATCAGCTTTTCCGTGCCCCAGGACATTTGGGAAGCTAACTCCACCACCTTCCACCCGCCTGCCAGAGATTTCATGAGTGTCGGTAAATTCCTTAGTTACTTGAGAAGCCGTTGCTATAGAAAATGTCCTTTTATGCATGTTTGTACTGGCTTGTCTAAATGAGTGTCAATAACAGCATATGAGTGGGCAAAAAAACCTGTCAGTATCTGCCTTCCAATGTTAACATTGGCAGCAGCTTCTTGTAACTGTTGCAGGGAAGTAGCTCTGGTGGCCAAATTCTTTCAAAATTCAGATATTACCTTTTTGAATATTTAACTCTTTCATGATGTCTCTAAATCTCACCCTTTTCTGTTACCAAGCTGCTGTCCACTGGACGGAAGGAGATCTGGAACTGTTTTTGACTCACAGGATGCAGTTGTTAATTCCTCTCTTCTGTGTTTCTGTGCATTAGGTTTCTTTTTGTAGGAGGTAATTTATGAAAGGACGTCGAGGGCCCGTCAAATCCATCACCTTTTCTCTTAAGAGGGATCAGCTGTGGTCGCATGAGTCTTGACAGATAAACCACTAAGTGTGTGCCTCTCTTACATGAATTCCACAAACTCTGCAGTCTGCTATGTGCTTGACTAAACATGGAAAGGCTTTTCCAACTCTTAAAATTCGATCTCTCTTGCTAATATTTAAGGTTATTATTTCTTTACCATGGAGAACAGAACATGGAGATAGTACTACTGTTCTTTTCTGACCTTTGACATTGAAGTTGCTCTAGGAATTGTAAACCCCAAATCATAGATTTGTACTTGTATCCTTGAGTAGAGTTTTAATAGCTTCTGGCATGCCAGGGAGAGATGTGACTGGCATATTTTCAGGTTTTTTTAGTCGTGAGTCTAAATTACTGTCTTTCTATTTATGGCAAGTACAACCAGGCCAGACCTTAGTCTGAATCAGGGGAAGGTTCATATTTTCATTCTCTAGTACGGCATCTTAACCATTATCGTGATCCTAAACCACTGATTTTTGTGGTATCCAGCCTTCCTTCTGAACGTATTTTAGGGCATTGAATGATATTAAATGGCTTTTCCAGTCTAGAAACTGTGTGTGGGAAGTGGAAATGGGAATGTTGTATTGGGTAGGGCAGGTTGAAAGGGAACCTTGTTGTGGCTTTAGGTTAAGTTCTCTCTTGAGTTACTGCGTATGCCTTTGCTAATATGATTTGATACGCTCCCTCCTGGATTCCGGTGACCAGTCATCCATTGGGAGAGCTGGAGTTTTTCAGCCTAGAGAAGAGAAGGATCTGGGGAGGTCTTAGAGCAGTCTTCCAGTACTTAAAGGGGCCTACAGGAAAGTTCGGGCTTGGCTCTTCTTCAGGGAGTGTGGGAATAGGACAAGGGGGAAGGGTTTTAAACTGGAGTAGGGGAGATGTAAGTCAAATGTTAGGAAGGAATGTTTTCCTCTGAGCGTGGTGAAGCACTGGCCCGGGTTGCCCAGGGAAGTCGTGGCTGCCCCATCCCTGAAGGTGCTTAAGGCCAGGTTGGATGCAGCTTTGAGCAACCTGATTGAGTGGAAGTTGTCCCTGCAGGGGTGTTGGAACTGCATGACCTTTAAGGTCCCTTCTGACCTAAACCATTCTATGATTCTGTGTTTAAGAGGGTTCTGGGTGAGCTTTGCAGCTTGCAGAGAACTCTTCTCCTGCTGTTAATACTGTTACTATTTTAAAGATGGCTTGAATATACATACAGGAAAAGTGTAATAAGAAATCCCAGAGTGGCATACTATGGTGAACTCCTCCTGAACCAAAGCAGAGACATAAATCAAAGTTTGTGCTTTTTAACTACTGAAGCCATGCAGCATTCGTGGACAAGACTATTAGAGAAAAGAGAGTATGGTGTCTCTCTAGAGAGTTGAATCTGGCCTAGTGACTCCAGGCATAGCAGGATATACAAATGGTTCGATTTCACTGCTTTGTTTTAATGTTGATTTGTTTGTAGTCTGCCCAAGATACTAATTGCTGTTTTACAAGTATAAAGACAAAGGTGTCTGCCCTGAAGAACTCACTAACGAAAAACAGTACTCCACAGTGTTAATACACAGTCAAATTTTCTGCCTAATGAACCAATCGCTTTGATAAAATCTCTACCTCCTGGTGAATTCTCTGCTTTGATTTTCCCCTCGACTCCCATCTTCTTTTACACCTCACTTTATATTCTTTTTTGCTCTGCTTTAAATTTCAGGGGTAGTTTGTGCTTTAATCAACATTTTACAGTGTAGCTCCTTGAAAGGAAGTGAATCACCTCTTTCATTAGGAGGAAACAAAAGTTGGTTTGATGTTGCAACTATATGGACATTTAAGCTGAGGAATTGGAAGACCCCAGCCTGGCACAGGGTTTTAAGAGGAATGGTGGTGCGATGTTAGCTTTTAATCCCTTCAACACACTGTGGCTGATAACAGGTTGTAACATGGATGTTAGTGCCTGCATTTGCAATGTTCATATCCAGAATAATAATTGAACAATTCCTCTTTAGTGATGTGTTGGCTTCTTACCATCTATGACTTAGCATGGATTCCTTTTTTTCTTCAAGAGGTGTTGATTGCTGCAAAAATAGTCATGTTAATGGTTTGTGTCTGCACCTTACCCTCACTGCTTCACCAACTTGTGTGTTATTGCCCCTATTCCAGAGCTGATTTCTGCTGCAGCAGAGGTAGTGGAACAGACTCTGTGACCACTTTTCATCTGCTTCAACACAAAATCAGCTAGTTACTCTAGAATGTCTGTAGTGGTGTATTATGCTGTCATTGTTTTCCTATTTCTTATTGAGCTTCACTTCCATCTTAAATCAACACCTACCTTTTCGCACAAGTCATGTTCTTGTGTCGGAGAAACTGGTTTAAAGCTAGTATGAATGTACATTAATGGTAAGCACTGCTGGCACACTTTACTGTTAGGGACTTTGTGCTTCCTTAATCAGGATTACATAGATTTTTCTTCTGTATCTGTGTGGCATGCTGCTTTTAAAGTTGTCCAGCTACTGGTGTACACCACATTGTAGACATGCAGAGCTGTCAGTAGCAGGCTGGATGGTCTGCTGAAATATGTCCTAATTCTTATATAATATTGGGTTATCTTTCACCTAAGTGGATCACTTTATCAACACTGAATTTCTTCTGCTATCATTTAACTACTTATAGAGTACTACCTCATGTTAGCTTGATTTCCAGGTCAATTAATCATAGAATCATAGAATGGTTTGAGTTGGAAAGGACCTTAAAGCTCATCTAGTTCCAATCCCCTGCCATGGGCAGGGACACCTTCCTCTAGAAGCAAATATGAGTATTCCATTTGTGTATTCCATCCTCTCTCACTGATTTCAACCAATTTACATAGGCAGACAGCAAATTCACAAATAATAAGTTCCTACTCGTTGTGAAAATAAGTGGTCGCATAAAGAGCAAAGACAAATTGGTTTCCTGGCTAGGCTCAACTGTATTATTAGACATCAGAGAATCCACAGAGGAAAGTCGTTATGAATACCGTAACCACAGGAACAGCTTCTATCAGAACTTGCACTTCGTTAGATATGGGGTCATCGAGCCACAAGATGCAAAGCCACAGGAAGCCAAGTTGCTTTGCTTAGAGTTACTACAACCATCCTTTTTTTAAATGAAAACTGTAGCTCGGATCTTGGAGTAGCTGTGACCTTCATCTGGGCTTGGAATGACTTCTTTAAAATCTCTGTGGCTCCACTCCCCTGCTTTTCTTGTGACGTAAAGTGTGGGGTAATGAAGGGAAGAAATAAAACTGAGCTGGCATTGCTGAGTCACTGCCACGTTTTGAGACTTGTTGACTTGATGGTGAAGCTCTGCTCAGGATCAGGCGACCACCCAGCTTTTGCAGAGAGCAGACAAGGTTAGCATATGGCTCACTTGATGAGAGGAGTGGTAGGAAGATTGAAAGGAGGTAAAGCAAGAGTAGAAAGCAGCTTTTAAGGGTGGGTTGTTAGAGTTTTAATTGGAGGTAAGCAAAATCTTTTAAAACTCCTGTGCTCTTGCTAAATGCAAGGCCACTCAGGAGTGTTGGGCAAGGGTCTTTTTTCCTTTTCTCTCTTCACCCTTTTTGTGCTCAACATAAAGCAAGGATTTCCACGGTGTCTGGCATCTAGTTTCTCTCTGTTTCAATACACTTAGGACATCCAGGTGAACTGGTCAAAGCCTTCCACTAAGGATTTGGGACTCCAACCAGCACCACTTCTCTCTCAACAGAACAGCTTCCCATGACACAGCTGAGGGACTAGAGAGAGCAGCTGTGGCTTACTCTGTTTGCCTCTGCTTACCTGTAGACAGCAGTTTTAAGAGCAAATGAGACATTGGGAACAAATTGGTCTTTCCTTTAATCTAGCATTTCCTCCCAAGTCTTCTCTTCATTTTGCTGCTTATTCTTGGAGCAGTTGGCTGTTAATCTGTGATAAGCATCCCATTCCCACTCCTTTTTCAAAGCTCCTATGCCAGGAGACATTCTGGCTTGGAACACGCACGCTGCCTGCGGGATTGCCTGCCTGGCAATTATTTGTATTATTTTGTACCCACTGATAGCTTTAACCTGCAAGTCCCTTGAGGCACAGGTTGTGTGTTTTGTGTGGTTCACTGGGCAACCACAGAGCACTTCACTCCCCTTAGGGCATTACATAAAGTGTTAATAATAAAATCCTAGGAAATTTATTTGGAGTTACAAGCACGGGGATTTTCTCATTGTCATTTTTTCACATTACCACTAAATCTTTGTGCAGGACCATAAAGCTAGTACTTATCATAATGAAAGACATGTGTGTCTTTAAAATTCACCCAGGTCAAAATTGCAGAAGCAACCATCACAATAATAAATAAATAAATGGAAGATAAGGAGGGAGGGAAGTAGCCAAGAAGGGTGTGAAATGAATGGTGTGGTTTGCAAGGTGCAGAAGTCGAAGGGAAGGAAGAAAAGCAGAGCAGAAACACAAAGGTCATCTATGGAGAACAAGCCAAAGGAAATGAAGTCTGAGGAGGGTGTTGAAGGTGGAAAGTGAGGCCTTTTACTCCCAGGGGATGAAAGCAATGTAAACCCGAGAGCTGTCTGGATCGATACAGATGTGAAACACAAATAAACGAACTGTTTTCACCTTTAATACTTGGAAGATCAGAGCTGGATTGCCTCTGAGCAAAAAGCTAAAATAAAAGCCTGACTGTGAGGGTACAAACTGTCTCAACTTCGTATAGCTCTCTAGCAGGTTTAAAGCATAAGACCTGTCTTCTTTACTTGGATCGTTAAGATTTTCTTTGACATTGAAGCAGGCCTTGGTGATGTAGGTACTGTGCGTGCTGATCTCAGCTATTCTCACCTCAGATGGCTTGCTTGCATAGTTTAAAACAGATTAGTTGTTTTGCAGGTTGATAGAGCCAGAGTTCTGATGAAGATTGGAGATTTCACAAACTGACCATGAAAAGCCCACATTTTGTAACAGGTCACAGCATACACACTCTGCATAGGTCATACTGGCGCTTGTAGTCTCCAGGGAGTACCCATTAAATAGTGCTAACTGCTTAATGACAAGTTTTCCACCTGCCTTGTGGCTGAAGTAGTCTACTTACTGTCATGTTCTCAGTAGGGACCACCTTAATTTGGTGTTTCAAGACAAGATCAGCTATTGCTGGATCTAAAATCAGTGCAGCGTTTCATAGAATTATAGAATCATGAAACGTTTTGGGTTGGAAGGGACCTTTACAGGTCATCCAGTCCAATGCCCCTGCAGGAGCAGGGACGTCTTTAACCAGATCAGGTTGCTCAGAGCCCTATCCGACTGGACCTTGAATGTTTCCAGGGATGGGGCCTCCACTACCTCCCTGGGCAACCTGTGCCAGAGGTTTTCAGAATACAGTCACCATTACTAATATACTCAAGGGTAAGAAATGTGGAGATGTAATCACATACTTTCTCCCTCGTCTTTCCTAAGCGTTATTTTTCCTCTGTGCATCCCAAGTGCCATCTTCATTCCAATAACCACTCTGAGCTGATCCTTTCTCCTTTTCTTCCCTTCTTTCATCCTTCTTTATGCTTTGTTAGCTCCCCTAGGGCCCCATGAATTGGGAAATCTATTTCAGGCTTATTAGAAACCTTTGTCTAATTGCTATGGCACCTAATAGTCAGAGTTAGTTTTCAGTGCCAGGGGAATAGAGACAGCATTGAAGGGGTGCCCCAGACTCTTTACAGTTTCTTGCAAGTGTGCAAGAGGCTGAAATACCTGTTGTACAGTATGAAGCCTCAGGAATGAGAAATACTTTGTTTTCTGCTGAAATAAGAGGGAGTCTAGGCTTTCCCTGCTAGAAGAGCAACAATTGCTGCCATTCTGCAGTAGCTGTTGTGGAGTGTAGGGGTGAATACCCAAGAGAGGAGGTTCTGTCCTTGCCTTCTCCTCAAGCAGTTTTTCTGTACTAAATGATGTCACTTAGAAAGTTTGTGTTGCATCTTGCTCATGGATACAGTCATCCTGTCTTTCCTTCCTTTGATACTCTTGTTGCCAAAGTTAATTTGAAACCAAATAATAAGCCTTTTGCCTCAAATTCTGAGATTTATTAACTGTAGTGTTCTGTGTAAATACTTCCTACTGGTAATATTAATGAACGTGGAAAAATAGCAGAGCCTGCAAATCCAAATAAAGTCAGAACATCTTATGTCTCCTTTAAAGCACAGCATTCACCTCTGCTTTTGTGCTGCTTGGAATATGATATGTGCCTTCAGGAACTTGGAAGCTAACGCTGCAAGTGAGTACAGAACAATACAAGTCTCTGCAGAAATGTTGCTCTGATAACTTTGCCTTTTTGGCCTACATTTCTCAGTGGTTATTATTTGTTAATTATGTTATATAGTGCTCACATGTGGGCTAATTGCTTCCCCAGAGAGCTTACAATAAAATGATGGACAGAACAAGGGCAGGATGTTACACATATCAGATAGAAAAAGGGTAAGGTAGGACATGGGCAATAGTAACTCTAGTTAAACACTTAACGCCTGTGTTTGCACAGCATTGTGAAGCATAGCGTAGAAGAGTTGCATTGGTTTATGGGGGGAGAGAATGGGTGCTAATTTTAATTGATCTGCAGAGTTGATTTATCAAAATAGTTGTGCAAGGAAGCTCCAAAACTAAAGGCAGAAATGAAGAAAGAAATGTATAAAAGAAAGCTGCAGGGAAATTGTACCTGGCTCGATTATAGTTGCAGAGCTGGACTGTGTGAATTCTTGAAAACAAGAATCGAGTCTCTATGAACGGTGTGTACACTGCATGAGTGATATTCCTTGAAAAAAATAAAATCCTTTCCTCAACCAAACTCTTTTCTTCAGACCCTTCTAGATGGGAGAGAAGAAAAAAATATGCATACACATCCGTTCCTTTGTATTTCAGACTTCTCATTCTTGCTGTTTGTCTTGTTTTTCTACATCTATCTTATAGTCTGCACGCTTTCAGGTGGGAGGGCTCTGCTGGTGTTTTTGCTGCTCTAAATTGTAACACTGATTCATTTTCCTGTGCTGCGAATACTTCTTCACACCTGCTTGGAGAAAAGGAACCAAGTCATGATGAAAGCACACTTAAATAAGTGAATAAAAAGTGACACAAGGTATTTCTCAACAGTTCCTCAGCTACTGCTTGTGCTGAAAAACAGGAAATGTCTGTACCCTTGCAGAGAGGTCTGACTTGATTTTCATATGCGGATCAGCTCTCTAGCATGTTACGCTTTCAGAGCAAAGAAGCGGAAAAGTTTCAAGTGTGTGTTTTCCTTTTGAGAAGCATTTTCTAAGGGGAAGGGGAAAGGAGCGAAGGTTTGGCCGTTTCAATTATCTGCTTCAAATGCTCCTAGAAGCACTTTATTTATACGCAGAAACTCTTTTCTCCATTTATTATTAGGAAAGAGATAGAAGTGAAGCTTTACATAGACAAGTGTTATTTTCAGATTTCAATGTACATGTAGTTTCCTCTGCCAGAAGCCAAACTGTGCTGCTGACTGTGTTTGCTCTCAGAATTGCTACCAGAACTGCTTTCTGTCTCTCGGATACTTCCACGGATTTTTATTGCATGCTTTCTCTCAGTGGATTATCCCAGCGTCTTAAATCTTAAGAGCTCTTGCTGCTCCTCGAACCCTGCATTTGGTTTTAGGACCCTCACCTTACAAGAAAGACATTGACATGCTGGAGTGCATCCAGAGAAGGGCAACAGAGCCAGTGAAGGATCTGGAGCTCAAGTCGTAAGAGCTCTTGAGTGGCTGAGAGACCTGGAGTTGTTTAGTATGGAGAAAAGGAGGCTGAAGGGGAGACCTCATTGCTCTTTACAACTACCTGAAAGGAGGTTGTGGTGAGGTAGATGTTGACCTATTCTCCCAAGTCACAAATGATAGGATGAGAGGAAACAGCCTCAAGTTTCACCAGGGTAGGTTAAGACTGGATATTAGGAAATATTACTTCACCAAAGAGTTGTCAAGCACTGGAAGAGGCTGCCCAGGGCAGTGGTGGAGTCACCAACCTTGAAGGTTTGTGAAAAATGTGTGGATGTGGTGCTTAGGGACATGATTTAGTGGTGGACTTGGCAGTGTTAAGGGTTGAACTCAACGATTTTAAAGGTATTTTCCAATCTAAACTATTCTGTGATGTTACCTTTGCTTGTATTCATAATTCGACTGGCTAAGCCCGCTTGTTACTTCTCACATAGTCCACCCAGTTTCTTCTTTATATGTGGGGTATAGGAAGAAATCCTGAACTTGAGAGTCAAGGAGGCTTTAGTCTTCTGAAACCTGATTTGAAAAGATTAACGGCAGCTGCCTGTTCCGCACACATTACAAAGAGATAATGAAAAATGCCCAGGGAATGACAGGACAGTAGTAAACTACAATGTGAAGAAGGCTTGGCGTGCTTCTGAATGTGCCTTGCAGAACTACTGCCATGTGAAGACGACCTACATTACTGGGATGACTGTCCTGGGCATTTGAAGGCATTGATGCTTAGAGTGTGGATACAAGACGCAAAGACCATTCTGCACTGATTTAATTGTAGTCATGACCGTTCTTTTAGAATAGTAAATTTGAGAGTCTCTTGATGATTTGATTTCATATTATATCACAAAACAGACAAAAATTGTGATGCGTCTGTAAGCGTCATAGCTACATAGCACTGTCAGGTGAGTGGAACACCAGGTTTATTTCAGTACTTGCATAGTGCCCTGTACACCTGTGGTTCCTCTTTGAAAGATCTCAACCACTTAATGAAACTCTTAGCCCTGCTGTGAGTTTCGTACAGTTGATAAGGCGTTTTTGCGCTTCAATAGCCTGTGCCAGAGCTGGAGGGGATAACTTCTTTGCCAGGGTTTCCCACCAGCTCTGTTTTGTAGCTTGGAAGAGAACTTGGGAAACGTGACCTTCCCAGTCCTGTGCTCGCTTTGCCAGGCCATACTTCCTCTGTTATTCAAGGTGAGAACAGAACGGTTAGGATTGATTTAGGTGCTTCTGGGAAGATGAAGTCATTATGTTTGGATCTCTGTATCATGCCAGTAGAGAGATCCTAGGGGAAATCTCTTCCTTTATTTTTCTTTACATTCAGTCTAACGCACAGATGTAATTTGCAAGGAAATGCGAAGGAAGAGATGTTTTGCTGGCCTCAGCAGTGTAGCTAGAGTGAAATGAGACGTCACAAGGATATCTCAGTGTCTGTCTTTCAAGATATGAAAAGGATTTTTGTTCTCTCCAGTGGGCTGAGTTTTTTAACTCTTTCCCTATGTGCCTTCAGTCTTCTGCAACTCCTGTGCTCGTGGATTATACTGGCTGCCTTTCTTGGCACTTTAATAAATGCTTTATTTTTTTCCTCAAAAGTGTAAGAACAGTAGGAGGAAGTTTGTGCGCTCTGCGCGATGCGGTATCAGGGTTCCCAAGCTGACATTAGAAATACAGGTGTCGTCACTGCTAGTGCTGTAGGACTGACCAGGATCTGATAATGACAGCTGGAATGAATCCCCATGACTATCGTTGTAATCAAGTCTCTGGACAAAATTTAATCCCTTGCACTTTTGCAACCCTGTTGCTTCCTGCTTCACTGTTGTTTTCAGGCTGAAGGCAAAACCCGGCTGAGTATCACAGCTTGTTGTACAGCTCCCATTTCACTGATGGAAACAGGCTGGGATCCAGTGTATTGTAAACACTAAAAATGTATTGCTTATATGAGAAGCAAATGGCATTTTGGATACCTAGAGATTCCATTCAGCAAGTGAGATGCTGGCTTTCTATTCTAGCAGTGTGAATTACAAGAATAAATGAAAATGCTAAAATTGGCCACTTGTTGGGGGATGAGCTTTTGGCAAAAATATAAAATAGAATTACTAGACAGCCTGGGAGAATTTGAATGCAGTTTTATATTAGCACATCACCATGGAATTTAAAACTAAAATAAAAAGCTAAGTCAGCAGATACTATGTAAATGTACTTGAAAACCAAGTACCTCTAGATTTATCCAGTAGAATGAAATAGGTGCTATTATGTGGTAATCGTAGGACAGAATCATAGGATAGAATCATTAAGGTTAGAAAAGAGCTCTATCATCAAATCAGCCCAACACCAGCTGATTTACCAAACCATGTCCTGAAGTGCCACGTCTACCTGGTTTTTGAACACTTCCAGGGATGGAGACTCCACCAGTGCCCTAGGCAGCCTGTTTCAATGTTTCACCACTCTTTCAGGAAAGAAATCTTTCCTAATATCAAATTTAACGCCCCCTGGCACAACTTGAGACCATTACCTCTCATCCTATCACTTGTTATTTGTGGGAAAAGACCAGCACCCACCTTACTCCTGCTCCTGGCCAGAGACTGGCCTGTTGACCTCCAGAGGTCACTTCCAGTAAAGAATTCTGTGCCTAACCTCAGAATTATTCAAAGCAGAGGTCTACTACAATAAAATTCCTTGACATTTCTAATTGCAAGAGGAGCAGTCTGACTGCTTTTTCCTTTGTAATTGCATTAGTTATTATATTTCCTCACCTCTCTCCTTGTCCTTGCTGGTTAAGAGATAGAGCTGATAGTTCATGTGCAGTGTAGTAGTAAACATCCAACTGCAAGATAGCAGCTGATTTTTCAGTGCATTCTAGCACGTAATTTTTTTTAATGGAGATAAACAGGAAAGTGTTTCTCTATAGCGTTTGGAACTTGTGCTTTTAAAAAGTGCTATCATGTCGTACAGCCTAGCCAGGTATTAGACATTCAGGATTTTTGTTCCATTTCCCAGAATTGGATTCTTTGCTATATTGGCTCTCAGAATAAATAGCAGTACAATTAAAACTTGCCATGGTTATGTGAGGTATCCTGGTGATTAGAATACCAGGGTCCACAAAAGACGGAAATTGCGGGTGACCTGAATTTTTAGCATTTCTTCTTTCCAGGTTTTGTGCTTCTGCCTTTCAGCTCTTTCATTAAAAACCTTTCTTATTGCCAGAAGGTCAAATTATAGCTCTCTGTAAGGTTTTAAAGCATTGCAGGGCTGGAAGATGCTTCTAGAGTACACATCTTCCATTTTCCATTCCAAACAAGGATTAATTCTACCTAAGTACTACTAGTACTTAACGGGGGCCTGCAGGAAAGCTGGGGAGGGGCTCTTTATCAGGGAGTGCAGGGGTAGGATGAGGGGCAATGGTTTTAAGATGAAAGAGCAGAGATTTAGATTAGATCTTAGGAAGCAATGTTTTCCTGTGAGGGTAGGGAGGCCCTGGCCCAGGTTGCTCAGGGAAGTGGTGGTTGCCCCATCCCTGGAGGTGTTCAGGGCCAGGTTGGATGAGGCTTTGAGCAACCTGATCCAGTGGGAGGTGTCCCTGCCCGTAGCAGGGGGAGTTAGAACTTGGTGAGCTTAAACGTCCCTTACAACCCTAATCCTTCTATGATTTTAATGCTTTCCTGGTAGTTGTCTGAGTTGCTTTCAGTGGCTGAGACTCTCAGTGGTTGTGGAGGCTACACATATATACTGATAGATTTGTCCTGCTAACAAAGTTTCATGTTGTAATTTACATTTGCTTGTTCTCTGCCTCAAAAGCACAGGGAAAATTGTTCCCTTTTTACTTTGCAGCCCTTTCTGGATTAGAAGCCTGTTATCATTAGCTCTTCTTATGAGAGTGTATGCAATGTACCAATCATAATCAGGTAAATTGAAAGCTTAGAGCCTTCTGGGTAACCATTCTGATGCCAGGATTGACTTCAGAACTGATGGCCTTATTTATGCATGTATTTATTTTAATCCTGCTTAAACTCATCATGCTACAAGTCTTTGTTCACTCTTCTCTGTTTTATCTCAATCCAAATGTTTGTGTTCATATTTAACTTCAAGTTGTCAGCTCCTTAGAGCAAGACTCTGTTATCCTTTATGTCTACAAAGCTCCAGAGTGACTCTTCATGAATAGTCTGGGTTAGAAAGATAGAGGGATGCTCTCAGTTCTTGCCTGGCAAGTTTTGTGCACTGCATGGGGGTCAGACGAACACACCTCTGCAGTGAGGATCTGAAGTCGCAGAGTCAGAACTGGGTTATGTTAATCTTACTCTAATGGATTCTCAGCAAGAAAGTAGCTGATCACTGTGGTTCAGTCAGGCTGCAGAAAGTGGTTGTTGCATTTTAATGCTATGAATGATCATGTGATTGCCTTGTAACACAGGCTAGAGGTTTAGCCTCTGCTTACCTTGTCTAGCCCATTTTCTGTAATTTAAGTGGGAATCTACTGAAAATAGTTTAGCTTTATTCCTCCTTTATGCTCACCCCTTTTGTATGTTTCATTTTGTGCAACTTTTTTGAATTTAAGCTAACAAAGTTGTTTGTGAATTTGTCCCCCCTCATTTGCAGATGAGGAAGTAAAAGCATGTGAAATTACTTAAGTAACGGTAGTTCACATGTGGCAGGAATGGGACTGTATACTAGATTTTTTTATTCCCCTATTCTAAGCTTTAAGTGCTAAGAAAAAAACACTTGTAGTCTGAAGAGGAGGGAGACTTCACTGAATTAATCCAAGCTGCCTCTGCTGCTTGTGTGCTGGCACTCTTCATCTTTGTTGATGCATTGAATATCACTTTTCCTCCCGGAGTAACATGGAGATGCAGGTTTTCTTTGGGGATTTTAATCCTAAAGCCTAAGGTCTTAAATCTCCAAAGATTTCAAAGTGTTCTGTTCTGGGCCCCTCGCTACAAGAAGGATGTTGAGGTTTTGGAGCGTGTCCAGAAAAGGGCAACGAAGCTGGTGAAGGGGCTGAAGAATGAGTCTTACGAGGAGTGGCTGAAGGAACTGGGGTTGTTTAGCCTTGAGAAGAGGAGGCTGAGCGGAGACCTTATTACTTATTACCTGAAATAGTAATAAGGTAGAGAGGAAGGAGCTGGCCTCTTCTCCCAAGTAACAGGGGACAGGACAAAGGGGAACAGCTTCAAGCTCTACCAGGGGAGGTTCAGGCTGGACATCAGAAAAAAAATTTTCACAAAAGTGGTCACTGGACACTGGAACAGGCTGCCCAGGGAGGTGGTTGAGTCACCTTCCCTGGAGGGGTTTAAAAGATGGGTGGATGAGGTGCTGGGGAACGTGGTTTAATGGTTGGTAGGAATGTTTGGACTCGATGATCCTATGGGTCTTTTCCAACCTAGTGATTCTGTGAAGATGGGTTTCAAGCACATTGGATTTCATGAAGTATCTAAATACTTTCCACTCTGGGCTTCTGCTGTTGCCCAGTTGTTCGCACAATGCAATGTAAATTATTTTTATAATTGACCATGATCCTCTATTTTTTTCTTCACTAAACTGTGGCTGAAAGGTACTCTGAGAGTGTGATGCCTTAGAGATACAATCCTGATCCTTCAAGAAATCAAAGGAACCAGGATTTCATTCTGCAAGTTTAGTGTGCTAACGTAATGATTAAATCAGCATTGTATGTCTCCAGTGAAGAAATCAACCAGAAGAAAACCTGGTGGTACTTAGAGTACTTTCTGCACTTCAAATTATTTTCCATACATTTAACTAATTACATAAACAGATGATATTTACTGGAGATTTCTGGCTATAATTGACCTTCGTCCTTTCCTGTGCATTTCCCAGCCTCTCCTTGAATTTTCTATTGTTTCCTCTTAATCATTCCACATTTAACACCTTGTTTCAAGCAGTCCTTTTGTCTTGCTTGGGACCATCCTACCAATTCCCTGGAGGCCATCATTCCCTTATCTTTTTAACTTCATCTTCTCAGATTGATTTTGTTGGCAATTTTGGAACTCACAGTGTGGACAAACATATCTGCTCCCAAGCATCTGCTCTTCAGGCATCCCACCAGTTCGGGCACAATCATTCTTTTCCTTTTTCATCAGTTCTTTGGAGAAGAGGTGTTTCTTTCTGTCTTTTATATTGTGTAATAAGTTGGTTTTCAGAGGTTGCAGCAGCACAGTACACATTTAAGTGTGTGTGTATATATATATATATATCTTATTTGTCTTGGCAACTTTTGTATCTGTGTGTTGGGGCAAGCAGGGGAGGAATTGCATAAACTGTGAGACTCCTCTTGAGAGGTTAGAGAGAACCTGTGTTTAGAGTTCAGCGGTGTTCCCATGGCTACTAGGACAGGTACATCACAGGAGGGGGAACACTCCTGCCGTTTACCAGCCCTTCCAGGTGATTTATAGTTTCACATAAGCTTTTCCTAAACCGAGAGGTTTTCCAGAGTTGGCACCTCTTTGCTTGTCACCATGCCCTGTTAGTTCTGTGTTCAGTGGCCCGTGGTTATTAAAATTCTTATCAATAAAGGAGTTTCGGAGCAAGGTTCTTATTTTCTGGGATCATGCATACCTTGTGAACTCCTCAACTTAACCAAAGGAACTTTTTTTTTATGCTTAATGTATTTTATAAAAGTAATGTGTAGAGTTCAAGTAATATTTGCCTTCAATTACAGTAATTAAGTTGTCAGGACTTGAAGTCACCAAGGGAATGACAGAATCCTTTCCTGGTTGGCCGGGGGTAATTGGTGTTCTGGTCACAAGTACGTTTTACATATTGGGGTGGGGAGGGAAACTGTTCTGGTTGGCATCTGTGGCAGAAAGCCTGGGAGACTGTAATTTTGCAATACAAGGTGTCAAAATCCTGCTGTGGAGAGAAGGAAAAAGGAAAAGAAAGGGACCTACTTAACTCTGCTTTAGCGGGGCATCTATTTTTGGTTTGCACTAACACTGTTTCCTTGGATTGGGAGGTGTATCTTATTAAAAAAGCAGCAACCACAAACATATCTCAATCCATTTATTCTGTGGATTCTGTCTTGTCAACCTTCTGAACCTTCTGCTGCAGCTTCCCTTTCAGATGCAACCTATGTATATAGATGTGTGTAGACAGATACTTTTTCCCCTTCATGTTCAACATAGAATCATTTAATCATAGAATCAAGGTTGGAAAAGACCTATAACATCAAGTCCACTACCACCATGCTTACTAAACCATGTCTCGAATTGCCTCATCTACGCATTTTCTGAACACCTCCAAGGATGATGACCCCACCACTTCCCTGGGCAGCCTCTTCCAGTGCTTCACCACTCTTTCAGTAAAGAAATTTTTCTTAATGTCCAGTCTAAACCTTCCCTGGTGCAACTTGAGACCATTTCCTCTTGTCCTATTCCTTGCTACTTGGGAGAAGAGAACAACACCCACCTCGCTACAACCTCCTTTCAGATAGTTGTAGAGAGCACTGAGGTCTCCCCTCAGTCTCCTTTTCTCTAGGCTAAACAATCCCAGTTTCCTCAGACATCACTTTGCAGACTTCTTTGCCAGATGTCAAATAGTTTCAGTGACTTTTTAAACTTACCTGAAGGTGCACTACAAGGTATTCCTACAAGAAAAGTACCTAATTTTCCTAAGTGCCCACACAAACATTACTGGAATCTCAATTGTAGTGTTAACTTTCGTTCCACTGGAATAGCTCTCTTGAAAGCTGATGTATGAGGAAATCAGTACTGGTAATGTACTACTATGACACAGATTTTTGCATTCCTGCTCATGTGAGTAAAGGTTATGGATGCATAAGGAGTCAGACCTGCAAAACCTTCCTCACAAACCCTAATAAAGCCCACTTCAACTAGCTGGTTTAATGATGCCTCTGAAGAGAGCCAGATCACTTATCAACATCGTCATGCAATAACTGTAAAGTGTTGAGATAAGTGGTTTTGTATCTTCCAGTTTGCTGTTGGCCTTTACCCTGTGTATCAGTTTGGCCAGTGGAAGTGGGTGTGAAATATTGCTGCTCTGATTTGGTTGTGGTTTGGAGTCACTTCGGTTCACATATAAGATGCACAGGTAGAGAGGATGCTCTTATCTGTGCATTTATGAATGGCAAAAGAAGCTGAGGAGGGGCATTTTACAAGGGCCTGTAGTGATATGATGAGGGGGAATGGCTTTAAATTGGAAGGGGGAAGATTTAGATTAGACATTAGGAAGAAATTCTTCATGATGAGGGTGGCGAGGCCCTGGCCCAGGTCACCCAGGGAAGTCATAGATGCCCCAACCCTCAAAGTGTTCAAGGCCAGGTTGGAACCTTGAGCAGGCTGGTCTGGTCAGAGATGTCCCTGCCCATGGGACAGGGACATGGCAGGGAGGTTGGAACTGAATGATATTTAAGGTCCCTTCCATCCCAAACCATTCTATGATTTGTGACTTTTGCCAAGCACAAGGGTATGCCACAAAGGGTTATTTTTGTTTCAATATCCATGTAAACAAGTCTGAATTTCAGCTGCTTTTCCAGTTTGTTTGTTTTGTAAGTCACAGATTATTTAACAAGTTATGTATTTTCATCTTCTTGCATTTGTTGCTTTTTCAGAGTCAATTCTCTTCATACCATACATAATATCCAGCTCCAGAGCCATACTTTGCTTTTTGTTTTATATTTACTTTCCAAGTACTAGACTCTTTTTATAGATATTCACCTGCATCTGGAGTTCAGCAGCTATTTATTTTGTGTATGCATAAGCCTTGTAAGATCTAACCTGTGATGTTTTTGCCATCTGACAACATATGATCAAATGGAGCACGTTTAAATAACAACATCTAGGACACAATGACAGTAAACCAGCTCCGAAACAAACATTTCTAAAGATCAGATAAGATGGAAGAGATGTATCAATGCTGGATTGCTCCGTATATCATAAGTTCTTGCAGCTTGCTGTAGAGGTGTTCCAGGCATGGGATTTCCTTTATGCCACAGGCTAATAGATCGTACTGCGTTATTTTTCATGTTGCTTTATATCTTGTAGAGACATGTGCCTTTGCAAAGTGAGCGTAATACACCCGGTATGATAGTATTATACATAATCTGCGTGAGTTGCACAGGAATATGTAAACAGTAAGAAATTCAAAGCCATGGAGAATTGTCTTGATCTGTATTTTCTTGCTTTCTATACTGCTACCTCTTCCCCTGAACCTACACTGCCTTTTGCTTTAAGGGCTGCCTCTCGCTTCTGCCCAAGTCTATACTTTTACAATTAGTTTTCAGAGCAACATTTTTTTTGAAATATTTTTCGTATCAGTGTGCAAAAAAAAAAATTATCTTTAAAGCGGTTACTTCTGACTCTCACTTTTACTTGTCTTTGTTCACCTGCAGGAGGATATTACTGATCCCAGGACTCACGAAGAGAAGAAAAGAAACCAGTGTCTATCTGAGCCCGCAGGCGGTTACAATACAGTGAAGAGTGTTCTCACAGTACATGAATATTTTGCTAAGCGCATGGCAAAGCTGAAGGGATCCCAGAATGAAACAGAAACAGAGGTAGGCAATTCTTGCCCAACAGCTGATGAAGTTTTGGAGCCTGCAGAAGAACTGAAAACCAAAGTCAAAAAGAAAAAGAAGAAGCAGAAGAGAGATGAGGCAGAGAGTGCAGATAATTCTAAGAAACCAAAAGTGAAAGAATCTAAGATAGGTAGCCTGAATGGAAAGGAACTGGATGTTCCATTAAATGAATGTCACTCAGGAAAAAAGAAAAGGAAACAAAAAGAGCAGCACGAAGGAGAAAGCATCATTTCTGATGAAAATATGGGCAATGGAGAAATGTATACAGGAACATCTGATAGGGAAGATCTCAGCATAAAGGACTCTGAAGCAAAACAAAAGAAAAGTCATAAGAAGAAACATAAAACGAAAAAAGAGGAGACAGATGAGTGTATCGAAGGAGTACAGAGAAAGAAAAAGAAGCATTGCAAACACATTTAACCATTTAAGAGTCAGGCTGGGACTTCGAAGTGACTTGAACTTGAGTGTGTTAGAGGAGAAGTCTGGGTAAACACACCAGCCAGACATCATGTTGTAGTCCAGTCTTGAGCACACTGCTCTACCTCCAACTGCAACCACAGACTGTGTTTAAATGTAGCTCTTCCAAGGGAGAAAGTGGTGACAGACAGCTTCAGGGCCCTGTTGAAAAGGTCTCCGTGTGTAGGGACAAGGCTTGTATGTCTGCAAAGCAAGACATGATACAAACCAATTTGCCTCTTCCAGTATGGCAAGCAGTTTATCTTTGTGCCTTTGCAAGAGCTATGTTTGAACACCGCAGACCCTGTGCTGCCTTCAGCTCCGATTCACACTGGTACAACTCCATTCAAGTCAGATAACAGCAAGTGAAATCAGGCCTGGCTTTAACTGCTGGGGTTCAGACTGTGAAAGCCAGTGAGTTACTGTCTGCCACCATACTGACTGGCTTTTTTCTAAATCCAGGAAGAAAAAAAGTCACCCTACCAGTGCCTTTATTATTAAAGCCACTGTGGTTTTCACTTCTGATATCCCAGCTCTGCTTCTGCAAACAGGAGGGGTTTTGCAAAGCTGTATGTATTTTTCCATTGGTTTTTGCAGTTGATTCTAATGTTTTCATTGATCTCCTTCTATATATCCTATGATTGTTGTTTCTTTGCAAAATACTTAGTCTAACTAAAAGTTTACAACTGAGTGTCAGTACTAAAGAACGAAATAAAAACAACTCCCTTTGTTTCCTAGCCAGTAGGTGACTACTGTTAAATGATTGTAGCTTTGCAACAAAGCTAAAGGAACTGTGCCTTTACTAATCATATCTAAATCTTCAGATCCCAGGCAACATTCACGATACCTTTAGTGATGCATCTGGAATTCAAAAAGTTGTCCCAACTTAGAGCTTGTTTCTATTTGTAAACCTGGAAATCAGTAGTGCTGGAACTCAGCACTACCACTAGCAGTTTTGTATGAAAGCTTAAACATTCAGCATGGATTTTGTCATCTTGCTCGGCTAAGTGTCGTTGGAATAGATGAACTTAGAAGTGGTGGAGTGGGAAGAAGCATTCACCATCCTTGAATCTAGTTCTGATAAAGCTTTGCCAACAGCAAATGGATGGCTTAGCGCTGAAAGCCAGACAGTTATCATGTCATAATCTAGAGTAGCTGACCAGAATTCTGATCCATTAGCTGTTCCTTTGACTTTGAGCCTAGCTGCCTTTCACCAGTGTACATCTAAAACATCCCATTGGCCTGCTGTACTGAATGAAATGGGTACGGTTTTTTTCATTGTCTTAGCTCAGTTGAGTTGCTTAACGTGGTTTGAAAAGCATTGCCAAGATGCAAATGTTAATATGAAAAAAATTCCTTAAACAGCCTTTCTTGTCCAGCAGAAAAAATTTAGTCAGCAGCACAGTTCTTAGCCTTTACGATGCTGCTATGGCTGGGCTTGTTCCCTGGCTCCCTTAAGTGAAATAGCAACTAATCCCATGAGGTTGCTGTAGAGTTGTGAGTAAGCTTCTTGCTTGGGGTGGAAAAAATCATCTTTTCAATGGAGGCAAAATAATTTTTCTTGTTTTATTTGAAGTATCCTAAGTTCTCCAAAAACAGCCTTTGTAATTTCACCCCAAGTCTGGATTTTTGTTTGTTAGCAGATCCCAAAAGTCTGACTATTTCCAGTGATTTTTCTTTTTAAGTCTTAAGCTGCTAAACTTTACGGTGTCTCTGGGATTTTAGTTTAAAAAGGTGCTAATCAAGGAATAAGGTTTCCTTCTCCAAATACTGCTGGGCTTGTTTGTTTGTTCTCTGTATTAATCTTCCGTGAGTTTCTATGTGCTAATTCTTACAAGTGTTTGGCCAGATTCCAGTCTTAGTTATAGAAAAAGAAAACCAGGAATAAATCTTATTTATGGTGTTACTAAACTTAAGTACAGTAAACCTAAGCAAATCTGGATCAGATTGAAATATCAGCTACAAATAGAAGATTCTCAATTTTATGCGAGAAGTGGGATTTTCACTTTATGCCAGGAAATGTGGGATTTTAACGTGCCTTAAACTCAAAGAGAAATAGCAGGTGCAGAATAGGGGTTCTAGGAAAACAAAAATTCACAATAGACACATATTTGAAACAAGCAATTCCCTTAGCTGCTCTACTCTATGTGTGTCTGTGGTTGGCCAACTTTGCATCACTCAACAAAAAGATCTTCTACTGCTTTAGCAAAAAGGATGATTAAAACAACAGGAACATGTCTCAAAGTAATAATTTATATTTTTTGTTTATAATGGGTTGTGAGTCCAGTTTTAACCAAACTCTGGTTTGGCAAGAAGGTCTTCTTTCGAAAGCATAAAATAAAGAATTACATCATTACCCAAACAGTGAAATTAGCAGAATATAAGCACAAAGAAATTACTTAGTTTCATTTCTGTGGAAATAAGACTTTCGAACAGCAGGATCTTTTGTTATCATAGAATCATTGAATGGTTTGGGTTGGAAGGGATCTTAAATGTCATTGAGTTCCAACCCCCCTGCCATGGGTAGGGACACCTTCAACTGGATGAAGTTGCTTGATGCCCTCACCAACCTGCCATCAACATCTCCAGGGGTGGGGTTCTACATCTTCTCTGGGCAGCCTATGCCGGTGCCTCACAACTCTCACAGGAAAACATTTCTGCCTACTGTCTAATTTAAATCCCCCTCTTTCAGCTTAAAACTATCCCCTCTCATCTGTCCCTACACACTGTGATAAAGAGCCCTGCCCCAGCTTTCCTGTGGCCCCCCCTTTAAGTACTGGAAGCCTGCTATAAGGTCTCCCTGGAGACATCTTCTCAAGACTGGACAAGCCCAACCCTCAGCCTGTCACCCACAACATAGATATTGAAATGTTTTCAGTTTCAGTAATCCCAGGTCACCAGTGACATAGAATTTTCCTGTTCACACTGGGAGCCTGATGCTGGTGATGGTTTCTCATTACTTCCATTCTTTGTGGGTATAGTGGTGGTCTTTGCTTTGAACCTTGAAATTAACTGCTGGTGCAAAGGCCGCTAAGTGCCAAGCAATGTGATTTGCAATTGCAATTTCTGAACAGCAATATATATGCTTGACTTTTGTGCTTGTAATTACCTGCAAGCTCAAATCTGAAAGGAGGGACCACAAAAGAGTGGTCTGTTACCAGCACAGGACCAAAATCTGCATGAGCTTTATGGGCTTCAGCTGTTTTGATCTTGCTGTGTCCAGCTGCAGAACCTTTCTTGGAGCCAAGGAGGGGAGACAACATTGGTGCACACTATGTGACAGTCTGAATGTGCAGAACAAGCACGGTTCCTTCAATTTCTGTCCAAGACCTACTAGTTCTAGTGCTATACACACAACCAGTGTAAAGCAGGAGAAGTAACAGCCATGGTTCATTTAAAGGGGGGGGTTTAATGGGGGCTTCTGGTCAATGGCAAGTTGAACATGAGCCAGCAGTGCGCCCAGGTAGCCAAGAGGGACAACTGTGGCCTGGGGTGCATCCAGCACGGCATTGCCAGCTGGTCAGGGGAGGGGATTGTCCTGCTCTGCTTCACTCTGATGTGGCCCCACCTCGAGTACTGGGTGCAGATTTGGGCACCACAGTATAAAAAGGGTATAAAGCTGCTGGAGAGTGTCCAGAGGAGGACACGAAGTTGATGAAGGGTTTAGAGTGGAAGTTGTATAAGGAGTGGCTAAAGTCACTTGGTCTGTTCAGCCTGGAGGAGACTGAGGGGAAAAATCATTGCAGTCTTCAGCTTCCTCATGAGGGGAGGGGCAGGCACTGATCTCTTCTCTCTGGTGACCAGTGGTGGGACCCAAGGGAATGGCAGGAAGATGTGCCACAGGAGGTTCAAGTTGGATGTTAAGAAAAGGCTCTTCACCCACAGGGTGGTGGAGCACCTGGAACAGACTCCCCAGGGGAGCAGTCACGGCACCAAGCCTGACAACATTCCAGAAGCATTTGACCAACACCCTCAGACACATGGTGTGAATTTTGGGGTTGTCTAATGCAGGGATAGGAGTTGGACTCCATGATCCTTGTGGGTCCCTTCCAACTCACGTCATTCTATGATTCTATGAATGCATAGATCATGGAATGGGATGGGATGGGATGGGATGGGACGGGACGGAATGGAATGGAATGGACCTCAAAGCCCACCCAGTTCCAAGGCCCCTGCCATGGGCAGGGACACCTTCCACTTGATCAGGTTGCTCAAAGCATCATCCAACCTGGTCTTGAACACCTCCAGGGATAGGGAATGCATGCTTCTCTGGGCAACCTGTGCCAGTGCTTCACCACCCTCACAGTAAAAACTTCCTTCTTAAAATCTATACACATGATAGATGCATGATACTCTTCAAGTAGAGGTTTCAAGACAACCCGTTAAGATTTCAGAACCGCCTGTCCTTACATCTATGTGAATGTTAGTCCTTGAATATCTGAGGTGCTGCTGCTTTGTGAAATTTAAGAAATGCATCTGGGAACAGTTCAGCATCATGTTCAAATAATGCAGTTTTCTTTTAAGTGAAAGGTAGTTGTGGTGCTGACTCTTTCAGATAAGCAGGTCTTGGCAAAGAAAATTAGCTGAATGCACCAGTGTAATTAACAAATTTTTCTCCTGTTTAAACATACAAGATTGAAGTTCTTGAAGCATCCATCTTCAAAAGGCAGAATTTACGTCATGAAACCTCCAACTATGCCAGCGCTGAGAGGAGGAAGGAAGCTCCAAGAAGAGAGGAAAACCACACAAAGTCTATTGGAAACACTGCCTAGCATCACGCCAATCTTAAACCAAGATCTTATAATAGCGTGTCGTCAAATAGTGTGAGGATTGCAAGCATCCAAAGCCGCCCTTTGCTGAATTCCTGCTTGTTCCTGGGCAGTATGAAGTTTGCAGCGTGAAGGGTTATAAATCTCATCCACGCAGCGTAAGTGGGCGAGGATCTGAGCTCACAGAATCCTTGGACAATAACCAAGGCTCCATACCTACCCCATGCAGGGATAAGCAAAGTTTTCCTGGGATAAGCAAACTTTTAGTGATATGGGACTGGTCAATATGGTAAATGTCAAAAACTTAAGTGGTGACAGAAGTGAGACGATTGTTGCAATTGAAACTCAATTTCTCAGCAAGTCAGAACTTAAATTCTGGTTTGGGGTGACTCAAAGATTTTTATTTTCTTATCGAATCCATTTTTAGGAATTTCACTGTGTAGAGGGACTGGGTTTAGTGTAGACTGTGCTGGGACAATTCTGCTTTTCCATTTTAGCCTAAAGGACAGAAACGTATTTTTTCTTTTTTTTTGTAACTGTTAAAGCTGCATTTTAAAAATAGTAAGAGCAGAAATACTCCGCACCGTGACAGTGTGCGTGCTGAAATATTGAGCATCTTTTCTTTTTGTCTACATTTTTCCCTACCAGGTGTATAAAGTAAAAGCTCTGGTTTCTCCCTCTACCAAATAAATGCTCCCAGTAGTGGTCCCTGGGGAAAGGCTGGTGAAGCCAGCGAGGACGGGTGGTGAGCAGGGTTCTTTCTGCTGTCCTGTTGGCAAAGCAGCGGGGACCTGCAGCGCCGAGAGGCAGCTCTTCAGCTGGGAGCCCTCAGCTGTCTTTGCAAAAACTGCCCTCAGGAGACAAGTTCCATCAATAATTAAGGAACATGTGAATATTGAGCTAATTTAGGATTTGCACTTTCTCACACATTTTAATGTCTCTGAAGGGGTGGAGTGGGGATGTTACTTGGTGAAAATAGACCGAGTGAAAAGCCAGATGTCAGATCTACGCCAGAAGGGGATGTTTTTAAAGACTGGGGATGGTCTTGCCTATACGGGATTCAATTATGGATTTTCTGTGTGACCCACGGGAGTTGCTGCCACTGTTCCCCATCCGTGAAAACGGGGAGAACAAAGCTTTCTTCCACCCTTTGTCTCCTCGGTCTATTTTAGCTTGTAGCTTTTAGCCGTAATTTCCCTGTTCTCCAAGCCCTGTGAGAGCTCTGCTTCTTCCTGTGCCCCAGATACAGGTAAGCGTTGCACCAAAATCGGGAAGGTAAGCATAAAAAGTAAAGATGAGCTTTTCCAGACTGCTGCTAATTGCCCCGATACGGTCGCAATTAAAAGGTGGCATTTTCACATGGCCCCAGCTGCCTTTATGTAATTCAGAGCTTCCTACAGGACAGGTTTAACCAGCATTTTAGGTAGGGTGCAGAATGAAACCCATCTTACTAATGCAATCAGAATGCTAAAGGAAAGGGGGAGAAAAAAAAAAAAAGTGTTTATTATAGTTTGCACTTCAAATGCGGGGTGGGGGCCCTAGGAAGGTGCTGTCTTCCAGCGTGGGAGAAAATCCAAACGGGAAATATCTTGGAGTACTTCTGTGCTGCAACCGCACGGGAGTCTCATGGGGGTTTCTGAAAAGCCACTTGAGTTTGCCCCTGCAGTACCTGGGGGAGAGCAGGTGGTGTTACCCCCACGACCCGGAGGGAACAGCGAGGACCAGGAAAAGCCGGTGAGTTGCTCCAGGAGCCTCCAGGCAGAAGGTGGGTGCAGGTCCCGCTCCTGCCCAGCGCTTTATCCTTACCCAGGCTTTTCCTTCTGTCCTGCAAACCACACCTTGGAAACACAGTACAGGATGGAGGCACTGCCCCGTGGCGCGCCAAAGGGCTGGAGTGGAATTCAGCAGCTCCTTTTCCCTTGAGGGGATATATTGTGCTGCTACTAAAACCTTCTGGTTTCTGGGGCCTCGAGTATGAGAGCCGGTATTTTAACACTAACGAGAATATCCAGGCCCTGTGCATCCCGAGGGCTGAAAAATAACAGAGTGGTGTAACATCGCGTTCAAAATAAAACCTTTTAACTTCAGGCAGTCTCTTTCTCTGTGCACTTCAGCCCCTACTAAAGGGAAATAAGAAAGGACGTTACTTTTAATTCCCAACCTCTGCATCGACTCCTGCCTGCAAAATGCACCCAGGAGGCCCGTTGAGAGCAGGATGGAGGGACTGGCATCCTCTTGTCCTGCCCCATCCCGGCACTTCAAGGCATGAGACGGAGCTTGCGGAGAGAGCCGGAGCCCGCTGTGTAAAGCCTGGGACAGCACGAGCCGTCCCCAGGAGTGTGCACAGCTCCAAAACACAGATGAAAGGCAGTTGCTATGTGCTCGCCTGCGCGTCTGTGTATCTAAAGGGTTTATAAATCTGTCCTGAGACCAGGAAATCTCCTGCGCCTTTTAGATTTAAGAGAAGTTGCCTTCCTGTCGTATTCCCAGATAACGCAGCTCTGATCAAGCCCACTTGTAAATAGCTTAATAGATTTAATCAGTTCCTTTGGAAAATGTTGTTGCTTCCGCAGGGTTTTAATTCGGTCCCGGGGAAAAGCTCAGAAAGAGCACTTGCTGCTCCTGCTGCAAGCAAAGTTGGCAGCTTCCACCTATCTGATCCCTCAAATCGCTGTAACTGGTGAGAAACCAGAACCAGTCCTGCGCAAAGCAAGGGGAGAGACCAGGAAACCCAGGCGGATCCTGAACCCGCACAGCTTACATTTACATACCACGCTCTCCATCACTTGTAATCTGACAAGAGTCAATAGGAACACCCAGGCACGTGGTAAATCACTGCCTTACCTGCACAAACACCTCAGCCTGGGATCTGTGCTGGGTTTTTCCCCTCTGTGCGTGGATTAGATGGGATGGCAGTGGCTGACCCGAGGAAATGCCTTTCCATCTTGCGCCCCGGCTCGCCGGCTTTCTGGTAGGGCAGAGAGGAAATCCACAATCAGTCAAAGCCAAGTCGCTGCAGCCCCGCAGCCCATGTCAGGGGGTCAGAATCATAAAGGAATCGAGCAACTAAATATATTCCTCTGGGCAAGTTAAGGGGATGAGATGGGTGAGGGGGTTCGAAGAACGATTTTTGGTCACATCGCCTTCCTGGAGGTCCTTTATCCAAGCTGGGGGAATGCTTCTTGGGACTTTCTTGCCCCTATGAGCACCAGTCTGGGGTTGGTGGGAAATATTGTTGTGTGACAACGGTGCTTCCATAAGAGCCAGCCTAGGGCAGCTTTGCAGGACGGGGCAGCACTCCATAAAACGCAGTAGCAAGAAAAAAGCTGTAGAGCATAAAACCAGCCCTTTGCCTCCTGATGTTCCAGGGCTGGGCAGTGGGGACCGAGGTGGGGATGCTGCAGCCCCTCTGGGCTGTGTCCAGCCCCATCCCTGTCCCGTGTGGCCCCTGCAAAGCTCACTCAGGAGCCCAGCCAGGCAGGACAAGCACCCACCAGCAGGTTCACTGCATCCCAGTTTCCCTCCCCTACACGGACACCTGGGAATTTGGGGTGACTGGGTGGAACAGGCTGCCCAGGGAGAGGGTTGAGTCACCTTCCCTGGAGGTGTTTAAAGGACAGGTGGATGAGGTGCTGGGGGACATGATTTAGTGATTGATGGGAATGGTTGGACTCAATGATCCAGTGGGTCCTTTCCAACTTAGTGATTCTATGATTCTCTGATTCTATGAAAACACACACTGGGTGGCAAAGCACAGTGGTTAAAGCCAGGGGGTTGGGGTGGGGGCATGGGGGAAAGAAGCATCTGCCTGAAGGACTCGTGCCTTGATTTCCCCTTGTGAACAGGCACACTGCAGCTTGCCAAAGCCTGGGGCGGGGGGGATCACACCTTGTGTGGACTTGATGACCTTGGAGGTCTTTTCCAACCTCAATGATTCTAGGGAGGTTCAGGCTGAACATTAGGAAAAAAAATTTCACAGAAAGGGTCATTGGGCACTGGCAGAGGCTGCCCAGGGAGGGGGTTGAGTCACCTTCCCTGGAGGGGTTTAAGGGACGGGTGGACGAGGTGCTGAGGGACATGGTTTAGTGATTGATGGGAATGGTTGGACTTGAGGATCCGATGGGTCTCTTCCAACCTGGTGATTCTGTGATTCCATGGTTCTATTTTGCACCCCGATAGGGACTTTCTTTCTGGGCCTTTTTTTCCTTTTTCTTTCCAGACAATTCCCAAAAAAATCCCAATGCCCTTCTCTCTGCCTTGAAGTTTCAGGGGGTCCGAGGTGTCGGGGGCAGCTCGGGCGGCAGGGTCGCTTCCAGCAGGCAGAATAATAATAATAAAAGGGGAAGGGAAGCAGAAGGGAGGGGTTGGGGGGCGCTGCCCCCTTTCTTCTCTCCCCCAGGGGGTGCCGGGGCAGAGGGAGGGGAGAAGTTTTCTCCCCTCGCCGCCTTGGCCGGGGCTCAGGAGTTTGCAAACAAGGAGGAGCAGCGAGCGCCTTCGGTGTCATTGGAGGAGGCTTTTCCCAAGGAGCTGATAAATACGGGGGAAGGCCGGGCAGGAGGCTGGGACTGCGCGGGGACCCCGAGGGCAGCGCGGAGGATTGGAGTGGGGGGGTCGGGTCGGGGTGGGGGGTGGGGGGTGCGATGGCTGCGATGCTGAGCACCTACCCCTGGCCGGAGAGGCTGGAGGCGGCCGAGGGGCTGCAGCCCGGGCCCCCCCCGCGTTGTCCTGCCGGGGAAAAAAGCTCGGAGAGCCGCATTCGCCGGCCCATGAACGCGTTCATGGTGTGGGCGAAGGACGAGAGGAAGCGCCTGGCCGTGCAGAACCCCGACCTGCACAACGCCGAGCTCAGCAAGATGCTAGGTAGGTGACGGGCTGCTGGGGGGGCGGGGGGGGGGTGATGGATGCTCAGCCGGGCAGCTCCGGGGCTGCGAACCCCGCTCCGAACCTGGCACCGGGCGCTGTGTGCGCCCACCCGGGTGTCCCACAGGGTGCAAACTTTGCCCCGATCCGATAAGCCGGGGGGGCACCCATGCACCCACCCAGGCATCCCATGGGGTGTAAAAGCCTGTCCAGATTCACTGTCCCAGGTGGGCACCCATGCAAAAAACCGGGCATCCCCTGGGCTGCAAACTCTGCCTGGATCTAATAATCCAGGGGGGGCACCCATGCACCAACCCAGGCACCCCATGGGCTGCAAACCCTGAGCAGATTCACTGTCCCAGGTGGGCACCCATGCGCTACCCCGGGCATCCCATGGGCTGCAAGCCATGTCCAGATTCACCGTCCGAGGGGGAGAACCGACACACCAACCCAGGCATCCCATGGGGTGCAAACTCTGTCCTGAACCGATAACCCAGGGGGGCACCCACGCACCCATCCAGGCATCCCATGGGCTGCAAACCCTGAGAAGATTCACTGTCCCAGGAGGAGAACCGATGCACCAACCCAGGCATCCCATGGGCTCCAACCCCTGCCTGGATGGGGACCAGTGCCCCCTCCCTGCCCCGCTGCAGTTTGTGAGCCCTGCCCAGGTCTGGCACTGGCCCCCCGGCATGTGTGCCCCCTCCCAGCCACCACAGGCAGGTCCAGCAGGCAGGGAACCGGCGCTCACGCACCCCCATGGCCGTGCTGCAGCCTGCAAATCCTGCCTGGGTCCAGCATCCTGGGGCAACATCCCCTGGGCTGCCTTGTGGGGTGAAGAGACTGATGGGGCCCTGCATCCCAGGGAGCAGGCGCCCATGCACCCACCCCAGCACCCCACAGGGTGCAAACCCCAGCAGCGACCCACAGTCTGGGTGTGTGCACCCACCCTGCCAGCCCCCAGCATGCAAAGGCTGATGGTGTCCCCTACCCCAGGGCACAGGCATCCGTGCGTGCAGCCTGCCGAGCTGCAAACTTCTAGGCTGCCAGTGGCAGGGATCCCCATATGCCATGCAAGGAGGGACCCTTGGATTTCCTTAACCTCTCTTTGCTGTCCTGCTTTGTCCCCAAACTCGCTAGCCCACCCCAACACTGCATGGTCAAGCGGTGGAGAGGGTGGTGGTTGTGTTTCTACTTTCCTTTTGGTATTCACAACCCATTTTGAATACACATTCGTTTCCCACTCCCCATCCACTATTTCCCCTCTCTCCCAATCCCTATTTTTTTATGTGAAACCAAAAGGGCAAACAGAAATAACTCAGCCTGAGAAAAAGCTGCCTAAATTGCAACACAGCTTTGGAGTTCAGCCTCTTACCCAAAGTCAGTGTTTCTCTGGATCGTTTTGCGGTGTTTTCTTTGGTGGTTTGGGTTTTCTCCTTGCTGCTTTGCCATGCAGCATCTCAGGGTTATTTCTACTGTCTCTTTGGCAATGGGAAGGCATCAAACACTTTGATCCATGTCCTTATTTGATCCCCTTGCCCTGAGGAAGAGCCTGGGGTAACCTCACCGTGGAATATAACTCCCCAGGCTTGGGCGCTGCTTCTTTGTCCTGTGTCTTGGGGTCATTTTGTCTGTCTCAAGCAGGGAGCAGCAAGGTCTTGGTGCCCTGGTTCTCTACACCTCAGTGCAAGCCCCAGCAGGGCAGAAGCTGGGACTTGTCCAGGGCTGCCATGTCCTGACCCTCTGCTCAGCCAGGCATGGCCTCAGCCATCCCTGCTCTGCAGTGAGGTTCTCCCTCACGGAGAGGCATTGCGGGATCAGGCCATGGAGCTGGGGGAGTTTATTTGTCCTGATTTGTTTGCAGCGGGGCTCAGCTAACGCTTTTCAGGGACTTGCGATGGGCTGATGAGCTGATGGACCTACAGTGGCTTCAGTTCTCCCCTTCCTCACTTTCCCACAGCCATCTCGTCCTCCCCTCCTGCAGGGTCTTCGGGCTGCACCTTCCGCAGGTGCCAGCTCAGATACAGGGAGCCCCTTGGGTTTTGTGCTTGCAGACTTTGGCTGACAGCTCCCTGTACCCCTGATACGGTTGGTGCAGGTGCTAAAGGCAGCATCATTCTCCATTTCAGGGAAGTCCTGGAAGGCTCTGAGCCTCTCGCAGAAGCGACCCTACGTGGAGGAGGCTGAGCGGCTGCGGGTGAAGCACATGCAAGATTATCCCAACTACAAATACCGGCCCCGGCGGAAGAAGCAGGTCAAGAGGATCTGCAAGCGGGTGGATCCTGGTTTTTTGCTGGGCAGCCTGACGCGGGACCAGAACACGGTGCCAGAGAAGCGGACCTGCAGCCGGGCCCGTGGAGAGAAAGAGGGGCCAGGTGAGTACCCATCTCACCCAGGGCTGCCTTCCATCCGGGGATACCGGGAGGGCCCGGGCAGTGGCAGCAGCAGCAGCACCAGCGTGGACACTTACCCCTACGGGCTGCCCACTCCCCCGGAGATGTCTCCACTGGATGCCATAGACCCTGAGCAGAGCTTCTTCTCCTCGCCCTGCCCCGACGAGCACCACTGCTCCCACCTCACCGGAGCCACCTACTCCCCGGAGTATGCGGGCAGCTCCCTCTCATGCAACCACCATCCTCTCAGCCCCATGCCGCAGTCGGCCGCCTGCATGATCCCTCCAGCCTCCAGCTGCCCTCCCCTTCCTCCTCCTCCTCCTCCCAGCTACTACACGCCTGCCTTCCCCTCCATGCACCCCTCCAGCCTCCATGCCCACCTGGGCCAACTCTCCCCACCACCCGACCACCATAGCTTTGACACCTTGGACCAGCTGAGCCAAGCTGAGCTCCTCGAGGAGATGGACCGCAACGAGTTCGACCAGTATCTCAACAACCCCAGCCACAGCGACCACCACAGCAGGGTCTTGGTCAATGGACACGCCCCAGCAGCTGGCGGCTCCCACACCTCTGAGACCAGCCTGATCTCCGTCCTTGCTGATGCCACGGCTACCTACTACAATAACTACAGCGTCTCCTAGACCCCCAGCCAGGGCCACCTGGACTGGCTGAGGAAGGACCTGGCACAGTATTACGAGGCGTCGCTCCCTGGGGACATCGCTCAGCACCCCTCAGGGTGACCGATTCCGAGCTGCGAGGGCCGCGGAGTCTCCTCGGTGGTGTAGGTAAAGGATTTCGGTCATCAGTTTGCTACTGGTGCAGAACCTTGGGTGCTCTGCTCCGAACGAGGTCGTGGGGGATATTTCCCAATGCCAAAGCCCCTTGGCCAAGTCCCTCTTCCAAAGCAGAAATGCTCCTGGGAGCATGGGAAGGCTGCCCCCCCAAATTTGGGGCACCCCCAGCTGTATTTTGGAGTCAAGAGGGCAGCAGCATCCCACAAATGGCAGGTCTGAGGTTCTGGCAGGGGCAAAACCCCTGCAAGGATGGAGGGGAAAGAGGAGGTTTTGGTAAAAGGTCACACAGTCTGCAGGTGTGCTTTTCTCTGCTCTCAGCTCCCGGTGCTGGCATTGCTGTGGCTGCCCTGACCTGCCTGCCTGCTCCAGCATGGCTTGAACTCCCCCATCCTCCTGCCCCTCAACCATGAGTTAGGGGCTTCATCCCTCAGGAAAGAGGACGGGACCCAAGGGATGCTCCTGGGCTGGCCCTGGGGATGCACAGGATGGGATTAGGTGCAGGGAGGGGCAAGCCAGCCCTGAGGCGTTTCAGAGAAGGGTAAGATTAGGGTTTGGGAAGGCAGGATCTGGCCAGTATCCACCCCCTCCCATAGCTTCCCCTTGGCCTCCCAGCAAAAACATTCCCAAAGGGAGGCTGGTATGAGCTGCCTTCTCTGCCAGGCTGGGAACCATCCTGGGAGGAGCACTCGGGCAAAGAGATGATAATGTAGCAGACGTTTTTTTTATCAAACATCCTTTGAAGGCAAAGACATCACTTTTTGAGCCACAGCGCCCAATGACTCTTCTATCTCTGGCGTATTATTGCTTGTAATAAAGCTGTACATTGATTTATTCCTTCCATTATTCCTCCCCTTGGATTTTGTATTGCTCGAGTTCTCTTCCTTTTCATAAAGATGAAGCTTTATTTTAAATCAGTTATATGACATGGTTAATCTTAGTGTTTACTGTATGGCACTTGGTAATGATTAGTTAGTAGCGTGGCTATGATTTTCTGGTTTCAGTCTCGAACATGTATTAATAATAATTGCAAATAATACTTAACAACTCCCCCTCCCCCCAACTTCACAGGTTTTTAAGCTAATACATTCCATCTTTTTTTTGTGTGACTCTATGCATTTTGAATGAGTGTAGATATGAGTTTGCATAAAATATTTAATTTAAATAAATATGTTTTTATACAATGATTGTTTTATGGTTTAAATTGCTGTAGCTATTGACAAAGTTTTCAAAACAGAAACATTTCCTGTGTGAGTGCTATTTTTTTAAATTGTTGTTGGGGTTTTTTGGTATTTGCAGCCAAACTTTTCTATTTCCATTTTTTTTAAAATAAAAAAAGATCTGTGTTTATCTTTACAACTTGTAGACTGCTTTCTAACAAAACATCTCAAGGCATGATGTGTGCGTGCCTTCAATTTTCATGGTGTATCTTAGAGGCAGCAAATCACTGCGATGGCTTTGATCCCTCCTTCGCCACCTAATGAATGTGACCTTTGATATGTCAGTGAGCACAATTGATGTTGAATCGTAGAATGTCCTGAGTTGGAAGGGACCCACAAAGATCATCATGTGCAGCTCCTGTCCCTGCATAGGACAACCCCCAAATTCACACCATGTGTCTGAAGGCATTGGTCAAATGCTTCTTGAATATTGTCAGGCTTGGGGCCGTGACTGCTTCCCCAGGGAGTCTGTTCCAGTGCTCCACCATGCTCTGGGTGAAGAACCTTTACTTAATATCCAACTGAAACCAATCCTGGCACATCTTCCTGCCATTCCCTTGGGTTACCTATTTATGGAATGAGCGCCAGTGTCTGAAGCATGAGGTTTATTCACATTAAGGCTGTCTTTCACAGTTCAGGCTGATGCACTGTTTAAGATGCTCCACAGTGTGGTGACCACATCAAGGGTCCTTGGTGCAAATGCAGATCAAGGCAATGAGGTCTCAGAAATGTCATGTGTGTCGAATTTGGGATGCTGCATGATGGGTGATCTTGTTGGTGGATATTGAGTGGTGGCCTTTAGGTATTGCAAGCAGTGAGAAAAGCGTAGTCTTTCTTGCAGTCTGTGGACCAACATCACAGCCTATTCTTGCTAAACGTTAAAACAGGCTGTGTCTCTGTGGTCCTTGAGGTTGAGGCATGCACGTCTCTCGGAGCAGTGTCCTCTCAGCAAGTGTCCTCCTGTTTGGCCGCAAAAAGAGGAGGAGTGAGCTTCCTAATGCCCAGCAGCCCTCCTGTGCATGTTCACTGGAAAAGGTCTACAGAGGTTATGCAACAAATGCAACTCAAGCCTGCTGGGCTGGCTTGTCTCCCATAAATGATTTATATCTGACTCAGAGAATCATGGACCCAGAAGGGGAGAGGCTGTGTGAGTATTTGGGGAGGCACAAATATGCCCTTCCTTCATTTATACCAATTTCTTCCTTTGCCCATTGCTTAGGCATCCAAACCTACCCTTGACCATGCGGAAATGGTTTCCCCTTTATGGGAAGTAAAACAGATACCTCTGGATGTTCTGCTGGCACCATGGACTGTGGTGGCTGTGCAGCAGCCAAGCTGGAGCAGCATTGCTCTTCCAAGAGGATTTGTGAATCAACCCAGCGTGGCTGGAGGGAGGGAGATGCCAGGCGTATCCCATGTGGGACCGTGCCAGAAGCAGGATTAGGGTTGGAGAAGTCCTGCTCCATCTGTCTCTTGCTCTGCCCATGATCCCTTTGGTGCCCCAGGCTCATAACCTGCCGACAGCTCCATTCCAAATAGGTTCTCGTTAGAGGGGCCCCAACCCATGGTGTTAGCGGGGCACCCACCCCAGGGAGGTCTTCAAATGTCCCTTTCTGCCAAGTCCGCTGCAGAACAGTGCAACAAATTTTTAACTGCCTTAGTAAGGAAGCAGAGAGCTCAGCTGCCCTGGCCCCACAACAGGACCAGCTCTGGTTATTGCCACCAGCATGCCTGATTTGTGCTGTTGCATCCATCTACCCCATAGGACACTCTCTCTGGGACTCTGGCTGCTCTCACTTGTCGTGCTCATTATTCCCATAGCCCAAGCAGTGATGGGATCACCTACAATACTCCTTGACTCTTTTCATAGAATCATAGAATCACCAGGTTGGAAAAGACCCACCAGATCATCGAGTCCAACCGTTCCCATCAATCACTTAACCATGTCCCTCAGCACCTCATCCACCCTTCCCTTAAACCCCTCCAGGGAAGGTGACTCAACCCCCTCCCTGGGCAGCCTCTGCCAGTGCCCAATGACCCTTTCTGTGAAAATTTTTTTCCTAATGTTCAGCCTAAACCTCCCCTGGTGGAGCTTGAGGCCATTCCCTCTCGTCCTGTCCCCTGTCACTTGGGAGAAGAGCCCAGCTCCCTCCTCTCCACAACCTCCTTTCAGGTAGTTGTAGAGAGCAATGAGGTCTCCCCTCAGCCTCCTCTTCTCCAGGCTGAACACCCCCAGCTCTCTCAGCCGCTCCTCATAAGGCCTGTTCTCCAGCCCCCTCACCCCCTCCTTCCCTTCTCAGAGACAGAGTCACATTGGGAGTGTTGGAGACAGCCCACACCAGAGCTCCTGGCAGCACGTGTGATGGTGACCAGAGGCTGGTTCCCCCAGGAAAAGGAGGTTCTCTCTGTATCCCAGTCCCTAGCAGCTCGCCAGGCTGGGATGCATGGAGACTCCCACGAGCCAAGCCTGTCCCCACTTGCTCAACCTGGAGCCACGTGAGGAGAGGTGGGAGCGTGTCCCCATGCTCTTTGCACGTCAGGAACAGCTACAGGCCCCAACCAGGAGCTGGGGCCCCCCGAGGGCGTTGGGAGCTGCAGCCAAGTCGAGGTGCGGCTCCCTGGGAGCCAGGACTCGCCAGCCGGATCTGGGCACACGCCCAGTGCCGGGAGCAGCCAACTTCCACCTCCAAGGACACTGGCAGCTGAGATGAAATTCGGGAGCACAGCCATCCACTCCTGCTCTAAGTGGGATGGAAAATGCAGTGCTAGAGGTTGCCCCCACCTGTAGCAGCAGCTTGGTTATGGGATGCAGGGCTTGACTGCACCATCAGCCAGCAAACAAGTTCCGGACAGAGGTGGGAAGGAGCATTTTTCACTGGAGAAGTGGATACCCCTACGGAGGGCTGGTGGCCTGGGGTAGTTTGTGGACACTGGGAACCTGAAGGAAGATCAGATCAGGGTTGCAGGAAGGGATGAAATGACCTTACACCACGTTTTGGCTCCACTCAGGGGTGTCAGGTTCAGCCAGGGCAAGGGTGTCTCCTTCCCAGGAGGTGACCAGGGTGTGAGTCCTCTGCCCCTGGTGTCCGGTGGCCCCAGCCAGCCCTTGTCCCCCGTGGCTGTGTGGGTCACGGTGCTGAGTGTTAAGAGCAGGGATGAGGTCACCTTCCCGGATAGGGCTGCAGTTCAGGCTGGCCAGGAGCTGCAGCGTGTGTCATGCCCTGGCGCTCCCACGATGGGTGATTTCCTTTGTCTCCCTGGAGCAGGTGGTGGCTCCTCTCCATCCTCGCTACACCGGCCATGGCCACTTGTCCCAGTGTCACCAGGCAGGAGTGGACCCTGATGACAGGCAGCCAGGTGGCTGCTCTCTGCCTCAGTTTCCCTGTTTGTAAGACAGAGGTAAAACTTCCTTTCTCCCATTATATTTCCATCCAACAGACTTAGAAGGGGATCTTATTCATGATCTTAGCAAGACTGTGAACAGGAGCGAGTGCTTGTGCTGCCCTTCTTTCAAGGGGTCTCTACCCCATGCAAGTGCTCTGACTGCCAAAAATAGCTAGGAGATCACAGAATCATAGAATAACCAGGTTGGAAGAGACCCACCGGATCATCGAGTCCAACCATTCCTATCAAACACTAAACCATGCCCCTTAGCACCTCATCCACCTGTGCCTTAAACACCTCCAGGGAAGGTGACTCAACCACCTCCCTGGGCAGCCTCTTTGACCCTTTCTGTGAAAATTTTTTTCCTAATGTTCAGCCTAAACATTATTATTTTCCCTCCATCACTCTCAAAGCAGAAGGCATGGGAGGGAAGCAGAGGCAGAAAAGGAGGCAAGGAGACTTGAAATGAGATCACCCTACAAATCAGAGGTAGAGTCTCGAGGAGATCCTCAACACTGCCAGCTGCCATAAACCCTCTTTTGCTTCCATTAACCTCTTTCTGCTCATGAGCAAGCACCTTCCAGTTCCATCTTTCTTTGCTGGCACCTCACCCTGACTCCAAACCCCCCCAAATCCCACAAAGAGCCATGGTTTCTCCTGCAGGCAGTGGGAGGACAGGATCAGTCCCTCTCTCCAATCCCTCCAGAGGAGGGAATGAGACAAGCTGCTGAGTGGTTTCCTGCCCAGCATTGCCAATGGGAGCTGCTTGGGGTGCTGGGAGCAGGGGAGGATGTATCCGGAGCTGAGTGTTTCCTGGCAGATAAGGCCAGCCCCTCCTTCCGGATGTTATGAGTCCAGGTCCTACCTCCACGTTTCAAGCAAAGGGGCCGAGGAAAGGCTTGGATGTTTATGTCAAAGAAAAATAACTTCTCCCTCTGTGTACAATCCTCCAGCTCCCTCAGGGCTACGTGCCGGAGAGTAAATGCTGGGAATAGGAAAACAGGGGTGAGGGCATTGAGGTGGGTGATGGGGGAGAAGCGTTTGGGCCCAGGGCAGGGGGGCTGTGGGTAGCCTGGAAGGGCTGGGGTCTCGCCCTCCCTGCTGGGGCTGGGATGGTGGGGTGACAGGGATGAGGCAGGGGGAGCTGGGGAGAAGAGCGCGGGGCTGGATAGTGGCGGCTTGACCCTGTGCGCTTAGGCTCAGCATCAAGCCAGAAGCTCCTTGGTGGCAACGCTCTTGGCTGAATGCAGAATGCCACCTCTGGTGCCCACCTGGAGGAGATCCAGCCCCCAGTCAGGACCTGCTCAGGAGAGCCTCCACGAGCCAGGAGTTAAAACCACTCACGTCAACATTTGTGGCTGAAGATCCAGGATTGGCTCCAACCCACTCTGCCATCCAGGGACTTAGAGATGTTGAAAGAGGGAGGAGGATGGAAGAGCTGGGTCTAACAGCCCAGCAGCACCTAGCTGGCCAGGCAAGAGGGAGAGTTGTGCAGTGGTATGGAAGGAATAAGGTAAACATGGGTCTTCTCCCAGGGACAGATTTCTGTCTTTTTGCAATAAATCAGTAAAGTCCAGTGCTGGACCCTACTCATGTAGGTGCAGCTTGGGTTCTCCTGCAGCTTTCCTGGGAACATCCACAGTCTCAAGCCAGAACTTCCACAATCACTGAAGGCTGCTAGATCTTCAGGGAAAGGAAAAGGATACGGAAGATCCCCAGCCCTCAACAACAACTGTCCATACTGTGAAATTATCACAGAATAGAGTTGTTTAGGTTTGAAGAAAACTCTTAAGATCATAAAGTCCATCTGTAAACCATTATCCCAGTGTCCAGCGTAGTGATGCCCAGGCCAACAAGTCCTCTTCCTGCTCTGTGGTGGAGGTAGCGAAGGACATCCCCAGGCTAGTTTGGATGTGGCCACCTGATTTGAATGAGGTCAGACCAACCCAGGGACCTCAGGGCCAAGCAGGTCAGTCTGGGCACTACCAGAGAGTCTACAGACATTTTTGTTTTGCTAGCATTGGGCAACTTCTGGCTGAGAGTTTTGTCTTTGGCATCAACAGAGAGAAGTCTGATAACAGCCAAAATCTGGCAATCTCCTGTCCAGGTTGGTTAAAGAGAGCTGAGCTGTCTCCTCACCCCTGTTTATTCCCATGTCAATGCAACAGGGACTGCTGAGGATCCCCTGTTCCACCTGGTGGGGCAGAGAGAAGACTGGAGGACACCCCAAGAAGAAAGGAGAAAGGGGGAAGCCCCTTCCTTCTCCTCAGAACCCATTAGTGTCCCAATCTGCAGCTGAAGTGCATCCAAGGAACATTGCTGCATGCAGGGAGAGTTTGGGGTTAAAAGAGCTCATGCTGGAGACCTGACCCTTGTCCTCCTTCCAGCTCTCCCACTTGTTTTCTCTCAGCACCCTGTGTGCCCCTCCACTAACACTCCCAGCCAGCCGGGACGCACCCCGCCTCAGCAAGCCCTAGATGTTGTGCTTTCCCTTTGATTTCCAGGAGCTCCTGCTTGGCCCCCAGAGCTTCATGGCAAACAAAACATCAGAAACACAGGCTGGCTGTGCAGGAAGGAAACCTGCTCACGTGGGGGCTGAGTCATGATCCCACTGCTCCCTCCCAGCATCCTAAGGAGAGGGCGCCATCAGATACCGAGGAATAGCAGGTCACACTCCTCCCTGATCATCTAGGGCATCAAAAGTTCTTCTCCACCACCACATTGCCTCTCCCCACACCCATTTTCTTCTTTTGAAAAGCGAAACACTAGGTGTTCTTTTTTTTCTTTCTTTTTTTTTCTTTTTCCTGCAGCTTGCTTGGGAAAGGCTGCATTTACTTTCCTGGCAAGTGAAGGGCATTCTGCCCTTTTGGGCTTAGTCCAAAATCCAGGGAGGATGCTTAAAACTCCAGTTCTCAGTGCTCCTGACCTCAGAGCAACTATTTGGTTTCTGCTGTCAGGACCAGACTTCTTGTCTTGAGCATCGTATGATGCCATAAATATTATCACCACTTAGACTCATCTGGAGTAGCAAAGGTCTGAGGTCTAATTTGTCTCTGAAGCTAGAAGCACGATAAGGTCAGGTCTGGAAGCGCTGGTATGCCCAACTCCACTCCTCTGATCTACAGGAGAAATAAGATATATATGTATGTATGTGTATGTGTATATGTGTGTGTATATATATATATGTCTATGTCCGTATACATGTATATACACACACAAAGAAGAGATACATGACACACATGTATACTGTAGGATCATAGAATGATTTGAGTTGGAAAGGACCTTAAGAATCATCCAGTTCCAACCCCCCTGCCATGGGCAGGGACACCTCCCACTGCATCAGGTTGCTCCAAGCCCCATCCAACCTGGCCTTCAACACATCCAGGGATGGGGCAGCCACCACTTCTCTGGGCAACCAGTGCCAGTGCCTCTCTATCCTCATAGGAAAAAAAATTCTTCCCCAATCTGACCTAAATATCCCCTTTTTCAGCTGAAAATGTTTCCCCCTCATCTTATCCCTGCACTCTCTGATAAAGAGCTTCTGCCCAGCTTTCCTGTTGACCCCCTTTCAGCACTGGAAGGCTGCTCTAAGGTCTCCCCAGATCCTTCTCTTGTTTAGATTAAACCAGCCCAACTCTCTCAGCCTGTCCCCATATAGGAGGTGCTCCGACACTTGGATCATCTTTGTGGCCTCCTCCAGACTCACTCCAACAGATCCGTGTTCTTCCTGTGTTGAGGGCTTCAGAGCTGGACACAGGACTCCAGGTGAGGTTTCAACAGAGCACAGCAGAGGGGAAGAATCTCCTCCCTCACCCTGCTGCTTGCACTTCTTTTGATGCAGCCCAGGATAAGGTTGGATTTCTGGGCTTCAAGCACACATTGCCAGCTCATATTGAGCTTCTCATCCAACAGGACCCACAAGTTCTTCTCTTAAGGGCTGTTCTCAATCCATTCTCTATGTGTATATATACACAGGCTCCTTCTGCCCAGACCTACAGTCGATGCAGCTCATGATGTTGTTTCTGACCAGGTAAGGAAAACATGCTGGAAGTTGAGCATAACGATGAGGGAAATAAAGCAATCCACCCCAGCACCTCTCCTTCATCAGACCATCTGCAGCTCAGAACTTTGCAAGCTTTTTGTCTTGAGTTGCCCTCAGTGTGATTTTCTTCCATACATTTGCTCGGTTGTGGGTTTAAAATTTTAATACCCTTTACCACCCCACTCAGTGTGAAGAACCACCTCCTGCAGATTCTTTGAACCTTCCAGGTCTGTTTGATGTCGTATTTCTCCAGTTGTGTTATTCCCTATTTACCTTCTCTGGGCCACGTGTGATTTTGTAATCGTTTATCATATCCCACCCCTATAGCCATTTCTTCCGTGGTGTGGAGACCTCCAGTCTCCTTGTCTGGGTATCAGTCTGCCTTGGGAGTGCTGAGACTTGATTTGCTCATTATTCACATCAGGAATATTTGTCAACCACTGAGGGCAAGAGCTGCAGATGGACACTTATGTGTTGTGGAGTTTCAATAGCTTTAAACTATCATTATGCAGGGGGAGACTGGGTGGAGGAGACACCGAGGGATGGTAGGTGGGTGTGGGAATGGTGGCACGCACTGTGAGCAGTGAGTGGGAGGCTGGGGTTGGGACCCAGTCTAAGTGAGATCAGAGACAAAGGAGTTAGGGTGCTGCGGACAAGAGCGGATGGTGAAAGAGGCTGGAAAAAGCAGCCAAAGAAGGAGAAGGTGGGTGTGTGTTCCTAGTCTGGCAAGGAAGGGTAGGGCTGGGGAGAACATCACATGATTAAAAGGACAAAAGTTGGGTGGGGATCCAGAAGATGGAGGAGAAAAGGACCAGAGTGGAGGTCAGAATAGACATGTCTTAGAGACATGTCACTTGGTCTCCTTTTCCACAGATATCAGCACAGATCAGTGAAAGCCTCAGCTGAGTGCACGTCCCATGTGTCCTCTTCAGAACTGGCCCAGGAGAGGTGACAGCCTCCTACTGTGTCCTGGTGACTCATGTGGATGCATCTGTGCATGAAAATAAACAGGTCAGCTCTGAGACCAACTGGTCCATCCTTCCTACTAAACCCTCTGAGCCTCCAAAAAATGGGGGGGAGTTGGATTTTCTTTTTAAGTATTTTTCCACATTTAAACCTACTGTGAATGGCTTGTGGTCTTCACTCACCTTAAACTTTACCTGGGCATTTGTTGCACCAGCGCCACCTGACTGAGGTCAAAATCACACCAGGGAGTGTGCTGCAAATAATTTGAGGGTCATTCTAGAAATGTGTGTGCCCCTGGTCCTGGTGTTATTCATTTAGGAGAATAGATGCAGACCAGGAACCTTGGGTAATGCTGGACTGTGGGATTTTGGTGAACTTGGCTGTTGGGCTCTTACAGCCTTGAAAAACATTCCCGCTTCTCTCCCCAGTGCACAGGAGGATGGAAGAAGTGTTGCAGCTGCAGAGTCAAGTGCTTCAGGATTAGGAAATGCCAGGCTGGAGCAGGTTTGTGCAAACTCTGTGCTCCTTCCAGCTGCCAGGCATTGCAGAAGACCTGGAGTTGCAGGAGATGCACTGATGTGATCATGCAGTGAAAGGCACTCGTTGCATGAACACTTGGCAGAATCGTATGTGAACTTCCCCGCCTACCGCCTTGGACCACTGCCTCTTTGAGCTCACAGGCAGATTTGGATGCATGTACTCAACTTTTAACATTTAACTGAGCCTGCCAAGTCCCTCCCCAGTGATTGAACAGATCTGGGCAAGTCTGATCAGTGATTTAAGGTGGGATTTACTTCCCAAACATGCCCAGCTGTCTCCAGTGAGATCCTAGGGTAGCAGGGCTCCCAACTGGAACACTGCAGCAGAGGTATCATTTAAATGGCTGAAACTAGACCACAGTCTCTTGGTAACGAGAAGGTGCTGGATTCACATGTTGTCCAGCTTTGGGCCTTATTTTCTTCTTTATCCATATGCACTGCTGCAAAAGAAGAGGATTTGGGTACAGATGCACAAACTAAGCCATTTTCTTGGACCCCAGTGAAGCAAGGTGTTAGTGAGATGAAGTAGCCTGTCAATTTGTGATGCTGGATGCCCGCTAGCCAACCTTGCCTCAGCAACTCAGATCTCAAGACTCTGGTGTGCGGTAGCCTGGAGAAAAGGCAGATCAGAGATGTTATCCCTCTCCACAACTACCTGAATGGGTTGTAGTGAAGTGGGTGTTGGTCTCTTCTCCCAGGTAACAAGCAACAGGGCAAGAAGAAATGGCCTCAAGTTGTGCCAGGTGAGATTTAGATTGGATATTAGGAAAAATTTCTTCACCTAAAGGCTTGTCAAGCACTGGAGCAGGTTGTCTAGGGAAGCAGTGTAGTCACTGTGCCTGGAGGGATTAAAAAAACATATGGATGTGGTGCTTAGGAACATGGTTTAGTGGTAGGCTTGGCAGTGTTAATGGTTGGACTTAATGGTCTTAATGGTCTTTTCCAAAATAAATGATTCTACGTTTTTATGACAGAGTTCCACACAGCCTCACCTGCCTATGGAGTGCAGAAGTTGTATTGTCTGCTGAAAAGAGAAGGAACAGCCACAACTTCCTTGGGCAACCTGTTCAAGTGCCTCACAACTCTCACCGTGAAGAAATTCTTCCTTATATCAAGCCTAAATCTGCCTCTCTTCAGTTTATACCCATTCCCCCTCATCCTATCACCACAAGCCTTTATGAACAGTCCTTCTCCAGCTTTCTTGTAGGCCCAGAGCTTCCTGATGGAGCAAGGATTAACAAGTTCTTTGTGAACCCTTAACACTCAAGTCTTCAAATATACACAGTCGTCCTTCCAGGAGCCTGTCTTGATAATGAATGATACAGGTGAGGCCCAGAACTCATCATGACTGTCCCTTCCACACCTCTGAGGAAGACACTGCCTGGTCCCCCTCCTATATCTGTTGATTATAACCCTGACATGACTGAGTACACAGCAGGACTATATTTCTAAACTAGGATCTCTAGGGTTGCCTTGAAACAGATGGCTTCAAGTCTAATATTTTCTTCTGGAGTCTCAGCTCTGGGATCTCAAAGGCAGTCTGGATCTCAGCCTGGAAAATGTTATGCATGGATTACACTTTGCCACTGAACTCGTCTTTCATGAATCCTCCAACCTCTAAATGAGCAAACAGAAATGCAGGGAGGTTGGGGCTTCTCTTTTTGGGGTTTCTTCTAGCTGACAAACTGACATAGGCCCAAGAAGGTCTTTTCTGGTGACCATCTTTAAATTTACGTATGTGGGGAGCCTGAGATCTGGGTTTGCTCAGATTGGAGAAGACAAGGCTCAGGGATTTTTTTGCTGCTTTCAGCTACCAAAGAGGGGCTGGGAGGGGACTGTAGATAAGACAGAAAGTCTCTTGTGAGAGATGTGCAGAAAAGGATAAAATGCAATGAACACAAATTGCAGCAAGTGAAATTCTGGAAGTAGTTAAACCTGGGAAAAAGGTCTTAGAGTGACTATGGGATCTGAAGATAGTGAAAGTTCAACTCATCAAGTCACCTGTTCTATCTATGATTCTCCTTTGTAAACCTTGCAACTCTGTTCTCTCCCAGCATGTGGGACTTACTTTCCTGGATGCCTACGGAGGAGCGTCCCTTTCAAAAACGGATCCTTTCCATAAGGGATATCGTGTGGTAACATATCTTGGTGAATGCACAGTGTTGCAGTCCCTTTGGGACCCTGTTCGACAAGGATGGGTGATAGTCACATCCAGCACGGTGCAGCAGCTTCTCACAGAAATGTTTAGGTTGTAAGATGTCCTGTATGAGATCTATGACAGATCTTTTCTGAGGCAGAAGCCTAGTTTTGAGGCAGAAGGAGGTGGGACTCTCATGAGCTTGAATGGCCCTCTCCAAACCAGCATTACATCACAAAACAGCCTTTCCCTGGTGGCTGAAGAGAGCTTGGACAGGCCTTTCCTTGAAACAGAAGCCACATCTCTGCTAGGAACAAAATAGTGCCTTTCTCTGGCTGGTGGGTATCTGTGCACCAAGGTCCAATGAAGGATCCATGGAAGTCCCTGCTCACCACCCAGCTCTCCCAGAATCTGCCATACCAGAGCTCCCTCCAATCCTGGCTCCTGCCAGGAAAGCCACAACACAGACCACCACCACCACCCTGCCTACCTTCCATTCCCCAACCTCCTCATAAGTCCCAAAAGTGACTTAGAGAGAGTTTCTTCAATGTACGGGACTCATGTAAAGGACTTGAGGTAGTTAAATGACCCATTAGAGCTTCCTGGTTGTTCTTCCCTACTGCTCTCCTGAGTTCAAAAGGTGATTTAGGATGACATGCTCTGCTCTACATGAACTTGCCAGCTATTGCCAGAAGCATGATGAGACACCCCTTCATTGTACATTAATTCCACTAGGCATACGGCCCAGCAATCAAAGTGCCTCATTAAAGTTTAATTAAATTTCCCAAGTGATTTGCTCCTGGGCTGAGAACCTGTAATGCAAGCTGAGGCAGGTCTGCATGTGTATGTATGTGTGTGTGTAGGTCTGGGTTTTCTTTTTATTTATTATTTGAACATGTGTGGGGTTCCCCCCCCCAAGCATTATCAACAATTCATGTCAACAGAAAAACAAAAGTGGCCATTCGGTCCAGACTCTCTGCATCCACCACTCCTGTGGAGGGTGCTGTTCTCCTGGAAAATTAGCAGGATTTTGGACTGAAGTTCCCCCCAGGGATATGGAGAGGCAGTGCAGCGATCAGGAATTAGAAGTCACCCTCATATAGGTTCATTTCCACTATCAAATCTTGGCCAAAAAAAAAAAAAAAACAGGGACAAAGGAATTCCAAATTCAGCAGCTTTGGATGGCAAAGAAAACCACATCTCTTTACAGTAAATATAGGACCCTTAGTCTTACAGGTGAATAATGAAGAAGTAGAAAGGTCATAGAGTGAATTGGTGGCAGAGGCCTGGAGCCATCTCAAACTCCTTTAGTCTTCCCCAAGTCCTGTATCAGTAGCATCTCTCAGTGCAGGGCGGTTTTACTTCTTCTCTGGGTCTTCTAATGTTGTGAATGCTTTCTCCAGGATGGTGTCCTCCGCCCTCACTGTCTTTTCCAGAAGCAGCTCATAGCTGTGAGTTTGGGTCTTGGTGTCCAGCAGGGTAGCAATGTTCTAATGGCATTTTCCACCTCTACATCTATGCCATCATACAGTGGGAGGGCACATGAAGGCACACAGACCTCCAGGCTGGCACAGCTCTGCCACCACCGCTCTCTTGTGCCACAGCAAGAATTTTTAGAGTTGGAAATATTTGAAGTACATGTTGAGAAATTTACCACACAAGACACATCTTGAGTGGTCTCAGCTTCAGCTCACAGGGTGAGACTTCTTCTTAGAAGACTTGGAGGGTTTGGAATATGGTTAAACTTGGAAAGATATTCTAATGGCTCCTGAGGCTTGGATTCAGCCCAGTGAAGATAAACAAAGCCTTCCAAGTTTGGTCCTCCTGCTTTGAGTCCTTCCCAGCTTTCCAGAGGAGGTCATCTCTTTCCACAGGGTCCAGTGAGAGACTAGTCAGCTAAAATCCTTTAGGAACCTTAGCTATGTGACCAAAGTTGTGTGAAAGCAGGCCTAAATGAGCCTGCAACAATCCTGTAGTTATCAACATCCACTATTATGGTATTCTGTTTTTGAATAAAATAAAATATGCAGCTATTACCATCAACTGATGTTCGTGCAACTGGAAAATGTAGCTCAACGTCCTCTTTCCCATTATTATTACTGGCTGAGAGAGTTGGGCTCGTTCAGCCTACAGAAAAGAAGGCTCCAGGGAGACCTTCCAGCAGCCTTCCAGTACTTAAAAGGGGGCTACAGGAAGGCCGTGGAGGGGCTTTTTATTAGGGAGTGCAGAGACAGGATAAGGGGGAATGGTTTTAAGCTGAAACATGGATGCCCTATCCCTGGAGATGTTTAAGGACAGGCTGAATGAGTCTTTGAGCAACCCGATCCAGGGGGAGGTGTCCTACACGTAGTGGGGGAGTTGCGACTAGATGGACTTTAAGGTCCCTTCCAACACAAATTCTATTATATGATTCTATTATTCTATTATTATTATATGATTCTTTAAGTATTATTATTTCCTGCAATTCCTACCTGATCTAGAGTGAGATGGGTGGCTGCTGGTTCCAAAGAACTATAAAACCAGTTCTCGTTTGAGTATTTTTGAGGATAACCTAGTACCCTCTGCCTAGAGGATTTTGAGAAGTAAAGCAGATGGACAAGGATTTTGGTAGGACAACATTCACCAAAGAACAAGACCCTTCTGCTCCTTTATTCTGTGATATAAAGATACACTTGAGTCATTAATCTCAGAGAATGAAAAACAGTCTGTGATCATAGAATCATAGAATCACCAGGTTGGAAAAGACCCACCAGATCATTGAGTCCAGCCATTCCTACCAAATACTAAACCATGTCCCTCAGCACCTCATCCACCCGTCCCTTAAACCCCTGCAGGGAAGGTGACTCAACCCCCTCCCTGGGCAGCCTCTGCCAGTGCCCAATGACCCTTTCCGTGAAAAAAATTTTCCTAATGTCCAGCCTGAACTTCCCCTGGTGGAGCTTGAGGCTCCAAACCCTTCACCAACTTTGTGGTCCTCTGGGTCTGAGACAGCACACTCAGGCCAAAACCAAGCCAAAGGCTATGCTAACAACAGTGCAAATGACTGAGCTCTGATGGCTGGTCCATATCGAGATATATCCAGGTTGTCTCTGTTATTTCCTGCAAGTTAATCTCCATACTAAAATTCCCTGAAGACAAAAGGAGGAGCCAAGACAGAGGCCTTGTTCAAGGGACTGCAAAAACATCAACAGGCGTGGACTTAGCAGATCCCTGCACAGTGATCATGCCCTATAACTGCAAAAGGGGAGATTTTCCTGTATTTTTAACTTGGACTGGGGTAGGTGGATAGCAAACAAAAGCAAATAATGAAACACTTACTCATACAAAAAGAAGCATGAGCACAAAATCCAGTCAGCTCCTTGAAACTTCAAGTGAGGTGGGGATTTCCATGTATTGCATGTGTTTCCAGATCTAAAGATATGAGTACAGCTGGTCAAACATTTTCCATTGATGATTTCCTCGCAGAAAACATCCTTCTAAGGAGAAAAAAAAAAAAAAAGAAACTTGAAGAAACTTGAAGTAAATGCTGGGTTTAGCTTAGTTTCCCTTAAACACACTTAAAAAGAAAATGCATTTTATGCTACTTTTTCACTTTTCTTTCCTCTTTAATGGCCATCATGCACAAAGGAAAAATAAAAGTGATGACTGACCAGTTACAGCGAGATTGATTTTTTTTAAAGACATGACACATATATTTTAAAAAATAACATTTTTCATAGCAGCACCCAAACTCCTCCCTAACATCTATAGAAAATTAATTTATTTATTTCCATTAGCTATAATTAACAGTTTCTTAGTGAAGTTAGGCTGTATTAGCATCATCAGTTCTAACAGTCTGAAGGCCTATTTAGTTTTACTAGATTGAAGAGAGTATAATGAAAATACAAAATATCCAGACCTGAGCCTTTCTAGTTCAGAAGAAAATCTCAGTGTTAAAAAATAGTAAAAGTCTGAAGTGCTGTGGAAGTGTGACCTCTGCAATCGGACTATTTATCTGCATCTATTGTCCCCTCTCCTTTACTTGTTTTGGCTAGTCTCAATCTAATCCGAGGGCATGGAAGGAGTCTTGAAGATGCGAAGCTCAGATAGTTTTCATAGAATTGTAGAATCATTAAGGTTGGAAAAGACCTCTAAGATCACCCTGATTCTATGATTCTATGTATGTTTGAGGGCTGAAGGGAAAGAGGGACCTGCTTCCTAACCCTACAGTTTGTCTTATGTTAATGGCAGGCAGTAATTATGAATGAAGTGAGTCAGGACTCTGCAATTCCAGTCTTGCTTCTGCCACTAAATCACTGCAGCCCTTTGCCAAGTCCCTTAATCTCAGTGAGCTCTGGCTAACCTGTCTGCAGTACTGGAATGGTAATTCCTCTCTTAAGGGAGCTGGGAACACCCGTTATTCTCCGCAGAAACCTAAAAACCTGGTGAACACATGCAGTTCTGAGTTTCCTCCAAGGTGAAATTAATGAATTGGAGAGAGACTGGTGTCTTTTGGGAGAAATGTCTGTAGTAGTGGGCTGAGCGTTGAGATGTAAAATTGTTAGCATGAAAGTATTTGGCTGGGAAGGAAGATCCACAGCAACACATGGCAAAAGCACAGCCAAGCCCATTGGGGAACTGAGGTGAAGAAGTGTTGAATAAACTGATGCGGTGATTAAGTACAGAGCTCCCTTGATGCTTTTTCATGGGAAATATCTGAAGGAGTTTAATTACTTAAGGATGTAGGACCCCGATGCCCACTGGTTTTACCTGGAGGCACATCTCCTAGGCTTTCTTTAGGCTCGATGTCCAAAAATTAGTCATGTCGTGGGACTGTTGTTAGAGGGGTGAGACCAGGAATTGACTGTGTATGCCTCATCCTGCCTAGGCATGAAAATCTTTCAGGATCCTGTAGGATGAACACAAACAGATTACTATTATGCAAAGTGCCTGATTACCACACCAACCTTTTGAAAATACAGGTTCACGTGTAAAAGTGGAGCCTGCATCCTTTGTATCAGGGAGTGCAGGAATAGGATGAGGAGTAATGGTTTTAGGCTGAAAGCAGGGAAATTCAGATTAACTATTAGAAAGAATTTTTTTACTGCATGGATGACGAAGCACTGGCACAGGTTGCCCGGAGAAGTCGTGGATGCTGCATCCCTGGAGGTGTTCAAGGCCAGGTTGGATGAGGCTTTGAGGAACCTGATCCAGTGGAAGGTGTCCCTACCCATGGCAGGGGGTTGGAACTGGATGGGCTTTAAAGTCCCTTCTGACCTAAACCATTCTATAATTCTATGATCTGCTGGGTAGGGCGAGAGGGAGAGCACAGTCTGCTTCTAACTCCACACTTCCATGTCTTCCTTTAAACATTCAGTTAAAATGTGCTTAATCGCAGAGACGTATAACCCTACCTTTTCTTTCAGAAAGGCAGAAAAGGAATGAGTGAAGGTCAGGGAATGAACCAGAAATCTTATGTATCCACTAATTCAGACAGCTGCTTTTCCATGTCCTTACAGTGAGGCGTTGGCTGCTGTCAAGTTTAGATCTTTATGTGCTTTAGCTGGCTTTGCTTCTCTAGCCCCTGTGCTGGAAACGTCTTGCAATGAGGCAAGGCAGGATGAGCCTTTCTCAGTTCTAAGTAATTTAGGGTGGTTTAAAATTACAATTTAATCAAAGCTACACATTGTGGTTACAGCCATTAATCTCAGAGTTTCTCTTAAAAAAAAAACCCCTTCTAATCAGGGATAATTTCTAGGTTTGCAGAGGCAATATGAGAGAAAGTCCTCTTCATCCTGCATCTCCCAATATCTCATCACTCCTTATCCTCCATATCTTCCTCTCTCTGTCTCAGTTGCTCACATCTCAGATTTCCACCTTCATTGGGCTGGTTTGGGTTATGGAGGACCACAAGCTGTCTCAGGACTTACTTTCAAGTCTTAGTACTTCTGCTGTGGAAAGAGTTGGGAGAAAATGTAGTAATAGTGTAAGCCTAGAAGGCAGTTAATGAAATACCAAACCCCAATGTAACTCCAAATATTTGTCAGTAATTCACAAAGTCCTCAAAACTGTGTTTTCCCTCCATGCTTCTTCAACTGAACTGAGATTTGTTTTTATCTCCCTCTCCACCCTTCCTCTTTAAAAAAAAATGGTAGTTGTACAAGTACAGTTTGGCTCCTCCTCAGTACTTTGGACTGTCATTAACATCTCCTGCATTATTCCTTGGGCTGATTATGAATGATCATGAGCAGAGATCCCTCCTCTCTGAAAGCTGAGGAAAGCTGCAACTTCGCCAGGATGCCCCGTGGCCCTTCCTGACCTGTCTGACTGCAAAGGGAAGTTTAATTTCATAGTGATGTTTAATTAAAATGTAATTTATTTGTTAAGAAGCAGTAGTGTTCTGAAAAGATTTTTATTTAAAAGAGAATGCTTGAAAATTGATCTTCTAATCTTGTGTAGCATTGGGAAAGTAATAAATGGAATGTTTTTTGTAAGGAAGGTAGACAGATTCTAAGATGTGTGGGGCAAGAAGCACAGAAAGTTTTGGGGTGAATGTTCGTTCCATGATCAAAGTTGTATTGTTTACAAATCAAATAAGGAATTAATCATTATTAAACAACCTCTAACCATAAGGGTCAGCAAGATACAAAGACCCCCTTCAAATTATAAAGCCTGGGCTAAATTCTGCCTAAACCTAGCAATCTGGGAGCAATCATACAGTAAAGTCCAGCTACCTTTCTGGTTGTGCTTCTGGGGTGGGTTGGCCCTGGCTGGACACCAGGTGCCCACCAAAATTGCTCTGTCTCCTCCCTTCTCAGCAAGACAGGGGAGAGAAAATATAATTGGATGCTCGTGGGTTGAGATAAGGGCAGGGAAAGATCATTCACCCATTAACACCGTTACCAAGCTGGCTCGACTTGGGGAAATTAATTTGACTTTATTGCAAATCAAAGCAGAGTAGGATAATGAGAAATAAACGCAAATCTTAAAACATCTTCCCATCTCTCCCTCCTTCCCAGGCTCAACTTTACTCCTGATTTTCTCTACCTCCCCCTCAATGGTGCGGGGGTATAGGGCATGGGGGTTGTGGTCAGTTGATTACACATTTCCTCTGCTTCTCCTTCCTCCTCAGGAGGAGGAATCCTCACTTTCTTCACCTGCTCCAGTATGGGGTCCCTCCCATGTGAGACAGTCTCCACAAACTTCTCCGACATGGATCCTTCCCATCGTCTGCAGCTCTTCACAAACTGTTCTAGCATGGATCCCTTCCACAGGGTGCTGCCCTTCAGGAGCGCGATGCATGTCCCTCATGGGGTCACAAGTCCTACCAGATAACCTGCCGCAGTGTGAGCATCTCTCTATGTGTCCACAGGTCCTGCCAGAATTTTGCTCCAGCCCAGGCTTCCCATGGAGTCACAGTCAACTTTGGGCATCCACCTACTCTAATGTGAGGAACTTCATGGGCTGCAGGTGGACACCTGCTCCACCATTAACCTCTACAGGCTGCAGGGACATCCTGCCTCACCATAGGTCCCAGGGAAAGCCAAGCTCCAGTGCCCAGAGCACCTCCACCCCGTCCTTTTTCACTGACCTTGGTGTCTGTAGAGTGGTTTCTCTTACTTATTTTCACTCCTCTCTCCTGGCTGTAGTTGCACAGGGCTTTTTTATCCCAAAGGCACTAGAACCATCACTGATGGGCTCAGCCTTGGCCAGCACTGGGTCCATCTTGGAGCCAGCTGGCATTGGCTGTATCAGACACAGAGGAAATTTCTAGCAGCTTCTCACAGAAGCTAACCCCGTAGTCCCCCAGCTACCAAACCCTGTCACACAAACCCAATACAACTTCCCTTTTCCTCCTTCCTTCCTCTCAAATTCCACCCTTCAACAATTTCATCAGACTGAGATCTGATCCCATATTGAATGTGCTGAATGGATAAAACCTGCAGTAGAAACAAGTTGTCTGTGAGATTAATTCACCTCTGAAATCAACATTATGCAAACGGGACCCACCCTAATTTGTGTGAACAGGCTCTGCATTATCTTGTGATTAAACTGCTTTGGAAGCATCAAAATACCTAATCTCTCAGGCTTCCCTGTGCAGGGTCTTATCCAGGATGGACTGGTACATTTGCTTCAGCTCTGCTCTGCACCTTTGATATGATGCTTAGGACCCAGCGGGAAGAGGGTCCAAGCACTATTCAGACACAGGCACTGGCTCTGTGTGGAGTTGTGCATTACTGGCATCTTAATTTTATTTCACAGGTACCCTCAAAATCCCAGTGGGCAAACAAGTTTATTCCAGCATCAGTACCAAAGCTTGTTATCTCCCTTTGGTCGTGGACCACCTCCAAAACGTGAGTGAGGTGGGAAGCCAGCCAGCATATCATGCAAAATAAATGGGTGCTATAGTACCATTCCCTTTTCTCTCCCAAGAGCAAGAGATAGGCAGATAACTGTTTTTTCACCCAACTGTTACATGGATATTTCCCGCTGAACTGTGTCAATGTGGCTTTGCTGATGGTTTCTGTTGTTACTGGTTCCATTATTCTCTTTTCCAATGGAGTCTTGGCAGAGAAAGTGATCATCCTCACCTGTCTCTTAGCTTAAATCCAATTCTTGCCTTATATGCATTAATTCAGGTAAGAAAGAATTTCAAAATACCAAGTAGCTGGATGTAAAAACAGCCCAAGAGGAGAATAATACGTATTACACCTTTAGGAGTGTAAGAGAGTGTAATAGAACAGCATAATAGTACCACAGGACACCTGTTCTCCTTTGCATGGAAATATCTAGTATGTATAAGACACATCCAGAATACCGTGTCTGGTTTTGGGCTTTCTAGTTTTGTGGTTTTCCACAAAGAGGAGATTGACAAAGGGCAGAGTGTCAGGCAGGTCACCAACATGGTTAGGGGGCTATAGGGCAGAGCCTGTGGGAACTGGGTTTGTTCAGTCATAAGTGGAGATATCTAAGGGGGATATTATTGCTGTCTTCAACCACTTAATGGGAGGGTTAGAGAAGGTAGTGTCAGGTTCCTTGGATGTTCACAGTGGAAAGAATAGAAGCAAGGGGCTTTGATTGCAAGAACAGAAATCCTAGTTGGACATTGGAGGGAGGAGGGTGGTGGGGGTGAATCCACCATGGAGACAATAAAAAATGAAGGAGCTACGCAGAGAAGCTGGGAGACCTCCATCCTTGAGGATACACAAAACATTGCTGAATATGACTATGAGCAACGTGTTGTAACTTTGAATTTGAATCTAACTTCAGACTCATCCTGCTTTGAATAGGGGGTTGGTTGGACCAGAGATGTCCTGGGGTCTCTTCTAAACTGCATTGCTCTGTGCTTCTGGGAAGAGCCCAGAACAAGGTCCCAGCTGCAGATATTCTTCCCAACACTGGATGTATGGTAAACTTTAAGGAAGTTCACACCGGGTTCCACAGCCAAAAGTGACTGCCCATCACTGCTCAGAGCTGTGCTGAGTACACATCGGTCACACCCAGCGGTGTGAAGTGACTCTGTTATCTCATACACAAACAAGGGAAGTATTAAGTCTAATTTATTTCTTGGAAGCAAGTGGGTACAAGAAAGAAACAAACTGATGATGTTTATAAATGGCCATAACGATGCAGATACTTCAAAGCACTAAAGCACTGAGTGGTTTTGCCTACTCTGAAACCACTAAGACAATGCAAACTCAGGTTCTTGCAGGGTAAAGCCCTCAAGATACCTATATTTATATCCAACAAAACCACAAGCAACAGAGAAAGCATAAAGAAATTTATTGAAATTTCTGTAAATCAAACAGTGCCTTGTCCATTTTCTGGGCCTTGGCTCACCTGAATCCATTTGGCCATGTCCATAGTATCATATCCAGCCTTCAAAACAGGTTCTGTGCTAACTTTTGAACCATGCCTGGGAAACTGCTTTCATGAAAGCAGTTCAAGTTTGAGCTGAAACCCTGCCAGGGGGTTTACATTAGTTTTAGTAGCAGCAAAATGGCCAGTGACTTCAGTCTGAATTTCCATTTGCATAGAATCACAAAATCATAGAATCACAGAATGGTTTGAGTTGGAAGGGACCTTAAAGATCATCCAGTTCCAACCCCCTGGACATGGGCAGGGACACCTCCCAGTGGATCTGGTCTCTCAAGGCCCCATCCAACCTGGCCTTGAACACCTGCAGGGATGGGGCATCCATGCCTTCTCCAGGCAACTTGTCGCAGTGCCTCACCACTCTCAGTAAAAAATTTCTTCCTAATATCTCATCTGAATCTCTCCTCTTTCAGCTTAAAACTTAGCCCTCTCAACCTGTCCCTGTACTCCCTGATAAATAGCCCCTCTCTGGCTTTCGTGTACGCCCCCTTTATATATTGGAAGGCTGCTATATGGTCTCCACAGAAGCTTCTCTTCTCTAGGCTATACAAGAACAACACACTCAGTCACTCTTCATTCACGCCTTTTACTCACCAGTGCGTTCCTTTTGTGCAGAAAATGTCCCATTAAGAATCTTCACACCTGTCATTAAAGAGCTTATGAGGCCACGTCAGTGACGAGTCAGAGCTGGACAAGGCAATAATATGCCTACAGCAGCAGGAGGAGAGGATTAACAAATTGATATAGTGGTTTGGAAAAAAAAAAAAAGTTTAAAGCCTATGCTTGTTCACCAGAAAAAAAAACCCAAACCAACACCTGCACTGGGGTTTGCAGAACTGGCATAGACAGGTTTCTGCACAACTCCCTCCAGCAGAGCCAGTTTCTCATTCCTGGCTTGACTGTCATACCCAACATGACTGTAGTACTCAGCAGCAAGTAAGGGGCTGAATTCTGGATTCATTTAAATCTATAAGGCTGTAGTAGCTCACTCAAATTTAGTCTGATTACTCTAGATTAATACTATTGTGATGGAAAATCTGTATCTAGACCTTATGCCCAAATACATATATAAGAACAAAGCAGTATAAGATACAAGTAAAATCAGTAGCAATATCTTTTTCTACCATGCAAAGGACAGAAGTCTTAGTTTTTCTATTTGACACTGGCCAGGACCCCTTCTTACCTGCTGGCCTCAGGGGAGCATAGGGATGTTTACCATCTGCATTCAAATCCCTGCTTGGCATGGGATGGATGGATGTTGTCATCTTTATTACAAAACAGGGAAGCGCTTCAGCAGCTCACAGGGAGGTAGGGTGAGGGCATGATTTCATACCAATCACATTGGTATGAATACGCCAGCAACCCTACTAGACTTGTTCTGCCAGGCTATGCTCCCAAACATTTTGCCCAAAGCATATCAGAGCATGACTGCTCCTGGTGTCCCCAGCAACCACAGCTCTAACAAACCCTTCCCTCCTGGGCTTTTCAAGCCTGGGTCACCTCTAAGACTGCCATGGACTTTTCTGCCTGCGTTTACACACAATGCAAATTCTACTCCCTCTCTGAAACAACATCCACCTGCTGTGGCTCCCATGATCTTTATGGAAACCCTCTGTGGAAGCATCTCTTCCTTCCCATTGGCAGCGAAGACCCAAAGATTGCGATATGCCTTAATTATACACGCTGGGAAGGTCTTAAGTGTATGTGGGATGAACCTGGGGATGACCAGGTTGCAGAATTTAGATGGAAGTGTTGCAGGAAGCCCAGCTGGGGGACTCATGACAAGCTAGAGGAGACTTGGTGCTGGGCTATGCATGGGCTGGGAGGTTAGTTTTCATGTGCTAACCTAAAGGCATTCACCATTGCTTTACCCCAGAAGGGCTTGAGCTGAGGCCATTCCATGGGCTGGATCTGTCCCATAAGTCACCATGCTGTAGGAGTAAAAAAAATTGCTAAGTACTGAGATAAAAACTGTGCATCAAAAGTGCACAATTTGGGTTATTTATTGTCCTGCTGGTCTTGGGGTTCTGGTCTCCTTTCAGCTTCCCCTTGGCCAGGGAGACAGAATAGACAATCAGCTCATTCTGGACCACACAAACTCAGTCCTCCATTTCCTACCATCTCTTTGAGGAGCTCCTCTGTCTTCCTCATCACTGTTGCAAGGATGTCCAGGTGGACATTGTGCTGCAGATCTCAAATTTGATTGCAGAGATTCCGCCCTGGAGGCTCCTACGGGAGTTGGTACCCTGTCCCTCTGCAGTGGCTCCTTTTGTGGTCATGAGGGGTCTTTGGGTTCAGCAGGAGGGTTTGGGAAGCCAGAGTCAAGATTTTGTGCCGTGTTAGAAAAATGCTGACTCCCATTATTGGCTGTTTCCAGGGGAAAAGAGAGTGAATCAAACCTGTCCTTGAAGGTGGAAAACAAGGTTAGATGGAGGAAAAAAGAGAGAACACCTGAGAAGAGCAGAGCAGAAGTTTGGTGAAGTAGCTAACAGGGTAGATTTTATATCCCAAAAGGACATATGGCGTATCTTGTAGTGTTGCGTTGTTGGGGAATTTTAACACATTTCCATCTCTAAAGCAGTCTGGACATTCTCCAGCATGAGAAGGTGCATTTACCCAAAAGTTGCCTGGGATGTTCAAGTCCTACATCCTCTGGTTAACCAGGTGAACCAAAGCAAGAATTCATGTGCCAGTTTCAGAACATGTGCTCGAGCATTCAGAGTCTGTGGCACAGCCAACGAAGCACTGAAGATTTTGGTTTCCTACTCAGCAACATAATTTCCATCATGACTTTTTGGAGCTCAGTGTACAAAGTAACAAGTGGCTCCTGGGGTGAGTGACAGAGATCTCCCCATGTGCTGGTATGTCTGGGGCCAAATCTTCAGTTTCAGATTGAGAGAAAGATGCATCATTCCTCAGAGAGGAACCTACAGGAGCTTTCCATGTACAATGTCCCACCACCTCTACCTCTTCTGTGTGGTCTGAATTCTTCCCAGCAAAGATCTTCCTTAAGGAAGACCTCCATTTACTCTGTAAATGCCTACAGCTCAGCTGGATGATCGGTTGATGCAGCCGAAATTGTGGAAAAAAAAAAACTAGCCATGAAAGGTGTGCTTTGCAGAAAATACCTTTGGACTGAAGGCAAGATCTCGAAGTGGAAGTGTCATGGTATGGCTATAGGAATCAGTCAAAACTGCTTGCAAAACAGCTGATCCCTGCTAGGAGCTTGCATCACCTAAGGAGAAGAAGAGACATCAAGCCTGTTGGTGACATATGGCTGCATTTTAGTGTAGCTGCAGAAAATGATGAATGGTTGTTGGAAGGAACAAGGACCAGGCAAAAATGGAGCTGTTTAAAGCATGGTCATGTGGTGGGTGGGAGGCTGCAGTACTAATCAAGTCCCTAATGCTCTTAGTGCTAATACATTAATACCTTCGCATATAAGGCAGTTCTCTCTCATACAGATTTTTAGCACAAGGAGATTAGTAGAAAACATCTATCAACTCTTGCCCTTGTGTTCTGTGTTGCACTCATCATTTTCTGCATTGTACAGTCTGTGACAAGAGATGGCACCTTAGAGGGTGAAAAAATCCAGTCCTGAAAACCCTTGCCATAACCCACTGTAGGTGCAACTGCTGTAAGGCCAGAGACCATCCCCTCAGCCCAAGAAGGCTTGTGGTACTTCAGCTGCCTCCTAACAGCAACCTGAGATCCTAATCTCAGAGACCACTGCTCAGAAGAAGCGTGGTATAGGCAGGGGTGTTGGGCAAAGGCAGCGATATCACCCTGTGCATCTGCTAGTAGGCTCTGCCGGGTTGTGTCCCAGCTCTAAGATTTGAACCTGTGAAGATATGTCAGAGGCTGCCCTCCAACTGAGATAAGATAAGCACAGAAAAGTCTGGCAAAGCTCCAGCTCTCCTTTTGGTTCACTCAGAAGAGCTGCTGCTGATGGAGGGTCCTGCTCAGACCTCGCACCGTGGTTACGGGCCCACGAGAAGCCTTGAGCTGGTCTTAGAAAGGGGACCAAGTAGAAGGTGATGTCTGAGGAGATGCTCAAGCATCCTACAGCCATCTCTTATCTCTGTAACGAACCAAAGCAAGGCAATCTCACTGTTCTGTCAGTCAAATGCCTCCAAGGTGATGAGAATTTCAAGACCTGTGGTTTTGGCCTCCCCACTATGGACCTTTATGGGTCTAGTCTTTTTGGTGCCACTGGGCAGCAGAAGACAGTACAGCCATTCCCTGTGGCCTGGCTCGGAAGAGCCAGCTAGCTGGGCTCAGGAAGGTGCTTCCCACCTTAGGAGTAGCAATACTTTTGTAACGAACTTCATAGAATCACAGAATCACAGAACGGTTTGGGTTGGAAGAGACCATAAAGCCCATCCAGTTCCAGCCCCCTGCAATGGGCAGGGACACCTTCCACTGGATCAGTTTGCTTGAAGCCCCATCCAACCTGGCCTTGAACACCTCCAGGGATGTGGCATCTACTGCTTCTCTGGGTAACCTGTGCCAGTGTCTCACCACTCTCACAGGAAAACATTTCTTCCTAATATCTAATCTACATCTCCCCTCTTTCAGCTTATAAGTGTTCCCCCTTGTCCTTTCTTGGCACCCCCTGATAAAGAGTCCCTCCCCAGCTTTCCTATTGACCCCTTTCATCCAATGTGCTTCCCTTTACTTGTGCCCTTTTAACAATTTAATTTCTTCTGTCTCTATCCTGAATTAATAATATTAATCCCTTCAGAGGCTGAAGGCTAAATTCCTCCATCACCCCCAACAGTGCAAATCCAGAGCCATTTTATGAAAGTATGCAGAGGGGGAAAGAGGCATCTGTGGTATCTAGGACAGAGATCTGCCTTCAGTTGTATTTCCTAAGTTTCTAGACTCTTTTCATACAGTCTCAATAACACCTCAGCTTCATAGTCCTCCTAAAAATTGGTCCTCCACAGTTGGGATCATCTGAGCAAACCTGTCCTTCAGTACAGCCTGCTAAAATTATACGATATTGACGTATTGCCATACGTATGTGGACTGCAATGAGCATTATTAGTTCTGGGTATTATTTCAGTAAAGAGCAGTAAATGATAACTGAGACAAACAGGGAGGTCTACGCTCATTCTCTTCTGCTCTGCAGGCTGAGCAGCACAATTACCTCTTGATGAATACCTCTGGGAGGTCGGGACAAAGATCTGTTCACTATATGTAAAATTATGCTATATAGAGAAAACAAGGCTCTATTTAGCAGTAGGCAACCTAGGAGGAAGCTAAACACCTCCTGGAAACAAGGTACTGGCTTATATTCCTTTATGAACAGGGAGTAAATGATTTGCTCAAAGTAAACCCAATTGTACTATACTCAGGTTTTCTGAGTGAGACCTAACACCCCTGGCAATTTCAGCTGCTAAACATAAAATCTTTAAATAATGGATTAGAAACAGGTGCTAAGAATACCCAAACATAAGCTGGGTTTTACGGGAGTCAAAGAGCTTGGATTCTCCCTGTCTTTCAGTCAGAAAATTTTTCCTCTCTTTTGCTAAATGTCTCCTTGTGGGGTAAGTGGTATTTATTAATGGAGGAGGGGGACAAGAAAAGGGGACCCCTGGATTTTTTTGCAGGACCTGCTGCTGTGTCACGTTCAGTATGCTATTTCATCTGCCTTTCTCTGACTCTCAGCACCTGCTTCCTCACAAGAGGAATCTCCCTATAAGTATGAGCATCACTGCTCCTTCTTGGGCTCAAGAGCTTATAGGATTCTATATTCAGGGAGGAGACAGGGTCAGGACAGGCACTGTGGTGTGGGCATGGTACCTACAGCATGATTCTTAATTTATTACAAAGGCTGGTGTCTGGATGAATAGATATCCACCCTGGGGGCTTTCTCAGCCCTGAATTTGAGAAATGTTCCCAGCAGGAGTTTTCTCAAACCTAACATATTTACTAAAATGTCTCCTCCCTGACCCTCGTATTCTCCCCTAACACTTAATTGCAAAAATTCTCAGCCACCTCTACAGCTGAGTCCATTTTCATTAACGCCTTGAAGATGCATAGAGATTAAGATGCAAAACAGGCAAAGGAGTCTGCCAAAATGCAATTAATGATAATAAACAATTAATTATTAAGACAATCTTCAAGGAGAATAGTGCTGGGAATCTCACTCTGAGCGACTCAATGTGTAATCTTCTTTTGGAAAAAAAAACCAGTCAACAACAGCAGCATAAGGTCAAGCTGATCATGTGCAGCTTTAACAGATGAAACCATTGCACAGGGTGAAGCTGGAGAGATTCCCCTCATTCCCATGAGAACAGCAATCAATCCCTTGAGAGATTTAACATGACACCTGCCTGAAGTTACAGCCTGTAACATGTGGAGTCCTCACACATGTCTGAGGTGAGCCCTGTTTTCAGCTCCAGTCTGAACATCACTGCAGGTGTGATTTAAGTTTCAGATGGGACAGAGTGAGGAAGGAGGAGAGAGCATAACACACAACAAGAAAATCATTTTACACCTCTATTCTTGTGGCCTTGTGACTGCTGTTTTGGGCAAACCATGCAGAATTAGACCCTGCTCTAGTTACAACTGTTGAATAATACATCGCAAACAGCCTCTGGTCTGTCATCAGTGTGGCAATAGTCATTTGCAAGGATAATTCAGAGCTGGCTGGGGTCTCTGCCCATCTCCCTTTGTGCAGAGGGAACAGAAGCACCTGAAGGTAGGCAGTAATTTCTAGGACTATTTATTTACAGCTCATGTGGGGTGAGAATGTGATGCACTGTATAAACTCAGACATTGAACTGTTTATCCTTGTACTGTATGTGTTTTGTATATGATGTTGTTTCTCCTAGATGAGATATGGTCTACAGAGTCTGGGAAATAGTTCAGCTTATTTTGAAGTAGAGGGCCCAGAGGTGTCTGTCTTTCCCTGGGTGAAATTCCAAAATTTGCTGATATGTTCCCTAATGTTTTTTTTCCCCAAAATAAAAAAGTGTGCCAACTTCCAAGTGGGACAATATAATTTCTCGCCTGAGAACAAATCTAACTTATTTCACAGCACAGAGTGTCTTTTGCCTCACTTGTAAGAGAGCATTGAACCCCTCTTTGAGATGAGTGAGTCCAGAGGAGAGCCACAAAGATAATTAGAGAGCTAGAACACCTCCCAAACAAGGACAGGCTGAGAGACGTGGGGTTGTTCAGTTTAGAGAAGGCTCTAGGGGGACCTTAGAGCAGCTTCCAGTACTGAAAGGGGCTACAGGAAAGAGGAAAGACATGGGCGTCACCGAAGTTTATATTGGTAAAAGATAATGGAAACCATATTTGCAAATAGGATTCCTAGCCTCAACATGTGCTGAGATGATCATTAACAGGGGCTGCTGAGGACACCAGCTTTACTGGCCAGGCAATATTTTTCTATAAAAAAACATGAGTCTTTTGGCAAGAAAGCATGGTCTGTGGTGAAGGTTTTGCACTAGACATTAGGATATTTGCCCAGAGAAGTCATGGATGCCCCATCCCTGGAGATGCTCAAGATGAGGTTAGATGGGGCTTTAAGAAACCTGATCCAGTGAAAGGCATCTCGGCCCATGGCAGGGGGGTTGGAACTGGATGGGCTTTAAAGTCCTTTCCAACCCAAACTATTCTGTGTTTCAATGATCTGCACCTGGTCTGTCTGTGGAAAAAAGTACCAGAATTTGAAGATGCCTCTCTTCCCACCAGAGGAATACTATTTCCCCTCACCTCTCTGGGCTTATAATTTTTAACATTCCTTATCATTTATAGATGTCCTTTGATTGCCCTGATGGAATAGATGAAACCATGTCCTGCCTTCTAGGTTTTCCTTTTTGCTGTTCATGAGGGTCCTTTTCAGGCTGGGTGGGATCTTTGCAAGCATTTAATCTAATTTATTTGCTGCATGTCACAGGCTGGAGACTTTAAATATGGTCTTTGTCATCAGAAAAGGCAAGAAAGCCTTTGCCAGCAGGAGCTAGCTTTTCCCCTTCATTCAAGCTCATGTTGCAAATACCTGTGTACAGAGGAAAAGGAGGCATGAGGTCAGGTTTGTCAAGCAGCAGAGACCACGATGCACAGTGATGCAAATTTCTCAGGCATCAGATCCGTCTGACGAACAAGGAAAAAAAATCTTTAAAACCTCATTACTTAATTATCATCACCACAGATGGTGCCCAGATGTAAGCTCCTTTCTGCTGTTCTTAATCCCATTCTAACTGACTACTCTAGGCAGAAGAGTCCATTTGGATTTTTACCAGGAGAAGCAGTTGAGTACAGGAGTACATGGTGGAAAAGAAAGCTGCAAGAAGGGAAGAGATGTAAAGCTTTAGGAAGGGACATGGGAGCCCATGCCCCTGTGTAGTCAGTGAGTGAGTATAAGTGTTCTACCTTTCATTTGTAGGGTTGAGAAACGTAAACCAGGGAGATTTCTCTGCCTGGCTCTTGATCTACACTGTGAGCGCTCAAGGGAGATCTGACCTGAAATGGATTATTGATTTGAGCAAAGCTATGTACCTGGATTACCTTCACTGGGGTGAGTTGAACCTGCCTCTCTTTATACATTTGTGAATCAATACAGGGAAAAGGAGCAACAAGGGAGATAGTGGAGTGATGAAAAGCAGGCAGCAGCGGGACATCTAATGTTAGTATTGATTGCCTTTTCTCAGTAACTCTGTTGTCCTTCTTTCATACATTTTTGTTTCTTACTACAAAAGTGAGACGTGGTTGATGTACATGTAGGAAAAACAGATGCTTATGATAAGTAGGAGTTATACTTCAGCGAGAAGGTTGCTGATGTGATTAAGCCATAGCTGGTGGCTGTATTTTGCTCTGTTAAGCAATGCAGATGTTATTCCTCGAAGATTTCCAACGGTTGTTCCTGTGTTTTCCTGGGAGGCTTAGCAGTGGGCTCAGGGTCTGTCCTTATTGAGGCATTTCCCAAGGAAGTAGGTCTCCTGCTTGACTAGAGCTGGATTCCAGCTTTCCTGATATGACTTGCTGCAGACGCTTAAAGTCTCTGCTGCTATTCAGGGACAGCAGGAGATTGAGTCTATCAAGCCCATTAGAAGATACACACTCCTGTGCGTGGAGAGGGTACTCCTGCTGATTTAAGTCGTGCTGCCCAGGCAGGGAGCCAGGCTGGTCACAAGCTTGTTCCAACATGGGTCCCAGATGGGAGAGATTGTGACTTTCACCACAAACCCAATTGGAATCTAAACCAGAATTTCCACTCTGATTTACTCTGTAAGTTCTCAATAGCTCGCAAGACCACATTTTTTCTATCCTTTTTTTTCTTTTCCTGTTGTTGGCAACCCTTCAGTCTCCCTAAGTATAAGCTAAAAGGGGGCCTTGTGTTTTCTGGCTAATACAACCCCCAGGTCATTAACCCTTGACAGTTCTTCAGTGAATTGCTGTTTAAAAAATGAATTCATTTCTTGGGCTGAAGAGGGTTCATGAAGTTGATAACATAAGGGTCATTTAGATCATCAGATTTGACCCTTCGAATAGTATGGGGCACTGAACTTCATCTCGTTGTTCCTGACCTTTTATTTATGGTCTTTATACACCGCATTCGGAAACTCGTAATGTTAAGACTGCATCTCTATAGGGGCTGAATTAACACAAAAGGGAAGAAGAATACTGATAGCATTTTACCAGGAGGTCATAGATCAGCAGGCCAACCCATGTGGTTCCAACTGTCTGTTATGGAAAAATATTGCCTCGTGGCCATATTACTGATCTGGGAATTACTGCATCTCTGTGACTCTTCTTGTAGGTTAAGGACCAAGATTTGTATTTGCTTTAGAACATTTGAAACTACAGTAGGTTCTGGCCCGTCTGTTGTCACTGTGAATTATTGGTTATGATGGTGATTGATTGGTATTTATCTTCTATGTCTTCTACTCCCCCAAATTGCTCATTACAGCAACTGAGGGGACAAGATGATGTTTCCCTCTCTTGCTGTTTTGTTCAGCTGGTTGCTTTTTTTACCCCTGCTTCACTGGATCTCCCTTAGCTCCCTTTTGGAGGTTTAATAGTCTTTTCATCGTATCTTTAATTGGTTTCTTGTAATAATGGCTCTCTTCTTATTGTGCCTTGGAGAAATATGAATCATTGGCCAATAGGTGAGTTTTATTGCTATCAATTACTTTTACTATTAATTTGTGCCGATTAATGCAAAAGAGCGACAAACTAGAGTCAACTGTAATGTGTCACTTATACAGCTCAGGTGGTTTAAATATAATTGAAAATCAGTTTGGAGAGATAAAGGACAGATCTCTTCATCTCTTCCATTCACAATGCAATTTTTTCCCCCTAAAGTCTACTGTCCCTTAAAAAAAGAAAACAACTTTTTTATTCCCAAGTTTAGTTTTAAATAACCTTTGAGAAGGGACTTCCACTACTTCATTTGAGATTATTCCAATCTAAATGACCTCACTTGCTCTTTTTTTCAGTTTTATCCCATCATATCTATTTATACCGTCTTGCTCTACATTAAGTGGTTCTGCTGCACACCTGGGGAGAATTAACACCTCAACTTTTCAACCACATACAGAATGAAAAACGTAAGAGAAAATCAAGACCAAGGAGCAGCTAGTGCCAAAAATGTTGTTTCAGAGAGTACTTGATATCATCTATTCGTGTAGTGCCTCCACTCATCAGCTGCCCCTCAGTCTAACTTATCTCCTGGCTTGCAGCACGTAGTCATTTGTCATTGTTCACTTACAAGGGTGAGAGCTCTTAACAATGGAGATCCTACTTCTCACTTGGCTTTCAGTTCCCTCCTGCCTGCCAGCCCTTTTATTTTCCCTTGGGCATTAGTTGGCGAAGCAATGTATATTTAGTGCTTTCAATATTTTTATTCTCCCTCTTTCATCTAACCAACCCTCAATTGTTTTGTTGCTTTTCTCCAAACCCTCTCAAAATTGTTGGCATTCTGCAGGCTTGTGGCTCTCCAACATCGCCCTCAGTCTTCCTCCTCCTGCAGAGTGTGGAAGTTAAGTTTGCTGCCTGAATTTCTTAGGTGTTTCCACTGGTGTTGGTGCCCTGGGTTGTGTGAAAGAAGTCCCCTGTGTACTTAAAGGCTTAGTGGGAGAATTGGGCTACTGAGATGGCAATTTAACTCCTTCCATGATTGTTTGGGAGCAGCTCTCCCAGAAACAGTGCCGGGTCCTGCACTTGGGGCACAACAACCCTGTGCAGTGCTACAGACTAGGAGAAATCTGGCTGGAAAACTGCCTGGAGGAGAGGGACCTGGGGGTGTTGGTTGACAGTGACTGACCATGAGCCAGCAGTGGCCCAGGTGGCCAAGAAGGCCAATGGCATCTTGGCTTGGATCAGAAACGGCGTGACCAGCAGGTCCAGGGAGGTTATTCTCCCTCTGGACTCGGCACTGGTGAGACCGCTCCTCGAATCCTGTGTTCAGTTCTGGGCCCCTCACCACAAGAAGGATGTTGAGGCTCTGGAGCGAGTCCAGAGAAGAGCAACAAAGCTGGTGAAGGGGCTGGAGAACAGGCCTTATGAGGAACGGCTGAGAGAGCTGGGGGTGTTTAGCCTGGAGAAGAGGAGGCTGAGGGGAGACCTCATTGCTCTCTACAACTACCTGAAAGGAGGTTGTAGAGAGGAGGGAGCTGGCCTCTTCTCCCAGGTGACAGGGGACAGGACAAGAGGGAATGGCCTCAAGCTCTGCCAGGGGAGGTTTAGGCTGGATATTAGCAAAAAATTCTTCACAGAAAGGGTCATTGTGCACTGGCAGAGGCTGCCCAGGGAGGGGGTTGATTCACTTTCCCTGGAGGTGTTTAAGGGACGGGTGGATGAGGTGCTGAGGGACATGGTTTAGTGATCGATGGGAATGGTTGGACTCAATGATCCAGTGGGTCTTTTCCAACCTAGTGATTCTATGATTTGTCAGAAGCTGGTTTTCTCTCTTTCTCTTTGCTTTAATGAGGTAGTGTTAAACACTGAATTGGGACCAAGGAGAAAAAGGCTGCATTCTTAGCATTGTCCCAGTGGTACTGGGCAAGTGACTTGGTCTGTCAGTACCTCAGTTTCCCTTTTGTCCTCTTTTAGCATCTGCCTCTTCTCTCTGCTGCTCTGGGAACTGTGACTATCATTTAGGTTTGTTTCTATATCGCTCTGAGATGGAGAGAGAGCCTAAGCACTGCGGGCTTCCCAAGCTGCCTGCTTTCTACCCACCCTCTGTGCTGTCTGCAGGGGTTCAGCTGGGGCTTGACATCCACAACATGCTTGGACGGAGATAGGCTTGGAAATCTGGTGATGATTTAGAACCACAGAATCACCAGGTTGGAAGAGACCAACCGTATCATCGAGTCCAACCATTCCCATCAAACACTAAACCATGCCCCTTAGCACCTTGTCCACCCGTGCCTTAAACCCCTCCAGGGAATGTGACTCAACCCCTCCCTGGGCAGCCTCTGCCAGTGCCCAATGACCCTTTCTGTGAAAAATTTTTTCCTAATGTTCAGGATATATGCAGGACCGCCTGAATGTTGCCCATCAAAGTGAGGTTAGCTTGTGTTACAGAATCCAGAGAGCAGAGGTGACCTCCTTGTGCATGCATGCCTGATCGGAGTATGGTGACGGGCAAGTCTGTCCCTGAGAGCAAGCCTGGACCTGTGATGTCTGACAGCGTGGATGTCCTAACATGCGCGTTTCCCATCAGTAGCACTGCTGGAATCCAGAGGAGCAATGAACCTGTAGAAACGATAGCTGCTTACTCAACAGACCCAATGCACATCCCAGAGCCACATTAACAGGCTGCCCAGGGAGGTGGTTGAGTCACCTTCCCTGGAGGTGTTTAAGGGACGGGTGGACGAGGTGCTGAGGGACATGGTTTAGTGTTTGATAGGAATGGTTGGACTAGATGATCCAGTGGGTCTTTTCCAACCTGGTGATTCTATGATTCTATGATTGTATCAGCTCTACTCCTTAAGCAAATGTGGTTTTAGTCTTAGTTAGCCTAGTGTAGTCAGTAAAGCTGTGAGAGTCAGAACTGGATTCTTTGCTGCCTTATGGAGACATACAGGCAGGTGCCAGTTAACGTCCCACGTTGCACTGGTGGCACTGAGAGTGATAAAAGAGAAAAGCATTCCTCTTGAAGCCCAGAAAGCAATAAGGCTATGACAGGTAATAAAAATAACCTGCAGAGTTGTAAATCTAGAATATTTCAACTAGAGTTATTAGGAATAAGCATATTTACAGTAACTTTTGGTACTAAAAGTGCACATAAGAGTAATGAGATATATGCTAAACATGAGGCAACTGACAGCCACTACAGTTGGTTCCATAAATTACAAGTGTGGTGGAAATTTTTTTGTGCTACTTGAGGGAACATTCACTGTTACATCAACGTTTATTCGGCATTATCCCACACATACTGCTCAGAGGTTTCTTTCGCTCAGTGGCTTGGTTTCTTCATATTTGCATTCTTTTTGCATTAGCTGACCAGGCTTAGTCACCTGGTGTCATCCTTGTTGCTTGACTGCACAAGCCAATCTCATGTCACTGAGATTTGGCCATGAGGTCTTGCAAGGAGGTAGTTCTGACTTGCCCTCGGTGAACACCTCAGCAAGCCCATAAGCATGTTTGGCAGATGCCCTTGCCATTAAAGTTCAGGCAAAGTGAACAGCGAAGTCGGAAAAACGTGGCATTTGGCCAATCCACAGGAAAAAAACAGCATAAATAATCCTAGGTTTGTCTTGCAGTACTTTTCCAGACCTATTCCCTTTCTGTTGGGGATTCAGTTCCCCATTTCAACACGCTATCACTTTAAGCTTCCTCAAAGGCATGCAAAGCCTCTTAATAAATAATCTTGCTATTTCTTATCGTATCTGCCTTTGAGTGAGAGACAGGACAAATGGGACAGTGTTCGCATCTGAATCCAGGTCAGGATCAGATGTAAGCTGGGAAATGGTGGTGATGAAGAGCTAAGTGATGACTGTGATGTTATGTAAGTTTTGCATTAGCTCCTACATGTTTTAGAAGAGCTGTCATTTTAGGATGGGTATCAAGCCAGGGAACAGAGGTGCACAGCAGCAAGGGGCATTCCATCTCTCCCCACACTTTCACATGTCACCTTTTACCATAGTATCTGGATGGCTTCTGCTCCATGAATTGTGAGGCGTGAGCTGAATTGGCCAACTCTGGCAATCTTCAGGAAAGGAAGGAGAAAGAAAGGAGAAAATTAAGATCTTCATTGCTGCTGGGGGTGATAAAGGCAAATGTGAAAACATAGGAAAACAGGGAAACAACTAGACTGCGGAAGTGAAGAATCTTATAGGCAGGATTTTAAATAGACCTTGCACAGCATTGTGAAAGCTGTTGAAGTTTATAAAGGTTGAGATAGGTAACTCAGAAACAGGTGTTTTAGCAGGAAGGAATGGCAGGAGATTTTTGAGAGAGTCAAGAATCTAGGATTTGGCAACAACCCAGATATGAGTGTTTGGTGTGAAGGAGACGTAGGTGTTGGGCATGACATGGAGATTGTGAGTTTGAGTGTTATATGAGGTTATTTGCAGCAAGGAGGGCTGGGGGAGCGAAGAGTTTGTGGTGAAAGATAAGGAGGTGTTCTTTTAACCGTGATAAAAGTGTTGTCAGATCCACATCTAGAAAAGTTCAGAGGAAGGATAGGAGAGACCCAGCAGTGGAACCTTTGACCTGCTACCATGAATGTGGAGAACGATGTTGCAGACTGACATCACAGAGAGTACGATGACAACAGGAGAGAGAATTAGGATGAGGAAGAATTACCAGGGAATTTGGGGAAGGTGTGGAGGGAAGGCAGCAGAAGGTGGCCTCTCTCACAAAGTAGACTGAGGCTAACAAACATGGTGTCCATTACTGCAGAAGAGAAGTGGATCTCAACTGCAGCTCAAGTAAAGGAGGGGCAGTAGTTGCCTTTTTTATCTGTTTAATGCTAGGTTCAAGTGTTGAGTCTTTTAAAGGACCCAAACCATTCTATTCATGAAGTTTTGAATGTTCCAAAGTGATATTTCTACTTTTTTTTAACATTCAACTACTTTGAAAGAGTAAAAGGAAAACTAAGGTGAAGCTGAATTTTTCCCTGGATGTAAAACAGCTTTTTTACCTTCTCATATCTCAAAAATATCAAAGGAATGCTATTTGAAGGGTCAGTCTACGAGGAAATGTGGCAAGCTTTTTTAGCTCCCTCCACCCAGTATTTCAGGTTTCCATTTCTGGTAATTATTTTCTATCCAACTGAAAAAAAAAAAAAGCATTTTTATAAAAAGTTCTTTGAAGAGCCAGCCAAGGAGATTCCCCTACTTCCCCCTTCTTTGTTAGCAATTAAAATATTAATTTCTGGTAATTTAGAGCCAGGACACAAGGATTGGTACGCATGTGATAAAATAATCTGATTGTCATCATCTGTGTCCATCACCTTGATCTCCTTTTCTAGGCATTAGAAAGAAAGAATAGTTTCAAAATAGAGTTAGCTGTAGCCTGAAAGATGCTATATCTCTCTGGTGAGTCTGAAGAAAGGCTGGAGTAACAGTTTCAAGTACAGATGTTACAGACATTCCCATTGAGCATGAAGTATTCAGCTATGATACATTTGTCCCATGGTGCCCAGGTTTTGGCTGATCCTTGTCCCTCCTCCAGGTTGCACGTGATCTCTCCAACCTTGTTTGGAGTTGAACAGTTGAGTAGTCACTTGACTGTTCTACCCCACCACAACTTTTTGTTCTTCCAGAATGGCCCCAACACATCGGGGAAAGACCATACATGTAGGAAATACCCACTATTATCATGCAGCTAGTCAGGGAGAGAGAGCATTGTCCCTTCTGTGCCCAAAAGGAGCAGGTGTTCAGCAAGCACTAATCCCAAGAGATCTCATGAGCTCCAGTGGGTCCTGCCGCCTCATCTGATCTGTGGCACTGGCAGTGAGGTTCAATGGATTGGGAAAAGAAAGAACAGTTTATTGTGTTCCAAGTAACAAGTGAAAACTGCAAGGAAAAACTGCAGAAATCACCAAATTTAGACTTTGGCCAGCGTACCAGTATTACTAATGCTACCCTTGATGAGAGGTCAAAGTTCTGCTGACATGAATTAAGATCAAGAATAAGGAACACTGGAAAGGATGTAAATCTTGAGGGTAGAGCAAAAGTAGCAGAAAAAGCAGGACATTAATAAATTAAAAATGAAGACAATTATTCAAAACTGGCTAGGTTATTGAATACCTTAAAAAAAAAATCTCCTGAAGAAGAAAACTAGAGAAAAGCAGTTTGGATAGGATTTAAAGTGAGGGAAGTAGTCACTATAAAAAAAAAAAAAGGTAAAGAATCCTTGAAAATATTGCAGAGCGCACAGATTGACTTTGCTGATCACATTGGTGCATTGTACATTAGACAATGAATAGAGAAATCCACTGCATGACCCTCTAAAACAACTATTGCTAAATGGGATGAATAAAGGAGAAAGTTTGAGATTATATATGCCTGATTTTATTTTCCCCCTACTATTCAAAGCCAAAAGGAGATAGTCATTCCAGGTGAGAGCTTGTGTCTTCCAGTATAGCAGAAGAAATGTTAAAGCAGAAATAAATACACAGCTGTATGGCACAAGAATTTTAGAGACAAGGCCAAATAGACACATGATGACAGAAAATCTTGACTGCTTTGAACTTGGCTTGAAAAAATTATTTCAAAGGATTTTAGAAGACACAACGTTAGATGAGTAAAAGCTGTCCACAGATTCAGTAATCAACATATTGATAAAGTGAGAGAGTATAGCTGTTGAAATATAAAGGTATCTATATTTAATATATTTTAATATTAATTTATATTAATATTTTATATATTTTAAAATAGTTTGAAGAGTGCAAAATCCACATTATGAAACTCACAAATGATAATTATTTGGAAGGAACTGCTAGAAATGCGCCTAGAATTGGACCTAGAATTGTTAGAAAAATGAGATCCACACTGGAAAAAAAGTAAATGTCACATACTGAAGATTGAATAATATCAAGAAAATGTTTTGTTCGAAATGTGAAATTGGAAAATGATGGTGATATATTAGAAATTAACTTGTGCCTAAAGGAGGATGGGAACATTAGGATGCAATTCATTGTTTTATTGCACGTGTGGATATCCCAACATTGAATTTGGGAGGCATGAGCAGCGTCTGTGTATTTGCAGAGTTAGGTGCAGTCTTGAGGAAGAGGGGTTGGAGTAGGTTAGCATGGAAATTGGAAAAGAAAGCTTCCAACACCTGCAGTAGCTGGAAATTACAGTGAGTTTCTTCTACTCACACACAGCCTTTAGCTGCCATGTCCAGATTCAGTTGGAGACTGAAACATCTTCCAAGCTCGTAGTGGCTTTCTTGGTTAATCTCGCAGTAGCTGGCTCCTGGGTATCATGTTTTTTGGCTTGCCTTGCCTCAGGTCCTGTTTTTTAGGCATATTCCTAGTTCTTCAGCTGCTTCCTCCCAAGTGACAGGGGACAAGACAAGAGGGAATGGCCTCAAGCTCCGCCAGGGGAGGTTTAGGCTAGACGTTAGGAAAAAATTCTTTACAGAAAGGGTCATTGGGCACTGGAACAGGCTGCCCAGGGAGGTGGTTGAGTCACCTTCCCTGGAGGTGTTTAAGGCACGGGTGGACGAGGTGCTGAGGGATATGGTTTAGTGTTTGGTAGGAACGGTTGGACTCGGTGATCCGGTGGGTCTCTTCCAACCTGGTTATTCTGTGATTCTGTGATTCCTCTAGTCAGCTGGATGCTCACATAATCAGTTTTGTTCGGTCTTTTTCTTCATAGAATCATTAATGTTGGAAAAGACCTCTAAAATCATCAAGTCCACCTCTCAGCCCAACACCACTGTGCCTACTAAACCGCGTCCCAGAGTACCACATCTACACTGGCTTTGAACCCCTCCAGGGATGGGGACCCCACCACTGTCCGGGGCAGCCTTTGCCAGGGCTTCACCACTCTTTCAGTAAAGAAATTTTTCCCAATATCCAATCTAAATCTCCTCTGGCAAAACCTGCATCCATTTCCTCTCATCCTATCACTAGTTTCTTGGGAGAAGATACCAACACCCACCTTGCTCCAACATCCTCCCAGGTAGTTGTAGAGGGCAATAAGGTCAAAATGTTCAACCCCCCTTAAAGAGAGGAAGATGAAGAAGCAAAGCTCAGCTTGTTAAAGGGAATGTGTGCATATGAGTTAACTGGCCTAGGAAATCTCAACTGCTTCTCTATAAAACAACTTCTGTACCTGAGCTTTTACATCCTTCTTGGAGATCAAAACAGACCTGGAGTGAGAGATGGAAGGTGGAGGAGCCACTTTGTGTGACTGTGATCACATAATCAAGGGACATGCATACCAGACAGTCTTTATAAGAAAACAAAAGGACTATTAACACCCTGCTCAACCCACGCTTAATTCTTGTGATAAATATATGTTTCTGTGATCTTGTTCCTTTCATGTAATTAGTTGTGTCAGTTCTAGGTTTGAGTTTGGCAAGCTGCTCCAATCTTGTCACGTTGCCTCCTCCATCTGATGTGATAAATAGCACATCTGTTTATCAGTTTCCTGGCATAAACATGCAGATCAGCTTGAACATAAAACTTTGAGCTCACCTCAAAAGAAAATGCAAAGTTATTTTCCCCCAGTATAGCCAGAAATGTGAGCAAAGGGCTGTGAAGGTTACCTAAAACCCTGAATCTTTAAAACAGCAATATTCTTAGGAAATGCATGGCTACGGCACTAGAAATCCCCTCTGAAACAAAGCATTATCCCCAGCTTCTGGGGATATTTCTGAGCTGTTGCTGGAGCTGAACTGTGTGCAGTCTGAAACATCCAGATGCAACAGGCTCCAACAGCAACAGTCGCAGAGACGTGTAATCAGAGTTGTTACTATGAGAGATCACAACTGGGTGTGAATATGTAGCAGAACTGGCCTCTGGTTTTTTTAAGACCTTGGTTTCACTTTAGGAAAGACATATCCTACATTTCTTTAGCAAAAGAAAACCAATCCTCTGTGTTAGGGCTTTTCTGCTACCTTCAGTGGAAGAGTGCTTTAATTTCGCAGTGGCTTTTGACTAATGGCATCCCAGGGGAGCTGTCACAGTACAACTATATGGAGAAACTCAGAGCACTGATTGATGTGAGACAACAGGATCTGTAGGGGAAGGAATAACCAATGGGCACCATCATGTCCCTGTCTCTTTCTACTCACCAAGAGAACCTTACAGATGCTCCATGTGTCATTGACAATCTTGTTTTATTATATTGTACATGTTTGAGTGACGAAGCTGGTGAAGGGCCTGGAGAACAAGTCTTATGAGGAACGGCTGAGAGAGCTGGGGGTGTTTAGCCTGGAGAAGAGGAGGCTGAGGGGAGACCTCATTGCTCTCTACAACTGCCTGAAAGGAGATTGTAGAGAGCAGGGAGCTGGCCTTTTCTCCCAAGTGACAGGTGACAGGACAAGAGGGAATGGCCTCAAGCTCCGCCAGGGGAGGTTTAGGCTGGACATTAGGAAAAAAATTTTCACAGAAAGGGTGATTGGGCACTGGAACAGGCTGCCCAGGGAGGTGGTTGAGTCACCTTCCCTGGAGGTGTTTAAGGCACGCGTGGACGAGGTGCTGAGGGACATGGTTTAGTGTTTGATAGGAATGGTTGGACTCGATGATCCGGTGGGTCTCTTCCAACCTGGTTATTCTATGATTCTATGGTCTGTGGTCATGATCTTGTGACCAGATCTTTATGGCTCAGTCTCTACTCTCTGAACTGCTACAGATGCCATGAGCTTTGGTCTTCAGCTTCATAAATGCTCCTGTTATTTGCATGCGAGGGTGACTCTTGGCAAAGTAATAACATTTCTCAACTGTATTCTATCTCATATTGAAGGGATTGAAGTTCATAATTTGAGTCCATGAAGAAGATGGATGTAGCAGGTGTGGAGACATTGTCTATGGAATAAATGCTTTTAAAAATAAGAAACTTCGAAAGAAACTATTATTTAGCAATTCCATGGGATTTTATTTCTCTACATCTGTGCTTGATTGCTGAAAACTAATTAGATAACGCATCTAGAACGCCACATCTTAGTGCTTTACTATACACCTCTGGGAAGAGCCTGGCTCTCTATATACCATATATGTACCATGTCCTAGGTACTTATAGACAATTATATGAATGCCTCCAAGTCTCTTTTCCATGTTCAAGAGCTCTAGAGCTCTAATCCTCCCCCTCTCACCACACACACTGTGCTCCTGTTTTGTCCTGTCATCTTGGTGGCCTTTGCTGGACTCACTCCATTATGCCAGTATCTTTTTGGTACTATTGAGTGCAATCCTGGACACAGTGTATAAATATTCTCTCAAAAGAGGCAAACAGAAGGGAGTTATGACTTCTGTTGGCCTGCTTAGGGCGCTTTTGCCAATACATTGCAGTATGTGAGTGGCATTCTTTGCCATGAGGGTTCAATGCAGACTCTTGTTCAACTTCTCGTCCACAAGGACCCCTACATCTATTCCTTCAAAGCTGCTGACTCTCAGACTGTGTTGCTGCATGGAGGCTTATTGTCCCTTACACATGGTCGGTGTTTTCTTCTCTTGGGGGCCTTTTCAGCTAATTTCTCCAGACTTTCAAGGTGCTTCCAAGTGATGGTCCTGCCCTCCAGCATCTGAACTGCTCCCAGCAGTTTGGTGTCCTCATTGGTTATCTTTTCCCATACAAGTACTTGTAGCTACCATTTTTACCAAGTTATTTCTTCCACACAGAAATAGGTCAACATTAACATTTGGAATGGAGCTACTTAAAGAAATCATGAACGAGATTTTCATTTGAATTTTTGTCCCAGAAAAGGTTGGAGTTTCTGGCAAGAAAGATAAATCAATGTTTTGTAAGATGTAACTATGTTTCTCTAAAAAGTCTCATTTCAATTTGTTCTGTGCCCTTAAATGTTAAAGTGATCTTATTAACAAGGAGTGTTTCTGGTCTAACCGAGCCAAAATATTGTATGGAAAATGACAGAAGATGAGATTTTTGATTCATAAAAAGAGAAAAGCATTGAGTTGGAAGGCAACGGATCTATTTTCCTGCTCTTTGCCACTCAAGCTTTTGTCAGAGCTGGTGTTAAATACAAGCAAAAGCACCTCTTGGTAGGGACTTCTCTGGGCAACCTGTGCCAGTGTCTCGTCTCCCTCACAGTCAAAAATGTTTGCCTAATATCTAATCTAAATCTCTCCTCTTTCAGCTTAAAATCAGTTGCCCCTCATCCTATCCCTGCATTCCCTGATAAAGAGCTTCCCCCCAGCTTTCCTGTAACCTCTCTGTAAGTACTGGAAGGCTGCTCTAAGGTCTCCCTGGAGCTTTCTTTTCTCTAGGCTGAACAAGCCCTATTCCCTCAGCCTGTCTTTGTACTGGAAGTGCTCCAGCACTCTCTTATTTGCCAAGAGGAATTATGAAAACATGAAGGCTCACATAGGTCAATTATGACAAACAAGTTATTTCCCATTATTTCTCATTCAAAGGTTGCTTTCCTGTTCCAATTTCATGCTAAAATCTCAGTGATCCAAGTGTTAAACATTGATCTGAGGCTCTGATTTTGATATATGCCATGAATTCAAAAATATTTGGGTTAGGAGTCACCAGACTTTCCTGTTAAGATAACATTTCACTGAAAAATCGTTATGAATTTCACTCATCTATGTCCTGACTAAGTGACTATCAGCCAGCTGAGGACTAAGAACTTCTACACGTATCCTTAGGAGATACCATAATCTTTACTGTAGCAATTTCCTTGGAGTTACCCAAAAGACAAATCTGATTCCAAAGTATTGTTGAAGAAAGGATGGACTGATGAGATGACAGGTAGGGTGGCTCAGGAAAGTTTTCCAGACCTCTGCATGCTTTTATGCAAGAGAAAGATATTACCTCTTCGGCCTTGAATGCATTTTCAGTTATACTGGTGTGATTTGAGAGGAGTGGCACTGAGTCAGATTTATACCTGAGTTACATGGGCGCAAGCAAGAGAAGGATTGGGCAAACTAAAACCCTTTTCCAGCAGCTTAGGTAGCTTTTATTTCTATCCTTAGCAACACAGTCCTGATTAACCCTCCAAGCTGTGGTCAGTCATTTTGAGGACAGTTTGATTGACAGCATGTAACCTGCTAATGCTTTTTCCTGCGGTGTCTAATACATTAGATCCTGGAGGTGGTTGGTAGACTGCGTTGGGTTTTTTCAAATTATTTTGTTGATTTATTTGTAATCTCTTGGATATTCTATAAGAAAAAGTCATCTTGAGCAGGATGCATGAAGTATTTCAATGTAAGTACAAAAATATGCATTGAGATTCCTCTCTTATGTATCTATAAAAAGATGTATTTGGGTAAGATGACCATTTTTGTTGCCTTGCCAGATGTGTAGTAGAATACCTTTCCCATTCTGAATTTTCAAATGGATAGTGCAAAAATTCTCTCTGTGAAAAGTGTTTATATTTCATGCAAAGCTTTTGTGGAAGGCTCTTCCTTCATGTTACATACTGCTTCATAAGAGCATGACTTGGGTGGAAAACTGACTCTGTCACCCTGAAATTAAGGGACAAAGTTCCTTTACATTCATGGTCCCTTAACAGTCCTGTGAAACTATTCCCCAAAAAAGTTAGTATTGGGAGAATGTGTTATGATTTGTCCCTTATTTTAATATTTTGTGCTTCTTTCAATACGATTTAACAGCTTGAAAAAAGTAGAAAAAAGTCCTCGGGAAGCAATTAGGTTTCTGGGAGTGCAACCAGTATATTGGGGACCAGCACTGGTCCAGGGATTACAGTTTGGATAATGGGTTTATTTGGAAACTATGCCGCCAGTGTTTGAAAGCTCTAACGTGGGACTCATAGAGAAAAAGTTAAAAACGCCTTTCTGAAAGCTGTTGAAAAATAGAGAAATGAGATATTTTCTCCTGGAAGATAGAGTAATGGATTGACTTTAAAAGGGAAATGAATAAGTGAATAATTGTTTGGTGAAGTATGTACGTGAAATAATAAATCGTCCTGAAATCTTTGTCAGTGTGCATGGATATAAAAAAGCAGAGATTTGTCAAAATAATAATCTTTCAAATTGTGCCTAATGTTTTTTCTCTCCTAGCTAACGTTAAACTCCCATTTATTGCAGGAGTGAATTTGCTGCAGTACAACGTGTACAACTATTTAACTTGAGAGTAGAATAGTAAGAAAATATTGGCTTCATTCTGAAAGGTGGAGAAAATCAGCATTTTCAGAATTTTGAATGCAATCAATGTCAAAATTACTATTAATTACAATGGTCACCAAACCACACCTCCAAAGAAAAATTTGTCAGTAGCACGAGTATTTTCTTGAAACTAGAACTTCATTCAGCTGTTGCAAGAAGTGTAACCAGGAGCAAACTGAAGGAAACATGTAATTAGAAATATTTTTTGTTTGTTTTTTAACTCATTTGTTGAACCATAAAAAAACGTTTCTTACTTGTGAGGTATTTTTTAAAGTTGCCATAGAAAACAGTCAACTAAAAGCATCATTTGGAAAGTAATTTTGATGCAGGTGCTTGTAGCCAGAACAACCTTCTGCAAGCCGAAAGACAAGCTACTGCATTTCTTACTAAAATTCAAATGGTTTGCTGCCTATCTATGTGCAGTAACTTCTGATCAAAAGGTGACATATCTAAATGCTGGTTTGGGGGTCTTTATTTAAGTTTGAGTAATTAATTCAAAGTGAACTGTGGAATAGCTGTTCCTATTCATGAAACAGACATTTGTTGTACTCATTGCAGCCAATATTTCAGCAGTAGTACCTAGTGCAAGTTAATTTTTTTTCGTGTTAAAACCAAAATATCTTCTTATTTTGGCATAGGAGTTTCATTCTGTATGGGGTCTGAAGGACACGAATCTGTTAGAGCAAGTCCAGAGGAGGCTATAAAGATGATCTGAGGGCTGGAGCACCTCCTATAGGGGGACTGGCTGAGACAGTTGGAGTTCTTCAGCCTAGAGAAGAGTTCAGGGAAACTTTCTAGGATGAAGGGGAGATGTAGATTAGATATTAGCAAGAAAAATTTTCCTGTGAGTGTGGCGAGGCACCGGCACACCTTGCCCAGAGAATTCATGGATGCCCCATCCCTGGAGGTGTTCAAGACCAGGTTGGATGAGGCTTTGAGCAAACTGATCCAGTGGATGACATCCTTGCCCATGGCAGGTGGGTTGGAACTGGGTGACCTTTAAGGTCCCTTCCAATCCAAACCATTCTGTGATTCTATGAATTTTTTAGTGACTGGCTTCCAAGACAATACAATTGAGAAGGGCAAGCAAGCAAAGGTAGAGTCTAGTCTTTTTTCCACTTGTCTCCACCATGAGAAAGATATTAAAAACATTTGGGTTCCAAAAGGTGGTGTTATACTTAAACACCAAACTAATTTTAGCATTAAAAGTGAAGGACACCAACTGCTCTCACACAAACTGGGAGTATCATTTTTGCACTGTTTTTACCAGGCTCTTCAGCAGAACCTAATTTTGTAGTTCTATTTGAGGTCTTGTGCTATATCATACTGTTTTCTGTTTGCCTAACTAACACTGAGTTTCATCTGGACCTTACTTTAGCATGCTATGGTGTGACCATTTGCAGTGTTCTGAAACCAGGCTACCCTGCCTCTCAGTACACTCAGGACTGGTTGCATACTGTGATGTGCGATCACCACACGAACAAATTCAGCTTGGCTTTGTTTTTTTTATATGCTGCTTCATGAGGTTGAAGGGTTACATGAGAATCCCAGTGCTCTGCTTGCAAAAATAAAACCAAAATAATCACTGGCTCTGATAGTTTAAGAGAAAACCTCAAAAATATAAGCAAGGAAGACACAAAATTCAGAAGGACAACAATAAACAAATATCAATTTTTGTGGGTTTTGCTTGGGGTCTGACTCAATTTTTGTGCCTTAGAGGAGACCAACACTGACTGAATTCTCATTGGCATCTGTAGGACAAGGCTGGTTTAACTGCAAGGAGCAGGGTTATGGCTATGCTCCCTGTTGTGTTTCCTTGTATCTTCTTGAGCCAGTGAGTTCATAACAAAATGTTCGTAGAATCTGCTCTTGATCAAGCGTAGATGGCAAAACTCTTGTGAGGAAAACAAACTTTGCTCCCATGCTGGTCAGGCGTTGATTCTCCGTGACTCTAACAAACTCTACTCTTTTTTTGCTTTTCCTGTAGTTACCTTTAAGCAAGAGGGATGACTCAGGTGCCTGCTGACTACCTGTCGACCACCAGCTCCTTTAACTATGAGCAGCCCTTTCCCTCCGTGGCTCGGACAAGCACTGTCACCAAGGTACCCCCAGCCAAAAAAATAACCTTCTTCAAGAGTGGAGATCCTCAATTTGCTGGCGTCAAGATGGCCATCAACCAGCGAAGCTTCAAGAGCTTCAATGCTCTCATGGATGACCTCTCTCATCGGGTCCCACTGCCATTTGGGGTACGGACCATCACCACCCCACGAGGAATACATTGCATCAGCGAGCTAGACCAGCTGGAGGATGGGGGATGCTACCTTTGCTCTGACAAGAAATACGTCAAGCCTATTAGCATTACTTCTGGAGGACACAGACCAGGCCCTCCACGAAATGGCCGTCCCTCCAGTACCTTGAGAAGAGCAGCTCAGGAGGGCAAGATTGGAGATTATTCCACACCTTTCACTCATCATGGCCCCAGAATACCCAAGAAAATCACTCTAGTTAAGAATGGAGAAATCGGGTTTCGGCGCTCAATTATCTTGAACCGCAGAAATGCCAGGAGTTTCAAAACACTCCTGGATGAGATTTCGGAGATCCTGCAATTCCCAGTGAAGAAGCTCTACACTGTTGATGGGAAGAAGGCAAGTATCTCTGGTACTAGTTGCTGGTCAGATATTTTAACAAGCGTTATCACATCAGTGTTTGCATTCCCTGTGGAAAGAAATAGGCGCTTCAGACAGCTACTTTCCAAATTTCTGTCTAAATGACAATGGATATCTGAGATGAATTTGTTTCAGATTCAGCTACCTGAATGGCAGTGTCTAAATGTTTCTTTAAGTGACGTGACTATGCTCCTATATAGCTGTTGAGACTAAGCTGAGAGAGCATTGTACTTGGGGCTGGCCAAAGATAGGTTTCTAGAGGCCTCCAGAATCAGTTAGGTTCCTTTTTTCTCCAGGTTCCATCAATTTATTTGCAAGGTGAAGTCCGCTGTGCACCACAGCTGCAACAATACCGTTAATTAAAAAGTGCTAGAGTGGTATCGCATCCTCTTTTTCTCTATTCTGCTAAATTCTTAACACCTTCCCTGGTTTGGTCTTGAACCAGAGTGACAGCATTCCAATAGTTTAGATTTAGGGTCTAGGTCCACTCACCACAGGTTGTTTGGATGTGGTCAGCTTGCATTTCAGCAGCCAGGCTGCTTCAGTTGACCCCCATTCTAAAGAACAGGGTCCAGCACTGCTTGCTTTACTGCTAATAGTGCAGTCAACATGAATTATGAAAAAGCCTCAACAAATCCAACCCTGCTACCAAGATATGTTATAATCTATGGATAAGTATTTTATTTTGTCACTAATTTCTCCAGCTTTCAAGACCTGAACTCCAGTTCAGTAAATAATCTCAAGTTGTAGTAGAAACTCCCTCTTCGCTTTTTCAATTTTGCAGATTTTTTTGCCCATTTCTCTAAAGCAAAGATTTTCCTCCAACTACTTAGTGCGGTCTCAATGTTGTCTTTGTGATTCTTAAATGAGTTTCCCATAATTTTTGTTCCAGTCATTATAAAGCTTTGCCTCCATAGTCATTATGAACACTGATATTTTAGCTGCGATATACAATAAATATACTCTTAGCAAATACAATATCTTCACTACTATTCAACCTTTACCTTTCTTTCCATCTAAAGATATGCAGTTGTCATTTACCTTTTCAGCTCTGCAGTGGTGATCATCCTGCCTAAAGGTCTCTAATCTCCCAGAGCCTGATCTCATCCCAATGTGCCACGACCTGGCAAGATGCAGCTGGAATGACATGGATACTAACTGACCAGAAGTGGTCACTGTGGAGTATTGGAAGCTGATGGCACCTACTAAGTTTTGCATGCTAAGATCTTTGCTGACAGTTTAAGTGATAAGCTACGTAAGTCTCTTCAGGAGCCAATATGTCAATAGCTCTCACTTGTTTTGCATCTCCACTCCCAATTCAGTTTTTCTTTCAGGAAATGGTTCAGCCCAAGCTTCACACAAACATCACTTGAAAAGATATTGCTGATCTTTATCACAGCTAGTTTATCTTTTCTGGCATGCCACAGAGTTTAAGATTATCCTTTAAGTAGCAATAATGATATCTTCCACAATAAAAGCCAGGATTCTTTTTTCTAATATGAAAATTTTCTTTACCTTCTTGTCAATAGACAGTCTATCTTTCTTACTTTATTCATTTAATTTGCACTCCTTTTATTCTTGTCTAGAATATCATAGCGATATGTGACTAGGAATCTAACCTGATCAATATTATCAGCTTACACATAGCTTGGAAACATATGATTATTAATGACTTTTCTGAGAAATCTTTTATTTTGGGGGCATTCTTAATTTCAATCATTTACCTCTTTCTTTTTAATTGGTCATTACTGCTCATTCAGTGGTCGTTCCAGTTAAGACTTTCTGGAACTGTTGCCCTAATCTTGGGTGCAAAGCACTTAAACCAGAAAAAAAGTCACTCTGTCTAAATTTCCAATCTTTTCCTTTTATAAGGATTTTCTAAATAATTTCTGCTCTTCTGAAAGCAAAAAGAACTTCGAAGCTCTGTCTAAGTTTTCTTGCCATACATGTTCAAGAACTATGTTCCCTGTGCACAACTGGTTGTGTCCCGGAGTTTTCATCAGATATTTATGGTTTCTTTGAGGACTGAAAATAATGAATTTGTAGCACAGTCTGTGGTATTTCCTGAAAAACCTCCTTCCTAGTGTCTAAGTTTAATTTTGATGGTATATCTTGCCTTTATACTTAGATTTGCATTTTTTGTTAGAGACAATGAAATCAAGCCTCCATTATTTCATAGCTATTCAAGGGTGTCTGGATGCTTCATATTTCTTGGATGTTTCTTTGTTTCTCTATTATTCTTAGGGAATAATAATTATCTTTTAATAATTTTGTTAATTTCTTCTATCACTTGTCTATGTCAAGCCATATTAGAGGCCACTATTTCCTGGAAAGAAGATTGGGGGGGGAGGAATAGTAACTTTTGACATGTATTTTCAAGATTTGACAGATTAGAACAGTAAGATTCATTCCGAAGCAATATATCTGGACTACTGCCTAATTGACTTTGTATTTGTCTGTCTTAGAATAATGTTATTCACAGTGTGTAATAGCAGGGTCACAATGTCTCTTTTGCTGGCAGTTTTTCCTTGATCTCTTGGAAACTGAATACAAAAAAGAAAAAAGATCTCCTCTCCCACAGATGAATTGATCTCTTCCATCGGTGAAAGTGCTATTCATAAAGCTGAGAGTGTTGCCCCTTCAATCTGCTTTTGTTTTCTTCTACTACTACAACTCCAGATCTTAACTTGACTCTTAAGACAAACTAAATCACCTCTACAATATATGTATGGTTGACATAGACTGTCCTAGTGCCTCTGTTTTCATTTTTTTACCATTTTTTGTTGTGTAAATCCAGAACAGTTCAAAATTACAAGCCTTGTTTCCTATTATACCTTTATGTGTGTATAAACTTAAGACATACATGGAGTAGGCTTGTTGTTTCATATTCCTTTGGTTTAGAATTGATTTGAAAAGGCAGAGAAAAGTGGGGTTTTTTTCCTTTTGTCATTCGCCTAGTCAGCAAATGTTTCCAGTAAACCTCTAAATTCAGTTGTAACTCACAGGGAATTAAACTTTTTGCACTGCAATTCTCACTGGTTTTGCACAACAGCACGTTGTTTGTCTTCTCCAGGCAAAACTTGTATCATTTATTTCCACTGCCCTCATTTTGTCTCATTTTTTTCAGATTGGTTTTAGTTTAAAGTTTTACCTGAAAGGAAGAAATACAAGTGATTTCATTAAGTCATTGAACTGAACATTTTGCGCTTTTTTCTTGTTCATGGGAGAAAGTCAGAGGGTGGTCATGGGCAGCTATGCAGAACCCTAATACAGATGAAGTTCATTGTGAGGTGGTGTTGTAACATCAAGATCCATTGGAGGCCAGCAGAGCTCTTGTTTTTGTGGTCACACTTATTTTGCTGTTATTTTGTCTTTTCTTGCTCTCAGTTGTCTGCTTACTTTTGTCTCACATATTTTAAAAATTGTACTTTATGAATTTCCAAGGAAAGGTCAGTCTATACACAGGTCGTTTCTTCTGTGGCCCAGATCATGGAGCATTCATTGCTCTTGGACCAGAAAGCCTTTCAATGCTATGAATTCAGAATTAGCCTATAATAATTATGCAAAGCTCAGGTCCGTGGAAGCACTGATTGAACCATCTTGATACCAATATTCAGTATAAACCCTGTGTATTTACAAATTTGAATTTTCATTCTCACACCTGAAGCCCTGAGTGTGGTGAAATCAGCAGTTTTACTCTTAGGCTTCAAGCAGACAGTCTGCTAAGAAGGAAGAGTTATTTCAGTTGCAGCGATTTGGTATTTTAAGTACTTGGACAGGCTTAAGTGCTGTTTTCAGCAGTACCACAAGTCTCTCTTGCCAAACTAACCATGATTTTCTGTTGTCAGTTTCTAAAACAAAATAGTAATTTGAAGGCTATGGAACTGGAGAGAAATTTAACTTGATTTTAGCATAGAAAAATCAGTTAAATATTCAGCAAGTAAAAAATGTGAATCATAAATTTCTTTTAAGGTCAAGGCACTAGTTACTGTTTTCCACGCAATTAACTGGAAGTAGAGACCAAGTAGAGAAATTTATTATTTAGGTTAACATTAACTTGTCATTAACTTGCCAGTGAAACTCTTTGTGCAAATTTACGCACTAAGAGATAGTCAAGCCTGGATTTAATTAATCTAAATCTGATCAGCTTATGGGGCATTTATGGTGGGGGATCATTTTGCTTGTGGGAGGTGATCATCCCTCTTCATTGATTATAGAAGAAGACTGAAAGACCAAGACTAGTCAATTGAAATCAGGCCAAGATGTTCATACACTTGTTTTAAAGTACTACAGATATTTAAATACTAGCAAATGTAAGATGTGGGACTTTACATCTGAAGATCACTTAGTTGATGAGAAAATGACAGCTTACCTAGTTTTCACTAAGGATATCAGTTCTACACTGAAAAAAAATCCCAAGTGTACTACTAAAAGCAGGTATCTCAATCAAAATACCCCATCCTTGGAGGCGTTCAAGACCATGCTGGATGAGGCTGTGAGAGACCTGATCAAGTGGAAAGCGTCTGTGCCCATGTGAGGGTGGTTGGAACTGGATGATCTTTAAGATCCCTTCCAACCCAAACCATTCTATGATTCTGTTAAAAAGGTAGAGCAAAAATTTGTAGGTTATCTTCTCCATCAGAACGACTTTCATCTGTGTTCTAGGAAGTTCTTGTACAACCCAGTGGATTTTCTTTCTCCATGCTCTAAACCAGGGAAGAGTACACCTATTGCAAATTCCCACCACCTGCCTCTGGAGGGGGAAGAATGCTTCTAGGAGTAAAGAGGCAGATGATATAGGATCATGTGACAGCAACCGCACAGCAACAGAGAATTTCCTTTACAAATGGCAATAATCCAGGGTCCACCAGCTGAACGGTCGTTAAAACTTTAAGTCACAGGAACCCAGGAACATGACTGCTGTCCTGATTTCTGCACTTACTCTTGAATCACTAAGCCTTGTTTTACTGACTGTTTTAAACTAAAAAAAAAAAAACAACCCAAATTCCTCCTTAAAGTCCAGTCCTCCTCCTTGTATGGCATTTGAAACCACATTGTGTTATGGCAAATAGTCTACATAGTTTATGGCTACTAGTGGTAATTACTATGAGCTTCTCAAATGGGATTTATCAACCAACAGAAGAGTTTTCCAAGGGATGTGGCTAGTTTTATGTTTATTGGAGTCAGGCCAAGACTTAGATGGGTTTTTTTGCCTAGGCACACTCAAGGGTGACTGTAAGTTGTTATATTTAATGAGTGAATCTGATCCAGTCTGTCATGTACAAAAGCAGAGTAGGTGACCAGAAAGACTTTCTTTTGCCTTAGACTCTACCAGTGAGAACGTTGCAAAATGAGCAGTATACGCAACCAAATTTCCTTGAGGGATCAGGGAAATTTCTGTGTGAGTTAATCAGGGGAGCAATCATGAGTTAAGGAATGTCTCTTAAGGAATGCCTCCTGCGGAGTGCAAAGGATTAGTCATTAGAAACTCCTTGGGTTAAGGACCTTCATTTTTATTCTGTATTTGTGTACACTTTGGAATGAGACACAGTAGATGCTGTGGCAAGACTAACCATTGTGGGTCTAATCAAGACATCTTTGGCAGTGGCCAGTTCTAACAGTCTTGGAGAAAGACAGAAAGGCATATATGATGTGATTATTTTCCCCGTGTATCTTCCTAGTCTCCAGCAACCTGTAGACTAAGATCTTCCTCAGCCAGAAGCATTCCATGGGCTACAGTTATTCTAGTAGACTGAATAGGATCAAGGAACATTCATATTATCATAGAACCACAGAATCGTTTGAGATGGAAGGGACATTAAAGCCCATCTAGTTCCATCCCTTGCCATGGGCAGAGTCACCTTCCACTGGATCATCTTGCTCAAAGACTCATCCAGCCTCGCCTTGAACATCTCCATAAAAGGAGCATTCATGACTCCTCTGAGAAACCTGTGCCAGTACATCATCACTTTCATAGGAAAGTATTTGTTCCTCATATCTAGTCTAAAGCTCCCCTCTTTCAGCTTAAAACCATTCCCTCTCATCCTATCCTGATAAAGAGCCCATCTCCAGCTTTCCTGTTGGCCCCCCTTAAGGAGTGAAAGGCTGCTAGAAGATCTCCCCTCAGCCTTCTCTTCTTCAGGGTGAAAATTCTCTCAGCTTGTCATCATAGGGGAGGAGCTCCAGCCCTCGGATTGTCTTCATGGCCCTCCTCTGGACTTGCTCAAACAGATCCATGTCCTTCCTCTGCTGAGGGCTCCAGAACTGAATGCAGTACTCCAAGCGAGGTCTCACAAGAGTGGAGTGGAGTAGAGGGAGAAACTCATCTCCCTCAACCTGCTGGTCAAACTTTTTATTGCTGCCCAGTATGCAATTGGCTTCCTGGACTACAAGTGTTCATAGAATCAGAATGGTTTGAGTTGGAAGTGACCTTAAAGATCATCTAATTCCAACCCCCTGCCACAGGCAGGGACACCTCCCACTACAATGGTGCCTCATGTTGAGATTCTCATCCACCAGCACCCACCATTCTCTGACTTCAACATCATATGGCACTATCTAGACATACCTGTATTATGTAGCTTCCAAAATAGGGTCTACTCCCTGCAGCCTCCAAAACTGCACAGCCACATTCAAGGCTGCCTCTTAGTAAGGATCCCTGGGGTGTGCTGACTCTCACATCTCCCCAGGATTTTTCTAAGAGAGTGCCCGATGATCCTGGCTTTAAATACACCAAAGACCATTCTAACAATTTAACAGCACAGGCAACTCTGTTGCAGTTCTCTGCATCCAAAATTTTTTTAATTTAGTAGTAAAGGCAGAGCTTTTATTTTTGGTTGTTATCAGTAAAGGTATAGGCTCAACCATCATTACACAATCATTCTTGATAATAATGAATGCATTTACAGTGACTTTAGGGTGCAAGGCCAGGAAACAGGCTTGTCTGACATATTTCCTGACTAAGATTTATAAATCCATATAACCATTTCTAGGACATCTGTAGCCTGCCCGCAGGCATCCTCTAGGCCACTCATGTTTGGGCTGTCCACCAAGCTCATCTGTCTTAATGACAGGTGTCATCAAGACTCAAATAGAACTGTAAGATGGAAATGGCATGCAAAGAAGCAAAGAAGCTTGTTTAAAATATGGTGTATACAATAAGAGAAGAAAGGTGATAATTTCCTTCCTTGGGATAGTTCATTTTTCTGGTTCCATGTTGACATATTCACCATGACACTTGGGTTTGTGCCGTGTTCAAGTATGAATAACTGCCACCAATTCCAGCCTCTCATGTGGCGCAAACTGTTGTTACCAAGTGAGCTGCACCACTTTCCACTCACCATGTGTGTGACTCACAGGCTAAAAACAAACCACAGATTTCAGGTTCAATATTCTCTGATTCCATGCCAAAACCACAATGACTCCAATGAGATTTACATAAATGAAGTAAAACTTGTGTGAACCTCAGCAAAACTTTCCATGAACCTGATCCATAAGAAGACTCATATCCAGGTGTGTTTTATGAACCTTTAAAATGCCCTGAGATCATTTGGCATGTTGCCTTACAAATGTAGTTAAATGGACTCTGTGTGCTAGCCACTTTCTTATCTAACATACACCAAATCTAATACTTTCTTATCTAACATATACCAAATGCAAACAGTTCCCTTAGCCTGAGGAGATTTTGTTCTTTCAATAATAATGTAGGAAAGTGTAATCACTTTCTAATTCTTTTGAATTTAATTCAGGGCAAAGACATTTCCAATCATCTTATTGAGTATATGCAATAGTATTTGTGAACATGATGCTTCTATTTATCCATTTACCTAGAGTACAAAGAACAGCAGACTTCCACCCTCTCCTGGAAAAAATGTGAATTTTCTTTACTTTAACAGAAATTACTGTTTCTGCAAAGAATTTTTGCAGGAAAGGTTGGGTTTTTTTCATAGGGAAATACGGTTTTCCATATGCAAATTTTGGAGCTTTTACCAATAATAGGAGAGGAAAAGATAGGATGTTTTGCATTTTCATCAATTTGCTTCTTCCTTTTGGGCCCTGAGCTGAGATTTCAAAGGATTCCGCTGCAACTCTTAATAAGGTGTTCCAGAGAGCTACTTTTACTGTGTAGAAATAAGCAACTCTTCAGCTTTCATGTTTGTACTACGGACTTTGCAAATTGAGAGTGAAACCTGAAACACAATAACAAGAAAACTCTTCAATTAAACCAGGTTTTACAGAAAAAAACATATTTCTCCCTATGCTCTGAGCCACAACATACAAATGTTTAGGCTAAGAGACACATGGAGCAGTAAAACTGTGGAGCAATGCCACGAGGATCTATAAGCTTGATCAGGAAGCAGCAGGGTTTATATACCCAGTACAGATAGTTGGAACTCATCTATGTCATGCTTCCCTCTTTCCTCAACAGCTTCCAGCTACAGTAACTTTTCACCCATGATGTAGATATTCAGCGTGGGAAGGACATCGAGTTATTGGAGCAAGTCCAGAGGAGGCCACGAAGATGATCTGAGGGCTGGAGCACCTTCCATATAAGGACAGGCTGAGAGAGTTGGGCTTGTTCAGCCTGGAGAAGAGAAGGTTGCAGGGAGACCATAGAGCAGCCACTCAGTACTGAAAAGTGGCTACAGGAAAGCTGGGGAGGGGGTCTTTATCAGGGATAGGATGAGGGGCAAGGGTTTTAAGCTGAAAGAGGGGAGCTTTGGATTAGATATTAGGGACAAATATTCTTCTGAGAGGGTGGTGAGGCACTGAAACAGCTTGTCCAGAGAAATAGTGGATGCCTCATCCATGGAGGTGTTCATGGCCAAGCTGGATGAGGCTTTGAGCAATCTGATTCTTTGTAATGTGTCCTGGCCATGGCAAGGGTGTTGGAATTGGATGATCTTTGCAGTCCATTCCAACCCAGACCATTCTGTGATTCTGTGATTCCCTATATAAAAAAAAGAGTAACTTTCAAGAATTTCTGGTCACAAGGAAAAGCTTGAACTCATGAACCGTGTCCTTCCCACTGACTCAGTCACCACAAACTAATCACAAGAACCAAATGCTTAGTAATTTTTCAAGACTTGTCAGTTTCTAAGCTAATCCTGCCCTCAGAGAGGATAAGGGTAGGCTCTTGTTGAGGGGAGGATGTTAGCTGGACTCATCATTTTCAAATGCTGATGTTGGATGGACCAGATATAATGAACCAGGTGCCAAAGGAGCAGGTGGTGGACTTGGATTTCAGTGAGCAACTGGTGAGTGTCAGGTGGGAAATACCTGCAGCAAAAAACTTCCTGAGAAGTGCCTTCCTCTCTTCTATGTCAAAATTTGCACTCTTAATGGCAATTTTCTGTTTTTCAGAACTAGAACAGTCTCAGACCTCATTTTGAGCTGACAGGGTGACTTTGTAGGGAAAAGGCCATCAAAAGCTTACATATGAAGTCAGTGTGACGTGGGCATCTCCCCAGCTGAATACAGCTTTCAGTGGAAGTCCTCAGGAAGCCTCTCATAGACTTCATCAGAAACCAGCTCATATTCCAGAGAGGTATTAACTCTGGCACCCCTCATGTGATCCCAGCAGCCTGTTTTCCAAACTGAATGAGGCTGTGAGTAAGTTTTTCTCCTGCCTTTGTCCACTTCACCTATTTCTCAAAACCTTTTCTACTTTCTTCACACCTTTTTTCCTAGTCTTTCCTCTTCCTTCCCCTTTTTCCTTGCAGTGTTTCTTTCCTTCTGCTACCCAAATGATTTCCAATGACCACTGAACTTCTGATTGTAGTATTTCTCCTGGACTGCTGAAAGTCATGTTCATCCAGATTGTTTTTAGAGCCACACTCAGAACATTCTCTTTATGCATGTGCAAAGTGTCACACATGGGGAACAGGGATCTGTAAGTATTCTAGGAAAAACTGCCAGCAGTGCAACAGCTAAACATGATCTTTGCCTGTGGTTGACTGAGAAAGTAGTCCAGTGAAACATTCCTCTTATCTTTCACATATTTTTCTTGGCTGTTTGGGTGCTTCATGGCTTGGTTTCCAGATTACAACTCCCAAAGCTATTATTTTTCATGCAGCTTTACACAGTGGCCAAACCAGAAAACTAGACAGATCATGTTTGAAGAGATCTAGAAGATACTGATGTTTTTAGATGTGTTGGTGTGACAAATCATCTCATAGTGATGCATTTCAGCATCTGGAGCAATGGACTGCCCCGTATTCTCATGGCATAAGCATTGAAAAAAGGTAGTGGTGTGTAATTTAAATTTAGTGGATTACCTACTATTGCAGGAGCCTAGGACACTGGCATCTATCCTGCTTCCTGTGTGTGGGTTTGGGGACCTGAAGTTTGATATGATGTGTAGGAGACCGTGTGAGTTGTGGTGCGTTTTGGGAGAGGGAGGAAAGTTGAATACTCTTTTCTGGATTGAATGTTTGAGTGCTACAGTTTGCAGAGGATTAGGTCCACTTCCATTCAATAGTTCCCTACTTTAACTTCAACATTAGCTCTTGCTCTGCATTCCTTCTAATGTGATGGGAGAGCCTTCTGGCTGCTCATCAAATACACACCCTTGCCATGTCCACCAGCCTCTCCACAGTTGAAAAAAGGGGTGTTCCACTGCGTAGGGCGTAGGCAAGGTTGCCCATGCTGATGTTAGAGAAAGTGAAATCCAATAACTCACTTTCTTATACCTGCCACCTTCTTTTTTTTCCACTAATTTGCTAATATGTCTGTGGGCAGGGAGTGGCAACACCCAATGATTCAACGGCTGACCAACAGATTAGCATAGCTTTAAAAACAATGCTCCCCGGAATAACCACTCTCTAATTCCTCCAGTGTAAAGTTTTGGGGAGGGAAAGGCAAACGGGTTCTTTACATGAATGAAATACAATTTTTTTTAATTGTTAAACTGAGATCCCCCAATTCAGTGCCTGGAACCCCATGGACTGAAGGTAGTATGACTACAAAACTAAAGGTCTGTTTGTGCTCCAAAGAGTTGTAAATATGATTGAAAGACAAAAGAGAACAGATGAAAGAGCAATGAGTCAGCATGATAGACGATGAACTCAACCGGTTAGCCTTTTCTTGAACATGTCTGTTACAAGCTTTTCCTGTTTCTTTCTTGCATCTCTGTACTTCTTTGGGAGGTGGATTAGCTGATGGACTTGTGATCTCAACTACGTCTTGCTTTATTTCCCCATTCTGTCTTTCTCTCCCTGACTCTCAAATGTCTTCAGTTGGCTGGTAGCCAGCAGAGGGAAAAAGAAAAAATGTATCTCCTGATACTTTACCTTCATCAGAAACTGGGATCTATATTCAGCCTCTGAGGTGAGTAACATTTAGGAAGGTTCATTCATCTATGGGAAGACACAGAGGACAGTGTGTTCTACATAAGAAGCAAAGACATTCCTTATTTTTGAGACAGGATCTTTGTCTTTTGTTTAGGTGTTGATGACACTTCATTATTAATTGTGTTACAGTAGCACCTAGAGGTCCTTGGTGAGATCACACTTCGTGCTAGGTATTGAATAGCAACAATCCATCCGCCAATGGATTGCACCCAAACTGACAAAAGAGACATAGTTCAGAAGAGAGGGCATCCTCTCATTTCCACCCTGCACATGGTGAGCCTTACAGTAATGTCTATGAAACAATTTTAGTAGAAAGAACATTAAGAAATTTTTGAACCAGCCCATACGTGATGTATCCTATTTTGACCAGGAGTCAATGAAGCAGGGAAGTAAGCAAAGGTTTTACTGCTTTAAAAAAAATCACAATTTCTTCATCAAAATTATGAAGACTTCAATGAAACATGAAGGCATTGCTGACATTTCCTTGGAAAAGTCTCTGCATAAAGGTTTAAAGCACAGCAAACTGCATCTTTTTTTCACAAGGCAGCACACAATCTTGAAGGCATCATTGTTCTTTGTGGGCCAGAAGTTGGTTGATACAGACAAAAAATACTTCAACAGAGGCAAATATTGGCAAGAAATTTCTGCTTTCTGGTCCAGAACTTCACTCACAGCGTCCGTAACTCTTCTGGCTCATGACCCAGAGTTTGAAGATGTCAATAAGTTTCTCTCTATTGATTACAGTGAGATTTGGATCAGGTCTAACAGTAAGACTGAGTATTTAATTTTCAGGGATTACACAATAAAACTTTAATGGGAGTCTATCTCAGCACACTGAGTATAAACTAGTGATTGTTCACTGTAAATTTTGCTTGGTGGATTTTTTCTCTGAATTTCAAGCGATTAACTGTGAGAAACCCTTCACGTGAGTTCATATAATAGCATGATTACATTGAGAAAATTCAAAGGACCACTTGAATGGGGACAGAGTGATCCTGATGAACTGTTTCCTAACTCACCAAAGGTCTTTATCTTAAGTTGTTCATTTTATTCTATTTTATTATTGACTGTTCACTTATCATAGATTATAATGTTCCTGAAGCTGCCAGGTTTTGGGATTCAGTTTGCAAACGAAGACAGTTTTCTGTCTCTGTGTGAATATTCTAGATGTTTCAGGTGATATCAGGTGGGACACAGTCTTGTATTCTGCTGACTATCCTTACACGATACCCTAGAACACCTCAGATTGCTCTAGGTATCTACATTCAGACAACTACAATGAAATAATTTAGTTTCTCTCTAGTAAGTGAAAGAAGCAAGTGTGTCTGATGGAGGATTTACCACCTGTAGCAAGTGACTTTCCTGGGGTGGAATTACCTATCCCCCAGAAATATTGATTGTCCTCTACCAATATTCAAGAAGCCTAGATTGTAAAAGATGAGTTAGTTAAGTGTGATGAGTTAGTGGAGAAAAAATAGGGCAGGGCATTCCCTTTTCCACCACAAGTCCTTCAGGTGATCACTGGTTTTCAAGTATTCACAGTCAGTTGCCTCTGGGGTTTGTGGCTACTTTGGGCTAGGATGTGAATACTGTTTTGTAATACAGTATGCTGGCGTTAGTACTCAAGGATCTTGCTGTAGCAGCCTGAGGGAAGTGGGGAATCTGTTTACCAGAAGGACTTCCTTACAGGCTACTGCTCGGAAGAGATAACGATGTCTCTCAGCAATCAAAGAATACTTAAATGTCAAAAAAAATCTGTGCTGACCAACCAGTAACCACCATTTTATTTCACCGGGGTATTTTCAGATCTAACACCCACCTTAAAAGAAAGCACTAAATACCTGAGTTTTTATTGCTGCTTTAGAATGAAATACATCCCATCCTACTGGCATTTATTTTTCTCCAATGATTGTGACAGCTAAGGCAGATAAGATCATCTGCATTGGCAGTCAGGCAAATTCCCCGGAGACTGGAAAACAGGTAACATTGCACCCATTTTTAAAAAGAGTAGAAGGGAGGACCCTGGGAATTACTGACCTGTGTGTTGGGAATGATAAGGAACAGATCCTCCTGGAAGCCATGCTAAGGTACTTGGAGGTCAGGGAGGTGATTCAAGACAGCCAGCAAGGCTTCACCAAGGGCAAGTCCAGCCTAATCAACCTAGTGGCCTTGTATAGTTGAGTGATTACATCAGTGGACAAGGGAGGAGCTACGGACTATCTGGACTTCTGTAAGGCCTTTGACATGGTCCCTCACAACATCCTTCTCTCTAGATTGGCATGTATGGGTTTGAAGTGTATACTGTTCAGTGGATCAGGAATTGGTTGGACGGTTGCACCCAGAAGGTAGTGGTCAATGGCTCAGTGTCCCAGTGGAGATCCATGAAAAGTGCTGTCCCTCAGGGATCTGTACACGAATTGATACTGTTTAACATCGTCATCAATGACATAGACAGTAGGATCAAGTGCATCCTCAGCAAGTTTTCAGATGACACCAAGTTAAGTGGTGCAGCTGATGCTCCCAAGGAACAAGATGCCATCCAGACGAACCTCAACAAGCTTGAGAAGAGGACCCACATGAACCTCTTCAGGTTCAACAAAGCCAAGTGCAAAGTTCTGCACCTAGTCAGAGCAACCCCTGGTATCAATATAGACTGGAGGATGAAGGGATTGAGAGCAGACCTGCCAAGGGCTTGACGATGCTGGTGGATGAATACCTGGACATGAGCCAACCAATGGTATCCTGGGCTGCATCAAAAGCATTGTGGCCAAGATGTTGAGGAACATAACTCTGTCTCTCTACCCTGCTCTAGTGAGACCTCATCCGGTGGCCTGCATCCAGTTCTGAAGTCCTCAGCACAGGAGGGACATGGACCTGTTGGAGCAGGTCCAGAGGAGGCCATGAAAATGATCAGAGGGATGGAACACCTCTGCTATGAAGACAGGCTGAGAGAATCGTGGTTGTTCAGCCTGGAAAAGAGAAGGCTCCAGGGTGACCTTATTGCAGAAGGATTATAAGAAAGAGAGAAGGTGGGGAGACATTTTAGTAGGATCTGTAGCAATAGGACAAGGAGTAATGGTTTGGAACTAAAGAGGAGAGATTTAGACTAGATATAAAGAAGAAATTTTTCATGCTGAGGGTGGTGAAATAACCTGTTTGCTGTGCTGAGCAAACTGAGATAAACCATTATCCCACTCCACAGGGCAGGTAGTGCCCTGACCGAATGGATGTTGCATTAAAACAAATCAACATAAGAAAATTTATTTATTTAACGCTTAGGAAATATTTAGTTTTATTTAAAACTAGCAAAATGTTTCTAATAATGAAGAATTACAAAATGCTGATTTCCCAAATGTAGATGCATTTCTACAATTATTAATTTAAAGAGATTAATCCTGCAGGATATTAGGAAGAAAAGCTATCATAGAATCATAGAATGGCTTGGAAAGGACATTAAAGCCCATCCAGTTCCAACACTCCTGCCACAGGCAAGGGCACCTTCCACTCGATCAGGTTGTTCAAAGCTTCATCCAACCTGGTCTTGAACACCTCCATCAATGGGGCATTCACAACTATGTTATATATAAACACTGCTAAAGAGTTGATGATGTCAGAAATACTACGTGACAGACCCTTTAGTTTAAGTCACGTAACACAAGTGTATTCCATAAGAAAGGATTTGGTTTGTACAGTATATATAAATTAAATAACTCATCTAGCTCCGGTCCTTTGATTCCTGAAGCTGTGTCATTGACACCATCTATTTTCTGCACATACAACACGGCGGTGATGAGTGTGATTGATGTATCTATATACAGACACAGTAACATGTGAGGAAATGTCCTGGGAGAAAAACAGCTTTCACTGAAAATATGTCCTTTGCAAATAAGAATAGTTCCTAAACTTCGTTTTACATTAAGATCAGAAAGGATTTCACATCTATTTTTCTTTCTTCTGTCCTACTTTCCTTTTTTCTCTTTCTCCTTTTATACTCTTACCTTTTTATGTACTTGTATGAGGACACAGTGAAAGATATCACAAAAGGAATAAAAAAAAAAGAAAACAAACAAAAAAACGATTAGGAAAATAAAGAAGGAAAAGAAATATACAGGTGGCAAAACCCTACTCAACATATTGTTATTTATTAAATTATAGGTTTTCTATAAGCTTTTTGAGTGAGCTAGAAAGATGTTTCCTTTAGAAATATATGGACTAAATGTGGTTTTATTGACAAAGGACAAGCAGTGGACATAGACTGAGATATGTGGGTTATTTTCTGTTTCTATTTCATGGTGCTTATCACATCGACTCAGAAGTTTCTTTGCTTTACACACAGTGGTGCTTAATGTGAGCTTTAGAGAGCAGAGTCTTACTTACTGGGGAGGGGGGTATAGCACCAAACTCAATGGGCCTCATGTTCCAAGCATTGTCATAGTGCAAACAATAAAGTACAATGGGAAGATGAATGGATTTTAGCATCTTCGCACTGAGAAGTCAATGGTCTATGCTTTATAGATTTATAGTGTGATTCTGACTGTCTCTGTCTTGTTCTTTCACCTTCCACGTTTTTGCCCTCCTCTTATTTGCACAACATTCAGCACCATTATCTTAGTGTCTCTCAAAGTCCTAGTGGTGCTAACTAATCTCAGAAAAGCCCAAAGGTATTTCCCAGACTAAGGGCTTGGACTCTGAAAGGGGTCTGATTCTTCATTCCTTTGCTACAGCAATACTTAGAAAATGAGGTCCTTTCTTCATGCTCTGTTATGCCAGGCACATGTGACAACTGCAGAAATATCATCACAGCTCCCGTGAGAGCTGCTCTCTTCCATACTCAGTTCCTAGTTAAAGGGCTGATGATTAAGTGATACAGTGAGGTCAGGGTGGTCCTTACGGGTGAGACAGTGCTCAGCACACCACAAGCAATAGCTAATATCTTGGTAGCTTATTGTATGGTAACTTCTCATTGGTAAGTATCCATATGCTCTAAAGATATTCTGATACAGCAGTCTGAGGAGGAAGAGACATCCTAGATGGATTGTGGAGAACTCTGGTAGGACAAAACTGCCAGATGCTGGCTACTCTACAGTCTTCTCAGACAGCAAGAAAGCCCTCTAAGTCCTTTAGAAGACATCAAGTTTAACCTCAGTGTCACAAATAAGGGACTGCAGAAGCAAGATGTAAGAGGGATCAAGGCTTTGTCTAGTCTTTGTCTAGACAAATAGACTTTGTCTAGTCTATTTTCTAGACAAATAGAATTTGTCTATTCCTCAATTTGAGGAATTTGAGTCTTCTAGACTCTTTGTCTAGAAAAGTCTTGTGTCTTCCTCAACACAAGACTCATTCCTGCTCCTTTAGATCGTAAATAAATGATGCATTTGGGTAAAATCATAGAGTCATAGAATCATTAAGGTTGGAAAAGACCTCTAAGATCATGCAGTCCAACTGTCAGCCCACCACCACTGTGCCTACTAAACCATGTCATGAAGAGCCACAGCTACACATTTTCTGAGCACCTCCAGGGATGGGGACTCCACCACTGCCCTGGGCAGCCTCTGCCAGTGCTTCACCACTCTTTTGGTAAAGAAATATTTCCTAATGTCCAATCTAAACCTGCTGTCTTACAACTTGATGCCATTTGCCTCAAGTTACTTGGGAGAAGAGACCGACACCCACCTCACTACAACTTCCTTTCAGGTGTTTGGAGAGGGTGATGAGGTGTCCCCTCAGCTTCTTTTTCTCTAGACTAAACAGCCCCAGTTTCCCACAAGAAGTTACATTCTTCGACATCTAACTCTGCTCCCTGTTACTAGCTGCAGCTGATACAAAGGACTAGATGTGTAATTCAGAAACATATTATATGATGAAGATGAAGAAGCAGTGTGCAAGCCTTGGTTCTTGTGGATAAACAGAGTCCTTCACAGACACACTGTCACACACTGTCTAGCATTGAGGTAATTATTGAGGTAATATTTGGGACAGCATATCAAGTATTACTAGGGGGGAAAAAGTTCTTGTCCCTGCCTGAGCAGAAGAAGGAAGAGAACAAATGATCAGTCTGGAATGAGACACTTACCAGCTAATAATTGCTGTCCCATACAGGAATTAGAAGAATTAGAGTATAATTCTCTGTAACAGAAACTGAAAAGCCTTCAGTTGTACCCCCTTCCTCACTACCGCATTTATTATGCTTAAATCTTACCCAGAGAATGTAAGAACTTGTAATAAATGACGTATCTCCCCCCTTAGGCAATCTCTCCCACCCCTTCCGTATCATAGGAGATCTGATTAAAACATAGCAGGGTTTCTCATCAATGGTCGAATACTGCAACAGGTCCAGCCAACAGGCTTTGGTACATTCTCCAGAATGATGGTGTTTTTTATTTTAGCTGACAACTAAATGTCAGTTGATTCTGGGCCTGAAAGAGTCTAGCTCTGCTCTATCAGCTCATGGTGATTGACTTGCTTTTCTCTTTCTAGATCGACAGCATGCAGGCTCTGCTTCACTGTCCGAGCATGCTGGTGTGTGTCGGCCGGGAGCCATTTAAACCTGTGTTGATGGAGAATTTGAGGAAACACTCAGTGGAGAAGTTGCCTGACCTGGCTCCCCGTTCCAACGGCAACAATGCCAATGGAAACAATGAAAGTAAGAAAAACTCTGGGGCACATTGCACAGTCGCCTCCAGGCCTGTGTCCCGTAACATGGAAATTACAGACATCTATTGTGCAGCCTCAATGTGTAGATTTCATGTGGAAAATGGACTTCCCTCTTTCTGCCTCCCAGGCCTTTCCATCCTCCCCTTCTTTTTCTCTGGTTTCCTTCTAGGATTTCCTCCCTTCACCCTCCAGTCTTTCTTTTACATGTTCCTTGTGTCTGGCTGACTTCCCTTCCTCTTTTATATCTCTGTATCTCCTTTTCCTTCCAGAACTCCCTCCTTTCCTGTGTCTGCCTCTGAGACTCCCTAAACCCTTGAGATTTCCCACGGATTCTCTATTCCTTTTCTCTGTCTGTCATATAATGCCCGCACTTGTGCATTTGCCCGCATCAGAGGATGCCCTGGTTTTGTCCTGCAGGTTACAGCTGCAGTTCCAGTTGGAAACAAAACACCTTTTTATGGAAAGGTTATGTTCAGGAAGGAGTATATTACAGGTTACTCAGGATGATATTTCTTAGGCACTTCATCAGGAGTTATTTAAGGTCACAGGTAATTAAACCAGACACTTTTGGTAGACTGTGAAAAGAAACTTCCCATTTCCAGGGGGCAATTCATCTCACTTATATCAGGGACTTGATTTAGGATGAAATTGTGTGCTCTGGCGGTGCACCTCCTCCTCTCCACTGTCAATACCAGGAGCCAGGAAAGATTCACTCGTGTGTAGACAACTAGGTGTAGAAACTTAAGGACACTCATTGCCTGAGACACCAAAAATGAGAGGGAGCAGTGGGAATGAACTGAAGCTTTTTGTCTATTAAAAGAAACAGCAAACGTGTCAGTTCAGCTGCATAAGGTTGATTAGATAGAAGCTATTTCATGTGTTATTGATCTTGATTCACATGCTCTGTGTTCAATAGTTTCTTCCTAAAATGCCTCCCATTCACCTGCATGTCCATTTGCTTTGAGGCATGTGGTTGTCTAGATATATCAAAGTAAACTTTGAACTAACATATGTATTGTGAACAAGATAGATTCATATCTTGCAAGACAGCATGATAGCAATGTACTCCGCTTGAAATGAAAGGTCTACGACCTCTATAAATCTATGCATGTCACTCCATTGGGCCATAGATATGTGCTTTGGATTACAATTCTTATAATTCCCTTTCTATCACTAAGTTCCTCTGTAACTACCACCATCTCTCTTTGTAACAATCTCCAGCTTACAATTCATTTTGCCTTTATGTTTTAATGAGCATTATAATTATTTATGGTGGTACATCCCAGGGACTGAATGCTGTTGTGCCCTACATGGCCACATGTGTGTTTCCTGGCATGTGAGTCCAGAAATAGATGATGGACACTAAATGTGTGACACTTGACCTCTGCCTAAGGAAGAAGGTTACTTTTCCCTTAACTAAGTAAGAAGAATGAAAACGTGCAGTTAAATAAAACTATATATTTGCAATGTGATAAAATACAGAAAATTTGAGAGAAAGTTGCTTTGTGTATATGTATTTCCTTTTCTTCCTGGCATGCACATAATACAACAGAAAAAGTGTGTTAGAATTTCGATTAAAAAAATAATAGAATTAAGGTATAGAAGATTTTAACACAGGCTATTCATTCAAAACAACATTTATGGCCCTAAGTCAAAACTAAATTTTCAAATTATGCCAACTGACATAGGCTAAGGTTTAAAGTAATAATATCAGTATTCATTAATGTGAGGGTTTGATCTATATATATTGTGTCAACTTTATATGAGTTAATATTTCTTTCCATCTTTCTTTTCTTTACTAATTTCAAACTCCAGTGGACTTTGGACTGAAAGCCAGAAAAAGTGTTATCCATCCACGGTCAGCATCAAGTAATAGGTCCATGAGATTTTCTTTATCATCAGAAAAGTCTTATCCTAATGGTCTTGCTGCCTCTCCAGATAACGGCGCACCTTTCTCAAACAGTTGTTCACATCCAAAACCTGGGGACCTGGCCCATTCTTTGGTCAATGATGACATAGAAAAACGGGTACACGTGAACAAGGATGGTAGCTTGTCCGTTGAGATGAAAGTCCGCTTCCGCCTGTTAAATGATGAGACTTTGCAGTGGTCTACCCAGATCAAAAAGTCCAATCTGATGAACCAGATGCCTTGTGAAGCTTTAGGCGCAGAGGAAGACAGTGGAGTAGACCCCATACAGAAAATGAACCCAGAAGCCAGCTCAGAGGCAGATGAGTCATTATATCCCGGTGACATTGATTCTTACATGTCAAAACTTGAGGAATCAGAATGTGATGAGGCTCATTGTCATAGCTGCGGCAAGAAACATCAGGACTATGACATCTGGAAGAACCCCATGCACACCTCCCAGAGGGAAGAGCCCAGTGTACGAAGCACCTGGCACACACGATCATCATGTTCCAGCACATCTTCCCGGAGGAGAGTAGTCCACAAAAAAATGGCTTCTGTGGATAGCCTCCACACCACATCCAGTGAAGAATATTCTGAGCACATTGTTCAAGAGTCCTCATCCTACTCAGAGACTATACAGAACAGAGTGTCGTATCGATCTGTTAAAAAGTGTATGTGTCGAAGTGATTTGTCTACAGGTGCTTCCAATGGAGAAGACCAGCAAGAGTACACTCGGACAAGCACGAGCCATAGTAAGAGACCTTCATCCTTGGGTTTAATGTCACATTCAAGCTGTGAAAACAACCTGGATACTCAAGATGCCCCTGAAGACCATGAGGCCAGCAAAACAAGTTCACAAAATGAACAAGAAAATTGCTTTGAAGTTTCCTCTGTGAAGTGCTTAAAGGATGATGTGGAAGAGCTGGAAAGCAGCAGAGCTGGGAGTGCCATGTCAAGGTCCTCTCTGCAGTCCAGACAGAGCAAGAAGAATGGAAGTGAGGAAACTAATAGCGGGCGTAGGAGCATGTCCTCCTCCAGCCTCCAGAAGGCAAATCAAGAAGATAACACTAGGTGCTCCACTTCTACCAACAGTGCGCACAGTAAGTCTAGTAACTGTACTACACCAAAAGCAAGGAGTGAACAGAATGACCACTCTGATGACAATGCAGTGGTCTCCTCCTTCTCCAGTGAGTCATGCCCTAAGAAAGAGGCTGAAGAGGTTGAAGTAGAACAAGAAGAAAGTGAAATAAATGAAGTCAGCTCAGTGTCAGCAAAAACAAAGCCCAGCCAATCAGTTAGAGGTGAGAGCAGTGAAGGTGAACGATGCTCTACACAAGGAACTTCCCGTTCCAGAGCTAGTGACAAGAATAGCAAGAGAAGGGACAGTGATGAGATCATTCTGTGCAGTGCCTCTTGCTCTTCCAGGGGATCCAAAAAGAGCAAACACAGCCATGTTCATTTGGATGCAAAGTCCGAAATATCCGTGTCTTCACTTGAATCCACTCCAATTAAAAAGAAGAATTCCCTCCATGCAGATGATCTGAGATCAAGCAGCAGGGCATCTAATTACTCCAAAAGTTCATGTGAAATCAAGAAAAAATCTGTTGGAGACCCCACGTCTCATAACTCAGGATCTTTTCAATCAAATATTTCGTCTACTAGTGAAGCAGAGGCAATTGCAGGTTTCACTGAAGAGAAAAGCTTGAAAAGTACCACCAATGGCTATAGTGAATCTTCAAAAGGCTCAAAGAAGAGAAATCATAGAGAAGAAACTAGCAAGCCATCATCCGTCTGCTCAAGTGTTTCAAGCCCTAATGGAAAAGCTGGAGAAGGTCATTCCAAGATTAATTCAGAGACCCCTTCTTCAAGACAAGGAAGTATGAGTGAAAGTGTATGTTCAAAAGGAGACCACTCAGCTGAGACTGGGATTAGGAATGGAAATCCTGCAAGTGTCTCTTCAAGAGTCTCCTCGAAGTCTGAAGTAAAAGATAAATGCTTGTTGACCCAGATATCCCAGGGAAGTGATGACCGGCGTTCACAATCAAACATATCTCAGTCTTCAAAATCAAGGCGGATTAAAGCTAGAAATCTTCATGTGAAGATGTCAGACTCTAGCCAGGCATCATTGCCTGACACTCTGTCAGTACGTAGTCTGCATTGCCCTGCTCCTCCAAAAGGGAAACCAAAAAGCAGAAAAATACAGACAACCATGTTGAAAAATTCCTCCATTAGCAGCATGGGTACTGAATCAGTGTTGACCACAGGAAAAGAGGCAAAAGAAATCATAGATTCCTCCAAAGCAACTTCTTATGGGTCTAAATCAGCTGCAACCGAAGTAAATGATCAGAAGAATAAAGAGATTGATGACGCTTGCAACACAAATGTGGAGGAAGAGTTAGAAGGCACAGGCACACAGGAAAAAGGGAGTGATTTGATGCCATCTACTCTACCAAATACATCTCCAGAAGAAGTTGTGCAAGAATGGCTAAGTAAAATCCCTGCAGAAACACTGCTTATGAAATACGAAATGGAGGATGACGCAGAAGAAGAATGTGCAGAGGCAACCGCAGAGGTATCATGCTGTACAAACGCTGAGGAAATCTCAGAGGATGAAAAAGCTGAGCAAAAGAATGTGGAGGAGGCTGAAAATGAGGCAAAGGATGAAGCAGGAAAAGAAACAGCAGAAGACGCTTCTGTCAATGAAGAGACTGAAGAATGTACGAATCAGGAACAAGTCTATGAGGCTGTGTCTGAAGCTGCCAAGGCTGACCAGGCAGAATGCAGCCAGTCAGTTACCTCCAGCCAAAATAACAACAGAAGAGACCTGCCAACCTCTGTCCAGACTTCTGTCCAGATCATGAAGGCCTTGCTTAGTTCGAAACATGAAACAAAATTTGACCGATCAAACAGTTTGCCTGAAGTGTCCCCCACTATGGGGAGAAAATTAAGTAACTCTGCCAACATTTTGATTACTTGTCTTGCCAGTCTCCAGCTCCTTGATGAAGGGTCAGATGATCCCTCAGATAAATCAAAACGTTTGAATAAGCCAAGGTATATGGAGCTGCTAAATATTTTTCAAGCCCTGTGGTTTGGATGCACAGCTGAAAAAAGTGGTCCAATTTTAGGTCAAGAGGCAAGTGAGAAGGTAAAACCAGCCTCTGGGTTTAAAGCCCCAAAATCTATGGATTACGACTTCACTCCCATGTCCTCCTCTGGGGTTGACGTTAGCAGTGGTTCTGGTGGCTCAGGAGAAGAGAGTGCAGCCGGTGCCAGGGACTGCACTTTAGTGGCACAGAAAACTGCTGAATTCAAATCACCTGGACAAGTGGGAAATGTAGAGACTGGTACTGAACTAACTGAAGATAAGGAGCAAATTAAAGAGGAAGAACAGTCATCCCGACCTTCGACTGCCACCTCAAAATCAAAAGGTGAAGAAAAAGTACAGTCTACTAGAGAGGAATCTCCAATTCAGGAGGCAGAAGGAAATGAGGATCAGTGCAGTGACTGTGGAAATGGTCAAGAGGAAGGTGAAGAAAATGAAAATGAAGAAAATAGCAAATTAACTGAACAAGAAGAAACTGAAGCTGTAAATGATGAACTCACAAAAGAAAATCTTAATGAGAAAGCCGATCAGATAACCTCTACTGATGCTACAAATGTCAATGATGCCGATTGTGGGACAGAACTGAAAGCTGATTTGGAAGAGCAACTTGAAAAACAGTCACCAAATGACCCAAAGCCCAATGTCAATGTGGCCACCAGTGTAGGCACATCCCTTGTCCAGACAAACTCAGTGGATCCAGATCCAATATGGGTCCTGAGACTCCTCAAGAAAATCGAGAAAGAGTTCATGACTCACTATGTCAGTGCCATGAATGAGTTCAAAATCAGATGGAACCTGCAGAATAATCAGCAGATGGATGAAATGATACTGGAGCTGAAGGAGGAAGTGAGCAAAAGGATACAAAAAAGCATAGAGAAGGAGATGAGGAAGATCAAAACTAGAGCAGGGAAGAAGATTCCAAGACCTCCAGATGAACCACTGAAGCGTGAGTCAACCCTCCAAACTGAGCAGAGGAGACGACGATTGCAGACTATGCGTAAAAAGTCACTCTTTAGCGACAAGAATGGAACTCAGAGTAGGCTAGAGGACACAACAGAATTCTCATTTGAAATAGAGGAAGACACAGCATTTAGTGCAGCTTTTGAGGCCAGTATCAGTAAACAAACAAGTGAGGAGGAATACTGCCCGTGTGACTCTTGTGTGAGGAAAAAAATGGCTTCCAAGCCCACAAGAAACCCAGTGGTGGCCACAAATGCCCCAGTCATGAAAGCATTTGATTTACAGCAAATCCTGAGGTTGAAGAAAAATGATGAAGAGGCCTGTGTCTCAGAAGCAGCCCAGGACATCAAAACAACTCCCAGCAGTTCTGTGAAAGAAGCAGCAGAAAATGGCCATCCAAATGAGGAGAATGAGGAAGGTGAATTCCAGCCAAGTGAAACTGAAATGGAAGGCAATGAAGAAAAGGAGCCAGAATTAAATGAAGTGGGCAGCTCAATGTTGAATGAAGATGGAGAAGGACATGAAATATCAGAGAGTCAAAACTGTGACACAGAGGATGAAGTTAAAGATGAAGAAGCTGAAGAAGTGGGGGAAGATTTGAAAGAGAGACAAGAAGAAGAAGAAGCAAAAGAGGAGGAAGAAGAGAAAGAGGAAGAAGAAATCACGACAGCAGCTGAAGAGGAGGAAACAAAAGAGGAAGCAGAGGGAGAAACAGAAGAGAAAGATGATGAGGAAGTAAAAGAGGAAGCAGAAGAAGAAACAAAGGAAGAGGAAGTAAAAGAGGAGGAAGAGAAGGAGGAGGAGGAAGAAACAAAAGACGAGGAAGAGGGGGAAACAAAAGAGGAGGAGGAGGAAGTGGATGAGAAGGAGGAAGATGCAAAAGAGGAGCAAGAGGAAGAAGTGCAAGAAGAGGAAGAAGTAACAAAGGAGGAAGAAGAAGCTAAAGAAGGTGAGGAAGAAACAAAAGAGGAGGATCAGGAAATGGAAGAAGAGGAAGAAAACCCAAAAGAGGAGGAGAAAGAAGCAGAGGAAGGGGAGGAGGAAGCAAACAAGGAAGAGGAAGAACAGGAAGAGAAAAGTCAAAATGAAGAGGAGGAAGCTGAAGAGAAGTCCATAGCTGCAGATGAAGCTGACAATGAAGCTGAAGAAGCAGAGGAGCCAGAGGGTGAGGATATTGAGGCTGATGATGAAGAAGAGACATCTGAATGCAGAGGAGATGCTGATGGCTGTGGAACTGACAACAATCCTGAAGGAGATACTGCAGAAGGAAATGAAGAAGCTGAGCAAGATGAAGCTGAGGCAGTGGAAGGTGCAAATCCAGAGTCAGAACAGGAGGCATATTCAGTTGAGGAGGAAAACAACAGTGAAAGAGATGAAAAAAATGATGAGCAAAATGAGGAATCTACCAATGATGACCCTCACAAGGCACATGAAAAACATGAAACTCTGAACAAAGCAGCCGCCTTCTCTTGTTACTCTTCTGTGGGAAACTTCTCACAGGAATCCCAGAAAGGATCTGAAGATGAAGGTGATGAGGAATGCAAAGATGACAATAACCCCACGAATAACCACACTGATGGAGAGGTTCGCAATGATGAGAGCAGCAAACCCTCACAGATGTATCCTGACAGCGAGGAAGAAGAAGAGGACAAAGGTTCTTCGTGCACTGATCCTTTGGGAGATGAGGACCAAGCAGATGCTGCAGATGCAGATCCAAAGGAGGCAGAACACACTGATGAAGTCCAGGCTTCTAAAAAGAAAGAAAACTCTGATGAGATTGATCAGGAAGATCTGGACTTCTAGAACTGCTTATCAAAAACTGCTTTTTTTTCTTTTTTTTTTTTTAAGTATATTTTCATTACATATTGCAGTTTCTTCAGTGAGTCGAGCCATCATAACTGGCTTTTCTTCTGACTTAAGTATGATAAACTTGATCTTGAATCCTGTAAGTAACATTGCAATTACCTGCCCTCATTTCTAGAGGGCTAGTAAACTCATTAAGATTTAGCGGCTTCTATAGAAAAGTGGTACAAAGAAAGGGAAGGCTGTTGTAATTGTGATACTTTCTTGCTCTCACTCTTTAAGCTATTCTATTTGCTGCTTGAGTGGTCTGTGGCTCTGCTGGGCATCATCTCTGAATGACTTCAGGATGCCTTTTGTCTGTTGCATGCCATTTTCCTGGAAAGATTGCCAATCCACAGAAACATGAAAAAATCTGGATTCATTGCCAAAGTCTGGTCAGAGCCCACAGAGATGTATATTCATTTTCTCCCTACCCTACCCCACCCCACATGCTTTGTACCCAGCAAAGTGGTCTGAGATATGAAAGTCTTTCCCTGAATGTGATGGGTTGACCTTGGCTGCATGTCAGGTGCTCACCAAGCTGTTCTGTCGCTCCCCTCCTCAGCAGAACAGGGAGGGGAGAACATAAGATGGAAAAAACCCACCTTGTTGGACAAGATAAATGCAGTTTAATAAAGCAAAACCAAAGGAAAATGAAAGATTCATTTGCTACTTCCTGTCAGCAGCTGATGTCCAGCCGCTTCCTTGGAAGTATGGCATCGGTACACATAGAGGTTGCTCCAGAAGGCAAAAGTTGTAATAACAAATGCCCCTCCCGCCCTTTCTCCTAGCTTTTATTGCTGAGCAGACATCATGTGATGCTACCAACACCTTTCTGGTTACCAATACAAAGGACAACACTATGAGGGGTACTATGGGGAAAATTAACACTATCTCAGCCAGACTCAATGCAATCTCCACTCACTATTTCATAGCATCTGCATCATACTCAGGTCCTACATAATTTAATACACACACACACACAGAGAGACAGATATATACACATATTAACCACCATGTTGTATTTAATTCTCATTATTGATTTTTTAAAAACAATTGCAACTTAAACCATCTTTATACCCAACATACAGACTTATACATTCTCATTAACTACTATCTCCTGTCCTTTAATAGATATTACTCTCCCATTCTCTGGGCTTCCTCCACTCCTCCACATGTTTGTAAGAACAGGCTATGACTTGGACCCCATCTGTCAGGATGGATGTTCAGGTCAGGATAAGTATGTTTGGTTCAGGTCATCCATTGTTGCACTCATCTGATTGCTTGCGAAACAGTTCAGGTCATTCCTGTTATATTACTTCTTACGACATACAACTCACATCACAGCTTATTTTTCCACTGAAGTTTCTATCTCCTTGAGGTGCACACTGGGTCTCCCCATCCTTCTGCACTACCCACAAGGTACATCCAGGTCCTTCAGAAAAGAAATGTGTTTGCCTTTTCCCATGGGAGGAGAAATCCACACCACCTCCCCCAGCCATTTCCCTGCGTGCACAATGAGGCCCTTCTCTCTTCCCATGGTATGTAGGGGGGTTGTTTGGACAGGACCAGGACAGTTAGCAGATCCCCAGGTGTTAGCCAGCCAGATGGTTTCTGCTAAGTTTGCATCCCAGTGCTTCAATGCCCCATTGCTCAAAGCTCTTGACATAGTCTTTAACAGTCCATTGTATTTATCAATTTTTCAAGGGCCTTGTGGATGTTACGAGGTGTGAAATATCCACCCAATACCATGTTCCTTTGTCCAGGAGTTTATGAGGTTATTTTGGAAATGAGTCCCATTTTCTGATTCAGTTCCTTCAGGGATACCATGTCACCACAAAACTTGCCTTTCAAGGCCTAAGATGTTGTTCAGGGGACAGACATGGTTTACAGGATGCGTTTCTAGCAAAAGAGTAGATGCTTCCACCATGGTGAGTACATAGCACTTGCCTTGATGTGTCAATTTGCTGGGGCTCACCATATCAAAAATCCAGCCACTACACTCTATTCTAGGTATATTTCACTCATGTGGCTTGCTTGATTGCTGCACATTTCAAATTCATGAGTGACCTGTGTGATAGCATCCACGGTCCACCCCTTGATCACGAGCCCACAATCATTTAGATTATCATTATCATTTAGGTTGGAGAAGACCTTTAAGATCATTGAGTCCAACTGTAAACCTCACACTGCCAAGTTCACCACTAAACCATGTCCCTAAGCACCATATCTACATGTCTTTTAAATGCCCCCAGGGATGGAGACTTCACCACTTCCCTGGGCAGCCTCTTCCAATGTTTGACAGCACTTTCAGTGAAGCAATTTTTCCTGATATCCAGTCTAAACCTCCTCTGGTGCAACTTGTGGCTATTTCTTCTTGTCCTGTTTCTTGTTACTTAGGAGAAAAGACCAGCATCCACCTCACCACAACCTCCTTTCAGGGAGCTCCCCTCAGCCTCCTCTTTTCCAGACCTAAATAGCCCCAGTTCCTTTAGCTGCTCCCCATAACCCCTTGTGCTCCAGACCCTTCCACAGCTCTGTTGCCCTTCTCTGGACACGCTCTGACACCTCAATATCCTCCTTGTACTGAAGGACACAAAACTGAACCCAGGATTCAAGGCGTGGCCTCAGCAGCACCCGGTTCGCAATCCCTTCCCTGCTCCTGCTGGTCACCCCATGTCTGATCCACGTCAGGATGCTGTTTGCCTTCTTGGCCACCTGGGCCACTGCTGGCTCACGTTCAGCTGACAATCAACTAGCACCCCCAGGTCCTTTCCTGCCAGGCAGCTTTCCAGCCACACTTCCCCAAGCCTGGAGCGCTGCATGGGGTTTCTGTGACCCAATGCTGAGCCTTGCTGCACCCCATCCCATTGGCCTTGGCCCATCAATCCAGCCTGTCCAGACTCCTCTGTAGAGCCTTACTTCTCTCAAGCAGATCAACACTCCCATCCAACTTGGCATCAACTGCAAAGTTACTGAGGGACCACTCAATCCCCTCATCCAGGTCATTGATAAAGATATTAAACACGACTTTTCCCCAACACTGAACCCTGGGGTACACCCCTTGTGATGGTTGCCAACTGGATTTAACTCCATTCACCACAACTTTTTGGACCTGACCATGCAATCATGTCAAGAAGATGGAGCCAAACTCTTTTCAGTGGTCCCCAGCAACAGGACAAGGGGCAATGGATACAAATGACTATAAGAAGGTCCACCTTCCTCTACAAAAAACCCGTCTTTGCTGCAAGGAAGACAGAGCACTGGAACAGGCTGCTCAGGTGGACTGTGGAGTCTCCTTCTCCGGAGACAATCAGATCCTGCCTGGAAACATTCCTGTGCAACCTGCTCCAGGTGAATCTGCTTCAGCAGGGGGGTTGGACTTGATGATCTTGGAAGTCTCTTCCAACCCCAACCATTCTGTGATTCTGTGATGTTTTGTGATTTTCTTTACTATGTCAATGATGGTGTCTAAGCACTTTACAGTTATCTGGGATCCTTCAAGTAATTTTGTACGAGATCCTTTTCTGAAGCAAATAGGCTTTGTAATTGCTCAGTGGCTCGCCCTTGCAGACAACCAGTATTATTTAAACTAAGTTTAGCTTTAACACGGAAAAGGGTTGGGAATTTGTGCTGCAGCAAACAACTGGAAGAGCTCAAGCACTTATTGGAGAGTTGGACTTGATAAATCATGATAGAACTGTGAATATTATTCAACAACTATTTTCTACATGTTTACATCTTTTTTTTCCCCTGGAGTAATGTATAAATTTCTGAATAAATGCCCAACTAACAGCAGGAGAAGTCTGACGACGTCCCAGCTGTATACATGGGTAGACCTCTTTGGAAAACAGTCCATTTTATCAATAAAACTGCAAAAAACTAAGAGAGGATGAAAACAAAATGCCTTAAATGGTGTGGTTAAAAGTCTTTGTGTAGTGTTGTGCTAGACTTATGAAGGTGAATGCAGACAATAAAATAATTAATATAATTATCATTTTAAGAATTAATTTATTATAATCATAGAATCACAGGATTGTTTGATTGGAAAACACCCTTGGGATCATTGAGTCCAACTGTATTTGTCCACCGCTAAACCATATCCATAAGCACCTCATCACCCATCTTTAAAGTACCTCCAGGGATGGTGACTCAGCTGTTTCTCTGAGTAGCCAGTTCCAGTGCCTGAGATCCCTTCCAGTGAAGAATTTCTTTCCTAATATCTAATCTAAACCTCCCTTGGTGCAACTTAAGGCCGTTTCCTCTAATCCTATCATTTCTTATTTGGGAGAAGTTCTTAAATTCTTGGTTGACCTGTTGATTTCCAGAGATAGGATTTATTTCACTCCAGTTAAGAATTGGGTTGAACTCCAGATGTTCATATTTACTTTTAGGTGCTGAGAAATGGTAGCCTATGTGGAGTAATCAGTGGAGAGCAAGATCTCAGCTGAGGTGCCCTCACAAAGGCTTACGGTGCCATCTGAGATCCTCCAGGGAGTCCAAGTCAACCACGCTGTCCTCAAGACACAGAAGTTAAAAAAGACATGGGCCTTCCTAAAAAAAGGTCAACCCAATCTGCTAGCCTCATGTGGACACCTTGGGTTTCCTAGACATCTCAGGTGGGACTACGTCTCTTTCTAGATGCAACTCAGTGGAATCCTGAACCTACCTCAAAGTCTGAGATCTTGTCTTATCTGGCAGTTCCATGTTTTCTCTGTAGACTTCTCCAGACCTAAGACTACTACCTTTCAAACAGCTTCTGGTCTATGTAGTTGTTTAAACATGAAAAGTTAGTACCAGCTGAGAGAGCCTACGAGCTGCAGTATCACACCCCAGTGTTGCTCTGAAGCGGTGCAGATCTCTTGTAGGTCCAGAGTCACATCACAAGCTCCTTCTAAATGCCAGGGTTGCTCCAGGCCATCTTAAACTGCATTAGTCATGGCTGTGAAAAGCCCAAATCATAGGATCCACCCCTAAAATTGTGTAAAAGAATTTTGTCTCAAGAAACTGAACTACAAAGTTAAATCTAAATGTTAAAACTCAATTTGATTAGACGTATGGGAAAAAAAAATATTGTCCTCTGACACAGCGATACTTACGCATTTTCTGTGGTCTCAGTCTTGCACTAGAAGTCTAACTCCCATATCTAGAGTACATGATGAACACTAACCCTGCTCCAAGTCCTGTAGCTTCTGTACCATTAAAGCTCTTCAAGGTGATATTTGAAGGTTCAAGCAGAAACTGTTGTGTTCAGTGCTGGGCTTTGCACTTAAGTGAACATTGCTTGTATGAGCTGGATTTGACTGCAAATGCACAAAGCAGCCTGTTATTCAGTGCTTGTTAGTCCCTGCAGGAGGAGAACAGCTGGCTCAGCACGGCAGCTCAGTGGCCCTGCAGCGTGTGTCTCACCATGTTAGCAGTGACTGGCAGGTACAGAGTCGTGTGTAGAAGCATTTTCATTTCATAGGGAGCAGTGTGAAATGTCTTCTTTTTGAAGCGTCGATTCTTGCAGAAATGCACTGAGCTGGGTAGTCATAGCTCTGATCTTGGCATGAGATACACACTGGAAGAGAAATGCATTGACTTTAAACATTTCTGGTGAAGATGTCTCCTTCTGAGCCCCCCATCCAGGCTCCCATTATAACCAGCAGAGAGAGAGGCAAAGAAGTGCGTGATTCATCTGCTGTAGACATCTATGTTAGGAGGAGATGAATTACATTCTCCGCAGGTCTGTTTCTGCTGAGTGCACAAGGAATCTAGGCAAGTTGCTCAGATGGAGATGCCTCATACAGGAATACTTCACCCCTGCATGGCTATCCAAAAGCATTTTACAGTGCTTACAGTGGTGACCTCCAGACTCCACCAAGCAACAACTCAAAACAGTCATTTCACGGAATTTTTCTGAAATGTTTGTTGGCTCTAAGATCATCCTTCTCTGCTATTGCTAAAAAACACGGCTGGAAGTTAACAGGTTGGTGAAAGAGCAAACATTTCCCAGAATTTCTCCTCCAGCTGTCGACTTTGCTTATTTTAAAGCTGCTGGTGCATAGTCAACATCACACATCATCTGTGTTTAGTCAGTAAGTTCTCTGCTTGCACTGCCAGTAAGGAGAAATCAAATAAAACAAAAAAAAAAATGCAATCATCAAACCATCAAAACCATGACACCTGTCTCACTCATGTCTCTGTCACCTTCTGTGTTGGGACAGTGGCTCAGATGTGTGCCCATCCTTGTCAGGTCAGTGGGGCTTCTGCACCCATACAGTCTGCTCACAAAAAGTCTGATTCCAAGGGGCTGGGGATCAGTCACAGTGTTGATCCAGAAGACAGATGTTGCTGTTGCCTCTACTCTGCTCTCATCAGCCATATCTGAGAAATACAACTAGGGAAAATCTTGTATTTTCCATAATTTAAAAGAAGACTGAGAGCAGCAGTGTGAAGGAAATAATTCTACCTCTCTATTACACTCTCGTAAGACCTCACCTGGAGAGCTGCTTTCAGTTCTGGAGTCCTCAGCACAGAAAGGACATGAATATCTTAGAGCAAGTCCAGAGGGGTCATGAAGATGCTCAGAGGGCCTGAGCACCTCCCATACTAGTACAGGCTGAGAGAGTTGGGGTTGTTCAGCCCGGAGAAGAGAAGAGTCTGGAGAAACTTTTGAGCAGCCTTCCAGTACTGACAGGGGCTACAGGAAAATAGCGAAAGCTCTATATCAGGGAGTGCAGGGACAGGAAGAGGGGGGACATTTTTAAGCTGAAAAAATGAAGATTTAGAGGATATCTTAGGAGGAAATGTTTTCCTGAGAGGGTGGGGAGGCACTAGCACAGATTGCCCAGAGAAGTCCTGGCTGCCCCATCCCTGGAGGTGTTCAAAGGCAGGTTGGATGAGGCTTTGAGCAACTTGATCCAGTGGCAGGTGTCCCTGCCCATGGCAGGAATGTTGGAACTCAATGATCTTTAGTGTCCCTTCCAACCCAAACCATTCTATGATTCTATGTATTTATGAAGTAGGTATTTCTTTTCTCCATCAGTCTCTCCCAGGATCACCCACAGCATCTGTGAACAAAGCATGCAGCTGTAAAGAATCCCTCACAATTCCACCTCTCACACTTGCACTGCTTCCAAAGTTTACATTTCCCCTTGGCTGGTATGACTCACATGCCTGTTTGGTCTTGCAACTTCCCTCTCCCCTTTACAGCTCAGGAACACATGTTACCAGCCAGCTCCAGAGCTGTCACATTTTTACTGGCTGGGAAGATAATGCTTGTCACCACCTGGAGGGGATTACAGCTGCTGTCTTTCAGCAGAGATGAGGAGGAGGGTGAAGAGGCAATGTGAGACCTGCACAGCTGTACAGCGTGCTTGACTCTACGTAGCTGTATGGCATGTTTTGCTATGCATCTCTCTCTTTTGGTTTGGTTTTTTTTCAAATCAGACAAATTGTTTCTTGGTGTATGTTGGTTTTGTTTGTTTGTCCCTTGAATTGGAAATATTCAGTGAAAGATGATGAAGAGCGTGGTGAAAACAAAATTGTAAAACATTGAAATAAAAGAAATGAGCTTTCTAAAGCTGAGGTCTTTGAACAGCAAGCAGACACTCTTCCCACTAATGAAAAGCAAAAATCCTCCTTTTCTGGTGGGTCCTTGCTGACCCAGCACCATATTTACCTCCACTTGAACCCCAGCTACCTCACAGGAGGTGATCATTTGTTGTTATTTCTGACCTCAGACTCCTTTGTTAGACTTTACTCTGGAGGGCAGGGAGATTTTCCAAGCAGGCTGTGCATATGCCCTACAATGTCCCTGTTTTCTTTAATTGGAAGGTGGAGCACTTGCTCTATAGAGCTTAGTGGCTCCTTGATGAGTGGCAGGAATAAGTGGTCCTCCTAACATAAAATTAGGAATGGGATGGGAAAATTCACATCCATGCACACATCAGGCTCCAAAATCAGACATTCAGGAGCTGCATTATTTTGCTCCAAAAGCGCAACACTGCTTTCCTGCAGCAAGACTGACCTTGGGGGTAAGTCCATCGGTCCCATTAATCCTCTAGAGAGGTACATCCTCTTGGTTGCAGAAGGAGTGAACTGAGATAAGGACTACACAATAATGGTTTAAAGCATTGCAGCGAGTGTTTCATATGACCACGTCTTCTATCCTTGGCAGTAGTCAGTCTCTACAATTTCTCCTCCTCCAAGGTAGATAGATACCTTGAGTACATGGAAGATTAACAACTGGATAAAGGTAGCTAAGGCTTACAACAAACACAGGCTGTCCGGGGCTGTGGAGTCTCTCTCCATCTCTTGTGTTGAAGCTGTCCCACTTTAGGGAGAGCGGGTCAGAAAGACATGCAGGACGTACTCAACAGAGAAAGGGGTTCAGGTTCTGGGTTTCTGAATAGTGAATTATTCAGTCTTTTATGCCCCAGAAAATTGTCAGACACAGAGACATCTTCTGAGCTGTGACCACCCAACGTAGCCTTTCTGGGAAATAACTCAACTAGGGATTCCCTTATTGTTTCAGTCCCTGTTATTTTGCTATGGATAGCTAGGTGTAAACACATCCTCCATACGCCAGGGAAAGGGAGGAATTATTTAGGGAGGAATTCCTGATATCCCAATCCTTGTGTCTGAGACGGAAGGAGTGGTATTTTCTGTGGTCCTCTAGAACATGTGCAGGCTGGAGATGTTTATTTTCTCATGCCCCTAAGTCACAGACCCCATCACTATGTCAAGCTGAAGGAGCGATCTGTGTAACCCTGCAGTCAGTTCTAATTTTAACTCCATGCTTTCTGAGCTGAGCATCAGTGTTCCTGCAGCTCCAACAGGAAGCAACCCTGGTGACCTTTCTAATTTCAGAAGCATGATGCCTGCTTATCCCTGCAATCCACAGGAAAACACGTACCTAAGAGCAACCTGCACAGCCTCCCCCAGTTTGTACTGCATTGAATGGCATTTTGCATTTGCTGCAACTGAGATGAAACAGCCCTGTTGAGAGAAGGATATATTTATTCTAAGACTTATACTATGAAAATGGGGTTGAACCGTGAAGGCTGAAAGGGCAGGCTGTGGCAGGCTTTTGTTTCTTTTTCCTCAGCCAAAAGGGCTGGCTCCTCCTTGACCTATTGCCGAGTCCCAGCCAGCAAAAGTAACGTGTATTAACCTCTCAGCTCTTGCATAAAGGATGATGCTTGGGGTTCTTTTCCAGTCTTAAAAGAGCTGAGCAAGGCTCTTTCAGTCCTGTGACAGAGAGGGAGTAGGCGTAGGAGCAAGGTCACGACAGTGTTTCCTAAGGAGATGGAAAAGCTTCACCGTGGTGGCTAATTAGTCTGTTACAATGCAGAAATTCTCTCCCTTCACAGATCCCCAGTCTGGGACTTCTCTGCGGTCTCAGGTGGCAGGATTGCCTTAGGACAATGACTAATTTGGCTCCTGTTTTGGTATTCCTGATCCCTTGTGCCATGATACAGAACAGACTTACTCTAGGATTCTTGCTATAGAACCCAGAGGGGTAATAATTTTAAGCAGAAAAAGGGAGATTCAGATTAGATATTAGGAAGAAATTCTTTACTGTGAGAGTGATGTGGCACTGGCCCAGGTTGCTCAGAGAAGTCATGGTTGCCCCATCCCTGGAGGTGTTCAAGACCAGGCTGGATGGGGCTCTGAGCAATGTGATTCAGAGGGAGGTGTCCCTGCCCATGGGACACCAATCCAAATCATTCTATGATTATATAATTCTTCACTTTCCACTGCAAATGCTATCTTGAAGCAGTGGCTCTCCTGTCCACGACAGCAACAGTAACTGCTTAAGGCTAATTTGATATTTAGCATCACGAATGACGTGGGTATTTCTCTGGAATATGCAAAAATCTGTTTGTTGCACAAGAAAACATTTGAAGAATAATTTGCTGGTTGCTAAACATTCGTATTTCTTTATTTCTCTTTTAAGCATCAATTTGTCCTCAAATCTTTCAGAGCAGAGACTTTACTGAAGTGCAAAGGACTAATCCCTGATGTTGAGAGCATCATTGGTCAGGAGAAGAGTTGATTTCAGGAGAAGGCAAGGGATGCAGCCAGGTCTGGCTCTCACTGGTTTGTTTGTCCTGTGCTGCAGTCACTCCCTTGTCGTGCCCCCATGGGTCAGAAAACAAGATTCACCAAACTTCTGCACAACAGAGGGCGGTCACAGCCCAGTGCTGCAATCCCTGCAGGTCTTCATAGAATCATAGAATCACCAGGTTGGAAAAGACCCACTGGATCATCAAGTCCAACCATTCCCATCAATCACTAAACTATGTCCCTTAGCACCTCGTCCACCCGCCCCTTAAACACTTCCAGGGAAGGTGCCTCAACCACCTCCCTGGGCAGCCTGTGCTAGTGCCCAATGACCATAGAATGCACCAAGATGTTCTGGGGAAGAGCACCCAACCTGGGTGCTGTTTCACCCTGTGGGCTCCATGATGCTTGCTGACCCCATGCACCAACCATGGTGTGAACTGGGGAGTGTTAAGGCTTCCCTTCTTCTTTATGGTGTCATTAGGCATGCAAGGTTGGAATGGGCTGCTAAATCTCAAAGCCAGTCAGATGATGGAGTAGGCAAAAGAACAGAGATTCAACATTAACTTCTACAATGATTTGAAGAAAAAAGACTTTGCTGTTAATACAAGCATCTCTGTGCTTCTGAAAAACCCAGTTCATACTGTATAGCAAAAGCCTTGATCTCTTCTCTTGTCCCCCACGTTGTCTCAAACCTAACTATGAAAGAAATCCTATCATGCTGTATTTTGCTTGGCCTCCGAAGAAACCTGGAGAGTAAAAGCAGGACCCTAAGGAGTTCTGTGGAGACAGATCCACAAACTTGTCCCCAGAGCGAGGAAAGCTTCATTTAGATTTGGCACCATATTTCACACCTGAGAATCCCATCCCAAGAAGACAAGTCCACCGCAGAGAAGTAATATCTTGGAAGTTACCCATGAAGCAACTTAATTTTCTGAGCCACAGCCCTGGCAATGCATTTAATAAATATAGGAACTACAGGGATGAGATCAAATCAGCAAGGACAGTAATTCCTGGCAACATCAGTCCACAACAGCAACATGGGCAAGAAGGGAAGGAGAATGTGGGGAAGAAAATGACCTGCTGTGTGAGATCTTTATTAACTCCCACGGTTGCTGCCTACGCTGAACAAGTATTTAGTTACATCAGATGTCTTTTGGAGCTGACAGCCAGTCACAGCCAGGTACCTCATCTAATCTCATCAAGTTTCACCTTCCTGTGACATCCCTTGAGCAAGGAAAGAGGATTGTGCATCTCTGGCGACACCCTGGATTCATATCACGTGTGGGAGTGCTGCTGCTGGAGAGGAAGGGCAGAAGATGGGAAAAAGCTGAGCTTCCCTAGCTCCCCTTTCCCTCACTTTCCTGTTGCTCCTCCCAGTCTCTTCCTTTCTGGTGGTCCTGGCAGAGACTGCCCCTTTCTCAACAAGATGACAGGAATGCAAAGTTGCTCTTGGGCTTAGTGCTGTTCCCTGCCAGGGAGTCAGGGAGGGCACCAAGGGAAGGTGTGAGATCCCATGTCTCTCAGCCACTAAGGAAAAGAGGAGGAACAGAACACCCTTCCTCATACAGGGTTTTGGATATGTGAACGTGTACAGGTGTCTTAGAGTTTCTTTACTTAACCAGAGTGGTTCAAACAATTGCTGTGTTTGTTTTTGCTGGAACAGACCAATTTCCAGAAAAGGAAAAGGATGGGTTTGGATTAGTGTCACTAACAATCAAGAATTAGAATTCAAGCCTATACTAATTACAGCTGCAGATGATAAAATGGGAAGACATTTTACAGTGTCTCAACCCTCAGGACCTTAAGAGACAACTCCATAACCCAGGTCTCATAGAATCATAGAATGCTTTGGGTTGGAAGGGACCTTTACAGGCCATCTAGTCCAACCTCTCTGTAGCAGCAGGGGTATCTTCAACCAGATCAGGTTGCTCAGAGCCCGACCTTGAATGTTTCCTGGGCCAGTGTTTCACCACCCTCACTGTAAAAACTTTCTTCTTTATCTCCAGTCTAGTAGCTTCTTATCATTCTCTGTGGATCATCTGTAGAGAAAGGAAGACCTGCTTCCCTCTAGCATGGATTTTACAGACCTGCAGAGGAACTTTGAAACAACCATGCTGCCTTTCCAGGCAAAGACATGTAGGCATGGTGCTTGAACCACAGCTCTTCCCTTAAAATTTACAGCTGTCAAGCTAACTCTGCAGATACCTTTCTGGCTATTGATCATGCACAGTCATCCAAACCCTAGTCACACTGAGAAATGCAGTGTCAACAAGCTGGTATTTCTCCAGTCGTCATGCTCATTGATCTCAATCTGCTCAGTTTTCTCAGAACAGGCGATGCCACACGCAGTCAGCAAAAATACACACAGAAATTCTTTTTCATGTTCCGCTAATTTCTTTCAGTCAGGAGCATCAGTAGGGAATGAAAATCTCGAGTGATTTCAAGATCTCCCATGAGGAAGCTGCTTTGATTTGCATAGCATATCAGTGGAGAGAATATGGATTTTCAGGGCAATGCACTTACTGCTGAACTATGCAATCATTGCTATATACTGGTCGGGTAACTGTAATGGAAGGGAAACAGAAAACCATATTTAGTGTCCTTTCCTATAACATGCAAAATATAAATTCAAGCTCCATATGGATTTTTTTTGAACAAGGGTCTCCTGAAAGTTAGGGGAGAGGTTCTAACCACTAAGCAGGGAAGAGGTTACTTCTGCCTTCTTCTGCAATTTGTGCAAGGAACGGGTTGGAATCTTCTGAACACACTCACTCGATCAATCCCCAAAGCTAAGCAGGTAAGGACATGCTCAGCTGGTGAATCCCAACGAGGTTTTGAGGTGAGTAAGCACCTCACTGGTCATCGCTATTGAGACTAAGGCAGCTCCAAACATGTCCAGTAACAGAGAAATTCATATGCTGTGAGCACTGGACGGATGGGAATAAAGAGTGCCTGGTGCATCCTGGGATAGGGGTCTGCAAACTGAGTGTTTGGAGGATCACAAATGAAATGCATTAAAAGCAAGTTCAAAGGCAGAAGGTGGATTCATAAATGGTAGTATACTAAAAAAATTTGATTCATAAATGGTGGTGTACTAAAACAAGTAATCATATTAGAAAAAGTATAACACTTCAGTATGAACTGTGCAGATTTAAATTTTGATATAAGTAATTGTTTTCAGCCATTTATGTGCTTTCATCCATTGTGAGGCCAAAACTTTCCTAGATTTCTTACTGATGAATCAATATGAAAAATATTGATTGAGGCACCCAAATCATTATTCCTGCTGACTACTACTTTCTCCTTTGACTTACACCACTGTGAGTTCAGGAGAGGGTGGCTAGGGCTGCATCAGCGATGTAGCTTGAATAATGGAGTGAAACTTGTCTTATGGAAACAGGGGAGGTTGTAAAAGTGTTTTCAGAGATGATACTTTCATTTGGGCATGAAAAATTCACCAACCAAGACCTGGGTTTGTTAAATGCTATTAGAAGCAGGTGGAACAGGCAATAGATGTGGTCTCTGCTTGAAGCTTTTTGATATCATAGAAGCATAGAATCATAGAATGGCTTGGGTTGAAAGGGACCTTGAAGCCCATCCAGTCCCACCCCCCTGCTATGGGCAGGGACACCTGATGGTGTCCAACACTGATCCAACACTGGATCAGGCTGCTCATAGCCTTATCCAACCTGACCTTGAACACCTCCAGGGATGGAGCAGCCATGACTTCCCTGGGCAACGTGTGCCAGTCTCTCACCATCCTCACAGTAAAAAATTTCTTCCTAGTATCTAATCTAAAGCTTCCCTCTTTCAGCTAAAAACCATTACCCCTTGTCCTAACCCTGCACTCCCTGAACCCCCATAAGCTCCCTATACACTCCCGTTCAAACACAGAAGCAAGTTACTCCATGACAGTAAGATGAGGCATATGGATACTCAGGGAAACATTTTGGTGGTGCTATTCTTGGCACTCCCATAGATATCCCTATATGATTTTCAAAATCTCCATCACAAGGTCTTCCTAGCACACAGCTCTGTCTTTTGGAAATTAACTATTCTACAGATTTGCAACACTATGAAACCCTAAGAGAAATGGATAGTGCAGAGACCTTGTTAAGCTCAGGGAATCTAGAACAACCGTTTTTTTTAAAAGTCAGGCCACTGATTCTCTTCATCTCTAATGCAGAAGCAACTTGCTTAGTAGAACTAAGCAGAATTCAAAGTTTTGCTGTGGAAGTGCAGCTTTTCTTCCTGCACATTTCCCTGGTTGCTGTGAATACACATCAAGCAGAGTATGCTAGATGTTAACTTGGTAGAAACTATAGTTATAAGCTTATTATGTTCTTTGAGACAAGTATCATGCTGAGCATCTCTGGTAGCTTTCCACAGAAAATAAAGGGAGTATCTGAAATAACAAGCCTTTCCCTGACCCAGTAATTGTACAGCCACACTCAGAAACATGTAGGAACCTAAGTCCCACAGAAGTAAGTAAGACTTTGGACCCTACATATTTTTCTTAATATAGGTACCTCATTCCAATATTTCATAGGATCATTTAAGTTGGAAACAATCTTTGAGATCATAAAGCTCAACCATAAACCTAAAACTGCCAAGCCCACTACTAAACCATGTCCCTAAGTGCCACATCTACGTGTCTTTTAAAGACCTCCAAGGATGGGAACTCATCTGCCTCAGTGGGCAACCTGTTTGAAAATTTTCATCACTTTCTCAGATGGCTACAGAAAGTACTACATCAAATTCTCAAGAGTGCCATGGTGTTGAATGGACTGGACTTTCCTGTGGCAATGAAAGACTGAAGAGGTAGATAGAAGGGCCACTATAAAGGCAACTGAAGTCTTAAATGAAACCTAAGAATGCCTCCCAGTTTGGGGAATACTACACACAAGCTTGATGGCTGCTGAATCAAAACTTAATCATACCTTGTTGGGGACCTAAACAGTCACACTTCTGCAATCAACCATCTGCACATGCATACAGTAAGAAAAGAACAAAACAATCCTCTTCCTTGCCAGCTGGAAGGATGTGTGTCACCTCAGTACTATACAAACTCAGTACTATACAGACTGCAGCAACATTTCACCATTGCCTTGTACCCACAAAAGTGTGCATCCCATCCATTTCACTTCCATCCAGGGCTCTTGCTTAATGCCAAAACTGTAATAGCATGTATCAGAGATTCATTTTTTTGACTTAACTTGTGCTGCATTTACAAATCACAACTGTCACATTACGGACATGATGCCAAGCAGACTTTCTCCTGATACCTAATGGGTTTTGATTTCAGTGGACTCTGAGAAGTCCACACGTGATTGACGGATAGGATGGAAGACCCCTGCAAGACATTCTCCTCTGGAGTAGGAGGTGGGAGCCAGAGAAGATTATTTGGGACATTTCAGATGACATTTCATACCTCTTGTGGGCATGTGAACAAGTGAATGGAACTCACTTCCAGATCATGTGTATTTCTATGCAGATATCTCTGTGGGAATGAGACAACACTATAGTCAAAGAAGATTTAGTCAGTGCAGAGAGCAGAACCTGGAGAGCTGCCGAGCTCAATCTAAAGCAAACAGTGACAATTTCTTTTCTGAATATTTGTCTAAATCCCATTGACTAGATCACGTTTGCTAACTTCAAGTGGGTAGTTCAGATACCAAAGAGCACCTCAAGTTCCATTAGACTCCTATGCATGGGCAACGGACTGAGCCACCACTTCTCACTGTCTATATCAGGTGTTTAGATGTGGGGTACACCTGCAGATGCCATAAATTCAGGTACCCAGAAACTGAAGATATCTGTAAAGCAAGGTGAGGTGAATCCTGCCCTAAGCATTGAGGATAAGAGTCAGTTACTCACATAGTGAGAAGTTTTACTGTTACTGTGCCAGTCCATCCCAGAGCACCGGCAGAGAACTGTATTATGCCATGAACAATGTAATAGTTGCAGGAACTCCCAGATATATGAAAAAAAAATATATCCAAACATAGAAAATGAAGTTCGGCCCTGGGGTGAATTCCCTGCTGGTTTTGCCTTCTCCAGAAAAAAAAATGATTCATTTTGATCCAGCGCCTAGTGGTGCACCTCCCAGATGGAGGAATCCAGCTCAAGACCACCTTGTCTCCATGTTTGCAGCTCCTTCCTCCTTTGTGAGATCTATGTCACCATTCTCCCTTCATTGCCCCCAAAGAGGTAAGATATAAGCTCATATGATGGGATAGAAGAGCAATCAGGTAGCTGGACTGTGGTGTCACGGAAGGAATACCTGTTATCACATCCATTGCTTTTATTAATGGGAAGATGCAGATATACTAATTATGATAACCTGAAGGATTCACCTACACTAAGCACAAACAGGATCTTATGGCAGCCTTCCAGTATTTACAGGGGGCCTACAGGAAAGCTGAGGAGGGGCTCTTTATCAGGGAGTGCAGGGGGTAGGACAAGGGGGGAGGGTTTTAAGCTGAAATAGGGGACATTTGGATGAGATATTAGGAAGAATTTTTTTGCTGTGAGGATGGTGAGACACTGGCACAAAGGTTTGAGGGAAGTCATGGCTGCCTCATCCCTGGAGGTGTTCAAGACCAGGTTGGATGGGTCTTTGAGCAGCCTGATCTAGTGGAAGGTGTCCCTGCCTGTGGCAGGGGGGTTGGAACCAGATGGGCTTTAAAGGTCCCTTCCAACCCAACCCAAACTATAATACTACGAAGAGTAATGACAAGTTGTATCCCAACTCTTCAGAAATGAAAGACAGACTGAGATAGTGAAATGGGCTAAGTGGATTAAACCAAAAGCAAAAAAGAGAGTGTGACAAGACAGGAAAAAAATGCATAAAATGAAATGTTCCACTGTTGCAGATAGCAGCATAAATAAATCATGTGTGCCAGAAATAACTGTTACTACCATATGATTATCCAGTTCTGCTCCCTGCCTTGAAAGGCAGTTTCTGCCAGTCTTCTTGTCTGTGCATGTTTTAGATCTCCTAAGCAAATGGGTTTAAACCGTGGTGTATGTGTTTTCTTGGGTTATTCACACCTCCATTTAGTGAACTGCAGAAACAAATGCAGGTGGACAAAGCACAGGAATATGGTAGCAGGGAAGATGGGAAGAAAGAGTGGTGTAAAGGGAGGTAGAAATGTACACAGCAATGCAAAAAGGCAGCTGGGAATAGCTGGGGATCAGCTGTAAGAGGAAGGTTTCAGTTTGATATATGGTGCTGGAGACATTATTAATGGTTTGCTAGTTTTTACCTTTAAAAACTTTAGGTGGATTATTTATTATGTCACCACAGTGCTTATATGATCTATGAAAGGGGCAATAATATGTATCTGTTCCTGGCCTCTCAGATTCACTGTGATTTTAGAGCCTTTAATTAGGATTTAATTCTGCACTCCCAAACCAGAGAAAGAGTATCTGTTAGACTTGCAGCAAAAGGCAAAGAAGAAAAACACTTCTTCCTTACTTAAAATATCTGATATGCCTTTCTGATATGAATGATCAGCTCTGATGATAGTCACTGCAGCATATTCACAGACCAAAGGATTTATTTGCCTAGGAAAATAATGAATAATCCAAGGAAACCCAACTCCTGTGAGAGCCCCGACATATGCATCCTTCCATGAAGTCAACAAGTAAAGCACAATTTAGCTGGTTACTGAGCAGGGATCTCTGCAATAGGTGATTCTTCTGCATTTGGGGAAAATTGTCTGTGATATGGACATGGTGAATTGTTAGAGAAGGACAACTCAGCACTGGCACACCTAAGGGGGAGCTGCTGTTGATGAAAGCCAGTGCAGAGAAGGTGAGCATGGAATGCTTCTCCAAAAGCTTTGGGATGGCGTGTGGCTGGATCACAGCAGCTCTGGCTGGCACTGGGATCTGAGGTGATTTTTGAAGCTGTCTGATTGAGAAACACAGATTTTCTGTCTCCCTTGTAAACTGGGACAAAGGAAGTACCCCATGGTTCTCTTCACCCACTGAAAAATCCTGTAACTACTGCAGTATGAGGAACCTGCCCTTTGGTCAGGAGGAGGTTCAGAATTTGGAGGTCTAATGTAACCATGGTGCTAAGGAAATTGATACCTCAGCTGTTGTATTATTTTGTTACTTTTCTCCTCCGTGAGCAGAGCATCTATTCCTGGTGGTTTGGCAATAATAAAACAATCAGAATAAATATTCTGAATAGTGGGAAAATGCACTTTTAACCTGTTCTGTAGGCACACCTTCTGGTCTGATTCTTCCTCCCTTCAATGCTTTGCTGCTTGCCTTTCTTTGTCGATAGTTTTAATGCATGAGTGCGGATGTGAATGTTCTTCAATACTCAGCGCAGCTGCAAGGGGCATGTTTCTGCCTAGGAGAACCCTGTCCCCTCAATTATAGTTGCTTTGCATTTGGATGGGCTGAGACATAGGTGCTGGTGGGGTTAGGAGGTGCGTTATCTGGAGATTGTTGCATCATGATGATTGCAAGATTCTAATAGAGACAAAAGACCACTGTTCTCTGGTCTGAGTTTCTACATTTACTTCTCAGGACATGGGTTGCGTTATTCTTTCCTGCACTTGTGGATGAGATCTGCAAATCGTCACCCTGTGTGATCCCAGCATGAGGCTATGAAGAAAAAGGAAAAGGGATGGCCCATAGCAAGTGTCCAGCACTCATCTAAGTTGTTCCTTTAGCAGAAGAGTGGAGCTGCAGACAACAAATTGTGAGGAATAAAGCCCAGGACAGAGCTGACATGAGCTGTGACATGAATAGAGCCACGGGGAGATGGTGAGAAGGTGACAGGCAAAGGGAAAGATCAGCGCATGATATTATTATTGTATATTTTATATTTTTATATGCTGTCTTTATATATTATAGTATTATTTCACATGGCAGGGAGGTTGGAACTGGACAGCCTTTAGGGTCTTCTCCAACCCAAACCATTCTATGATTGTACGATTCTGTGATTCTATGATTATGTATTAATGATGCACACAGGAAACTTCATCTTGGGGAGAAACAGAAAGCAACATGCACTGCAAAACAGGAATGGTTATGTTTTACCGAAGAGTAATGGCAATTGGATGAGGAATCATTTATTACAGCATCTGACCAGAGGTCCTTCTAGCCCCTATTGTGTATGTGAAATGTTTAGCCATTTTTAGGAAGAGCATATAAGAAGCGTGCAGCATACAGGACACTTAGCAGCAAACCCAGCTGGAACCAAGCTAGAACTCATGGTCTTGCTGAGCCATTGCTGTAACTTTGTGTTTAACCCCTAGCTGCTCTAAGGATCTTTCAACAACAACGCAAGATGAGGTGGTTGAGTCACCTTCCCTGGAGGTGTTTAAGGGATGGGTGGACGAGGTGCTGAGGGGCATGGTTTAGTGACTGATGGGAATGGTTGGACTCGATGATCCGATGGGTCTTTTTCAACCCAGTGATTCTATAATTCTATATGCTTGATATTCTTTCCATTAGACTACAAGGAGGCATTAAGGAATCACAGATGCAATTTCTTTCCCAAACCAATGCCAGACACATCTCAATACCTGTCTTCCAAGTTGAACAGCCACCGTTTTCCACCCTATCTATAAGCTAAGCCTGATATCAACACAAACCCCAGCAGCTTCCAGGAAAACAAATAAACAAAAAAGGACTGTTTAGAAAATCTAGCTGACCTCAAGCAAAGCAAAAGCTCACTGGTACCCTGATGGAAAGGCTTCAACATTGACCTCAGCTGATGTTAAAACAAACAGATAAATGAGGCCTGATCCCAGTTTGCTTTAAACAAACATTTGCCATTTAATCATGTATCAGTTATTAAAACTCCTCAGAGAAAATAAACCAGGAGCTGCCTGAATTCACTTCAGTAGCTCTCTTTGGACCATTTACCCAAGTCAAGAGACTGTGAGGCTCATTTTTCAGTTTCAATCAGCGATGCCTTGCTGGGGATGATATAATGCTCTCCATAACCTCTCTGTCCTGGAAGAAGCCACGATCAGTCAATAGCCCATGAGGGTGACAGCTCCCAAATCCCATTGCAAGCTGTGATGGATTGTTTTGGTGTGAGATTTCATATATCTGCTGCTTTCAGAGGGGAGCTGACACAAATAATTGGTGTCACTTTTGCTGGGTCAGTGCCAAGTGCTGACAAAACAATTCCTAATCAGAAGTGCTGGTGATCTGCACTGGGCTTTACACTCTGGATAACAGGAAGGTGTCATCATGCAGCAAGCACGAGGGGCCTCAGTTTTCTGGGACACAGTGGCCTTTTGGACATTACAGAATCTCAGTGTTGTGAGGAGGGTTGGTGGCACAGCCAGCTTGGCAAGAGCTGTGGGGGGGCCTGGAAACATATGTTAAGGGTTCCCCTGAGCCCTGGAGAGCTCAGGAACTCAGAATAAAGGTTCTCAGACCCTTATCCTTCTGTAAAGCAACTCTTAAGGCTCTGCTGAAAAACCTGCAGGACGCTGCCAGGTAACAACATCCAGGATCGTGACAAGTTCCTTGCATGCATGGATGGGTGCTAGATGGTGCTATATCACCCTATTCGGTTCCAACTCTAAAAATCGGACTATTTCTAAAGTCATTCAGGAGTGAAGAGGGCCTAGTGATTTTCTCAATATCTGCAACCAGGGCATGAACCTGTATCTCCTACATCCCAGAATTCCTTTTCCTGCAAAACTCTTCCCTCACCTAACTCCCTGATGCTTTGTTGCAGTTACCTTACCCTATGTGCCTTTCACTGAGAAACATTTCAGGTTGCAGGCTGGAACCCTAATCTTAACTCTACCCCCAGCATTACAGAAACATAGCAAGGATATGTAGTGATGACCTGGGAAAATGATCCATCCTGATACAGAATCATAGAATGGTTTGGGTTGGAAGGGACCTTAAAGACCATCTGGTTCCAACACCCTACTGTGGGCAGGGAGACCCTCCACTGGATCAGGTTGCTCACAACCTTATCCATTCTGGTTTTGAACATCTCCAGGGATGGGGCATCCGTGACTTTCTGGGCAATCTATGCCAGTGCCTCCCCACCCTCTCAGGAAAACATTTCTTCCTAAGATCTCATCTAAATCTCCCCTCTTTCAGCTTAAAACCGTACCCCCTTGTCCTATCCCTGTACTCCCTGATCAAGGGCCCCTCCTCAGCTTTCCTGTGGGCCTCCTTTAAGTACTGGAAGGCTGCTAGGTCTCCCTGGAGAGACTGAACAAGCCCAACTCTCTCAGCCTGTCCTAAAATGGGAGGTGCTCCATCCCTTGGATCATCTTCATGTCCCTCCTCTGGACTCAGTCCAACAGATCCATGTCCTTACTGTGCTGAGAACTCCAGCAATGAACACAGTACTTCAGGTGAGGTCTCACAAGAGCAGAGCAGAGGGGGCGAATCACTTCCCTCGATCTGCTGGGTCAATGTAAGCTCCTGGGATAAATCAGATTTAACTCAACTAAGCCAGTGGGGGGAATGATACTGCAATACAGACCAGGTCTCATTGAAAGATTTCAGGTTATAAGGGAGATTTACCTACTAATGACACCTACATTTCTATGCTTAAAAAACTGGACTTGGTGACACATGAATAGAGGGAGGGTATTTTACATGTCCCCCGGCTTTCAAAGGCTGGTTAATTGTCCTTCTCCTCTCCCACTTTTCCTTTGCTGCATTGTTAGTGTTATCAACAATTCCCATGTGCTATACCACCATGCAGGAAAATAATTCAACACCTGGCACTGTACTTGTATCCTGTCTGCAGGGGCGGCAAGGCGAACAATTAGGTCTGGATCTACCGTATGGCACGGCACACGGCGAGCAGGGAAGGAAACCTGGAGCAACTGCACAATTGACGGGGAAGCATCAGCTGTGCTTGAAGGAGCAGTTGGAGGAATTGTTGGCGGCTATCAGATTTGCTGTTCCAACTCTGCGCTAGGGCTAAGAGACATGTGTGCATTGGACGCCCTCTGCTGCCTGCATGATAAATTCATCATATTTCTTTTTGATGCTGTAATTCATAGAATCATAGACTCATAGAATTACCAGATTGGAAGAGACCCACCGGATCATCAAGTCCAACCATTCAAGGCCAGACCCAATGTCTCTGGGTCTCAACACGTCTTCTTACATGAGCATGAAACAAAAAAAATATGGATAGAAAGGCCTTCCGGGCCATACCCTACTGCAAAAAAAAAAATCAGCTTTGTTTGAACTCTGATTGTTGTGATTGAGTCCACCTCCTTCTTAAAACTTCTTTTCAGAGACAGTTTCTTCCCTGCTCCATTCTGGCATTTGTTGTTCCTCTGCCAGTTTAACAGCATGGTCAGTTGACTTCAAGTGTCTGCATCCCAGCAGCACAGATGCAGCCATCAGCTCTGAACTTCTCAGGAGAGGGAAAGTGGGAGTTGTGAGGTCCTGACCACTGCTGGCATGATGTGTCACAGAGTTTCATAGAATCATAGAATAGTTTGGGTTGGAAGGGGTCTTAAAGATTATCCAGTTCCAATCCCTCTGCCATGGGCAGGAGCACCTTCCACTGGATCAAGTTCCTCAAAGCCTCATCCAATCTGGCCTGGAACATCCCCAGGGATGGGGCCCCCGTAACTTCTCTGATCAAGCAGGAAAATATTTCTTTCTCATGTGTAATGTAAATCTCTCCTTTTTCCGATTAACACTGTTTCCCCTCATCCTATTTCTGCTCCCCTTGTTAAAGGGTCCCTTCCCAGCTTTCCTGTAGACATTTTAAGTACTGGGAGGCTGCTCTAAGGTCTCCCTGAAGCCTTCTCTTCTCCAGGCTGAACAATCTGAACTGTCTCAGCCTGTCCTCATATAGAAGGTACTCCAGCTTGTTGATCATCTTCGTGTCCTTCCTCTGGACTCACTCCAATAGGTCCATGTCCTTCCTGTGCTTAAGACTCTAGACCTGGACACAGGGCTCCAGAGGAGGTTTCTGAACCTCTGAAGAGTCTGTTCCAGCTTTGGCTCCTGGGACCATTAGTTCTCCATCAGCAGAGAGCACAGCTAAAGTTGAGGAAGTAGAGCTGACCTCTCAGGCTGAATCTTCTTCCAAAAATTCTCAAAATCTAAATAAATCTATTCTTTCCAAGTACAGATATGGCAATTTTCTCCTTCAAGAATTATCTCTTTCTGCTCCAAGGGAGAATATATCTTTCTTCCTGCAGAAGAGCAGTGAGAGGGAAACAGCATCACAGGCTGATGCCCAGTAGAGGAGTGACCAGTTGGTTTCTTACATAATTTTGAATTAGAAAGCAGGTGTAGTGACTTGCCGAGCTTTTCTGCCAACAACTCCTGCACCAGGCTGGCACCCTCATGAGGTCACCAGGTCACTGGAGAGAGGGAAAATTCTCTTTACTAGGTATTGTGCTTTGTGCAAAGTCTCAGAATTACCTGAGTTAATAATTCTCCTTAGAGCAGAGGGTGATTTTACCCAAGCTGAAATATAATTATGTCGATACCAAGTGATATATGCAGATACAGAAAGCACACTACATTGCTAGAAAGATTCTTTAATTTGCAGAGACTTTTAAGAAATCCCTTTGCTAATTCAATATATTTTGCTGTCTGGCTGTGGCATGATCATGTAGCTTGGGCAGCAATCTGAGGGACCGTGTGTTCATGAGAGGCACCTTGAAGGTCTCATGGGAAGTCACATGTCTTGGGGACTGAATTCTGAAGACCTGGAGTGAGAAGCTGTGGCCAGACTGTGCTCTGATGAACTTTCAGAAGAAAAATGACCCTGTTTCAACACCGTGATAACTGGTGTCTGAAAAGAAAATGCTTGGGAAACACAGACTCCATGCCCAAAGTTTAGATACCACCTTTGTCTCCCTCTGAGCTATTTCGCTTTTGTAAAAAACCTTTATTGTTACCTCTGACTATCAATTAAAGCAGACAGAGGGACTAGGGAAGGCTCAGGTTGAAGCTCCTCATCCTAGAGGTGCTTCAGACCAACATCTCTTAACTGTGCTAAGGTATCGGGTACCTTAGAGCGAGTCAGGCTGTGATCAGAGGTATGTTACTTCACATACAGTGCTTGCACGGTTTTTGGACCATTCAGAGTGACTATCACTTGGAGGGTATTTGTGTAGGAGCTTCATTATTGTGTTGCTCTAAATAAGAGTTTAGGCGTCTACAGGGGACAATGGTTTTAAGCTGAAAGAGAGTAGATTTAGATTAGCTATTAGGAAGAAATAATTTCCCGTGAGTTTGATGAGGCACAGAAACACATTTCCCAGAGAAGTCATGGATGCCCCATCCCTGAAGATGTTCAAGGCCAGGTTGGATGAGGCTTTGAGCAACCTGATTTAGTGAAAGGTGCCTGTGCCCATGGTAGAGAGTTGGAACTGGATGATCTTTAAGAACCCTTCCAACTCAAACCACTCTATGGTTCTACGTTTCTATGACTGTGGACAAAGCTGCTTAGGACCTCCTCTCACTCAAATTTCAATACCTTGTGCCCAAACAGACCAACTGAGATATGTCTGCCCTTGCAAATGGTATCACCTGGATTGTATCTTGAGGCAGCTCACATGCGTTACTCATGTCCCCCAGACTTGATCCTTGTGATTTTGATGCTCAGGGGAGTCAGGAGATATTTGAGTCATTTGTTTTGCAGGTAAGGAGAGGCAGACACAGTTTTCTAGTAAGAAGTCTGAATTAGCCATCCCCTCTCTGCAGTGCTCAGGGGAAGCCGGATGCCTAACTTCATCTCACAGGGATGAAGGCACTTAAAAACTGGGTCCCACGAGGCTTGGTGTTGCAATGACTAACTAACTCTTGTGCTGCTCTCTCCCACGTCCCACCTGCACCCGAACATGGCACCTCTCCAGGCTCCCAAGCACTGATGAAAGTGTTGAGATTTAGTTTTAGCATTGGGAAATATTTTCATCTTGAGAAAACAACAGCCATATTTCCTGTATCTTTGCACAAAAGAAATAACAGGCATATGTGTATCAAGTGTATTTATCTATACAGGATTTTGCTTTACAAGGAACAATAGAAACTTGAATCTGTGCAGGCACCCAACCACAGTAGAGTGTTTATAATTTTTTTTTTGAGTTGTTTTGGAAAATATTGTGCATGCAGGAGTTCCTTAACACAGCAAGACAGCAGGCAGCTTCCTGTTATGAAAACAGCCAACAATCTGACATTCAGCAATCTGACATTCCCCGCACCCAACGTGATAAACAGGGCCGATAAAGATCTGCCACAATAGGTACAATAGCACACCCCCCCCCATAAAGGAATAGGACGTGGAAAGAGACTCAGTACACAAATATCCCAAGCGATCTCTTCCAGCTTCTTTTATACAGTAGATAATCTCATCCTGCTTTCCATATTTTCCCAACATTGATTCACTTCCCCTCAGGCAGGGGTCAAAGTAGGAGCGGGTGTTTGATACCACTTTCTCGTAGGTCTTTGTAGTTCAGAGGCAACACTCAGTTGTGTTCTGAAAACTGTTTACTGGGTTTCCCTTCCTCCTGCCATTTATGATCCATGCATCTAAACGCCACAGCTGCTGAACTCGTCTAACTTGTCCCCAAATTCACCTCCTTGATCTGAATTAAATTCCAGAAGCAAAGCAGAAAACAGTGGGAACCTCTTCCCCCTTCCTTGACCTTGGTAATGGATGCTGGTGCTCCCTCATTTCCTCCCTGATTCCACACAGTGCCCACCACAGTGGGGCTTTAAGCCTCTCTCTTGAGGCTGCAAGAGGAATATCAGATAATGTTAATTATTTCCCACCATCACCCTCCCAACACATAAGTGCAGGGTGCAGACTTGTTTCTCATTTGAGAACTGACTGCCAAATAAAAGAGGGTCATCTCCTTCAATGGTGCTCAGCTCCTCTCTTTTATAAGGTCTTTAGCCTTTTCCAGCCCATCCACAAACCCTGACGATCTTCAGTGGAGCATCTCCCAGCTTTTCTCCGTGGGCTGTGCTTCTTTTTCTGCATCCTATAAGAAAGTAGCACAGACTCAGCTGCTTTGTACTAACAGCCTTTTGGGTACCTCCCAAATAGCAGAGGCAGGAGGAAGACAGCTTAATCTTCATCTTTTAGCTCTCAAAGAAATTACAAGCTCTCCCTGTCTGAAAGAAGCCTTTGTGGAGATGAGGATACGCTCAGTAGCATGGAAAATTTTGAAGCGCTCCTTGGAGTCATGACTCAGTCCCTCTAGCCCTTGCCTCCGCAGCTTGCTCACAAAGAAGCTTCCTTTGAAGCTTCCTTTGAAACCAGCATCCCCATCTCAGCAGCACAGCTCAAACCACACTCTAGGAGGAGATGTGGAGGATGGACATTGTCCCATGCAAACTGGGTACAGGAAGTTTGCCTCCCACATACAATGCCTGACCAGAAGTAGCATTTATGACCCTAGAGGTGGCATTTATTATTTAATATAACATAATGTTTATTGCTTTTGAAAGGATTTGAGTTCTTTCTGACATTCTTTGGTAGAACAGCATATCTCAGGCTGGACTTTACGGTAGCTGGTGCACACAAGGCAAAGAGTTTGGATCAAGGCTATCAAGAGCATCAAGGAAAGAGCTTGTGTAGTGCCACCAGAGAGCTGAGGAGTGCCAATGAGATGGGAATGCACAGCCTAGAACTCCCATGATCTGCACTGCATGTGCCCTGTCTCCTAAGGGAAGCAAGACCCATTGTTTTATGTGAAAGTGCAGTCAGAGGAGGCACACCCTACCCTCCAAATAACAGCTTTGCAACCACACACTTGTTCAGCAGGTAACTTGTGTGCCATGAGGGCACTGAAGCACCTTCAGCATTTCACCTCGAGGCCAGAGCCTACAGGAGCTCTGCTCTGTTGTTAAGGCGCCTTTCCCTGACACTCATACCATGTTGCTTTGCCTGGGCTGCCAAACAAAACTCTGTTGCAGGAGGGATGGACTCAATGATCCGGTGGGTCTCTTCCAACCTGCTTATTCTATGATTCTATGATTCTATGTGGTCAGGCTAAGACATGAATGAAGAGATATGTAGGTCTCAGCTCCTTTTGGCAGAAAGGTGTACAAAGTTCTGTGCTTCTTGGTGCCAGCTGTTTTATTCTTTATCCTTTCTCTTTTAGAAGTGATATTATATTGCGCTAAGCCTGTCTGATTGCAAAATGAATATCTCCTTTCGTTTATTTTCCCCCTATCCAGAGTCCCTCTGGCATTAATATATATGAGATGTAAAAATAGACCAGAAACAGAGGAACCATTTAGAAAGTTGCACAGCAGCTCCACATGGTCACGTTTTTACTTTTTGATTAATACAAAGGTGGGATGGAGGGGAACTGTGTCTGTCGGTGGGATTCAGCTCCAGATTAGAGAAAAAGACTCAGTTACCTTAACATAATATTTTAGATCTCATTTGGGTCTGATGTCTAAACTGGAGGATCCCCCACTGCTGTTCCAGAGACGTGTACCTCTGACAGGTCTCAGGGCCTGTCATTAGGCAACTGAAGTCTTATCAATTTAGGTGTCTGTGTGTGACATGAAAAACAGGATTCAGTTATCTACAGAGAAGTGCCTAGTGCATTATGACATCTCTCAGGATGTCCAACCCATCTCCACAGGTCTAGCAATCATCACAAGCAGCAGTAGACATCTACGTGTGGGGAATTGAATTAGGTCCCCTCTATGATAATCCTAAGAGCTGAAGAAGCAAAGTACAACATATGCATTTACTCACCACAAAATGAATCCCAAACTGGCTATTACAGCTTCCTGACCAAGAGCTCAAGACATCAAACAGTTGTAGAGCAGGAGAATGTGTGGGAATGGAAGCAACTATGCTTCACAAAGGGCTTCTTTTGCAGGGTGTGTTTTGAGGCCACTATTTCAGGCTCCTCGCCAGGTGGGATAGGTGGGGATTGCCTCACTTTCAAGGCTAGCCAGGATGGTGGTGACTCTGGACATACCCAGAAAGAGAAAACAAGCACTAGAAGAACCATCTTGGGTAAATTCTGAGTGCCTCAAGCACTAAGTAAGGACAGACTGATGACTGCTCCTTTTCACTGGTGCATCCAGGGAAGGAAATGTAGTCAGACTGGACTAAAAAACTATTTATCGGAGTATCTTTCCCCTTGGAGTAGAATTATTCCTAGCCACAACTCTCCTGACACGTGTGACTACTAGCTTGGTTCTACCTCAATGGGCGGGTACTAGCTTTTTCATTTGCACACGTGGCCCTAGTTCTTGTCTGCACCATCCCATCTGTGGAACAAGGATGGGTGCTGGTCAAACACAGGTGCACATCAACCTACGCTGATGTTGCTGGGCAACAAGTTCTGAGATGGAGGAAAACCAAAAAGTCTGAAGTACAGATATCCTTTTTGACAGTGTAGTGCGGCAAGAAGACAAGCCAGTTAGAGGGTAATCCATGAAGGACCCTGACCTCCTGTGCTGCAAGGAGAAATGGGATTTACCAGCTGCCCAAGTTCAGGTTGCCCACAAACAGAAATATTAATGCAAGGCATCAGATCAGAAGCAACCCAGACTTCAATCTCTTCCCCAGCCTGGCCAGCAAAGATACAAGTTGCACATTGGCTTTCATTCTTACTTTTTGTATTGCTTTGTAAAACAGTGTAGCTGTCTTATGGTAGGAGTAAAACATCTTGTCAATGTAGAAAATGAGCTGTATATTCAACAATGTTCACTACTTATATTGCAAAGTATTAGGTGACATCTGGAAGTAGTCTTACCACCTAATAAGATCAAACAACAACATTCAGAAAACCATCCTAAAAGCCAAAGAAAGAAACGGGGAAAGAGAAAAATCAATCCCATCTGAACAGAGAAGTTCCTGTTGTGCCGTCATATTGCAGAAAGGACTTTCAGGGCTTTGTGTGTTGCACCTTCCAATGAGCTGAAATCGCTGTGTGCGAGGGCGAGAGCTGTGTCGTACCTCATGTCAGGGTGACTCAGTGTGTGACACCACCTGGAAATCACAAAGACCAACAGCTGGACCCTGGGGCAACACCTTCAAAAATCCTTAGCTAACACCCTGCGAGGGAAGAAATGTGACAAGCATCAAGGGCACTGAAAAAAGCAATGACAATCTGGCAACCAGAGTGCATTCTCCTTGCATAGAAATGTTATCTCTGTGGTAACAAATTCATTAAAAACAGGCTGATGCTCATTAAAAAATGGGCTGCATCTCTACCAACTAGTGCCAGGAGTTGCTGCCTGGCCGTTCCTCTGCAGTGGGTGCCCTCTAATCCTTCAGACAAAGGTCTCACACAAGATGGCCAGCAAATCTCTGGCCCGTGCTCATTCCCAAGCCGTTCCTGGGGTCAGTGTCACTGGTCTGGGCCAAAATGATGTCAAGAAATGCTCAGACAATTTAGCAGTGTGAATGAAGGAATTCCTGTCTGAGGTAATTTACTGGTATGATGCAGCCTTTGAGTCCTCTGTGACCTCATCTGGTCACGGTTTCTGATTTATGCCACTGTTAATTGCTGCAATTTACTATTTCCGCTGCAGTAGCAACATGGAGCTTCAGGCTGAAGAAGAAATACTTGCGCTGGTTACTGCTTAAAAGCATAGTAGGCCATGTCCTCTCTTAAAAAAGGGCTCCCAATTAAAATATAAACTGTGAGAAGGAGAACCAGCACCCAGAGGGGCAGGGGAAGGTGGCAGCAATGACAAGCTATGCTCAGGGCTGTGACCTCCTCATGGTGTAGAGGCAGAGGGATGGACAAAGGCATTTAAAACCAAGAAGGAGACTTTTAAGGACAGACCAGAAGGAGAAGGAGAAAAGGCTTTGTGTGCATTCACTGCAAGCTCCTTGCACTCACGCAGTGCAGGATGTTTGTTAAACAGAGGGCCCAGTGCTGCTTTGTAGGCAGCCAACCCAGTGCAGAAGCGGGGAAAACCTTCCCAGGGTACTGGGGGATCAGGTCACATCCCTTTTGCACAGGTGCAAAACGACCTGCTAAAGCAAATGTGTTAGTTCACAAGTGGCTTATTCGTTACACTTGGATTGTTTGCAAGCTTTTATGTACTTTGTACCTGGAAGATGTTAAGCTGAGCAGCTGTGTTTGATAAGCAAACTCTTCAGTGCCTCCTGGGAACCTCATCACTGGCTCAAACAGTCCCAGGATCAAACCCAAAAGGAGCTCTTAACACAGCCGTTAGCAACTAAAAGGGGTTTTCTCTCTCCTTGTTTTGTGCAGCTACAGCACATTAGCAATGGAGCAACTGTCATTGGCTTCTGCGTGCATCGGTGTGGTAAATGCATCGTTAATAGAAGTCCTTCTAACACTTCGCGGGTTTAGTAGGAATTGCATTAATATTTTGCATTTGTTCCCTGTAGCTGAGCTCCACCAAGAACCTCACTTACTTCCTTTTGCTCCTGGTTCCTTGAGAGGCACATTTTGTTAACACAGCACAAGCAGGATCTGCCTTTGTGCCCCGTCCAAGAAAATGAGGGAAAAATAACCCTAAACAATTGTAAAGATTTCATTTGAGAAATTAATCCACAAGGGAGTAAGGTTAAAAATAAAATTCTTTGGCCAGCGCCTTTATAAGCTCCAGCTATATTCTCTGGAATATAATTCATAAGCACAATATGTTTTTTGTTGTGAATGAGTGTGAAGTACCAGAAAAGGAAAGAGGAAACCCCTAATGTAGTCCTGAATAGACCTGTGAAAAAGGATAATAAAACTTGTCCTGGATTTCCTTTAGCAGCAGGTGCTTCCTTTGGAGTTTCTATTCATTCAGACTTTGGACAGGCACAGCCTGCCAATTTTTTTTTTTTTTTTGTAAACCCAGAGTTCAGTTGATCTGAGCAAAGGTGAATTTGTTTCCTTGACCACTGTCAAACTCATGGTCCCACAGCATGAACAGCAAAGCTTCTCCAAGGTTTTGTGGTAGATCCATTTCTGGCTCTTACACGCAGAAAGATGCTACCTCACCACTCAGAGTGGAAAGTTTCCCTGAGCATCCAAGGCTTTAAGGCCTTTAATTTGCATTTTAGGTAGACCGACCTTCCTTCTTGGTTAGCCACTGCTGAGACACCCATTCTTGCCCATCCACAAATTTCCAGCAAGATGCTACCTGCAACTGAGGAAATGCAGCTACTCAACCTCATAAGGTAGAGTTCATCTCTGTGGAAAGAGTGAGCAATATTAAGTGCTAATTGATGTCTATTGATTAGCCAGAGGGTTGAAATGCTATGTGCCCCTTCAGGATGTGGTTTGGTAGGCATGGTAGTGTTGGGCTGACGGCTGGACCTGATGATCTTAGAGGTCTTTACCAACCTTAATAATTCTATAATTCTGTGCTGTCCAGGGGGTCAAAGACACCCTTCAACTCTCAAGAGCTCTCCAGATGACAGCAGAAGCCAGCTTCTCCCAGTAAAACATGACTTCCCTCATAAACCTTTTCCCCATCCAAAGAAATGCCAACCACCACCAAACCTCCCCATCCCCGTCCCTACATCTTATTGAAGAACACAACTGCAATATTCCTTTTGGCCAGCCATTGACAGCTTCCACCTCCTGTGCTGGCTCTTGTAAACCCTCGTTATTCCAACCTCTGCCATGCACTACACACATCTCCCATGCTTTTTGCTCAGATTGCATCAGCCTTTCTTAGAAGTCCTCTTTGTTATCCACAACTTCAAGTTCAAATTCATCATCCTTGCCTTTAGAGCCCTGCAAGACGGTGCCCCTTTCCTGCTCATTCATCCTTCTTCCTTCCTTACATACAAGTGGTAAATGCCCTCTCTGAGCAGAAAGCTGCTGACAATGTCATTTTTGAGGGAAGGAGGCGACAAGTCTAGGAAACAACCACCAGCCTCTGCAGGCCTCTCATGTACAATTTGGACAGTGGTGTTGGCTTGAGTAAGAACTAAGCAAAAAATATGTTTATTTGTCCCATTGTTTGTAGGAATATTAAACACACAGCATGGAACGAAGTGAATCCCTGGGCAAATGCAGTCACCGTCAGGTGTTCCATGCCATTGTTACCACTGCTGGTATAAATCTGTGCCAGGTTTGGAGTGTTAAATATAGACAACTGGATGAGCTGATATTGCTGTCTTCAGTAGAAATGAGTTGAAACAGGCAATAATAATGTCTCACAGGACACAGAAACAACTGAAAAAAATAAGTATTTGTTAAAGCTACCCCATAAACAGCACTTTAGGTGCTTTTTGTATTCTCCCTTCCACCCATTAAGAATTATGGTCAATTTGGTACCTCGTGTATCTGTCAACTGTTTTGGTAATTTAGAATCGTAGATTCATAGAATGGTTTGGGTTGGAAGGGACCTTAAAGCCCATCCAGTTCAAATCCCTTTCCACTGGATCAAGGGTACTCAAATCCTCACCCAGCCTTGCCTTGAACACCTCCAGGGATGGGTATTCACAGCTTCCCCATGCAACCTGTGCCAGTGCTGCACCGCCCTCACAGGAAAGAATTTCTACCTAATATCTCATCTAAATCGGTCTTTCAGCTTAAAACCATTGCCCCTCATCCTGTCCCTGCACCCTCTGATAAAGAGCCTTTTCCCAACTCTCCTGCAGGTCCCCTTTAAGCACCTGAAGGCTGCTCTAAGGTCTCTCCAGAGCCTTCTCTTCTCCAGGCCGAACAAGCCCAACTCTCAGCCTTGGATCATCTTCATGGTCTCCTCTGCACTCAGTCAAACAGATCCGTGTTCTTCCTGTGCTGGAGACTCCAGAAATGAATCCTAGCTTCCAGGTGAGGTCTCACAAGAGTAATGTAGAGAGACAGAATCCCCTCCCCGAAACTGCTGGTCACACTTCTGATGCAGTCCAGGATTTCATGTGCGTTGCATGCAGACTTTAAGCTCCTTGAAGACTGCTTTTCTACTGTCTTTATACACATCTCTCACAGTCTTGATAGAAGTGAGAAGGAAATTATGGTATAAGCAATAGTACAGAGCAAGATACATCACAGAAATTATGTCTGGAATCAACCCCTGCTCAGCCCTAAGCAAGACTTGCGGTCCAGGTCATAAATGAGTTCACAGATACTTCTCCTCCCAGATACATTGCATCACGTCCCAGTCCAGCCTCCTCACCCCAGCTCAACACTTACCTCCCCAGACTATAAGCCTCCCTCCATCCTTTCCCATCCTGTGCCAGCCACTGTCTCCAGAGTAAGACTCCAAACCTACCTGCTGCCCTTACCCTCCCTTTGTCTCCTGTCCATGGATCCATATGCCCCCTAAACAGCGTCAAGTCTCTGGTCACGGCTGCTCTGAACCTCAGCAAACACAACACATCAGCCACAACATGGAGATATGTCACACACAGGTCTTATCACCACAAGGGTCATCATTTGAGGTGGCTCAACCCTTGCTATATAGCAGAAAAGGCATCCTACAGCTATACTGAAACACCTCATACAGCACAGTTGGTGATGGATAAGGTTGTAGGATGACCTGGTCATGTTGGACCTCTCAGAACCATTATCCTTCACTGCATGAAAAAAACCACGTTGTTCTGGGTCATCTATTCCCAGGGTTCAGCAAAGGTTTGTTTCCTACAGCCCAACCTTGTTACCGATATGATTCACACGATGATATTTCAATCACTTCCTCTGGGAGACACTTTCCAACAATGAGGATTTCTTGGCTTTAGAAGAATTCCCAGGGACTCAGCTTAAGTTTTCCTTCGCCCTTGCAATGCATCCCCTCAAACAGCTTCAAACTGGGAGCTACCTTGCTTTCTCATAACCCTGTTGAGGGCCACAGATTACCCCAAGGGCAGGTGCCAAACCCATGGAAAACCTGTGCTGTAAATCTTAAAAGAATCAGACCTAGAATGATCCTGTTATGGCTCAAGGGGAAAACGTAGCATGTTTTGTCCTTTTCATTATTTTCTAGCTGAGGGGTATTTATTTTGGTACTGATATAACCAGGGTGAGACGAAAAAAAAATTGTGATGGAACAACAGGATTGTCCCATTGCCTAACTTTTCTGTATATGCAGCCAAGTTCATACAGGAAGACTTCTGCTTTCAATCTTCTGTTGTTTGATAGGATGAAACTTTGATATGCTGAAGTTCAAGATGGTGGTGCTGGCTGCAGCTGAAATACGCTCTTGTACAGCATGAACTTAGAAATGATACCCTGCTAAATTTCTCCCTTTTTTCCCTTCCTGCCCAAGAGCTACATAGATCTTTTAGGCTGAACATTAGGAAAAAATTTTTCACAGAAAGGGTCATTGGGCACTGGAACAGGCTGCCCAGGGAGGTGGTTGAGTCACCTTCCCTGGAGGTGTTTAAGGGATGGGTGGACGAGGTGCTGAGGGGCATGGTTTAGTGATTGATAGGAATGGTTGGACTCAATGATCCGATGGGTCTTTTCCAACCTGGTGATTCTATGATTCTGTGATCTTACACAGAGGTCTCAAAACTCTTCCTTTTCCTCTGAAAAAAAATGCAACTTCATCAAAATATTATTCTTTTGGTCCTGGGCAGACAGGTCTTCTCCATTTTGTCAGAGCAGAGCTGAACACCCAGTCACAGATCTGCTCCTGGAAAGAAGAGACAAAGCTGCGGCAGGAAGCTTGGTGACCTCAATTGGATGTCTTTATGGAGGGGATCTCCCAACAAGGATTGCATTTCACCTGCAGGTGAAATGAGAAGTTTTTATAGTGTATGTGAGCAGCTGTGTGAGAGAGGGAGGAAGGGAAGTATTTGCCTTGCCTGAAAGACATGTTTATGTTATGCAGGTTATAATTGAAGCAGAAAAGTTCATTGTAGCTGGCTGAGTTTTCTTGCAGTACATTTACCTAATGATTTGGCCCACAGTTTTCCTCCCTCTCACAGTTCAGTCTTCCACAGTTTGTATTTCAGAGAATTTTCTCTCCCAGGAAATGGTCAAGCATTGGAATAGGCTGCCCAGGGAGGTAGTGGAACATCCTTCCATGGAGATGTTAAAAAAATGTGTAGCAGTGGCACTTCAGGACATGGTTTAGTCGGCACGGTGGTGGTGTTGGGCTAACAGTTGGACTGGATGATCTTAGAGGTCTTAGAATCATAGAATAACCAGGTTGGAAGAGACCCACCGGATCATCAAGTCCAACCATTCCTATCTTTTCCAACCTTAATGATTCTATGAAATATGAAACTGCTTCTCCCAGAAAGAAATTGTGGAAGGGACCCAGCAGACAAACAAAAATTAAAATAGAATTACATTGGTGGTGTTGTGAATACTGAACTGCAAAAAACAAGCTTTGTATTAGAATTATTTGTTCGTACGCATTGCTTGAGCATCTCTGAAAATAGCCTTCCTCCCCTGAGAGAGAACAACTCATTCCTTTTTATTATTTTTATTATTACTGCAGAGCTCAAGACACCATTGTGAAAGCCTTGTGGTATTAGATAAATTGTAAAAGATAAGCTCTTTTCCATTGTACTAAGTGATGCAGAAATATCATGAGCCAACTCCTGATGTTGCAAATCTACAGTTTAAGTAAAGTGAGTAGTTGAACACTGAGAGAAAAACAAGTAGGAAACTGAGGCACGGGGAATGAAGGTGCATTGCCCCAGTGTTGTTTTAGTGCTTTTGTGTAGGAAACCAAGGTTCTTCTGAGGTGTTGGATGGTTTGAGGTCATATATAGAAATCTTGTGGTGGATTCAAGAGAGCAAAAGCTGAACCAGCTTTTCCAGAGCTTAAATCCAGTGATGCATCCAAGTTGCTGAGACACGGAGAACAAAAATGCATGCGTTAGGAGAGTTACTGCTAATTTCTCTCTGTTTAGACCAAAGCATGAAATGAAGTCTTCTATGTGTCATGTGCATACTGCGATCTAGCTTCCTGCATCCCACCATCCCCTGCAGACCCTGAAGTCATTGCAAGGCACTGGAGGGAAACGCAAGGGTAGGGGAAGCTTCTGGTGAACAGCTGTAATGTGAGATATTCCCACATTTGAGGCAGAAAGCTACAGACGGGACCCATAAGTGTCATCCCAGCATGTGTAGATGACACAGGAGACTAGTAGGATGGATATGCCAGATGGGGATGGTTTGCTCAGCACCCGTTTAATGCCATCTGCCTTCAGAGCGCTCAGACTCTCCAAAAGGATCTTTCCTCTACGTCTCATCCCCTACATGCCACAATCCTATCATCACCCACAACACACAACCATCCATCCTCCAGGAACAAACATACAGCAACATATAGAAAACCCCTGTAACTCCAGTAGCCTCTCCCAGTGCAGGCAGAGGCACATGGACCCCCTGGACCTCATCTCAGGCTGATCCTTCTACACAGCTCCTTGCACAATCTGTAGCCTTTCTGTGGTGCTATTTCTCCACTGGTCGCACCAACAGCAGCAGAACCTGTGGGAAAAGGAAGCTGACCACAGGCTTTTGGGATCTGCTCCCCATGGGCCAAGGAAGGGGATGCAAATCCATTATTGTTGGATCAGGTTTGGTTTATTTTCTCTCTCTCTCTCTCTCTGGATCAAGAGCCCGCGATGAGGCAGGGCTGCTGCCGGCATGAGAAAGTGGGGCCATCCGTGCAGATGTTGCCCGGAGAAGACGAGGTTCCCACACCAAGTAGGAAGCGGGGCCTCCCGGAGCAGGGACGTGGACGGCAGAAGTGGCAGAAGGGCTGGACACCCCTGGCTGCTGATCCAAGGATGATGGGAGAGGAGAAGCAAAGTGGGGGGGGACGGGGACCCAGCTTGCAGGGAGGGCATCTATTCTTAGAGAATAAGGGGGGCCCTGGTGGGAGGAATTTATTGTAAGACTTTGTTTACACCCTGAGCTGAATGAATCAAATGACCTTGTTTATTGTCGGTCTCCTGAATGGACGACAGAAGGAGAGGGAGGAGGGATGGGGGGGAGGGCAGTATATTATTGTTAATTCTGCCATTCACAACTTCTTCTTCTTCTTTTTTTTTTTTCCCACCATGTATTGTTGCCAAGATAAAAGAATAAAAGGTGAAAATCTATTCCTTCCTTTCTCCATCTCCGCAGTATTCTCCAAATCCCCAGACAGGCATCTGTTGGGATGAAAGTGCCAAACCACGGAGCCACGTACGAGATGCAAGGCCTGATCCTGCTTATTCTGATCCTTCACCTAACCAGATCTGGTTTTGCATGGTGGGGTGAGGGAGCTGAGATTTGCCTCTCCAGGGCTCAGAGGGCAGGAAGGACACAAGGACACCAACCAGAGTCTTTTACCACCACCACTGGATGGATCCCTCTTTGCCCCTGGATCAAAGCAGCAGCTTGGCCACATATCTCACACACAGGGTCATTATCCACAGGAAATAACAACATCCAGGCAAAGATCGCTTGCGTGCCTGCAGTTTTTGGGAGCTGAGCTGAAGCCCTCTTTGCAGGACCGGGCTTTTCAGCTAAGCTCTTGCTCTTGATGCCGGCCGCATGAGGGTATTTTAGTGCAAGTCCCGATTACGGTTTGTTTTGCCTTTTAATTGGCCCCTGATGATCCCCATTGCTGCCTGATAACTTCTCAGCAGGAATCAAGAAGTTTTCAGGGCATTTTACTTTACAGAGCTATGAAGGTCCCTGCTTGAGGGGACTTGCATGGAATGGTCATTTTGGTTAGAGTTACAATAACTCTAACAGAATGACATAAGTTTATGTTGGTGTCAAAACGACAGTTTTTGCTCCTTGTCACCCTTAATAAAGCCTAGGATGGAGAAAAAGAGTGTAACATTTCATAAGCTCTGCAGCCCCTCCAGGGGCACTGGTCTCTTTCCCTTGGGGTGCCCTTGGTTCCACAGGGAATCCAACTCTTCTGCTGGGCCTAGTGTGGGTGATGCCCTCTATCCCTTCGCCACACTTCTCTTCACCTTCAGCTCAAGGCACTTTAATTCCTTCAGGATCATATTTTCATTTATTAATGGTTTTTGAATTTTATTAGCCTAGTGCCAAAGACTCTTAGCTGGGACAAGTCAAAAACTCATTCAGGTTTCTTCTCTCTGTCACACAACTTGCACATGTTGGTGGAATTTTCCTTACAAGAGAAATGAGTGCAAGCAGCTTTGATTCAGAAGCCATCCATGGATTTGATTTGGTTTTGCACAAATTCCCCTTTGCCACAGCAGAAACAATTGCAGTCAAAATGGCAATCCAGGCTCATCGTCCCGCTGAATTGTAAAATGTGTCTGACTTTTTAAAAATCTAACTTTTTCACCTTTTTGTTGTCCTTGATTTTAACTTGATCACTGTTTCAGCCAGAACAAGGCAGGAGTGGATGGAAAGAGGGGATAAAGCATGTCCAGTGGCCATATCACTCATCTTCAAATACCCTCTGCTCCACTGAAGAGCTAAGTAAGAGATGGAGCAGCAGCAGAATGGGCTGACTGTATTCCAACACACTCCACTTTTGCGGCTCCACTGTGTGTACACAGTGTCACAAGTGGGAATTAAACCTGTGTCTCCCATGCAAGCATTGTAGATAGTTTATTCAATCAGTCTGCTGGGAACTCATTATTGGAAACCTGATTTTTTAATTTGGTTCTTTAGACACCTATAGACAACTATAGACACCTCATGCTACGTGAGATGACAAAGCTTGTCCCACCTGACCTCCGTGTGCTGACACAGAAGACAGAGATCTCCCATGTCATGCTCACAAGGGGATGTAGATGTCTCAGGTACTGCAGAACAACTCAAATGGCACTGGGTGCCTGTGTGTGGGCAGCTGAATCAAGCACCTCATGTCTATAGTATAGATGTCTACATCCAAGGTAGATGTTTAGTTTCCCATTAACATCAATAGAAACCCAGCCAGCACAGTCAATGAAGCAAGTCTTCTGACCAAAAGTAGGTTTCTGGTATAGGGTGAGGTGAATTACTAGCTGGGATCATTTGTAGGGCTTTACAGGAGCCTGGAGACCTGATCAGCGTGTGCCATAGGCATCTAAAGAACAGTGAGATGAACTGTACTCAGCAACACCACAACTATCACTGGGCTGTAGCCCTTTTCTGTCTTCCCCATTGAGTAGAGGACTCCTTCTTACAGCATGCAGAGACCCACCACACAACATGGACAAGGGTCGTGTTCATCCACAAGAGCCCAAAGTGCTCAGACACTGAGGGCTGTAACACCTCAGGATACAAACATAGCATCTGTCTTGGGAAATGTGTCTTTTCCAAAGCAGATGTTCCAGGGAAATCCTGCCTCTGTGCTGGAACTGGGCTTAGCTGAAGTGAGCCACATCCTCACAATGTACGTGTTTCACTGTTGCAGCTTACAGAGAAGTAGAGAGATTTTCAGGAAACTCATGAGCTGCATCTACAGAGGAGCTCAGATGACAGTGAAACATAAAATCACAGGATGGTTTGGGTTGGAAGGGACCTTAAAGACCATTTGAATTATAATGGTCCATTCTGGTCATCAAAACAGTGGACTTACTAAATAAGCCAGCCTTCAAAAAGGCATTTGGTAGCCCTTTCCATACCTGCTTGCTCAGCCACAGGTAGAGAATGGATGGAGTCATCATCTGAAGCTGTTTGGCCATTCTTGTGTTCTTCCATCATATTCTGCCCTACAAACTTTCCCCCTGTTATTTATTCGCCTACCTAATCCTTTCTTGAACATGGACTCCTCACTAATTAATATCAAGGGTTATCTTTGGTTATTTGATTGATGCTGGGCTATAGTCACAGAACCACAGAATCATAGAATGGTTTGATTTGGAAGGGACCTTAAAGACCACCCAGATCCAACCCCCCCACCATGGGCAGGGACACCTCCCACTGGATCAGGTTGCTCGAAGCCCCATCCAACCTGGCCTTGAACACCTCCAGTGCTTTATTAAGGGTGACAAGGAGCAAAAACTGTCGTTTTGAAACCAACATAAACTAAATGACTCGTCACCAAAAAGCACTTGGACTTGACTGGCCAAGAGGACAGACAGTTGCAGTATGGCATAAGGTTTGCAGTACAATACGCATAAAGCAAATTCGTGGTGGCTTAGAGCTGGATGATGCCACACCACATGCTATAATATCTGCAGGCTTGGGTAAGGCTCAGTATTTATCAATTGATCTACGAGCAGGAAACAAAACCAAAAGAGGGAGTTCCTGCCATCTAGAGGTCATACTTTTAAATTACAACCAAAACTGAAAAAGCTAAACCATAATTTCATGTCTCTACCATATGCATGTAAACCTATACGTGTACACATATGTATATATATTTTTTTCCAAATAGAAAGCTTTAGAAGGTAAAAAGATAAACAACTCCATTTTCTCTATGAATTTGCAGCAAGACAATCCATATAATGTTATTCTTACTGCAATATCTTAGTATTTTATGTGTTAGAAAGGTGCTGGATAAAGCACATGCCAAAACTAGGTTTATTTTTTTTGTTTCATGACAAGGAGAAAAGTTTTTAGGCAAAAATCACAAAAAAAAAGGGGGGGGGGGGATAAGATAGCCAGCAGCATCATTAGTTGGTTTTATGCTTAACACTCACAGCTAAGCTCAGCCTTTAAAATAAATCAGCTTCTGTTTAAACAGTAAAGCAGTAGGTTGATATCTCAAGTGAGCCACACTCTTCATTGCTCAGGCATTATGGTGCAGTTTTTAGAATCTAAATAAGGTAGTAACAGAATAATTGTTTATTTCTTTATTATTTTTTGCTCTGTGCTATGCAGACAGACAATTTATATAAGAAGAGTTGCTTTGACCTGAAATTCCCTTAAAGTCTGGCTTTAAAATTCACAAATTAATTCAACTTCAGATCACCTCTTGCCATTGGGAACCATGCAGAAGAGTGTCTGCGAGTTTTCTGTGGCCGGTTGCAGAGGATAAACTGCTCCATCTGCCAGATAAGCCAAGAATTGAGATTGCCTCCTACCTAATAACATCATTGTTTAGACACAAAACACACATACAAGTTTTATGATGCAAGTCTGTGCTTTCTACAACCCTCTTTGGGGTCTGGTTCAGGTTTCATGAGCAGATGTCTTTGCTGCCCCTTCACTGCTGCAGCTATCTTAGGATTTTCCAAATTTCTTTAAAAACTGTATTAAAAATATGTCAGTCTCTTGCCATTTTATCCTTGCAAATAGTCATCTATATGAAGCAGAACAGCTCCCACAGAGACTCCCACCACCAAACAACCTACACTCTAGTGTTCCAGATCATAACTGGGGTGGAAGGTGATGTTCTTCTCACCAGACTGCAGTAAGTGAAAAAAGGGCTAAGAAGGCTTGAATCCTGCTTTGCAGCATTGTGCTTGGATAATATACAGTGGGTTTTTACCTGTAAAAAGCCTTAGTTTAACCACAAAGGACAACAAGAAAAATTCTCTGGGCTTCCAACATGCTCCCATGATAGGACACTCCTTTTCTACCTGTTTCTAATTGGGATTTCTCCTGCTGAAATCATTATAGGCTCATTATACAGCAAGGTGAAAAACTATTTACCTTTATTAAAGAACAGTTCTGTGGTTCTCCACAACACCACAGTGGGATGGTACCATTCCCTTTTTTTTTACCATATAGTTAGCCTGTAATTGTGCAGTGATTGCTTTGAAATCCTGGCAGCCAAGCTGGAATGTAGGTGGTATTGAAATTTTGTGATGCAATCCCTTCCCATAACGGCAGGCAGCAGGTTGGTCAAGGCCCTTTTCAACAGTGACTCAATGTGCCTCTAAACACGGTGGGAAAAACAAAACACCAAAACATATTTTTTTTTTAGCCCATTTGAAGATTTGAATAATGGCTTCATGACTCAAGTAAGCCTGCCAGGCTGGTAGGAGGATGTTTGGGATGGCTGCAGAGCAGGAATCATTGGCAGAAGAGCCGGGAAAAAAGCAGGGTTTGGAGGAGTGAGCGATGTACAAGCTATGGAGTTGCACGAGTAGGTAAAAAAGGGTCGAGCATGTACAGGAACTCTGAACCTGCTGGCCACGCTTTTAATGCAGCCCAGGATGCAGTTGTCTTTCTGGGCTGCAAGCGCACATTGCTGGCTGATGTTGAGCTTCTCATCAATCAGTACCCCCAAGTCCTCCTCCGCAGGGCTTCTCTCAATCACATCATCCCCAACCTGTATTGAAGCCCAGGATTGCTCCAATCCAGGTGTAGGACCTTGCACTTGGTCTTTTGAACCTCATGATGTTCACACAGACCCACTTCTCCAGCTTGTCCAGGTTCCTGTGGATGCCATCCCATCCTTCTGGTGTGACAACTGCTCCACTCAGCTTGATGTCACTTGTAAACTTGCTAGTGGTGCACTACATCTTGCTGTCTGTATCATCAATGAAATATTAAACAGCATTGGCCTTAATATGGACCCCTGAGGGACATCACTTGTCCTTGTCACAAATCTCCATCTGGACAACGAGCTGATAAACACTATTCTCTGAATGCAACCATTCAACCGATTCCTTATCCACCAAATGGCCCACTCATCAAATCCATAACTCTCCAGTTCAGAGAGAAGGATGTTGTAGAGGACTGTGTCAAACGCTCTACAGAAGTCCAAATAGGAGGAAGTCCAAACATCCATTGCTTTTGCCACATCCATTGATGTGGTCACCTCATCACAGAACGCCACTAGGTTGGTTAGGTAGGACTTGCCCTTGGTGAAGGTTGGCTGTCTCAAATCACCTCCCTGTTGTCCATGTACTTTAGCATAACTTCTAGGAGGATCTCTTCTGATCTTTTATTGTTCTTTGTTGGCTGCTAATCCAGTATCAGAAGGAGGCAGATCTTGATCAGGACCATCATACACTGCATACGGGGTCTGGTTGGGATGAAGTTAGCTTCCTTCATACTAGCCCATATGACATTGTGTCTTAGATTTGCGGCCAGAAGAGTATCAATAACACAGCAGGATTTAGCCTTTGCTGAGTGGTGCTTGCACAAGGCGTTCTCCGTTTCTCACACTGCCTCACCAGCGAGTAGGCTTGGGATGCACAAGAAGGTGGGAAGGAACACAGGTAGAACAGCCGACCCCAGCTGACCACAGGGATATTCCATGCCATGTGTCATCAAGTTCAACAATAAAGTCTTGGGGAAAGAAGGAGGGATATTTGGAGTTATGGCATCTGTCTTCCCAAATATCTTTAAACATCACTTTTATCTTGAGTCTCTGGCCAGTAAGTTGCAAAACAAGGGAAATTATTAGTGCATCCTGAAGTAAAGGAATATGTAGATCCATGATTCTGTTCAGACCAAGGTTGCTTCCAAATTTTTTGCTTAAGATGACATCTTCAGTGGAAACTCTTCCTTTCCTGCATTTTATCCAAATTCTTATGCATTCCAGACCAAAGCAATGATTTTCACCTTGGTGGTGAGAAAATTCATTCCTATATACGTCCAAGGCAGAAGCCCATTCAAATTATCTCCCATTGTGTTCAAAGGAAAGAGGACAAAGAGCAAAGCTTTCTTCTCCCAATAGCTCTCCAAAGGAATTTCAAGTGGCTCACAACTGATTGTCTCCATTTTCAAGAGCTCCTGCTCTTCATATGCAACCCTACGCAGCTCCTCTAGGGTCTCACAGGGTTGCTGCAGAATTTATGCTCCTCTGTCTGCATTCAGTGCCTAAGCCATCGTATCATCCTTTCCCTTCCAATTTCCCTAATCTGCAGGTACATGGGTTAGTTCTGGAGTTGCTTACATTGTGATTAATGTCTGCAGAGTTAGTGTTAAGACATAAATTCAAAAGCTTTGAGGAAGAAGAACTTTTTACTTTCCAGTGGTGTCTTGAAGCCCACCCTTCCTAGCAGAGGAGCCAAATGCAGTGCTTTTCTCTGCAATGACAACCTAAATCATTTAGTGGTCTGGGCTGTGGGAACAAAGTGAATTGCATATTAAAGAGCTCTTGAAGCAGTGAGTCACGATGAGACACGGAGAAAGCAACCAGTTGTGAATACAAAAAGTATTGGCAAGCACAAGACACGTTTCAGAAAAGGATATGGAAGGCAGATACTTTTGAACACAGATAAATGAAAATATGCAGTCAGAGGATGTTTCATGATACTGCAGGATGTTGTAAATTCAGTTGCTGCCAGCTGGTTGATTTTGCAAGCCGTAATAACTACCCGGAGCGGTGCACACCAATGTCAGAACAGCAAAGAAGTATGATCTGCCCAGAGGTGGCCAGGCTGCTGCTCTTAAAATACATGGGCAGCACAAGCATGACTCACAAAAGCTGCTCATGATCAGCAGTGTGGGCTGTCACAGGGCTGCCAGTGAAGCCAAAACCATAAGGGTTTTTCTGGCAATGAAAAGCTCAAAGAGCAAAAATGGCAACAGTGAAAAATCCTTTGAGCAGAATATGCGTTTCTTTAAGGTCAGCAAGCACAACCACTACGCAAAGGGTGGGCACCGCTCGACACAGACCCATCATGCTTGAGATTTCCCACATTGCAGGGAAAAGCGTGGTTGTACTTCTGTGGGGCATTTAGGGATGTCAGCAGCTTGGTTCGGCATGTCAAGGGCTGCCAGCCTCCATTCTGTATTCATCCTGAAGCCAAGTTCTCCTCCATACCACAATCCACCTACTTAAAGCAGATCTTCAGCTTAACACCAGAAGCGTTCAGTAGTTATTCAACAAATGAAGTAGTTCAATACTGTCAGTCCTGTTTTCTGTTCCAGAGCTACACTCACTTCAGTCAACAACAGTGATTAATCACTATTACCATTGGTGCATCCTAAGAAATGTCTCTGGCTTTGAATTATTCTTCTTACAGAAAGATAAACTTATTGTGAAAAGTGGCTTCTCCAGCAAGCCACTTGGGAAGTCACAGGGAAATGTGGGAATGGGTGCTGATCCTCTGCAGCATCCCATCTCCAGCTCTACTTTATTATCAACAAAAGACACAATTAAAGAGCTGACTAATGTTTTTTACCACATCCACAGGTGCTTTTTCACTCATCACCTGTTAGGCATCAAAAAATATGAGAGAGAAATAAACCCTCTGACATCTTGCTTGCATTGAAGGCAGGCAGCTACAGACACATAGAGAAAGTCAGAACACTGGATGCCAGTGAGAGCTGGATGCCAATGGTCCTGATCACAGCCACATGTACCATCTGCCTTCTCCTCAGAGGGACAGAAAGGTGACCAGGATACTAAACGGAGCAAAAGAAGACAACCCTATGCTTTTCATTGTGCCTACTCCTGAAAGGAAGCACAGGCTGGAAACAGAGAAAATGTGAAATCTCAGTCCCTCTAAAATGATACTACTGGGAACTGCTTTGTCCTCAGATCACCCATGTCACATCCTTGGAGAAGGAGCTTGGGGAGAGAGGTCTGGGATCATCACGCTGAATAAAGTTTGGATTTCTATAACAGTAGTTATCCGTGACCTTGGATTTATGACCTTCCAACCTTCCTTCTCTGAGGTGGACCCACATGACTCTCCTACTAACCTGGAGCCCTCTCAACCTGCAACCAGCTCTTGCTGCCAAAGTTACACAAACACCATCATCTTCAAACCTTCTATCTCTTTGCTCAAGCTTGCATGCAAAAACTCCTGCTGTGACATGAGAAAGAGTCATGGTTTTAAACTACAAGAGGGTAGATTTAGGCTGAATATAAGGAAGAATTTTTTTACAGGTTGCCTGGCACAGGTTGCCCAGGGAAGTAGTGGAAGCCCCATCCCTGGTAATATTCAAGGTCAGGTTGAATGGGGCTCTTAGCAACCTGATCTGGTTAAAAATGTCCCTGATTCTGCAGAGGGGGTGGATTGGACCTTTAAAGGTCCCTTCCAACCCAAAGCATTCTATCCAGCTGGGATGGGGCAGGCAGAGAAACACACACATATACACAGCCCTTAATTTCTGCAGAACTAAGCCAAAATTATTTTGGTATATTGCCTTTTAAATCATTGCCTTCGTTGCTCATGGGAGGTGCTTTCGGTTTTATCTCCTTAGCAAAACAGGCAAGCGAGGCCTGACTACCTCTTCTGTGTCTCCTTGAGTACCCGTATTTTCATACTTTTGTCCCTCGAATCTTCATATGGATGTTTCCATGGGTTCCTAAGCATTTCCATTGCCTAATTCTCTTCTGGTATTTGCTGCTAAAGCTGTAATGCTGAGAACAAGATCTGTATTTTGGTGAAATGCTTTATATCATCATGCTTCATACAGCAGTCTCTTGTTTTATATTGGCCAGCTCTGCTCACTGAGCAAAGGATATTGCAAGAGACGCATTTCTTTTGTCAAGATTGCTTAATACTCTCTATTGGGCTGACTGGATATGAGGAAGAAATATCTGGAAAGAGAGAAGGAAGTGAGCTGCAAATTAAGATAAAAATTGAACATCCCAAGCTATAGCCTGAAGCATAAAAGTTGAGGTAGTTCCATTTGGAAACTTTTCACTCAGATGATCTAACCCCACAAATACAGAATACAATACATAAGAAACATAGAATACCAATGTTATAAAGAAAATTAATTGAAAGCATGATATATAGCAAAGCTGATATAGTATATTTGTGACTCCAATATATTCCCATCAAATCCATTATCGAGAGTGATGAGCTGTCTCAAAACATAAAAGCCTTTGAAACAAAATACAATATCAACAGGTTGTCATAGAATCAGAGAATGGGTTGGGTTGGAAGGGACCTTAAGGATCAACCAGTTCCAACTCCCTGCCATGGGCAGGGACACCTCCCACTGGATCAGGTTGCTCCAAGCCCCCACCCAAACTGGTCTTGAACACCCTCGGGGTGGGGCAGACACAGCTCTGGGCAACCTGGGCCAGGCCCTCACTTCCCTCACAGGAAAACATTTCTTCCTAGGATATAATCTAAATCTCCCCTCTTTCAGCTTAAAACCATTCCCCCTCAACCTATCCCTGCACTCCCTGATAAAGAGCCCCTCCCCAGCTTCCTTTAGACCCCCCTTAAGTACAGGAAGGCTGCTAGAAGGTCTTCTAGGAGCCTTTTCTAGGCTGAACAAGCTCAACTCTCTCAGCCTGGCCTTGTATGGGAGATGCTCCAGCCCTCAAATCATCTTTGTGGCCTCCTCTGGACTCACGCTAAGAGATCCATGTCCTTTCTTCACCATACATACTTACAGCATAGAAATATTAAACACTCTGTTTCTCACCTGAATTACCGAACAGTGTAGCAAACCCAAATTCATTTTAATGAATTCTCTTCGCCCTATTTATTACTCTGCAGCTACATAGCTGGCCGTAATTTGCAGAACTGATGTTTCCACATAGCACTTTCATTATCTCAGTTTACAAGTAGGGAAACTGAGGCACAAGGCACAAACTTTCTTTCCCCAAGGCCATTGAGTAAATGAGTATCGGAATGGATTAAAACCCATAGCAGCAGTGCCCTGCTGTAACCACTTTGCAGCACCACTTCGATTTAACACAGACCATTATCACTTTGCAAATGCTAGTGATGGAAAAGACCTGCTGGGTCCTTTTGCACTTCCCTCTAAGTGCAGATGTTTTCCATGCCATGTGCTGTAGACAAGAGTACTTCATACAATCCCTACATTAAAATAATTCAAGCAGGAGGACATCTCTCATTTCCTTTGGGGGAAACAATTTTTTAGCTGAATAAATTGCAGCATTAGGAAATATTTCCTGATGTCCAGCCCCTGCCACAGCTTCTAGAATTTGTTGATATATTATTAATAGAAAGGAAAATAAATATAGGTATTAATGCCAGCAGACACTGTCTACTACTAATAGCTCCTAAAGTAATATATTCCCCTTGTTTTTAGCTTTTATTAGTCTTTTTGCAAAGGGTTACAAGACCCTTATGCATCCATTAGCCAGTCAGCCATGTGAAATTAATGTGGAGCAATTTTCATAAGCATTACTCAGAACTAATAATAATTAAGCATTATTTTCTGCTCAGATAACACAGAAAATAAAGTCTGACTTTTATGCCAAGATGGGTTTACATTAGCTTAAGGTAGATGAATTAATTCTCATTTACAAGGCTTCTCCACAAGCTAGCCAGAAAATACCAAGGTAATTAAAACCAATTTGTGAGGTTCTGTCCCATTGTACATTCACTGAGTTTTGACATTGCTGCAAATTACAGGTGCTTTTATGCTCTTCCAAAGGTGGAATATGAAGGATATCTTGCTGTTTGCTTCCTTCCACATCACTTCCAAGGAAAACAACCTCTTCGTGAAGACAAGAAAACATTTTTCAATGCACTTTGATGCTGGAGAAGCAACAAAGGACCATGCGTTGCATGAAAAAACAGCTCAGTCCCAGCTCAGGGTGGGATATGGATCTCTGAGCAAGACATGTAGCAGGCCTTAAAGGCAGAGAAAAAAGTGCTATTTACTTCTGATTTACTATTTACTTGCAAGGGTTTCATTTTGGCTAATTACTGAGCCGAGAGATTTCTATGGAAAGCATATTATGGATAGCTTAGAAACAGTTCTCTTCAGCTAGCCAGATTTTTCTCTCTTGCCTTTAACAACCAAAACCCAGCACTTACAATCCAAGTTAACAGTTATATGATGCCACACCTTCTGACACTGGCTAAAAGATTCCTTGCCTGTTTTCTATCTTAAGGAGATACTGAATTTAACAGGTAGTCATGACCCAGCAGCTTGACATATCACCTGGGCAACCACTGTGGTACCTATAGATGTTCTTATCTTGGCCAGCTGCAAGGTAGAAGATACATTAGTCCAGCTAATAATTCGCTGTAAGATATATTAACCCAGAGCTATCCTAACAACAGCTAAGGTTATATGCAACTAAACAAGCTAAGACCTCTCTTAGGGTTTCAGCTTTTCAAGGAGAGCAGCAGCTTCAGATGCCACTTCTTGACTTTGCATCTTAACTTACCAAATAACTGGGCCTGATGTGACCCACCAGTGTGGAAAATCTGTGTTTTTCAGAGGATTATGACCTCTCTTGTCTCTGTCCTTGATCTCTCATTTCTTCTCTTTGTCCTCTCCATCACTGCCCTGTCATCTCACTGTGGCATCTCATTTTGGCATGTGTCTACATCAGTGAGAATGAGCGGGTTGACCTGAGACATGACTTTAAGGGTCAGCAGCAAAAAAAGAAATGAGACAGTAGTTCTGACTTTATTATGTTTTGAAAAATATTCCCTAGAGTAATCTAATTGCTATTAAAGAGATAAATAAAATGAGACAATACTCAAAAAACACCAGCTGTGTCTCAGCCCTAGAAAAAAGCAAGTAGGCTTTTGGACTGTTATCCACACCTTCAAAGAAGAAAGGTTTCCCCCTCACGGCTGTCTCATTTTCAATCCAGTCACGGTAGTTGTAAACAGAGATTACGATCTCATGGTTTGGTTTTTCTATGCAATCTTGTCCCCAGATGACGATGCCAACCTGAAACCACCTCATGGTATTCCAGTAGCTGCAAACCAGAGGTCCCCCGCTGTCCACCTGTGGGATAAGGAAGATGTTATAGCAGGATCAAAGCTCAGTTGTCTCATAGCATCTGCATCCCACAGGCTGATTGGCAAAACCAAACTCTATCCCAAGTCTGTGAGGATTTGAGGAAGTAAGGAAATTTTGGACTCAAAATTTCACAGCTCAGCCCTGAGATCCTTGCAGAATGAACAGATAGAGAAGGTAAGAGGAGAAGATCGGTCACAAGCTCTGGATCAGAGCACAATGCCCTGTCCTTCTCAGCCTTTTTTCCATGTGTTCCTGTGGACCAAGGAGGATACCTGAATCCTGTCACTGAGAGACAACATCCAAGAGTGAAAAGGGACATCTGCTCTGTTTATTCAGTCATTGACTACTCTGCAAAACTGGGACACGTAGTTACTGGGTACCTGCCACTGCTAACTTTAGGAGCAGTAACCAGACAAAAGATGAACATTAATCCTGACAAATCCTTCTTGTAACCACGCCAACTGCACTGAAAACTTCCCTCCTGCTGCAAGGACAGCCTTCGCTCACCCAGTGCATGCAAGACTTCAAATACCCATTGCAGCCACCCTGCAAAGAGAAGCACCCTTCTGTTGGCTGCTGTAGCTTGAGCACAGAGAGTATGCCCAGTTGTCTCTACAACCTCTGTGTTGAATCTCTGAACACAGCCTGAGAGAGAAGAGAAACCATCGTAAGATCCAGATACAACACTTCTCTGATGTTTATGTACAGCTTAAGTGCTGTGCAGCCCCTTCTCTAAATAAAACAGTTCCTTTCCACAGTGGGTTTGGATCTTTTTTCTATCCTATCTCCAGCACGTCATGTAGCAAATAAGAAATTCAATACAAACCCATTTCCTGAGACAGTCAGCTTTCCTGGGAAATGCTGTCCTTCCCTTTTCATATGTTACTTTGGGAAATGTCTCTGTCATTAATGTATGAACCCCCTTCCCCCAGCAGCTACCCTGAGCTAACGCACATTAATTAATGAGTAAGGAAGTGGCTGTAGTCCCTTGTGCAACTCATCAGCACTCACTAAAGTTTATGGCAGAATTCCTACTCATTTCATTAGATGGAGGGGCCAGACCCATTTGTTTATCTTTTATCTATTTTTCAACTTGATTCGACATGCATAGAGAAGGGAAAAATTAAGATAAATACAGAGCAAATGTAGCTTCAGCATTCATAGAATCATTTAGGTTGGAAAAAAAACTTTAAGATCATCAAGTCGTACTGTAAATTCAATAATGTTTGCACTGCCATGGTGTTACTGTAGCTTTGTGTCTGCATCTCAGTCAGTGCTGCTAGATCCTCTTCAGACTCAGGATCTGAAGATGTTTCCCAAACCTTTTTCAACCAAGGATTTGAGTGAATCACACAAATGACCTTGCAGTGACCTTGGATCCATGTGTTATCAGTGTTCTTGGCGATGGCATCCTGTTTGAATGAATGAACATCCCAGCTGTAGGCACAATTAAATTACTGGGACTTTTACTGCTAATTCCCTCAGGGCAGGAACAGACCAAACATTATCCTGGTAGCGAAAGGCGCTTCAAGCCTCCTACACAAAGAAAATAAATGAAGTTGAGAGAGTGGGAGCCGTTCGCAAGCCAGTGACGCAGTCACAGCTGACGATCGGTGATATGTCACAGAATCACAGAATCACAGAATAACCAGGTTGGAAGAGACCCACCGGATCACCGAGTCCAACCGTTCAACCGTCCAACCGTTGTCGGGATGCATCGTGCTGGCATTTCCCAATAACAAGAGGTTTTCAGCAGTAGCGGAGCCCCTGCTCACCATCAGGGCAGATCAGGTTCAGACTGTCCAATTCGGAGGCTATTCACTCTTACAAAGGACCTTTCACCCACTACGCTTAGAAAACAGTTAATTCCTAATAACTTGCGACTATCCTTGGGGGAAAAAGTCTTATTGTATCTGATAGCTGAGAAAATCACAGCAGAAAAGGGATGTGATTTGCACAAGGCACAGCAGAACCAGGAATCCCTTCTAAAACTATGCATCATGTGATTTTCCTTTCAAATCATATCTGCTTTTCCTTGTTTGCCTTTAACCATGGTTCATTTTGTTCTCTGCCCAGTTGGTGAGGGAAGGGAGAGTTGTCTGCAGGGCTTGAGGGACTGTAAGCTAAGAAAAGTGATTTAAAACCTAGGCAGAGAGTGAGTTAGGCGATGCTGTGGAAACTCAGGCAGCAGTGGCAAATCCATATCTCTGATCACAAGCCCCGAGACCTAAATCTTGATTCAGATCACTTTCCGCAGAGGCTGAGTTTGTCTGCTCACAAATGCAACTTCTAACATGATGTTTCTCCTAACTTCAGCTATTTAACTTGATAATTTTATCACAAAGTGGGCTAAATCATGCTCTCCATGTGATAATCTCACTCACATAATTATATCAGCAGCTCAGATGAATCAGTAGCCTGTTTTTTACAAGGCTAAAGATACAAAAAATAAACTCAGTTCTTGAACACTTCTGAATATCCCCGTATCAACCTTAAGCTCTCAAAAACATTAGCCCAATGGTTTCCATCCTCGTGTAGGAGAGGGTGGGGGAGGAGTGAGTTTTTTAGCGCTGGTATAATTATCTCAGCTCTGTGATGTTTCCAGTAGCAATAATTTAATGAATGTGCAGGTTAATGACTCTGAAGATCCAAGAACTTATTAAGTGCTGCTTTGAGCTTCCTATGTCCTGGTGGTGAAATACTTCTGGTCAGCAACACACACTAGATAGCTGCTCATGATTTTCAGTCTCAGTGTCAAGGTTTTGAACAGAAAAAAACTCTTAAAATAGCATCTTGGCTTCTGCTGTCTGTTTCTTTGCAACTGGAGGGCAAGTGAAAAGCAACCACATCAAATGAGATCTGGTGCTGAACTCACGCCTTCCACATGCTAATCCTCCCATTAGGAGAGTTTGAGAGTAATGATATATTTGCTGATATATAGTTCTGGGTTATACAAAAACTGTCACTGACTAACAAGGGCTTTGTTCACTGAAGCTGATCAAAAGTTTCATCCTTTTCAGCATGGCCAAATCCTTTTGTTGAGCATGAGGAGTCATTCTGCTGACATTATTGGACTTTGAATCAAGGGTGTAATCGTCTTCATTTTGTATTTGTATTCACATCTGTAACATGGTAAGTAATCAGAACAAACATGTTTAGCTACATAAATCTTCTTTGGTGGGAGAAGCCTTAGGGGAGGGAGAACAACCCATCTGATAGTCGTTAGGTGGATATACGGTCCTTCCAAGTTATGACTGGTTTCATTTTCACGCTGATAATGTCTGTGCAAATTGGAGCAAATCAGCATGTGAATAACAACGTTTTCCATTAGAGCTGCCCTGGCTGCAGGTAGGAAAGGCCTTTGCAAACAGCTGATTTCTTCAGTTATTTCACTGTGAACAAGCTGTCTTTAGAGAAGGGTGGAAGGAAGGAGGCTATGGCTGTTTTTAGCATGCAGCTATCAAAAATGAACTAGGTAACAGAGTACCTGGACTCCGTTCACAGGACCACTTTAGGATCTCAGGTGAGAGCCTTCAGCTACTCTGTCCTTGCTGGAAAATAGGAGAATACAACCACTCTACTCCAACCACGTAGGTGTCAGCAAGGTCCACTATTAACTATGCACAGACTTAAGGGTGGCTATAATGCATCTGTCCATTGACCCATGTGGCCCAGACTCATGTCTCTGACAGTCATTTCTAGCAAGTACTCAGGGAAGGAGAATGAGAAACAGGACAAGTATTTACAGAGTTGCATTTACATCACAGTGGTTAATAGTCTTAGAGAGATCCTCATCCAGGAAGTTATCTAATTGCTTTTTGAATCCATTTATCCCTTAGGATGAATACCCACAACATCCTGATCAGAGACTTCCATAGCTTAATTGAAGAAAAATATCTTCCTTCTCTTTGTTTTAAGTCTGCTGCCCGATATGGCCATCTGACATCCTCACTTTAATAATGTTTTGAACAGTGAGGACAAGAAGACAGCTCTGACTGTCCTCTCCTTGCTGTTCCTGACTTCAGCAGTCTGTGTCAAATCCCCACCAGACGTCTCTTCTACAAGACTCAGAGTCCTGCTCTTTTATTCCCCTTTCTGCCAGAAACCATTCTGTGTCCCTGTTCATCCTTCTTACTCTGCTCTTCACCTTTTCCAAAACTACTGTCTTCTTTCTCAGGTGGGGTGTATGGGAATTGCACAAGCACACAAGATGTGGGCTCCCAAGAATAGTGCCCTGGCACAACATGCATTTGCTCTGCTATCTGTTTCTTTCCTAATAATTCATAATGCTCTCGTTACCTTTTTGACATCCACAGATCCTTGTGTTGATGTTTATGAAGGACTATCCACAGTTATTCCAAGATCTTCTTAAATGATAATAGCTAATTTAGAGCCTATTAGCACATGTGCACAGCTGAAATAGCTTCTCCCTATTTTCATTACTTTTCCTTTATCAACGATGAATTGCATTTGCTGTTTAACTTTCAGGATCTCAAAATAATGAGATCCTACTTCACCTCTGCACGGCCAGTTTTAATTCTGACCACTGTGAATAATGCTACGGCATTGGCCAACTCGGTCATCTCAGTATTCATCCTCCTTGAGCATCACAATTCCTTGCACAGGCTCCCTTTGTGAGCCCTTTCTCTGCTCAAATCCTTCCTCTATGTTGCCTCCCTTTCAAACCAAAGCCCTTCTACTTCATGCCAGTTCAGTTTCTCCATGAGCCTTTGGTAGAAATCTTGTTGGAAGAGTTTTGGAAATCTCAGCATGCTATATCAGCTGGATCATCCTCTGCTAGTTGACTCCTTCAAAGAATTTAAATTTGCCCATGAGTCATGACTTTCCCTTAAAGCTGTGTTGACTCACTGTAATTGAATGAGAAGCTGCTCCTCTGAGTCATCACACCCATTCCCCCACTCCAAGTGCAAGCACACAGGAGTTTTTTGTGTTCAGCTGGATCCAGAGATGTTCTGCTCCCCACAGCTTCGCTCACCGGGCACACACAGTAATGCTGGACCCTCTTGCTGCAAACAAAATCACTTCTGTTTGAGGCACCAAGAGCTACCACCCAGAGGAAGAAAGCAGGAGATATGCGACATCACCAGCATTCCAGGTCCTTGCAATAGGAGGAATGTTTTTGACAGATTAAAGAATTAAGCCACCACAGCCTGAATCTATTCACTTGTCTGCCCATATCATAAAATGACAAAATGATGAAAGCTCTATAAAACCACGGGACACGGGAAAGATGTTATAATTCTTACGAGTTGCACATCAAAGTACTCCTCAGAAGCAAATTTAAGAGACTGTAAATGCAGAAACGCCTCTCTACTGCTTTGTTCTGGGGCATCCCAGGATGCCTTCCTATTTAAACCAATAAGATCCCTCAGGGAAAAAACCCACTTATCGTGTTAGCAATAGTTCAGTGATGGAGAATCCATCACAAGGATGGAGAGTGGATCACTCGCTTAGATATTAAGATAAGGTAAAACAGTGATTTCGTATAGTTGGAAAGAACTTTGAACTGAAATGTACTTAGCTTTGACTCCTGGCCACCAGGAGACCTTTGTCTGATAGGCAGAAGGGCCTGTAACCTCAGCTGCTACAAACTGCAATCACATCATCATCTACCCACCTCCATTCAGATATTTTGAACAGTCTGAGGACTTGATCAGGCTTTGCTGGTTTGTGACCTTCGCCTTGATATATTCTATTCCACAGGTCTTCCTTTGCAGTTTGGAAGACACATTAGCAACAGTAAAAGGATGCAAGAACTTGTAAAAGGATGCAAGAACTTGTAAAAGGGTGCAAGAGCTTTTGTCATTTCTGCACGGTTTTAGCACTCATACACAGATGAAGTGAGGTTGTGAGGGGTGAATTCATCTCCAGACTGATCACCTCTCCCAGGTATTTCCAGTGCAAATGTCAAGCCCCCATTGCAGTCACATTACTGGCACTGGGGTATGGATTGAGGTGGGGGTGGTGGGATGCCTGGGGGACATCCTGGGGTATCTAAAACAAGTGCTTGAGACTTAGATCATAGAATCATAGAATGGTCTATGTCAGAAGACACCTTAAAGATCACCTATTACCGAACTCCAGCCATGGGTAGGGATGCCTCCCACTGGGTCAGGTTGCTCAAATCTTCATCTAACCTGGCCTTGAACACCTCCAGGGATGGGGCAGCCACAGCTTCCCTGGGCAACCCAGGCCAGTGCTTCACCAGCCTCACAGGAAAAAAATTCTTCCTAATATCTCATGCAAATCTCCCCTCTTTCAGCTTAAAACCATTCCCCCTTGTCCTATCCCTGCACTGCCTGATAAAGAGCCCCTCTCCAGCTTTCCTGTAAGCTCTCTTTAAGTCCTGGAAGGCTGCTCCAGGGTCCTCCTGGAGCCTTCTCTTTTCTAAGCTGAACAAACCCAACTGTCTCAGCCTGCCCTTGCATGGAAGGTGCTCTAGCTCTCTTTGTGGCCTCCTCTGGACTCACTCTAAAGTTACATTAGATGTAGGCAACTATCAGGTCTCAGAGCCATGTATCTCCCTGTGAGCTAAACACCTTGGACTTGCTATTACTTAATGGGGAGCAATTAGCACTCATGCATGGATTTATCTAGATTTAAAATAAGTGGTTAAAACATTCTCAATGAATCACTTCTCTGAAGTAGTTCTTTTCTCCCCACTGATAGAAAGATTATTTAGTAGATGCAGATGGCTGTAGGAGACACATTTGTATCTGGCCAGATAAATCCTGTCCAGGGCTGTGCAACTACTGTTGTCACTCCAGCTATGAGAGGTGAGAGCCCTGAGCATCCCAGATGCTGTAAAGGGCATTTGCCCTTTCCAAACCACTGACAGTATATGTGGGCAGGACGTATTACAGGTTAAGGAAAGAGGTCCTTCTCTGCTTTTTTTTTTTTTTCACAGAACTGAAGAAATTAAACCCCAGAGCCCTAGATGCCTCCTAGCATCCTTTCAGACATTTATAAGAGAGGGCCAAGATCACTTCCTATTACAGGTGAGGGAAGGGAATAGACACCTTCAGCCTGTTACTCAGATTATCCCTGAAGTGGGTGATGGTGTAAGGCACAGTGAAGCTGATCTAGAATCATCCCACTGCTTGTTTGTGGCCGTGCAATGATTCCTTCCCCTGAAAGTCAGGCCAGGGACTGAGCCCCCCTTATCCGCTGCTGACCTGAACTGTACGTGAACTGTGACTCCCAGCTGAACACACTCTGTCCTAATCACCACAGCACCGAGCTACCCCCACAGACCTCCTTTGCAGAAACTCTCTGAAATATAATTGGGCCATTTACTGAATATTGTCTGGACAGGCAAGACACTGAAAAGGCATTAGCTTTGTGAGTCCCTTATACTCTAATTATCGTTCAAGTTACCATTGCATCAGAGCCTAACAAAAGATGCTTAAGAAAGCAAGGAATTAGACATCAATTGTGCTTCATGGGGTCACGGAAGAAATGTACCACAGAAAAAAATAACACGTAGGCCATCTCTAGTGTCTGTTCTTTAGCACTTGTACCCCATGAACATCCATTAATGCTAATGTTTATGACTAAATAGAACTATAAGTCAATTACAGATCCTGTTAGTGTTAATTCACAGTCAATCTATATATTTGTCTGCAGAACCTCTAGGGAATTGGTACACAATAGATTTTTCTTTTTAAGTGAATGGATTTTTTTTTTAAAGGACAAATACTCAGGAGCTCTGCTGTTCAATTGAGTTATTGTAGGAATATGGTCAGTGATCCACAAATTAGACATCTGGTATGTGTATGATGGTAGCTGGTAAAAAGTCTGAGCCTTTCTACTCATGTCCACATGAGTGGGCGTACACACGGTGGTCTTAAGGCAGAGGTCAGCAGAGTAAAACTTGTATATGATGCACTTGCTCTAGTTACTCACACGAAACAGCTTGCTGCAACAAGAAAAATATAGCACGCAAATATCACACAGGTCAAAGACCCAGTAAAGGCTAATGTAAGGCTTTTGTCTACTTCAAGTCCAGGCAGATCATGCATCAGGGTGATGCATGGCTTCCAGGTTTACTGTGACCACATCTACACCAGCAAGTTCAGCACCTTCAGGGCTTGCTCCCTGACCAGGGGTTTCTGCCTTACCTGTTCTGCTGTTTCTTCCTGGCCTCTAGATTGGGGTGCCAGGATCCAAAACAATCCTGCCCCATCCCTGGAAAAATTCAAGGCCAGGTTGCATGGGCCTCTGAGCAACCTGTTGTGGCTGAAGATGTCCCTGCTCACTTCAAAGAGGTTGGAATAGATATCTCTGAAGGTCCCTTCCAGCCCAAACAATTCCGTGATTCTGTTGTGGTGGCTCCTGACCCATGCAAAAGCTTAAGCTGTGTCTGAAAATCATCCAGGAGACAGCTGGCTGGCGTAGACAAAAACTATGCCCAGGGCTGCTCTACCTTCTTGACAGTGCTGACTTTGTAGAGGATTTAGGTGTTTTGAAATCTGGCCTCATTCTCATTTGACACAAACCCCACTATCTTTCTAGACAAGCACAGCTCAACAGATTGCACTCTTTATAGTTTGCCCTGTAATTTGCTCAGGGAAAATTAATTAGGTGGTCCATGCTGCAGAGCAAACATCAAGTTCAGATCTGGCCTCCTCGTTCATTACCAAGCAGCCCACTATGGGCTCACAACCAGATTTCTGAACCAGCCTAGCAATGCCAAGATGTGCTCTACCCAGCTTCAATCGAGGCTTCCCAGAAAATCATCCATCGGCAAAATGCTTTCCCTGCAGTAAATTAGCAATTTCTGATGAAAAGTCGTGTCACCTTTTTCTCTTCTGCAGAACTCCTGGAAGACTCTAGGGTACAGTTTAGTCTTGCTGTCATTATTTCAGTTTGCAAGACATTTCTGGCTGGCCAAGCTTCCACTAAAAGTGGGCAGTTGCTGGTTTATGAGTATTATCACACATGCAGTCGATCTGTGCTTCTGCTGCTTGGAAAGCTCACATTTCTAGTTCATTTCTCAGATGACTCTAACATTATTGCAGATCGAAACAGCACCCTCATCAGCTTTTTGAATACAGGAGATTCATTTTTGCTGGCTACAAGTACTCTTGCTGTTTCACCAACATAATTCAGCTGCAGAATTTAAGGCTGAGCTGGGAAGTGCATTCTTTAATCATGTTAATGCTACCCTGTGGCAGTTTTCTTCTTAAAAATTTTGATTGAATTTAATGGAGGTGAAAGTCACTAGATGAATGGGTTTGGAAGCAGATGCTCTCTGTCTAATCAAAAAATGATTTTGCAAAGCAAGCTTCTCCTCTGCTGCCCAGCTACAGGCGCAGCTTTCAATAGCTCAGTAGAGGATGGAGACCTTTGTCCTGAAGAGGAGACTATAGGGAAAGTTCAGCCCTTACCAGGCACTCAGGGCAGAGGCTGGAGGTTGGGTGCTAGGAAAGCAAAGGTGGATTTTGGCTTCCAGATGTTATATGACATCTGGACAGTGGTCCTGCAGATGGAATGTGTTCTAAGGGCACAAGTTCTCATAGAATCATAAAGGTTGGGAAAGACCTATGAGATCATCCAGTCCAACTGTCAGCCCAGCACCACCGTGCCTACTAAACCATGTCCCAAAGTGTCACAGCTACACGTTTTTTAACGCTTCCAGGGATGGGGACCTCACCACTTCCCTGGGCAGCCTGTTTCATGCTTCACCACTATTTCAGTAAAGAATTTTTTTCTAATACCCAATTGAAACCACCCCTGGTGCAACTTGAGGCTATTTCCTCTCATCCTAGTGAGGTCTTCCAATATCTGAGTGAGGTTTTCCAATCTCTGGAAGTTCTTGATTTCATCTGCTGCTTGAACTTCATTATTTAGATTTAAAAGTCATCATCCTGCATCACTGTCTCCTCATAATAACATGTGTTTTAGTTCAGGCACCCACAGACCACCCTGCCGTATTATCCAAGGACATTTGGATTGGGCCAAGAACTCACCAAGAAAGGTTTCTAAATTAAAGATCCCTGGACTTTATGTCTCACCCAGTTCTTTTGCTTCGACTCTCCTGGACAAACTTTCCTGTCCCCTTTCAGTATTTAACCTGGCAGTAAGGGAGCACAGCCAAGCCCAGGGCTGAGGGAATACCAGGCAGGAGAATGATGCTGTCCATGTCACACTGAGCCCTCTCCACAGGGATGTGAGGCTTCTCCCATCACCCCCACCATCGCAACGCTTAGCCAGAGCAGACACAGTGGGGTTTAAATTGCTATGAGAGTCCAAATTCCTCTGCCCAGCACCACCCAAAACTGTTTCCTATCCAGGGGGACTTGTTGGGAACTGCTCTTCCCCTTACACTCTTTTTAGCTCACAGTTCCCCTTGCAGAGCTGCCGCCTGTCTTGCTACAGGGAGGGAATCAGGGCGGGGAGAGCATAAGGAGAAGCTCATTCACTGAGTGAGATGTTTTGTTTTCAGTATCCCCACTGCTTTCTGACCCCATGAGTCCTGCATCCCTGCTGCCTGGGTCAACATGCCTTTGCAGGCAGGTACTTGGCCCCTGGGCATCCTGCTCAGGCATCCTGCGGAGAAGCTCTAGCAACCCCAGGAAGCCATTGGAAGGACTGATATTCTTTCCCGAAGCAAAGAAATATCTCCTCCAACGCATCTGTGCCCCCACAGGCAGCATAGCCATCCAGCAGCCTGTTTACTTTACCTGGCAGGGCCCTTTCTGTCCTCTCTCCAGCTCAGCACACAGCATGTTCTCATCCTCTTCTACCTGTGGCATCTGCTCCAAGCACCGGTCTCTGCCGATGAGCTTCATCTGTGCTTTCTGCAGCACATGCGATGCTGGCACTGCAACCGTTAATCAGCAAGTCAGAAGAGAACAATTAACAAACCCACAGTGCAAACTCGTAGAGGTGAAACCACAGCCCTTGAGACTGCTCTCAGCTGAATTTGTAAAGCATCTCAGGGCAAGATGATCTCAGGGCACAACCATATATGATCTTGGAGTCATGGGTGCTTACAAGTGCTCTCCAAATATTAGCAAAGATAGGTTTGTGCTCTTGATTTTATGTCACAGGTAGGCAGGTAGGTAAAGAGAGGTGAGGTATCAAGAGGCAAAGCTGAAATCCTGGGGAATGGAGGCTTGCTAAATAGAACTTTTAAACAATCACTTATTTATATGTTTTTATACATCTGAAAGACTCCCAAAGGAACAGCTTATCCTGTTGGTCTTGGTGATGACCTGAGACAAGCTCCACTGCACTGGTTGGTTTCTCACTCATGGGGAACTCTGTTTCAGGGACTCTTCATGGGGTCCTGTGAGAGCCCTACAGAGGAAAGTCTACTGAGCTTTCCACAGAACAAATCCTCTTGTTATCCTCATGCCCTTTTTTGGGTCTACGAGGCCATGCCTCACCCAGAGGACCAGCAGCATCTTCCATAAAGTGCCTCTCAGAATGGCATCACTGGTTTATTCTTCCCTTGAGATGGAAAAACTGAGAAATCACAGCAAGCAACAGCAAACAACAAAAAGACTAAAATTATGAAGGGCTACTTGGAACCCCCCCTAATTTCACCCATGTTTCTCTTCAAAGTGAACCCGAGTCTGAAGGATAAAGCTGCCTTTTGGAAGATGTTGCTGCTTGGGAGGAGATCTACAGATTTCCTGAACCTCACTCTTCCCATATTTCATTGAGTTAAATCCCCCCAACACCTTCAGGAAGGCAGGACTTCAAGGTAAGATCTAAAACAGAAAGTTATCAGGTCCCTTTCCCAGCTGATACGGGGTCACTCTGTGGAAGTGCCCACACATTAAAAGGCTTAAATGGCTGCATCTCTGAGGAGGTGGCTCCACTTGAGGTCTAATTGACTGCAGTTGAAAGTGTGTGAGGCTAGTGCTGCCTAAAGTGCCAGCTGAGAGGTGTCCACCAAAGGCTGATAGAGATGAGAAATGTCCTGTTTTCCCCTGTCGAGGAACGGTGCCTTATTCTTTTTGGTCTGGCCCACATGACACTATTGCACATACCTCTAACCAAACTCAACTTTTCCTTCTGAAAAGACCCCATCCCTGGAGGTGTTCAAGGCCAGACTGGATAAGGCTATGAGCAACCTGATCCAGTGGGAGATGGGCAGGGAGGTTGGAACTGGATGGGCTTTGAGGTCCCTTCCGACCCAACCCATTCCATGATTCTATGATTCTAGGAAACATCTCCCAGACAGAAGGGGTGTATTGAGACTGAATGCATTCTCCTCCCAGTATGGTGCAATTGGAGAGCAGAGGCGATGTCAACTGAGCCCACAGCAGCATGAGACTGATCTTTGGAGGCACAACGTGCTTTTTGCAAAAACTGTAGGTAAAGAGAAATCCTGCCAAGCTGCAGAGTGACTCTGCATCAACTCCCTAGTTTTCTGTTTCTATGAGTACGTTACCTTGGTGAAATGGGAGAGTTTCACAACTATAACTAAGTGTTATATTGTATATTGCTGTTACTTGAGGCTAATGAAGCCTAAGAAGGAAAGTGCACGGTTTCAGAGAGGAGACGGTAACCCAACACAGCAGAAGAGCAAGGATTAAGTGAGACACTTACTACATCCTAGGAAGGACTGTTAAAGTCCCAAGGCACTACCCTGTCCACGCCATCCTGATTGCCTCCTTCCAGTAATGAAAACACTCATTAGCCATTTAGTGACATTTATTCAGGATAGACATTTTGGGTCACAATCATTGCTGGAGCTACTTTCATTAGGGCAATTAGCTGTTGCAATCTGCTGTTCTACATGAGTAAAGAAGACGGGTAGTTAGTACCATTGAATCAACCTGGATCATGGAGGCAACAGGGCAAAGACTACCCTAAATCACCATTTCCCTCATTCCAAACCACTTTAGACTTCACCTAACTTGCCCGCTAGGGTGGAGCTTGTCTTACACTGGATGCCAAAAAAAGGAAAGTGAGAGGTGGGCTCTAAGATTTCAGCTTCAACATACATTCAACGTACCAGGGACCTTGCTCTGGGGATTGGTAGGTAATGTGCAAGGTTGGCACTGAACAGAGAACTGGTGGATGTGCAGAGACTGTGAGGGCCTGGTTTATCAGGCTAGTAGCGAGTAGAAGTCAGTATGGATAAGCCCTCCTGGGAGAGAACACCTACTTTAAATGGTTAAAGTCAGCCTCCATCTCCCAACAGCATCTCACCTGCACGTGTGGTTCCCCAGCCAGCAACCCAGCAGTTTTGCCATGTATCAACGTCATGTATGAAGGGCAAGCAGATGGGGATTTTCTCATTGCTGAAGTTGATGGGAGAGCTGAGCAGGATCAAAGCAATATCATTTTGCATGCTCATTCTGTCAAAGTTTTCATGGAGAATCAAGCTGTCCAGCTCATATTCTTCCAGTGGGAGGCTGAGGTCAGTTCCCCCCACTACAACAGTTAGATCTGGTGGCCTTCTAAACAAAACAGAAGCAGTACAGACATAAGCAAATGTGAAGGCTTTGTGTTTCAAAGTTTGGTTCCTCATCTCACTAAGCAAGGTTACGGCTCAGCAAATTGCAGAGATAGGTTAGCTATAAAGATCACAGAAATCTAGCCTTACCCCTAGGCAAAGTTAATTTTGCAGAGGTAGAATTGAATGAAATCAAGTTATAAACAGCCCAGTCACTAACAAACAGAGTGGGCTGGGCCTTCAAGTCTGCTGTGTCCCACGCTGGATGCTCTGGACCATGTTGCCCCCAGCCAGCTGCTGCAGGTTGTGATGCCACAGGTTATTCGTCACTGAGTAGTCTCAGCTCTTGGACTTATCGAATTTTGGTGGGGGCTTGCAGAGGGCTGGACTCTATCCCTGGGCATTGCCTGGTTATGCAGATTTCTGCAAATTTCTATTGTCATAGTTAACCTCTAATAAAAAATGGGCCTCTTTTCCCAAAATGAGAAAATTCCCTTTTTTTTCAGGGCACTCTTTCTGGCTCAGCCACATATATAGAATCATAGAACCACCAGGTTGGAAAGGACCCACTGGATCATCAAGTCCAACCATTCCCATCAATCACTAAACCATGTCCCTCAGCACCTCATCCACCCGTCCCTTAAACACCTCCAGGGAAGGTGACTCAACCACCTCCCTGGGCAGCCTGTTCCAGTGCCCAATGACCCTTTCTGTGAAATATTTTTCCCTGATGTCAAGCCTGAACGTCCCCTGGCGGAGCTTGAGGCCATTCCCTCTTGTCCTGTTGCACTTGACTCCAAGGACACACATCTCCTACACCCATGAGGATCAATATTATGAACCCATTGTGTCCTCGCTTCCCACAACTACTCACACTTCTTCAAAGCAATGGGCTGCAGTTAAAATCCACAATGCACTGATTATGGTGCCTCCGCAGATATGGTTCCTGTTGCTCTGGATGCTCACATGCCATGGAAACTCCCCAGCCTTGGCATATCTTCCTGCTGTGATCCTTTTGCCAGTCCCCAGGAAGGACTCATAAGATGGTCGGAGGCCACACTCTGGATACAAAATGAGATACATCATCGTTCACGTACAGCAGTGCCACTGCCTGTGCTACTAATCTAGAGGGGTAGGACATCAGCTAAAGCACTCATCTATAATTACGCATGCTACTTAATCTCTACTAAAGCCCCTGGTGTTGCTGTAGCCTTTCCAAACCCACACTCTAACGAGCAGTGTCTAGGCAGTTTGGGGGCTAGCAGGGTCATAGACTGTTTCCCATAGGCAGGTTGGTTAAAATCCTTGTTTAAGCTGGATGAATGGAAGAGTTCAGCATCAGGCTTAGTAAAAGCCATATGTATATGCTCTCAGATACAAGGAGTAAGCCCAGGCCTATTTAATTTACTGGCACATGCATATCATCTAGGGCTACTAGTAGTCCTGCTCTGCTGGTCATTTCTGAACATAAAAAGTTGAGAAGAAAAACCTGCATGGATGCTGCTGATCAGAGACATCAAACAAAAGAGGGTAAGGAGATGCATTTCAATTCCAGTCCCGAACCAGCGCTCTTCAACAACATTCAGGCAATGACGCTTCTGCAAACACCTCAGGACACCTTCCCCACTCCATGTTCACACCAAAGTCAGCACACGTCTCTGCCAGGGGCAACCAGGATGTTACATCACACAATCGATCTGTTTCCGCTGACATCACATCTGGATCCTGTCCTTCCTAAGGCAATGAGAGAAAGCTCAGCAATTTCCAAGAGGTTTGGCATTTCCTTTAGCTAGGACAGGGGTATGGCTGCAATGAAATTCCTGCCCATATCTTAGTCTGGCTTTCACAGGGTATTGCAATAGTGGACTTCATGAGTAGGTTGTCACAGTCTTTTGGGGATCAAACAGTGTCAAATCAAGTATAGTATCAAACATGTTGAGTTACTCCCTTCTTCCCTGTGGACAAGTGTGTTTTATAAAACCAAATCCTGCTTAAAAAAACCTAATCCATAAGGTAGAATCATTATCATTTCACCTTTACAGTCCCACCCTGATAAGATGGGAGCATAATATTTGGGGGAGGGTCAGTTTTAGCATCAGCAGACCTATCCATGTGGATTTCTAAACTGACATATTATTTACATCAGGATGGGACTTTTAAAAAGCCTCAGCCAGCTTCAGACCTGACGTTGACTATATTAAGGACAGGATAGTGCTTTCTCCAAAGATTTTCCAGTTTGTGTTGAAACAATAAACACGGAGTAGGAGGGGAAGGAGGGGGAAGGACAGAATGGAACCAAGCAACATTCCATGAGCACCTAAATGATTCAGCATATGAAATGTTTTGCCTTGTACATTGGAGCAAATCAGGAGTTATCCTACTGAAGTCTGAATTGCACAGAGGTTGAAAATGCACAGGATGAAAGTCAGACTTTATTTTCCTCTTTGCTTTTCTGTCACCTCATGGAAAACAGATGAAAGTGCTGGTTTCCTTGGCAGTGAGCACTGGAACAATTCAGCGGCACAACACTTTAATGACAGGCGATCAGTTACCACAGCAACTGGAAATCTTGAGTCTGATGGGGACACATTTTGGGGCATCTCCAGAAAGAGCCTAGCATGGCAACCCTGCCAGAGGTAGCTCCTCTCAAGCTTGCCCCAGGTATAAATCTGCTAAGGGGACAAGTTTCCTCTGGCTTTTGAGAGTGGAATGAACTCACCATCAGTTAAAGAGCAAGGGAAGATGGGGAGCTAATTTCTCTGGCATAGTCTGTCTTTGGATAAAGACCTCTGCATGGATTTACAAGCCCGAAGACTCATTATCTTTTGCTTGTTTTCAGTTCCTCCAAGCTTAAATAGGATCTGGCCGGCAAAGTAGTTATAGGAGATGTTCGTGGAGCTGTTTTGGGCCTTTCTGAGTCTGAAACTTGATCTGCTGAGAAGAAAATCACACCAAGTGAATATATGGAGAACTATCCAAAAGGAAATGCTGTGCATGTGTGTCTCTGGGTGCCCACCATCTAGCTTTCAAAAACGGCTTTAATGTTCCTCTGCCCAAAACCATTACATCAAGGTGGACTCCTACAAGCTGTTCCTGAAGAAGAGCAAAGTTGCTCCTTTACACATCTGAAAGAGGGCACATCAATGGCACATGTTCTTCAAACTTCGTAGTTAAGACAGTTTCCAAAATAAGAAACACATGAAAGGCTCAAGCCCACACCTCCCACTGCTTTGGGAACTGCAAGGAGCAAGTCGGATGGGTGGGACAAACCCAACCCCATCTCTCCTACTGAAGCTCTTTGTCCTAGTAGGATAACCCATAGCATATATACAATTCCTATGCTCTTCGGCTGTAGCTTTTAGTCTTTACTCCAAGATCCCCATATTAAAATAATCCCTATGCTCTTTGGCTGTAGCTTTTAGTCTTTACTCTGAGATCCCCATATTAAAATTACGGATTATTTTACATCTTTCTGGCCGTCCTGCTGCTTTGATTGCACAGGCACTGGGGCCAAAACTGCCTGACACTACATTTGCACAGCACCTGTCATAATGAGCTCTGGTCTTGGTGGGGGCTCTACAAGCTATTGAAGTAGAATCATAGAATCGTTAAGGTTGGAAAAGATCTTTAAGATCATAAAGTCCAACTGTCAGCCTAACACCACTGTGCCTACTAAATCATGTCCCAAAGAAATGCCACATCTACGTGGTCTTTGAACACCTCCAGGGAAGAAGACTCCACCGCTGTCCTGGGCAGCCTCTTCCAATGGTTCACCACTCTTTCAGTAAAGTAATTTTTAATAATGTCCAATCTAAACCTCCTCTGCCATAACTTGAGGCCATTTCCTCTCATGCTATCACTTGTTAGCTGGGAGAAGAGACCCACCTCACTCCAACCTCCTTTCAGGGAGCTGTAGAGGGTGATGAGGTCTCCCCTCAGCCTCCTCTTCTCCAGATTGAACAGTCCCAGGGCCCTCAACTGCTCCTTATATAACTTGGTCTCTAGACCCTTCACCAGCTTGGTTCTCCTTCTCTGGACATGCCCCAGATCCTTAACGTCTTTCTTGTGGTGAGGGGCTCAAAACTGATCACAGGATTCGAGATGTGACCTCACTGGCACTGAGCAGAGGGGCATGATCACTTCACTGGAGCCACATTGCAGAGATAATAAATCATAGGAATAATTGTGTTACAGTGAGGCCAACATGAATTCTACTCCTCTGTACTGTTATGCAGGTTAACGCAGATTTAAAAGATGTTTAAATAACAGTTTTCAGCTTTTAATAATATTTGATACTTTTTTAGATCTACCCAGATATACACTTAGAAGCATGGAACACATCACAGACAACATTTTTCTTTTTTTTTTTTGTTATAATTTATTTTTACTGCAGGAAACAAGATTGATTTCTTTTTGTGCTTGTACACATTTTGGAACTGTCAAAAAGAAGTATCACATCATAATTTATACTTTTTCGTACTAAAATTATTTCTGAAAATAGGCACTATAGGTGATATTACATGTTACAGTGGAAGTGGAATTGTAAGACAATTGCTGATTTTAGAAATTCACCATTCTCAAAGACATCAAATTACAGGGTTGTGATAGTTCAGATGAGCCCAACCATGGCTCCGGCTCATAACACAAGCAAATTCATTAACCCAAGAAAATAAACATGTCTGTAGGCATTAGCTATGCAAAGCAGTTAGCAGGTGCAACCACCTCCTAATTCTTCCCTTTAATAGCATTTCAAGCCCAGCTTTTAGAATTTTCTTTTTTCAGATTACAAGATTGCAAGGAAACTCAGTGAGCTACACAGAGCAAGAAGCTACATTGGCCAACAGGTGCAATTTCTGCCTTTACTTTGGCTTCTAGTGTAGGTGGATGGGAAACTGCTCAGATTAAGGAAAGCTGCCCCAACAGGTTCCAGATCTTTATGCACGGATGCTGGGGGCATATTCTAACACCTACTGGGGCTGTTGGCCTTTTTTTTTTTCAAACCACTCCCTAAAACAAAGTGAAGGAGGTGGAAAAAGCACAGGCTATTTCTTGATCCCAATAGGGCAGGAAAGCCCTGTTCCCCCGAGGCCACAGTATCCACCAGGGTTCTTACTGAGGTACTGCTGATGATAATCTTCAGCGTAATAAAACTCTGGAGCCTCTCGGATTTCTGTTGTGATGGGACCAAAACCGCCCTCTGTCAATACCTGTCAAGAAACATGATAGAAAGCCATTAGTGGTTTGCTAACTTCTCTGTTGATGAATGACATTAGGTTTTTCTCTCAGCAGGAGACACGGACTTCTCTCAGCACTTGGACAATAGCTACAGCATATCCCTGAAAGACCTTTATCCTTGCCTGCTAGGGGAGGTTTAGGCTGAACATTAGGAAAAATTTTTTCACAGAAAGGGTCATTGGGCACTGGAACAGGCTGCCCAGGGAGGGGGTTGAGTCACCTTCGCTGGAGGTGTTTAAAGGACGGGTGGACAAGGTGCTGAGGGGCATGGTTTAGTGATTGATGGGAATGGTTGGACTAGATGATCCGGTGGGTCTCTTCCAACCTGGTGATTCTATGATTCTATGATTATTTTGTTAGGAGACACTGTGGGCACTGAAGTAGGCTGTGAGGAAAAGAGGTAGCGCACCCTAATGTTTTAATGGCTTGTTTGCTTAATTTGCTATGGCCACACATTTGTTCTCTCCTCTTAGTTGACCACACCAGACAAGGATGTGGTGCGACCAATGAGAGTGAAAAACAAACATGAAAGGAGCAGAGCACACTTTGATCAAGCCTGGACAGCTGCCTTGCAATGTCCAAGAATTTCCCCTGGCAGATGCCTCAGCTTTGGATTGTGATAACCACCCCAATGTCCTTATGCCAAGAACAATTTCCAGGTGAAATTTTAGCCCCGCTGATGTCATTGAGAAATAAGAGCATTAGTGTTGCTGTGATTCCATTTTTCAAAAAGATCAGTTCTATCATGACCAGAACTGTATTTTTAAGGCATATTATAACTCATTTCTGAAAGATTTCCCAAGAAGTGGACCACGAACAATAATCACTTAGCAGGAAAGGAAAAAATGTGGGTGGGGATTTTAAATTAGACTTTAATTTCTTTCTGATATCCCCTAACTGAGTTTGAAACTCCTGTAAAGCATCTGGCAGAGGGAATTACTTTTTAACATGAATTGCCATAACATTTTTCTTACTCAATTTTCCTTTTCTAAGGAAACTGGTAAGCACCAACATTTTGCAGCCAATTCTCATCTCAGTGGGTACACGACTGTGCTCACTGAAGACCGTGATAACCTCATAAGCACATTAATTGGTGTCAGACTGCTGCTGCAAAGTGTACTTGCAAAGTAGTGGACATAGATAGAATGATACTTCTATCAGCCAGACTTGACAATAAGATCAGCTGTAAGAACAAAGGGTCAGAATGTTCTCTCATCATACTAGTAAGTAAAGCCAATAAAAGGAAATGATTGCACAGAACCACAGAAACAGAGCTGGTAGACCTGTTGCAAGTCGTCAAGTCCAATTCCTTTCATTGTGATACAACAAACAATAGCTGCCTTACTCCCAGCAAACACTTGTTTAACCATTCCTGAAAGATCATAGAATTATAGAATGGTTTGGGTTTGAAGGGAACTTAAAGCTCATCCAGTTCCAACTGCCCTGCCATAGGCAGGGACACCTTCCACTGGATCAGGGTGCTCACAGCCTCATCCAACCTGGTCTTGAGCACCTCCAGGGATGATCTTCGGAGATGGAGATCCTCCAGTTTCCTCAAGAAGGTCATGCCAATACTTACCATCCTGCTAGAGAGTTTCTGCTAAAGCCTAACCCAGTTGAGCACGATACTTTTATTTAAAGCCACTGTTGTGGTTGTACTCATCATGGATGTGGAAAGGAAATCATTCCCATGCTAGGAAATAGTCTTCCACATACTTGGTGGCTGGGCAGAGAGAAAGACAACACATAATGGAAATAAGGCTTCCTACAGCATTAGCTAACACTTAAATAGCGGGTGACTATTTTAGATCAAGAAGTCTCAAGATTTCCAACAAGAATGTTTCCTAGATCATGCCTCAGCACAGCTGCATACTGACCCCATCAGTTGTTGGACTTTGTAGAGCATTAGTCTGATTTATTCTGGTAATTTCAGAATACATTTTGCTGTACTCAGTTTTCAGTCAGGAATGTAGTAATAATATTGACACAAAATCCATGACTAACATTTTTGAGGAGCCCCTGGGTTCCCAATCCTACACCAAAACTCTCAGTGCGGGTTAGGAAGAAGTTGACTAGTTAATTCATGGTATTTGAACATGGCAGGGTAACAAACCCAAGTTGACAGCAACCTGGCCTTGCTTCCCCATGTAAAGTCACCAGTGTTTTTCATCTTTGGGACAGGCTTTGTTCTGAAGGAGTTGGATTATTTACCCATCAAACGTATGAGTAAAGAAGATAAATGTGAAGGTATTTATCACAACACACTGGCAACAACTACCATAGAGGTAGCAACAGACCTGCTTTTAGAAAGCAGTTTTTCACTTACTTCCTAACCTTCCTAGCAAAGAAAAGCACTTTTAACATTATCTTCACTCCAGAAAGGTGGCACAAACTCTGTCATCATGGGCATTAGTCATTTGCTTGCTGCTGGAAATGCATGTAAAATTGGCTTCCCCCTCCTTAACTGAGTCATGAGGATGCTGCTGGAGGGATAGAAATTTTTCTACTGTGCAAACCAGTATTTGTTAAAGATTTTTACCTGGGACTTTTCCATCATTGGCCTAATTTAGTCAGTTAGAAAATCCATTCTGTTCAATAACATACCACAAGAGGGCATAAACATCATTTATCCCTTTCAGAATTACTAACAGTCTATTAAAACACTGCATGCTGAATAAAGCAGAAGCCCAAGACAACTCATTATATTGCACTTTGGTCATTAGCAAAAGATACCAGCACTGTTGTCAGAAGCAGCAGGAACCCCAGGCTCCAACACTCTGCCAAACGCTACCTTGAATGTTTTGATTTTAAAGAGGAAAATATTTTCCTCGCACTGACTGTGTTGATATGAAGATAAAAACAACGCTGGGAAAGATGATGAAGATCATGATGTGCTGGCTCCAGCAGGTGTAAATCAGCCCACTCTTGATTGATTTCCTGCCGCCGAGGCAGATATAATTTGATGGTAATCCTGTTCTAGCAGACTTCTTAGTCCTGGCTGTCTCAAAATTCCTGACCCATCCAATTTGATCTTCTGTAGCAGGACACCGCATTTTCATTCCTTCAGTAGCAGGGACAATTTAAATCACAGATTACCTGTGATGCCAGTGTAAAAGTAATTTCCAGTTTAAGTTCTTTTCTTCCAGGCAGTAAGCCAACCATGTTCTGGGCTGCATCCATGGAAGTGTGACCAGCAGGACAAAGGAGGGGATTCTGCCCCTCTGCTCTGCTCTCAGGAGACCTCACCTGGAGCTCTGCGTCCAGTTCCAGAGTACTTAGCACTGGAAGGACATGGCTCTGTTAGAGCAAGTCCAGAGGAGGCCACAAAGGTGATCTGAGGAGCTGGAGCACCTCCCATATGAGGACAGGCTGAGAGAGTTGGGCTTGTTCAGCCTGGAGAAGAGAAAGTTCTGGGGAGACCTTAGAGCAGCCTTCCCGTACTTACAGGGTGGGTACAGGAAAGCTGGTGAGAGGCTTTTTTATCAGGGAGTGCAGAAACAGGATGAGGTGGAATAATTTTAAGCTGAAAGAGTAGATATTTAGATTAGATATTAGAAAGCAATGTTTTCCTGTAATGATGGTGAGGCTCTGACCCAGGCTGTCCAGAGGTTGTGGATGCCCCATTACTGGGGAGGTGTTCAAGACCAGGTTGGATAGGGCTTTGAGCAACCTGATCGAATAGAATGTGTCCCTGCCCATAGCAGGGGGGTGAATGATCTTTAAGGTCCCTTTCAACCCAAACCATCCTATGATTCAATGAGTCTATGACCACCATCAGTTTGCACTGTTCATTTCAGTGATTTGCTCTGAATCGCTTCTGCTACAGCTGTTTGAGTTGAGACAGCTTCTCAAAATCCTAAACATGAATTGATGTGTGACTCAGCTGTGAAGAGAGACATGAGGAATTATGCAGCTTTCTGCTATGGTATTACCTAAGTCAAGTCCTCCACGGACAGCTCACACTTTGCAGATGCTTTATCTCCAGAACTGATTCTTAAAATGCCAGCTGTCCTAGGGAAAATATATTAGTGAATTGGTGAACTGGAGCAATTATTTTGGATGCTGATTTTCTTTTATATTTGGACTTGTGCAGCAGATACAAGCAAGAAGCAATATTCCTCCCTGTGGCACCAAATCTGGAGTTGTGCTGTGAGGCACTGTCTAGAGAATCCACTTACACTGTGGCTAGCTGGCCATAAAACAGAGCTATACACATGAACTCTGCATGTGTAGGACCAGGAACTGGCATAAATATCACTGTTAGATAAGATGTGATTTTGGATACACAGGCTTGGGTTCAGTTCTGGGTCCCTCACTACATGAAAAACATTGAGGTGCAGGAGCACATCCGAAGAAGGGCAATGGAGCTGGGGAAGGGGCTGGAGAACAATTCTTATAAGGAGCAGCTGAAGGACCTGGGGCTGGTTAGCCTGGAGAAGAGAAAGCTGAGGGGAGATCTTATTGGTCTCTACAATTACCTGAAAGGAGGTTGTAGTGAGGTGGGTGTTGGTCTTTTCTCCCAAGTAACAAGTGATAGCACGAGAGGAAATGGCCTCAAGCTGCAGCAGGGGAGGTTTAGGCTGGATATTCGGAAAAATTTCTTTACTGAAAGGATGGTGAAGCATTGGAAGAGGCTGCCCAGGGCAGTGGTGGAGTTTCCATTCCTGGAGTTGTTCAAAAAACATGTAGATGTGGCACTTTGGGACATGCTTTTGTAGGCATGGTGGTGCTGGGCTGATGGTTGGATTGGATGATCTTATAGGTCTTTTCCAACATTAATGATTCCATGATTCTATGATTCTATGACTACCAAGGAATAAACCTAACCAGTGTGACCACAGAAGGCTGCTCTTCATTTACCCCCAAGCAACTGTATTAAACATGCTCTGCTTCTGTGCTTTGGTTTGCCACCACCCTCCAAAATGACAGGAATTGCTGCTTCAGCTTTTTGTAGCTGGCTCATTATATTGAGCCAAAGTATGTCAAAATATTTAATCACTTGACATTACAGCACGGCAGTAACACATTCAAGGTGTTTGGCTTCTTTTTAATATTCAGATGGAAGTAGCTAATACTTGTGAAGTGCTTTAAGAATTTGGAATGAACTCTGCCAGAAAAGCACAATTCCCCTGTACCTCCAAATACTTGAAGGAACAGACTGGAAGCCACTGACACTTTGGTACGTTGTGCTGAAAACACATGGTTCATGGAAATTTAGAGAAAGAGTTGAACCCACTTATAAATTTGACCAAACACAAAAAGGGTTTAAAATTGATTTTGTTAAATGAAACTGATTAATCTTCTGAGCAGAGGCATTAGTAAAGCAGTGGAGTATTAATTGGTTTCAAACATTTCATGGCTTTTAATAAAAACAGCATCATCCTGTGCTTGATTCAATGTGTACTTTAAAAGCCAGCTTCCAGTTCATATTCCAGCTGCTGCAATGTCCAGCTTGCCTCGTGTCTCAGCAAGTTACATGAGGCTATGTTATTTCTAACGGCCTCTTTAAAATCACTGATGTTATTGCAGAAAATCTTGATGCTTGTGACAGCTACAGCTTGTGCTTCTGTATCATCATTCATCCTTGATATAAAACTGTAAGGCAAGTAATCTCACAATTCTAAGTGCCTATTTAAAACCTCTAGGGCTACCCCTTTATTATATTGACTATTCAAAATTTAATACCATCAGCAGCAACACTGAAATTCAGTTCTGTTTCCAAAAGCATTAAGAGTTCAAGGAGCTGCACTGTTTCAGGAGAGTGCCTGACTGCATGGACTTGATCCTATGAAGGATGGGAGTATGCATACCTTCTAGATACATGATTATTGGGACATTTTTCACTGGAAAACAAATTAACTGACTTTGCCAAGTCTGTGGATTAGTTGCTGGTAGACTTGGGAGCAGAAATCCAGCAATACATGCTCGCTTGTACTGAGGACAATCTATTTCCTACTTTGGTGCAGAAGAGCTAACATAATGAGTAGCATGAGGTCTAAATAATGTGTAATTAATCACAGAATGGTTTGAGTTGGAAGCAATCTTAAAGCCCATTCAGTTCCCTCCTGCCATGGGCAGGGACACCTCCCACTGGATCAGGTTGCTCAAAGACCCATCCAACCTGGCCTTGAACATCTCCAGGGATGGGGCAGCCACCACTTCTCCAGGCAACCTGTGCCAGGGCCTCCCCACACTCACAGGAAAACATTTCTTCCCAAGATCTAATCTAATTCTCCCCTCTTTCAGCCTAAAACCATTACCCCTCATCCTATCACTACACTCCCTGAGAAAAAATATTTTAATTTCTCTTCCATTTGCTAGGTGTCCTTTTCTGCAAGACCCCTGCTCTGCAGTATAACATCTCAATGATATGCTACTTTAAATTGCTTCAGTTGTGCTGCCTTCAGTTACCTGGAAGAACCTCACTGGTAAACACCCAACTGTTATTCTAGAGAATATTAAAACTCAATTTGCTGTGCTGAGTCCAGTCTCTCTATTACACTTACTGATGCCTGCTTTTCCAATCTAGTTGATGCCAACGAGCTCTACAGAGCCCTGGAATGGGCTGAAGTCTTGTCTAGCTGATAAATCTGGATTCACATCAATGCAGGTGCCATCCTTTTGGAAATCATGTGTTTATCCACAGCGAACCAGATGGGAAGAAGGATCCTGCCAAAGAAAAAGTGAAGGCAGTGGCTGGCAAGTGCTGAAGTCTACCACATTGGGCAATGGCATGGACTGGGACCAGCTATCCGCATTCTCCTCTTTCCATTTACCTGTCTGCACAATGGATTGAATGGTATTGATATATTTGATAGGTGCTGCAAGAATTGATTAGCTAATGTTTTGCACAGGACTTTGGAGTTCTACACAATTAGCTAATGCTTGCACAGGGTCCTGGAGTGAAGTGCTATCTAATTTCTAAGTATTATTAATAACCTTGCAGAGGACCTATCGAGTCTCGGAACTCACTTTGCAGCGTCTCCTGCAAATTGTGCAAGATTGAAACCAGAAATTATTGAACTATGTTGGTATAAACTCTGCATCCTGCATGGAGTAAGCATATGAATCTAAGAGCAGGAATGGTGAAACCCATTGACTGTAGAGCTTTCTTTGGTCTTTACTGTTCCAGAAAAAAAAGCTATGTATGTGACTACATTATAAATCTGAAGACATAAACATCCTACTGGGACTACAGAGAATGTGGTCAAAGAGGAGAAATGCTGTTACATGAGCCTGCTGGAATTGTTCCTACAAGTGTATTCTTTCAGTGCAGCACAGTGACAACACAGATAAGAAGGAAATACAATAGAAACTTAAATGATCTCGGTGCAAATCTTGATTCTCATCTGTAAAACTGCAAAATTGATTATGTCAGAGCTTTTGCCCATTGACAAAACTCCCACACACAACAGAGCACATCAGCTGAATTGCGTAAACTGAACCTTACTAGAGACACATCTTCATGAGCCTTAGGGGAAAGCTGTGTGTATATAGAGAGTCTGTTACGCTGGTTTGAAGATGTGCTTTCTCTGAAATGCTTTTCTCTCAAATAGTTAGCTGGAAGGAGGCTGTTTGGTCACTCATTCCTGCCAGAAGGAAAAGAATTGCTGGGCTCAGATATAAATCAGACCTGCCAAGGTAAATCGCAGTTGGCCAATAGCCTGACTATTAACATATCTGAGGCCCCAAGAGACTGTGCTCAGAGGGTCTATGAAGGATCAGGAGTGCAGTTAGTCTGATATTTCCTATTATTTTACATCTGAGTGTACTTCCTCATTGCCCACAACAATGAACTACGCCAGCTAAAATGGCATATTTATACAGACAGACTTCTTTGCACCTTCTAGCAATGGGGAAAAATGAACATTGTATTAATTTGTATTCAATGAAACTGACAGTGGAATAAAATCTGCAGTTCTATTTTTTTCCTGATGGATAGTGATCCTATGAACATGCATAGAAAGGAAGTTGTATCCTGCTCTTCATTATATCAATCTAATCCAGACTCAAAGCTTTTGCTCCAGATACTGACTGGTATAACAGGATCAACTTGACCCACAGTCTTTACAATCTTGACCTTCAGAACAGAGCTTCCTGAACACCTATCCTGTCTTCTCTTGAGGGAAGAAAGTTGAAAGTGGGGAATGACACCAGGGGGCATTTAGGAGGTATAGGAAGATAACATTAGCAAAGATAAAAGACATCTCGCTCAACTAGCATCTGGGAACTAATTAAGTGTTGAAGGAGCCATTGAGAGAGATGGAAATTCTGTTTGTCAAGCCAATTTTAACGTAGCCAAACAGCCTTTTACTGCACATCCTGCATGGATAATTTATGATGGCTAAGAAAAGATATGCCCTGTTCTGACTTTCAGTGATCTAAAGCTAAAATCTATTCCGTGGTTTGAGACAGCAGACTGTTCTTCAATAATCATCCATCCATTACTCTCATATTCCTGAAATGAAGTGAATGGTTGGGTCCAAACTGAGGCGGGGCCACTGATAACACCTAGTGCAGAATCTCCCAAGCCACTGAAAACCAGAACTGCTGTGTCCACATGGTGTGCGGTCCTGAATGATGCTGAGAAGCTAATTCAGGTCCAAAACCAGTGTAATGATAAGAGCAGGCAAATGCATGCTGCCTGTGAGGAGAAGAAAACACTTCATCTGTAAATACTGTATTGACAAGATTTTAACACTCTCATTAGGTCAGTTATCTCTGAATAGTGCTTTGTTGCAAAGTGCAGACTAGCATATTTTTCACATATTTAAGGTAAAGAGCTCAGTTCAGCTCTAGTATTACACTGCAGTCATTTTACTTTTCTAACTGGAGTCAACATATCAAATAGTTCTTCCATGATATATAAGCATGATAGTTTCTCAGGAAAACATATGATTTTTTAAGAGGAATACACAATGTATCTTTTCCTAAACTCATCCTGAAAAATCCAGAAATTAATTCTGTTGTGAACAAAGGGGGAAACTTTCAGACAGAGACCAAGCACTAATATTTACTTCTGAAATCATAAGAGCTGCTATACTGGCATACCTGAAAGAAGACCCTTATAATGGAAATTGTTGGGCAACATGTCATCTCTGCCACTTATTTTGCCTCTAATAAAAACCTCTTTTTTTCTATTCAACCTCTCATGACCATTTGTGTGTAATTCTAAACCATCTCACACCCAAGAAGCTGGGAGATTATTTGCACTGTGCTGTCAACCCCCCTTAGAAGACAGAGTTGTTTGTGGTGAAAGCCCAGAGACTACTTTTTAGAGCAGAAGGATTATCACCTGGCTTGTCTCAAACGTTCGTGGTGACTTTCAGCAAAACGAGTGTTCCAAATCTCTCTTTCTGCTTCTGTTTCTCATTCTTTAAAACAGCACTAATGCTACTCATCTCTTTTTTTCTTTATTCCAGCTCTGCAGGGCACGTGCTGTTTCTTACAATGGGCGTACGTGCACCACTCAGTGCAATGAGGATCCTGAACAAAGTTTCAGGCTCCAGTTGCCATAGCTATCACAAATATTAGTCAAGTTATCATACCGCATGCCTCGCAGCTCCTAGGTCAGCTGACACCACAGGGAAAACTCAGGCTGCACTGAGGTCAAGGGCACTTCGTCAATACTCTTCATTCAAAAAAGTTTCACGCAGCCACAGGATATTCTGGAGTGGAGAACGACTAAACTTGAATGGCTACCACTAGACTCACCTACTAAACTGGCTACTCTCAACACTAAAGTATTTACAGTCTCTATTGCTAGATTCTTACATAATGAAAGATCTCAGAGGGTTCTAACATAGGCCTAACACTCCCAGAAATTTGGAGCAAAACTATTTGTCATGCTATACATTCTTCCCAAACCGAATCACAGAATCATGGAATTGTTTAGGTTGGAAAAGACCTCTAAGATTATTGAGTCCAACTGTAAACCTCACACTGCCAAGTCCACCACTAAACCATGTCCCTAAGCCCCACATCTACATGTGTTTTAAATACTTTCAGGGATGGTGACTCCACCACTTCCCTGGGCAGCCTGCACCAGTGCTTGATAACCCTTTTGGTAATGAATATTTTCCTAATATCCAGTCTAAACCTCCCCTGCCACAACTTGAGGCTATTTCTTCTCATCCTATCTCTTGTTACTAGGGAAAAGAGACCAACACCTGCCTCACTACAACCTCTTTTCAGATAGTTGTAGAGAGCAACGATGTGACTCCTTAGCCTCCTCCAGACTAAACAGTCTCAGTTCCCTCAGCTGCTCCCCAGAACCCCTGTACTCCAGACCCTTCACCAGCTCTGTTGCCCTTCTCTGGATGTGCTCTGGCCCCTCAATCTTTTCCTTGGAGTGAGGGGCCCAAAACTGAACAAAGGATTTGATGGATGGGCTCATGAGATATCTCTTGTGCTCAAATGCAGCTTAAGGCAATAGTGTGAGAAAGGACTTAACTTGTCCCTGGGAAAGGAAAGAATCAACAATGTGCTCCTCTGGTTTTCTTGAAAAGTAGGATTTCAGCTAGGACAGGACTGTGTGCAAAACAGCATAGTAAAGTGTCTATAATTTCCTGGGTAGTCTTTGTCTTTTCCATGGAGATAAGCACAGAATGGGAGAAGAAGAGCAAAGAGCCTTGGCTAGCTCCCCTAGGCATCGGCAAAGAGAGAGGTGATGGATCCAGCATGAGACTGATGTAGACACCATTCATGGTCTGAAAAAGGCAGGGGGGGGACTTCTCAGTAGTAGATCTCAAGGATCAGTGCAGTTAAAGTTTTGTGGCATTTCCAACAAAAATCCCCGCTCTGTTTTGAAATGGAAACCTTACCCTATGGCGCTAAAACGTGTGTTGTCGGGCAACTGCTGCATTTCCAGCCTGGCTCTTTCTGACATTTGTTTCTGACCATCTGAGTTCAGTGGAATATTTTCTGAATTTTCATCCATGTAATAGGATTACAGATAGGTCGACGACTTTAAAGCAATTTGGATCCTTCAGGATGACAAATTGTTTCTGTTATTAAATATATGCATAATTACTACTAAAATTATATTTGAAATGCTTACTGGGGAATACAATTTTAGCCAATACCAAGGGCTGAAAAGTCAAGAGAAAATGAACAAAGCACATTTTAATCAGATGATAAGTAGTTTTCCAGCTGCTATAAATAGAAAAGGCTGGAAGAACACATTCGGCAAGCAGAAGAAAGTGTGAAGAGGGTAAAATTCCACAGTGTTTTGGCTTTGGACTTCAGAAGGTAGTGAGTATGAGATAGTGTGAAATACAAAGAAGCCTTTGTTGTTTACATCTGAAGTTTAAAAGTGGCACAGTGTGAATAAACAAAGGATGTTCCATGAAATACTGCAGCAGTGATGTACTCGCTCCATTTGAGTTCCAGAAACAGCATGTAAATAGAGGCATTGCCTTCTTGTTTAAAAAGAGAAGGAGGTAAACTTTAAAGCTTGCCTTCCAGAAAATCTCATTCATCCAGATCTTTAGGTTTTTGATAGGTTTTTAAGTGGTAGAAAACTCTTAAGCTTCATAAGACTAGGATCTGCATCATTTAGCATTTACTTTCAGGTTTGTTATCTTCCTGCCAACAATAAGAGTACACATGCTTTTGGAAAGCTGAATTAGCTATTTGTTACTTCTTCTGGAAAAAAAAATTGCTCTTAAGTACTAGGATAATATCAAGGAATTTATTTGTTGTGCAGACATGGAATAAACCCTACAGCCATGATAGTTCCATGAGTTAACTGATAATTTTGCAGGAGGATGCATTGTGATGCCATGGATAAGGACACAATCTACAGATACATAAGGCATAGATTGTTACATATTCAGAATTATATTTCATGTTGACTAGTTGTGTAGCATCAAACATGATTCCAGTTAGTTACCAGCATCTGTACATAACTTTCAATGAAAAGATCTCCTATATTTGACAAATCATTGATCAAATATGATTCTAATTCAAAATATTCTACCCTATTCCTATAGTATAGATAGAGAGTAACTTTTTATGAAGTTAAAAAATAAAAACCTTTATGGTTTGAATTTTTTGTGTGTAAGATCTATCTACACTGGTGCTAGCAGATGAAATCACCTTTTGAATAAGCATGGACAATCCTGAGAATTTCCATACAGATGAGTTTGGTTTTCCTTATTTGATGCCGACACCAACAGATTTCATAGCAGAAGGCAGGGTGATGCTGTCAGCTATACATTTCATTTGTACTGCAGTGAACTCTGTGAATGCAAGGCAGCTCAGGGTACCAGAGACATGCTCAGGAGGTTGGCAGTTCTGCTAAAAGATTGATAGGAACCTCTATCCCACTGGAATGGAATCTAAAGGCGAGAAGATGCCTCTCCAGGACATCACGAATGTCACCATGACACTTCCGCATCAGGGAACAGCCTTAAGCTCCAAGGAGTCAACCCACATCCCAGAAGACACAAAATTGACAAAGTACTACAGGGAAATGGACACAGCTAGGGTCAACCACAAGCTGGGGATCTACTATATCCAGTGTCACTCATTGCATCACCCTGGTAGGACCAGAGCTAAACATACATTCCTCTGAAATCAACTCCACAAAAGCTACCAAGGAAGATTAAACTGCTGGTGAGTTACTAGCACAGTTGCACATGACAAAGTAAAATACAATTAATCCATTTTCTCTAACACTTATCAATCTACAGATAGGCAAGATGCCCAAGACAGTTGGGCTTGTTTAGTCTATAGAAGAGAAGGCTCTGGTGAGACATTAGAGCAGCTTTCCAGTAACAAGTGAGATGAGGAGGGGCTTTTTATCAGGGAGAGCAGAGATAGGATGAGGGGGAATGGTTTTAAGCTGAAAGAGGGAAGATTGAGATGAGATCTTAGGAAGAAATATTTTCCTGTGAGGGTGGGGAGGCCCTGGCACAGGTTGCCAGAGAAGTGGTGGCTGCCCCATCCCTGGAGGTGTTCAAGGCCAGGTTGGATGGTCTTTTGAGCAACCCGATCCAGTGGAACATGTCCCTGCCCACGATAGGGGTTTGGAAGTGGATGATCTTTAAGGTCCCTTCTAACCCAAACCATCCTATGATTCTGTGAGTCTAACATCTGCAAAACCATTGATAGTTGCCTCCACAGAATCATAGAATGTCCTGATTTGGAAGGGACCTAGAAGGATCCTAGAGTCTATCTCCTATTCATGCATAGGACAACCCCAACATTCACACCATAATTCTACAGTACAGACTCTTTGATGCGGCTTTTGATATAGACTGTGGAAATCAGAAATTGGTTTCACAGCAGGCTGGTTCACCAAAGACAACTTAAAAACATTTGAGTTTTTCTTCAAGCTTTAATATCCACTTCTTGTGTGAGTGCCCTTGAAAGCAGATGCCTTCTGCTTGCAAGCCCAGAGACTGAAAGCACAATGATACCCCTGAAATCTGCAAATATGTGGCGAAGAAGTCAAACTTTGGATGCTAACTAGAAAGCTAGAAATATGACTTGTGCCCTTTGCAAAGCAGGTTCACTTCAGCAAGCCAAGCTCTGTGCATATTTATTCAACATAACTATTTTCCTTCTACGATTTTGAAAGCTGGTTACTTTTGCCTGCAGCAAAACTATTTTACCAGAAGAGGGGGAAAAGTGCATCAGCTGCAAACCCAGCACAGTTATTTCTTTCATGCCCTCTGGCAGCTGCCAAAAATGCTGAGAGTACAGCAGCATGCAGGGAGGGGTGAAAATAAAAAATCCTTTGTAAGGAAACAGGGTGTACCCTACGGTTCCAGCTCCATCACACACCACCCCTGAAGGAGCTTCCCCTGCGTGGCTCTGATCAAACTGCTTCTGAGCACAACAGAGAGTAATGTATTACAAGGGACATAGCAAGCTACCTTTTAACTCCATTTACCTTTAACTGACGATAGATTTCTTTCACAAGCTACAGTGCTTTTTATCACAAGCTATAGTGATTTCTTATTAAAGTAATGCACCTTAGACTTACAGAAAAAGACTAGTGAAGAAGACTTCTAGAGCTTCTTTATCTTATCCACCTGCCCCAAGCTCTACTTACTCCTTCCTGGAAGAGTTTAGATGTAAACTGCTCTCAATTTTGTGATTAGCAATCCCTACCACAAACCATCCCCACTGGACAGGCTTGGATGTTTGATTGAGATTCACAATCAACACGTTAATTTGTCAGTAAGCTTAGAAAATGCAAGACCACGTTGGACTTCAGGGTCAAATTCCACTTGTCATACGAGCCTCCCAGCATCGATGAAATGGATTTATGTGGCTGGAAAGGAGATTTGAATTTGGCCATTAGTAAAACAAAATACCGAACTGATTGTGGCTGGAAAGGAAGCAAAGAAAATGCAAGGAATGCACTTTACATTTCAGCGAGAACCTGGCATTTGCAGCACATCGTCTTCCTGCCAGCTACAGAACAGCAGTGACTTGGCAGAGGTTTGATAGCCAGATGTCATCCTCATCTGGTTGTCTTGGCTCAGGCTGTTTGTTTGAAATGAACAGCAAAACAGAGCGAGTCGGGGTCTTCCTGGTGCTACTTGCACAACAAGAAATAGAAGTAGAAAGGTCTTTTGGGCGACGCGTCCCGTCCTCTGAATCTGGCATTGCTTTGCATCATTCTGTCAAATTTACAGCCCTCACCAGGCAAAATATGGGAGGTGGAATCAGAGTTAACAGGCCAAGAACAAAACAGGATATAAGGATTTGTTTGACAGCTGCCTCTCTTCGGGTGATGAATACAGAACAAATGATCTTCCTGCTTACTCCCCCAAGGCAGCTTTGAACACATTTCGGCACTCAGAGTCCTGGGTACCTTTCTTGGTGATAAAGGGCTGCAGTTGTATTTCTTTGTTCAAATCCATTGCTACATCTCTCCTCCACTGTAAATTTTCAAGTGGTGGTTTTAAGGAGAGAGGTTCTGTAATTCTATTATATTACTCTAAACAATGACAAGGAGAATAACATCAGAGCCATCCCCATCCAAAACCTGCTGGCTTTCCAGTTCATTGTTTTTTAAACTAGTACAAGCTATTAAAGATGCACTGATAAATACAGAGGTATGCAGTCTAACATTACATGTCCCTCTGACCACATGGTCCTTTCGATGCAGCAGAAGAGTTGAACTAATAGGCAAATGTTTGCCAGGGTTTTGATGTGGCAGCTAAGTCACAAATGCCTTTAGATTCAAGACAGAGGAGACAGAAATACATCCTAGTCTCTTTAAGACCCCACGTGCCTGACCTTATATCAGAAGGAGAATTACATTTTAAACTGAAAGCCTGATAGCACGCGTGTATGTTTGTATACACATCAATATGTGTGATAAGAAGGCTGCTTTGTGGCAAAACCTGCCAACAAATCCATTTTTTCATCGCCATCTGCTAGGAAGAGAGCAAGCACCTGTTCGGAGCAGCTGCCTGAATGCAGAATGTAGGTAAGAGGAAAATCAGTTTCATTTTGGAGTTGGCCTGCTGCAGGTAGCACATGGCTCTCACCAACAAGGATGCCAAGTGGTCCTTTTTAAGCTTGTCCTAATTAGGAAGTGGCTAGCATTATGAACTCTCAAAACTGTTCATTTAGGTTATCACAGTAAGTAAAGAGAAATAATGGGGCTCCCCTTGCTGCCCCTGAAAACACCTCCACAGCCTCCTTCGGGGTCTCTGACCTTACCTCTGCCTCTTCCTCTTTTTTTGAAGCAAGGAAAGCTAATAGACCATTTGGAAATGTCACACATGACTCTGTGCCTCTCTTGGCACGGCAGGTTGCAGCAGGACATGTTGCTTTGAGGAATCGCAGCGTTAGCAACACCCCTCTACTCCTTCCTTTGGAGAACAACTGCTTCCTTTTTGGTGCCCTTTTACGTCCACCTCAGTGCGGGTCCTTTGAGGATGTTACAGAAAGGAAAAGAAAGGGCTCGGTCCAAGTGCTTGCTGCGATCAAGTCTACAGGCACCAACAGATGCCAGTTCTGCCAGGCTGTCATTTCTCCAGGGGTCCTACTATCTAGGCAACTTGAAGTGGGCAGGAGAGATGCATTAAAAGATTTCCCATACTCTTCCAAGTGATACATCCAAGATCAGAAGTCAGTGTGGCCTCTCCCACTATGCCTGACACCATGGATAGTCTCAAATCTGCTGCCCTTAATCCATGCTTATGGTATCTATGTTTCCACTGAAGGAATAAGGTCACCCAGTTAATTCTCTCCAATCTTTCAAGCATAGACTGTTTCTGTCTCATTTTCTCCAGATGGTGAATATAGGACCATGAAGATGATCCAAAGGCTGGAATACCTCTCCTGTGAGGACAGGCTGAGAGAGTTGAGGTTGTTCAGCCTGGAGAAGGCTCCAGAGAGATCCTATAGCAGCCTTCCAGTACTTAAAGCAGGCCTATAGGAAATCTGGGGAGGAGCTCTATATTGGGGAATGCAGGGATAGGACAAGGGAGAAAGGTTTTGTCCCTGCATAAGTCAACCTCAACATTCACACCCTGTGTCTGAGGGTGTTGTCCAAATGCTTCTGGAATATTGTCAGGCTTAGTGCCGTGACTGCTTCCCTGGGAAACTGTTCCAGGGCTCCATTACCCCCTGGGTGAAGAACATTTCCCTAGTATTCAATATAAACCTCCCTTGGCCCATCTTCCTGTCATTCCCTCAGGTCCTATCATTGGTCATCAGAGAGAAGGGATCAGCGCCTGTTCCTTCTCCCTTGTGAGGAAGCTGTGGATCATGATGAGGTCTCCCCTCAGTTTCCTCTTCTCCAGGCTCAACAGACACTGTCTTGAGAAACAAAGAATATTCCCAAAGTGGTTTTGAGGCTCCAGGCTCTGCAGTCTGCATTAGACTTCAGCTGGGCCAAATGATGGTCAAAAAACTCCTGATTCCTAGATGGAAAAAACACCTCTCCAGCTTGGGTTATGGAAACCAGAGCAAGTATGGGAGGCTGACAGAGAAATAACATTTCTTCTCCTCATGAAGGAGCAAATTTGGTCTTGATGTAATGAAACACATAAAATCACACAAAGCCATCCCACAGAGTCACTTCTCAGTGCAAAGCCACACTTTAAATTGTGTGTTTTAGAACAAATACATTCGGTCAAGCAGGATTTTTTTTTTTGCTTAATGCAGATTTATATCTGTAAGCACAAGTGTAAACATATAGTTTCATGCCTCCTGGGATATGCCTAATGGGCTCTGAATTCACTCTGGCTCATTTCTTTGTAAAGCGTTGGCTGTACAGTGGGAGAATTGAATAGGGTTTCTCACTGATGGATGTTTTTTCATTTTGAATTTAAATGTACAAACTGAGATCGTGGGTTATTATTGCCATGAGAAACAACAACAGAAAATGAGTTGTAGATTAAGATTTGTAGATTGAGAGTTGTAGATTAAGAGTTGTAGATTAAGGAGTCGGTGACACAAAAACATTCAAGAACAGAATGAGCTAATTAACTTTACCCTCTGCCCTCTAAATTAGTTATATATTTACTTAAGTGCTTCTGCTCGCCACTAGCCGAAGGGCAGCGATGCAGGAGCATGCAGAGCGGGTAGGTCCTGCTGTCCTAGCTCCTTTCAGCCAACAAAGCCCATGTGGTAGCAAAGTACATCTCCTTATGTTTTATATGCTGTGATTCATTGCTGGGTCTGGGCTGTCAGAGAGGAGACGGTGATGCTGAAAAGCTCAGAGCTAGCTTAGCTGTAGCATATAGAAGAGAGGGGGAAGAAGGGCGTTGAGCTCAGTGATACAGTTCATGAAAGCAGAAATCAAAGGTGTCTGTGCCCAGTCATGAGAGTAACACACCAGAGAAGCTTTCCTCTAGCTACAGTTAAAGAAATAGCTAAATCCATCCTTGCGAGCAGCCCAGGTGCCAGTGGAGCTCTACTACAAAGCAAACCCACTTGGGGCACCCCAAAATATTAAAATATTAATGTTCTCCACATTTTTACCACTCACATGCACCCAGGTGAAGAACCATCAAGTCAAGGAACAGCTCAGTCTTGCAAACAATCTGGTGCAAAGCCTTAACTTCCCTCCCTTTTCAAAAAAATTCCAGTGACTGAAAGGGAAAAAAAGAGGAAAAAAAGCCTTGTTCATTTGTTCATGCTGTTACAGTTTAGGAACTGCTGGCATCCCTGTCTCCGAAAGGAAAGGGAGCAGAGAGCTGACTGCTCAGCAGCTGAGAACGTGTGTTCTGGAAGCAGCACGTCTGAGCAGATGGTGAAATGATTACTGCCAGTAAATGTTAGAGTCCTTTTTTTTTTCCTTTTTTTTTTTTTAAAAAAAAAACAACTTGAATTCTGAACAACAGAGAAAAATAATTACAAAGAATCATGAAAGCAGCTTGATTTCTTTTTCCTCTTTGAAAGCCTGTGTGTCTTGTTCCTTTCTAATACCTAATGTTGCAAAAGTGGATGTTGACTGGGCTTGCTGGATTAAAATCTAGCAACAAGCACTTTGTTCTGGTGAGTTTAACACAGCCGTTGTCTTTAAAGCCATGTGTTCACCACGAAATAAAGAAGTGCAGGATCATGAGCTGTGTATAGGACCTTAAACATGACATACAGGGAAAAAGGGAAAGGCTGTAGCTGTATATTTTGCAGTCCGTGTATCAGCCTTTAGCTTCTGTGCTGGCTTGTGGTTTTATAGATAGTATTTGGGCTAAGCAAGAGGAATCACGCTTGGGCTATGCCTCTGCCTCATATCATCAGGTGGGTTTGATTTCCCTCTGAACCCTTTCTCATCCCTGTATCCCTTGCCAGCCCCTATCCAAGCTCTGCAGGCTGCAGACCCAGGTATCAGGGGGGTTCTTCCTGTCACGCTCTTGGTCCAAGCTCTCTCTCCAATGTGTCCGAGACATCTTTAATCATAGAATCATAAAATGGTTTGGGTCAGAAAGCACCTTAAAGCCCATCCAGTTTGAATCCCCTGCCATAGGCAGGGACATCTCCTACTGGATTAGGTTGCTCAAAGCCCCACCAAACCTGGCCTTGAACACCTCCAGAGAAGGGGCATTCATGACTTCTCTGGGCAATGAGAAGCTAATCCAATTAGCTCTCGTTTCCCCTCTCTGACCCAACTTATTCCTTTCTTTTCCCCTTAAAATCTGATTTATTTCATTTTTGCCTTCTAGCCAGGCAGCCTGTCCTTCCTCATTGCACTGGCTACCGTTGTTTTAAAATCTCAGGAGAATTCACTTCCCCAGTTTGTGAAGAACAAACATCAGCTGTGAAGGTAAGGAGCATCCCTGTCAGTCAGGTAGTAGTGGAAAGCAACCTGCGACAACAAGGTGTGCACAGTCACAGCAGCACAACATTTAACCTGCAATGTCTTTTGAAGGTTTCAGCTGTTAAATGTTGTGACATCTTTCCCAAATGTGCGGAATTTTTAAGAGCAATGCCTGTAAATTAAGAAAGCCTAGGGAAATTTCCAGTGGAAGGTGAAAAAATAAGCAGAACATGCACAAAAGACATTCCCTTACCAAATCTCAGAGCTCTGCTCTGCAGCAGGAAGGCACCAGGGCTCCTCATAGACGAGCTGGGAGAAATATTTTAGTATTGAAAACAACATGTTTTTCTCCAGCTTCTTTCTCTGAACGTTTTTGGCTGGATCTTTAAAAATATCCGTCTGAGGAGGCATTAAATTGGCATGGAAAATTTCACCCCCAAAATTAACGTTTGCTAAATTATCAATCAACCAAGGAAAAGACTACTGAGAGGAACTGTCAGACATGCCTAAAACAGGGAGCATCCAGCTTCACCTGCAAGAGTGAGGTTGAAATGATCTACTTCTCTTCTACCCATTTACTAGTTTAGCAGTCAACTCCTGTTAATACAGAAATGGTTTTTTAATGTCTCTCTGAGGAGTCAGTAAATGGTGACTGGCGGAGGGATGACTCCACCCAACTCCTCCACAGGAGACGTAGAAGCAGCTACATGCTCAGGACCTTCCACATAACCTGAACTTAGGAACATAGTCCACTGCACAGACAAAGTCAACAGATAATTACCTCCAGAGAGTTATTCAGTTCTTCTAATACTTGCCTTGCCACACAGAGGTGCCAATACTACTTAGCTGACTATAGAAGACCCCATCATTTCAAGATGGCACTGGAACAGGTTGTCCAGAAAAGTCGTGGCTGCCCCATCCCTCGAGGTGTTCAAGGCCAGGTTGGATGGGGCTTGGAGCAACCTGATAGAGTGGGAGGTGTCCCTGCCCATGGCAGGGGGGTTGGAACTGGACGATCTTTAGGGTCCCTTCCAACCCAAACCATCCTATGGTCATTATTATTATTATCCATGAAACTCTCATCTTTGAAAGTCAGGCATGATTTTTCAAGGTGAAACCTAATAGTAGTTAAACAATAAGATTTTAATTTCAGTTACAATAAATTTGAGGCTTTGCAGGGATATTTTCAATTACAATCACACCTCTTATCCTTTGATGGTTTCCAGGAAAGTAGAGAGAGGAATAATTGAAATGTTGCATCTTCGTTCAAAGACTGCACCACTTACCAAACAAAACCGAAATGAAGGATGCCAAGGAAGTCAGCAGTGGATGACTGCGTGAATACTTCTCTCCTTGAGATACAGCACTTGTATCAAGGACATGCACCATCACTAATGACAACAGCGGTATTTGTCTTTGCAATTTAACTGTATTCAGAGCCCGCTACTTCAAATGCTTGCTTAAATAGTAATAGCATAAATGGAGTCGGACAGATACTGGTCCTTGTAGTTAGGCGATACGAGCTTTTGAGTTCAAAGGCTGAGCTTTTTAGCTGTTTTTTTAATAATGGATAGTATTACAAAGTATTGCGTTGAAAAGCAAATACTCCTATAGACAGGAATACCCTGTTCCCACAGACCATTAATCTGCCTTTCTCTTTCTTCTGTAGTATATCACTGTGGCTTGAAGAAAAACACTTGTGACACTTGTGGGATAACACTTTGTGCTAAGTTACTAGGGAACAGGACAAGTTGGGATTGTTTTGGGTTTGGTTTTTTAATTTGCTATTTCAGCTAACTGAGGACATCTAGATTTAAAATTCACAGTGCGAAACCAGATAACATGGGAATACTTTAAATGCATATCTAAAATACCTGAGTATTTGTTGGCTGATCATTAAAATAAAAATCGATAGCAACTGAGGAAGGTCTGTTGAGCAACCTGATCCAGTGGAAGATGTCCCTGCCCATGCCAGGGTGGTTGAAACTGGATGGTCTTTAAGGTCCCTTCCAACCCAAACCCTTCTACAATTCTATAATCCTAATTCTAAAACAGATTTCATTCTGTTTGAAAATCCCACATTTTCAAGGCGATTTCCACATTCACTAGGAGCAGCAAAGAACATAGCAGGCCCAGAAGCAGCTCTGAATATCTGTTTTGTTATCCTGTCTTAAAGCACACCTGCTGCAAGCCCCTTCTCCCTGGCTATTAAATGCATTTTCCTCCAGCTACTGAAGGTTTCTCATTATTTTCTCCAAGCCTGGCTTTGCAAAAGGCAAATACCCCACAGTTCTTTCTTTATAGGGTTTATAAAGTGGTATCATGTTCATCAAAAAACAAGGCCGAGCTGTACTCTATGACCTCTGTATAACCCCAAAGGTGCGATATTGTTTTCATGATTCCCCTGAGTGCGTTCAGAAGCCATGTAAAGTAAATGTGCCTGCTATGGCTGTCTTTACAAGCACATGCTGTCTCGTGCCTATTTCATAGGATTACAAAGCAAAGATTACAGATCTTTAAAAAATCACCCCAAAAAAGTTTCTGTCAAACCCTTCATGGTAAAAATTAATCCAACAAAGTCAACACGATTTATGAGTCTGCACATCAGAGGCTGAGGCAGATCCCTTCTATGCCTGCACCTCTACTTGTCCACTTGTAAAGTAGATGTTACAACATCTCTACCTACCAAAGAGATGCTTCACAGCTAGATTGCATAACGTGAGAACTCTTGGGATGACCCTGGCTGGATGCCAGGTGCCCACCAAAACCGCTCTATCACTCCCCTTCTCAGCAGGACAGAGGAGAGAAAACATAATGAAAGGCTCATGGGTTGAGATAAAGCCAGGGAGCTCACTCACCAATTATTGTCATAGGCAAAGCAGATTCAACTTTGGGAAATTAGTTTGACTTATTACCAACCAAATCAAACTAGGTAAATGAGAAATAAAGCCAAATCTTAGAAACACCTTTCCCCTACCCTCTCCTCTTCCTGGATTCAACTTCACTCCTAATTTCTCTACCTCCTCCCTGCCATTGATGCAGGGGGCCGGGAAACACGGTTTGCAGTCAGTTTATCTCATGTTGTCTCTGTCGCTCTTTCCTCCTCATGGGGAGGACTCTTAACACTTCCCCTGCTCCAGTGTGGAGTCCCTCCCATGGGAGACAGTCCTCCACAAACTTATCCAATGTGAGTCCTTCTTACAGGCTGCAGTTATCCATGAACAGCTCCAGCATGGACTATTTCCACACGGTGCAATCCTTCAGGAAGAGACTGCTCCAGTGTGGGTCCCCCTTGGGGTCATGAGAACTGCCAGCAAACCTGCTCCAGCATGGGCTCCTCTCTCTCCTCTACATGTCCACAGGTACTGCCAGGAGCCTTCTCCAGCATGGGCTTCCCATGGGGTCAGGGCTACCTTCAGGCATCCATCTACTCCTGCATAAGCAGGCTAACTGCTGCAGGTGTATACCTGCTCCACTGTTAACCTCCATGGGCTGCAGGTGGATACCTGCTCCACCATCGACCTTCATAGGCTGTATGGGGACAGCCTGCCTCACCATACTCTTCACCACAGGATGTGGGGGAATCTCTGCTTCAGCACCTGGAGCATCTTCTCCTCCTTCTTCACTGACCTTGATGTCTGCAGAGCTGTTTCCTCTCACACATCACAGAATCACTAGGTTGGAAAAGACCTCCAGGATCATCAAGTCCAATCATTCCTATCAACCACCAAACCATGCCCTTGAGCAATATCCTCACTTGTCTCTTCTGGCTGATGTTTCACAGCACTATCCCCACTCCCCGTTCCTAAAAGCATTATCCCAGAGGTGCTACCACCGTCACGGATGGGCTCAGCCTTGGCTAGCTGCCAGTCCACTTTGGAGCCAGCTGGCATCAGCTGTATTGGACATGGGGGGATCTTCTAGCAGCTTCTCACAGAAGCCACCCCTGCAGCCTCCCTGATACCAAAACCTTGCCCTGCAAACCCATTAGAAGTGCACTGCTTGACCACACAAGTGCCTCAGCATTGTATGATCTGGTAAAGAGTTTCAGGAGATGATCAATAAGCCCATACACCTTTTTGCTGGAAAAAGTGATGATTCTCATGCCAACTTCCCACTCCCCTTCCCTCTAGTTAGGATGCATCCCATCTCCCATCATGACAGAAAACCAGAAAGGCTGAAGCTGAGCGAGCTGTGCATTAGAAAGGATAATCCTGTTACCTCTGCAGCTACGACTCCTAAGCAGCAGCTCCTGGGAACTTAAGGAGATATTTTAACTTTCAGTAGAGCTTTGCTCTTCACCTTTATCTAGTTTAGTGCTTCTGAAGTGCTTTGACAACCTAGGGCAAAAAGTACAAGATGAAGCGTAGACTAATTCCATGTTGGCCTGTTGTATCTGGCCTCTTAATGAATATAATTTATAGAATTCCACTAACATAAATGCATTCCAATCATCCCTGCCCCCCAAAAAGGAATCAATTGAGGGAAAATGGTCCATGACAGGAAAGAAAGAGAGATCGTTTAAATATTTAAAGTGTTACTGTAAATGAACAAGACGCACAAGCCAGGTCAGTAATGAGTTTCCATCTAAGCCACTGGGAACTTACATTAACGCTGCACTTGACTCCTGCAGGTCTCTCCCACGTGCCAGCAAAACTCTCACAAGTTGCCAAGCAGACGTGTCCTATAAAGTGGTGTGTTGGGCTACGTGTGTGTGTACGTGTGCAAGATGGAAATACAGAGACTTAACTGCTTCTGCACTTCCAGTGTAATAAAACAGAATAAGACAAAATCAGAAATAAGTTTCCTTTGGATCTGGGGCTGACTTCTAGCAACAAGGTAATTGAGTTCCCATAAAATATTCTGATTCTGTTAAAGGAATTCCATAAAACATAGAATCATATGGTTTGGGTCTAAAGGGACCTTAAAGACCATCCAGTTTCAACCCCCATGTTGTAGGCAGGGACACCTCCCACTCGATCAGGTTGCTCAAAGCCCCATCCAACCTGGCCTTCAGCATGTCCAGGGATGGCGCATCCACAATCTCCCTGGGAAACCTGTGTCAGTGTCTCACCACCCTCACAGGAAAACTTTTCTTCCTAATATCTAATCTAAATTTCCCTTCTTTCAGCTTAAAACCGTACCCCATCATCCTATCCCTGCACCCCCTGATCAAGAGATCCTCCCAGTTTTCCTGGAGACCCTTTCAGTACTGGGAGGCTGCTATAAGGTCTCCCCAGACCCTTCTCTTGTCCAAGGTGAACAAGCCCAACACAGAATAGAATCATAGAATCACTAGGTTGGAAAAGACCCACTGGATCGTTGAGTCCAAGCATTCCTATCAATCACTAAACTATGCCCCTCAGCACCTCGAATAAATGGATTATGTAGGTTGAGACTCCCTACCATTTGGAAAGAAGAGATGCTGGAATCAACACTCATTTCACTATATTTTTCCAAAGAAATTCATTACTTTTTGTGTGTAAACTGTGTCTAGACACAGAGGAAAGGTCACAAGAAACGCAAAATGCCCACCTTGTTACAGGTGATTAACATAGTGGCCTTGGCTGCTGTGATGTTTGTGCCTAAATCAGGCTACCAAACTGAAGAAACTACCAAATATAGGAGAGGTGGTCCTTGATACCCTAAATATTGAGCATACATAAGCAGACCTAACATATCTGATAGACTGTTAAAATACATCACTTTAAGTAATGTTAGCATCCATGGGAATTTCCAAGAATGGACAGAGGTAATAGCAGTTCTTAATTCTCTGGAACATTTCAGCTGAACAGCCCTGTTGTGACTTCTAATACTAGAAATTCTTAAGTATTTGATCCCATGCCAGATGGGAAACTATTTGTGATAACAGTAACGATGCTAATTAGTACAAAGACTCTGGCTAAAAGACAGATGACAGAAAAGCACTGGAGAAAGATTAAAACTAGAGTTCCTCAAGGAATATTCTTAGTGCTAATCCTGTCTCATATGTTCATTCACTGCTTTGACACAGAACAATAGAAATGAGTTGACAAAAGCATAGAATCACAGAATGGTTTAGGTATGAAGGGACCTTAAAGATCATCCAGTTCCAACCCTCTGCTGTGGGCAGGGGCACCTTTCACTAGATCAGGTTGCTCAAAGCCCCATCCAACCTGGCCTTGAACACCTCCAGGGATGGGGCATCCACCACTTCTCTGGGCAAAATATGCATATGCAGAGAGCCACCGTGGTATCACACGGTTTGCACAGACTTTTGCAGGTCATCCTACTGTCCTACAACAGAAGCAGCCACATATCCAGCTTCCTGATGGATATTTGCCGAATCTTTTCTCATCCCTGACCAAACTCTTATTGCTCTGCTCTACATCCGACCAGATGATCTCTGTTTTCGTTGAAGGATGTCACCCAGAACCACGCATAGCAAAACAGCTGCAGCTTTCTGAGAGCTGAATAAAGCAGATTTACTGTATATAGTGTGAAGGCTAACTTCATAAGTATACATCCTAGGATTTTTTTGCATATTTTTCCAAGAACACAGCATTATTGGGTCTCATTCTCACACTTATGCTAAATCTATTCCTATAAAATAGCTTCTCAGCCTTGCCATTTTCCACTCCAAATACAACCAGTTAAATTCGCTTGCCTAATCTGGAGCCCTGTGCCACTCCATTCCATGCATCTTTCTACTCTGATACAGAATTAATGTCAAAACTATTGCTAAATTCTCTGACTGCAGGTTTTCAGCATATTTCATATAGGAACTGCAGTATTTTTATGTAGACCTTGTTGCCTTAGCTTGCTTACAAAAGCGTCACGAAGGGCAGAGTCGAGAGCTTTCTAGCACAAGGATATATCACACCTACTACTTCTTGTCTGTCCACAAGGCTTTTTTATCCTGTTACAGAAGGAAATTAGATTAGTTTGATGTCATTTGTTCTTGACAAGTCATGTTCCCTGTGACTTCGCTCCTCGTTATCTTCTGGGTGCTTGCAAGGGCTTTGATAATTTGTGCCAGTATGTTTCTAGGAACTAACTTAGAGTGGTTGGTCTCCTCACTGTCAGGTTCTCCTTTCCCTTTTAGTACTAAGACCAAATCTGCCTTTTTCCAGTCTCCTAGTAGCTCACCTGCATCCTGCAAGTTCCAGCCACTTGTAACTGCTAACAAGTCTGAGATCAATACAAAGAGAACTGGAATATGATAGAAAAACAACCAACTGATCTTGAAGAGAGGCGCACTTAGAAATGGATTAAAATGGAAGCCTTCAAATTCAGACATGAAAAGCAAGATTTCTAGCTATTAAAAAAAAAGCTAAGGATAGAACCCCCTTTTTCTGTACCATTTGGTATGACAACCATGAGGTTATAACCACTCCCTTTGTCATCAGCCACATCTTCTCTAAGGAAACAAAGCACCCTTCTTTTCTATTTTTCTAATTAATTAACATAAAAAGTTACACTAAAAGATATTGTTCTCAACCTATACTTACCCTGAAGCACAATGTGTCAACCCAAAGAATCCCATTAGCCCCTGAAAGACTTTTATTCAATTATATCCGCAGAGCTAATAAAACATAACACGGCTACAGCCATACTAGTAAATTAAACCATGCCAGGGCATGGGCAGAGGAACTCAATCATGAGTATTGTTAAGCTTTTATAGCAGTGCAGGGCATGCTTTTATCCCAGACTGACTAACACTCTTTCCTACGCTTTCCAAGCGCAGTTGCAGAGAGTGCAGGCCAGGGATCATTCGCAAAGGCAGGCTGGAAGTGGCCACCCTGTTTCCAAAAGTAAAGGACTTTATTAGTATGAACGCAGACCCCATAGCAGGGCTGTTGGAACTAGATGATCTTTAAAGTCCCTTCTAATTCAAACCATGCTATGATTCTACAAATGAAGCCAGACTGCCCTTCAAGCTTTGCCCCGCTAACACAATGCACCTACTAATAAGACAAGTGCAATCCAAGGATGCAACCTTTCAAGAAATCTAGGAGAGAGCGAGGCAGGTTAATAATTTTCTCCCATGACATGCTAGTGTGATGGTCTAGAGCATTTCCTACATGGGTTATTCACATTACACAACTTTTACACAGCGTAATTGCAGAGGCTATTTTTGACCATCTCTTAATCCATTCCACATTAGCACTGCTGTGTTTTTTTTTTTCTTTCCACTTGTACATTATCAAGCAGCTTAAAACATTATTCCATTAATTTATCTGTGCTGATGACACGAGCTTGGGTAACCATTCTTAAGTAATTTTTCATTTTGATAACACATTGAGTCTGGTATTTACATCCCTCTTCTGCCATTAAATGATATTTGAAGCTAAGCCCTTCAAAATTACATGATTTCTACCTCCATGGTAACTATAAGTCTTATGAGCTGATGATCTCCACTGTTAATGGGTGCTGCTGAACCACAATCTGCATGGAATGTTGCTGACTTGCCAAGACTGGCTAACAAATTAGCTTTTTTGGCAAGCCAGTTGGACCTATCGAAGGATCTCATGGACACAGATCTGTTACAGCAAGTCCAGAAGACAGCTACAAGGATGCTCAGAAGGCTGGAGCACCTCGCATACAAGGACAGGCTGAAAAAGTTGGGGTTCTTTAGCCTGGACAACAGAGGGCTCTGGGGAGACATTAGAGCAGCCTCCCAGTACTGAAATGGGGCCTACAGGAAAGTTGAGGAGGGGCTCTTTCTCAGGCAGTGCAGGGACAGGGCAAGGGGAACAGTTTTAAGCTGAAAGAAGGGAGATTTAGATTAGATTTTAGGAAGAAATGTTTCCCTGTGAGGGTGGGGAGGCCCTGGCACAGGCTGTCTAGAGAAGTTGCGGATGCACCATCCCTGGAGGTGTTCAAGGCCAGGTTAGATGGGGCTTTGAACAACCTGATCCAGTGGAAGGTGTCCCTGTCTATATTAGGAGGGTTGGAACTAGACGATCTTTAAAGTCCCTTCCAACCCAAACCATCCAATGATTCTATGACCACTTCTCCACAGTGTTCTGACACTGACTCTCTCCTTCTGCTCTTTGGCAGCAGAACGGTTACTTTATGCTAGATCACTTTGTCCCATCTTGTTGGCTACTCATTGTTCCGTTCAAATATTTGAACTGTCTCAGGAAATCTGCAGCCTCACTTCTGCCCCAGCTATCAACAAGGCATAGAGCATCCTACCATATATTTGGACATGTTAGTTAGTGCCAACACAGATGAAAAGCTTACTCAAACTCCTGATATAAGTACATCTTTAACCCTCTGTGGTTTCAGCCTCACAAATTGTCTAGGATAGGCTTTGCTGTTTTGTGATTTTGTAGTCTTTGGCATAATGAATTAACCCAACAGGCAGTGATTGACAGCTTCCTTCTAAAAAAATTGCACCATCTGGCAAAGAGGAATTGCCATACCATGTTATCCTAGTCCTCTAAAGTGCTTTCGCACTCTGTCCGAGGCCAACAAGCACCAGCAGATGTGGACAAGGTTTGTGAGAGAATCTGAACACAGATGTGTCTAAACTGACCATGAAGAAATGCAGACTGTAAATCTAAAAAAAAACCCAAAACAATAAAATCTTTAACTCAGATAAATTAAGTTAGGAAATAGCCTCCCAGTGGGAATAACTGAGTGACAAACCTCACTAGATGTTAAATGGGACTCAATTCATTTGTGGGAAGGATTTGTTGGGATGCTTGCCCAGAATAACAAGACACCAGATTACAGGACCTACAAAATCCTTTCCAGGCCCAAGTTTCTGTTGTCTTTAAACTATATGCACAAAAAATGAACGTTTCTGTGAGGAAAATGTGTTTTCCTGTAGCTTTGACATGCATACAGGACTCTTTTTTCCCCATCTGCAGCAGTTCAGAGAGTTATTTAATGTGTTAAATGCTGCTAAACTATGTCACCTATGGCATTTTTTCTGCTTTCCAGTAGATGAAAAGGCTTCTGTTCAAAAAGAAAACTGCAATATGTGCTGCATGAAATGCCAGCTGGGGGTGGAAGAAGAGAATGTAGTGATGGCAGATACTTGATTTAGCTCTGCATCAATAAAACATCTAGATTTATAAGAGAGAATGTGATGGAAAATGTCTTAATGGAACAACATTTGTAAGAACACCTTGTTCCACTCACCTGTAATTACTCCAAGGATGCTCTGCTCTATTCCTTGTGACACCAGGAAATTTAACGTGGCAGCCTCAGTCATTCTTATTTAGCCACTAGCAAGTTCCTATATGAGATACATGCACAAGCTCTTCAACATAATAATGACTCCTTGAGCATCAACTTCATGAAATATCACAGTATCAATACTTACGCTCTGTGAATGCATAAGATTTTTTCTGAATATCTGTGTTAAAAAAATGGCATTTAACATTTATAAGTGATGATTATGGTGCTGGATAGTGTGCATTCTTACAAAGGATTAAGGGCTAAATCTTAGATCTTACCCATTCAGAGCTGTCACTGAAATCAGTATGTCCAATAACGAAATTAATGGTTTTCAGGCAAACTCCCATTAGATTCATTTTGGAAATAAAACCTGTAAGGTTTGGCCCAGAAACCATTTCGCTACAATAAAAGCTTGTCAAGAGCTGAGTGAGGTCTTTCATATTTGTCCCAATTAATTGGGTCAAATTTTCAAAATCTGTACTCATACTTCTGTATTTTTGTTCTTATTCACACAGTTACACTGAAGCCAAATGGGTTACATTCAGCTGGTTTTTTTACTGTTCATAAATCTGCTCTTAATCAATAACAACTATTATCAAGTCAACTGAATTGACTCTGCACCCTGTCAGTCAATGTGGATCAAAGGGCAGATAATAAATTGTTTCCTTTTGATAAACTCTTCCTTTGCCTGTACCCTAAGAATGATTGTTTCTCTTAACCACTGTCTGTTACCAAAAGCACATTTTAAACTTAAAACTTCTAAAACCTAATTCAGCCTCGATATCATAAAACAATAGAACGGTTTGAGCTGGAAGAGAACTTAAAGATCATCCAGTTCCAACCTCCCTGTCATGGCCAGGGACATCTCCCAGTGGACTAGGCTGCTCAAAGCCTCATCCAACCTGGCCTTGAACACCTCCAGGGATGGGGCAGGCACCACTTCCAAGGGCAACCTGGGCCAGGGCCTCACCACCTTCATACGAAAACAATTCTTCTTAATATCTCATGTAAACCTCCCCTCCTTCAGCTTAAAAACTGTTCCCCCTCGTCCTATCCCTGCACTCCCTGAGAAAGGGCTCCTCCCCAGCTTTTCTGGAGCCCCTCTCAGTACTGGGAGGCTGCTCTAAAGCATCCCCAGAGCCTTCTCCTGTCCAGGCTAAACAACCCCAGCTCTCTCAGCTTTGATCTCGTACAGGAGGTGTTCCAGCCCTGGGATCATCTTCATGGCCTCCTCTGGGCTTGCTCCAACAGATCCGTGTCCTTCCTGAGCTGAGGACTCCAGAACTGAATACAGGGCTCCAGGTGAGGTCTCACAAGAGTAGAGGGAATCACCCCCCCTTAGCCTGGAGGGTATCCTTAGAGATTAATGATGCACATTATGAGACACCACATTACTCTAAAATAAACATGTCTGTAAAGCAAGCTGAGCTGCTAACATTAGCTGAACAAAGTTGCAGATGCTGCTGTAACGTGCAGTCCTGCTCAGACCTCTCCCCATCACTCTTGTTCACACGCTCCTGATTTCTTCAGGTCAGTGTTTTTGCATCTTTTCCCTTCTGGTCAACTCAACCAGGGAACTGTATCAGTGGAAAACTAACCCACAAAAGAGTACAAAATATACTGCCAGTTTAATTCTCTGAAGTGGCTCAGCACAATCTCACATGAGTGGTGGTGAAAATGAAGGGGTGGAAGGGGAGAGCATTAGACTGCAGAAGTCACCATTGCCTCTTCTAATACCTGACGGTTGTGCAAGTTGCCTAACTGCAATATGTGACTGCACCTGAAGTATCTGTTCCTCCTCCTCTCTTCACCACAGCTCAGATGTGGGACGTTTGATGTTAACAGAGTTATTTTGGTGCTAACTAGGCATGAAGGGAAAAGAAGGCATGGTGTCCTACATAGAGGTCTTCTGGCAGAGGCAGTGATAGCACTGAAGAGTCCTGACTCAGAGACTCAACATTTCACATTCACAGAGATTTCTTCTCCAAGGTTTATATCATATGACAGCTTCTTGGCCTGATTATTTTGATAGCTGGCAATCAGTCTTTCCAGCTGCTGCAGCTACCCTTTTAATTGAAATTGTTAATGTAGCAGAAGACAATATCCAAGATTCTACCACTGACCAGAAAATAACTATAGCTTTATAAAAGAACTATTACTTTGTTCTTACTATATTTTAATAAAATGAAGTTATTGACAGTAGGGTGTTTACTTTGTTGTCACTATAGGGGTTTTGAATGTTTATGGTAGCAAAGTAAGCCTAAAACCTTCCTTTCTCCTCTACTGGCCACAGTCACATCCAAGCAGGGCTCAGAGCAGATGTTCCTCCTCTGGTTTGGCCAAGCTTCCCTAATCTAAATCTCTCCTTTTCCACGTTGTCAGCCACCATGGGGTCTTGTAAATCCTGCTGTGGAGTGGCACCAAGCTCCAGGTCCTCAGATTATGGAGGTTCCTCATCTTTAGCAGAAGCCTTGGACCTTGCATGTCCCAGAACATACTGTAAGACACCACAGCAATGTCCTGAATGGCTGTGATTTGCTAACGGGCACTTAGGCTGAGGGCTTATGAGTTGAGTACTTGGCCTGGGCAAGAGGTCTCCAACCCAACCTGGTCAACTAGGTGAGTACTCAAAGCCTGTTCCACTCTGCCTGAAAAGTGCTGGGGTCAATAGGATCTATGGAGAAGAGTCCTTATGCCTTCTTAACACTGCTCCAAATCTCCAAGAGAAGACCTCTTTTCTGACAGAAAGCAGGTGCTACATTTCTCAGAGCTGCCTTCCTCACCAAGGTGTGGCAAAAGGATGTATTTTGACCCACCTACTGAAGGAGTAGAATATGCAACTCAATGAAAGAAGAAGGGTGATAACCCAAATTTCACAATCTTCCAGTGCCTGGAGCTCATTCTTTTCCTCCTAATACCTTTGGGAAAGGAAGGATTGGCAGCCTGGGCATTCAGGCTCCCTTCCTAACGTGAAGATATCATCTCACAGGCTGCACCTTTAATCCTCTGTTTAGTTTTGGGTCCCTCACTACAAGAAAGAAATTGAGGGGCTGAAGAACGTGCAAAGAAGGACAACGGAGCTGAGGAAGGGTCTGGAGCACAAATCTTATAAGAAGCAGCTGAGGGAACTGGGGTTGTTTAGTATGGAGAACAGGCGCATGAGGTGAGACTTTATTGCTCTCTACAACTACCTAAAAGGAGTTTGTAGCAAGGCAGGTGCTGATCTCTTCTCCCAAGTAACAAGTGATAGGATGAGAGAAAATGGCCTCAAGTTGTGCCAGGGCAGGTTTAGATTGGATATTAGGAAAAAATTCTTTACCGAAAGGGTTGTCAAGCATTGGAAGACAAAGGGTTGGCACTCTGATAGGATCTTCATGGTTGCCTGGTACACAAAGGTCTGGAGGTGAAGAAAAAGCCCTGATGCTCTGAGAGCACAAGAATGAGAGTGTTTAACCCATTAAAAAAAGGAACATAGCTGCCACTGTAACTCGCAGTACCCAACTCTTCCATGTTCCAGCAGAGAGTTGCTCATGCAGCTGCTCCCCCCACAGCATAGAAAACAATTCACATCCCCAAGCTCAACTTTACAAGTCTGCCAGCGAGCACAGGGTAACAGACACCAAGAGTGACAGTGCTGCCATTATGTGGAGCAACACCTTGGTACTCCACCTCTGCCAAGTGCTGTGCATTGATTTCTGAATTTATTATTTAATGTGGATCTTCCATCTGCAAAGCTGTGCACACTTGTGACTTTTACACCTGAGGTGCTGGAGACAGAAGACAGTAGCACAGCCGGCAAAGCAGATTAAAGAGCAAGCTGGAGATGCTCCACCTAGGATGTCTGCTGTGAATTCACTTTTTTCTTTTATGAAGTTATAAGAGGAAACATTTGCAGTGTGTCTCAGCGACAACTCTGGGAATAATCCCCAATGAGCCTCTTCCCACTGCTTCTTAAAAAGCCGCTACCTACCCTTATGTTTGGAAATCTGTTTCTAAGCAGCTTTTGTAAGATAAGTCTTACTTTAATGGAGCTCCAGCATCCCCAGCAGCAAAGTTAATTCATTCTAGGTTGCTTCCCCAGATCATGTTTACTTCCCCATCCTAACCATTTGCTCCATGCAATCACATGTTCCAAAGCAGCAAAACAGCCTTGGCCTCTTTTTGTTTCCAAAGAGAACAGCCCTCTATCATATTTAGTTCATGTCTGCCAAAAAGCAGCATGTACTCCAACAATAATGCATGGCCCAATTTGCTAGTGCGATATTATAAATCAGAATTATAAATGCGGATCACAGCTGATGTCACTTCAATTCACATCATGCAGATATCATCAAAACAATGCATCTTCCGTGAAATAATTCAATAACCTCAAGTAGCAGGAAAGGGACTATTTGCTTATAAGATGCACCTCTCCTTTATTTTAATATAAGATTCAATATGCACAGTTAAGCACTCAAAAGTCAGGAAATGAGAAATGCAAGGCTCATAGAGCTTTAACTCTGCCTCCTTGAGGGTATTAATTATGTTGTCATCTTTTATCAGATCATTGCATACTGTTTCTTAAATAATCTTTTCCGCAACCTTTCACACATCTGTACATTCCAGAACAGCCTGGGATGGCTTTGCTGGAGACCACAGCAAATTGTAATGTTGAGAGGACAGGCTGAGGGATCACAGAATCATAGAATGCTTTGGATTGGAAGGGATCTTTACAGGTCATCTCGTCCAACCCCTCAGCAGGAGCAGAGACACCTTTAATCAGATCACGTTGCTCAGATCCCTATCCAACCTGACCTTGAACGTTTCCAGGGATGGGGCACCCACTACCTCCCTGGGCAACCTGTGCCAATGTTTCAACACCCTCACTGTAAAAAAAATTCTTCCTTATATCCAATCTAAATCTACCTTAGTTTAAAACCACTGCTCCCTGTCCTGTCACAACAGGCTTTACTAAAAAGTCTGTCCCCATCTTTCCTGTAGCCCCTTTCAGTACTGGAAGGCTGCTATTAGGTCTCCCCAGAGCCTTCTATTCTCCAGGCTCAACAACCCCGACTCTCTCAGCCTGTCCTCTTAGATGAGGCTCTCCAGCCCTTAGATCATTTTCATGGACTCCTCTCAACCTGCTCCAACAGCTCCATGTCCTTCCTTTCAATTCTGCCTTTGACTTCCATGGCTTCTCAGAGTTAAAACAAAAATGTGCAACTTAAAATACCACTTGTATGTTACTTTTGTTTATCCCGAGATCAAAGTAGCATTTCTTGTGCTGCAATCTGTTAATGTCTGATCTTAACATTTCAGATGTTGCGTGATTCTGAGAGCTGCAGTCCCTCTGCTCACACCCTGAGAAAGAAACGCTCAGAAACCAGTCAGGAATTTGAGTAGCACTCCTGGACAGAATCACAGAAATACTAGGGTTGGGAAGGACACCTAAGATCATCAAGTCCAATTGTCAGCTCAACACCAGGGCTGCTGTTGTAGAACAGAAAGCTGTGAAGGCATCAGTCCCTTTTTGTTTATGAATCTCCCTGTGTGTTGGGGAATGGACTGAATTTAGGATTATTTGTTATTTCGGAGTATTTAAAGAAAAGTAATTTTAAGGTTTCTCTCAAAATATTCAAAGTAGTCATCAGTTATCTCAGCATCGCACACACATAACGACGTATTTATTACCTTCAGTTGATCTTCCACTGTTATACCAGTAGGACAACATAATAAATATAATTCAAGTTACCAGACCCTTTAAAATCTCTTCTCTGCAATATTTTAGGCATTTCTCCACAACTTCTTTTTACTGTTGTGCTGTGCAGCTCCCAGTGAGAGGCAAAATGACTTATTTAGGTTGACCTTTTTCTTTTAGAATTAATATGACTGAAGACATGCCTCCAAGTACATTCAGGCTGCATCTAAATTGCCCTGCGATAACATCCTCATCCTATGTGCAACCACACTCCTCCGTCATCCACCCAGACAATTTCAGGGTGCTTGTAAGAGTACAGTAGGACCTTAGTCATCCCGTACCATGGGAACAAGGGCTCCAAGGCCTAAAGGCATCCCACAGAAAATTCACCTGGACCAAACTGTTACCTGAACCCTGCCTGAAATGTCCAGGCTATACCTAAAGTAGTAAATTGGGTTGGATACGGAAAATCCCAGGAATTCCTCTAACACCTCTAGCTGCTCATAACTGAGTCTGTAGATTATGGATCTGGTAGTTTGCACAACAAGGACACTTAAGTCTTTAAAAGCTACCTCCAGAGAAAATTAAAATGTCACACATGGTAGGTCAGTCTTGGAGTGGCCTTACTTGCTTTTGATACGACTTCCATCAGCTAAGAGATCACAGTCAGATTCATCACAATAAGCTGCCTCTCCCCCCTGGTAGAGACACCCATAAATAAACAGACCCTCAACCACCCTCACAGACTGTCTATTAACTGGGTCTTCAACAGTTCTCCACTTCTCTGTGGCTCTGCTCCAAAACTGATCTTGTACTCAATCAAGGAGCTTTCACGTTCCCCAGGTATCAGCAGCAAAGCAGAACATCAAGAATGGCCACTGGGGACCATCCTACATGTCATCCTGTATATAACCTACACATCCTACCCACGACACCCAAATATGATGTTCTCAGTAAGCACGTCCATCAGAATCACTTCCAGCATGAAGCTAGCCTGGAAATAACCTTGGTGTTGGATCTCAGGAGGATATCAGTGCTACCTCCTGCTATGCTAAGTCTGCTTACTTTCGACCTCTGTTGAGACTCCTGCTGCCTTTTTTCACTTTCTCACTCTTCACATGAAGCAACTTGGCAAAGCATGCAGAGACAAGGTCAGAGTGGATGTGGAGGAGTCATAGCTGATGTCCCTGATTCTCTGGGACAATACCTGGAGCTGAGGGCTACACCTAAGCATACTGAAAACCCAGGTGTGGAAATAGGGTACAACAGAACTGTTGAGTTCTGCTGCAGGAGTTTGTAGTGATAGATCACATCAGCACGTGGGGCTTTATCTGTGGTGCAACATGGAGAAGATTGAGGACTTCTGAATCCAGTCTTCAGGTCATTCAGTACAAATGCAGAGGTTTCCCTAACACAATTCCACTGACAATCCCTGGGGATACTTGAAAAAAAGCAGTGTAGACCTTGCTCTAAAGTCACTGCTTACTGCTGCTTGGTCAAATAATAGCCAGCTCTTATGCAGGAGAAACAGATTTTCACTTTCTGGAACAAAGATGATGAAGAATCTGAATCCACAGACAAGGCAACCTTTAGAGAACAGTAATTATAAGTAAGCACTTTCCTGTTTGCTAATAGCACATACTCATAATAAGCCTCCCTCAATGAGATTAATAAGCCAGAGGCATGTGTCTGTCAGGCTCAGTACTAAGTAAAAGAGAAAGCACTTAGCTAGTTAAGAAAGAAAGGTAGGGCATGAAAGCTTTACAGTTCGGTAATACTGTATATATAGTAACAAGGGTTAGCAAGCAATAAGCAAAGAACAAAGGCGAGGAAGGTAAAGGCAGAAGAAGATATGCCAGCCAACAAAAAAAAAAAAAGAAGTATTTTAAAGTGTGGAGAAGAAACAGAGGAAAATATAGTCCAGTCCTTGCATCATACTACTTTAAACAAATGGTCCAGGTTTCTACCGGTAAGCAAAATCATCCCAGAGGCCAGCTAGTCCAACTAAAAGAGATAAACATCCAGACCTAGCTTTGGGCCAAAACCATGACAAGGAAATCTGATAACAATTTCACAGCATGGCACATGTTAGGACACTCAACAACCTCAGGTACAGAGTAAGCCACAAAGTCCAGCAGGGTAAGGCACATCAGATGAGGGAGCAGCAGCACAGAGGGAAATGGTATCTGTATGCTGCGTGCCTCACTGCACTGCAGAGTTCTTTTCTCTTGGTTAATCATAGAATCATAGAATGGCTTGGGTGGAAAGGGACCTTAACAATCACCCAGTTCCAACGCTATGGCAGGGACACCTTCCACCAGATCAGGTTGCTCGAGGCCCCAACCAACCTAGCTGTGATAACTTCCAGGGAGAGCTCATCTACAACTTCCCTGGGCAACCTGCTCCAGTGCCTCACCACCCTCATCACGAAGAGTTTCTTCCTAATGTGTAATCCAAATCTTCCTCCTTCCACTTTAAAGCCATCCTCACTCATCCTATCACTACAGGCTCTAGTGAAAAGCTCCTCACCAGCTTTCCTGTAGAACCCTTCAGGTACCGAAAGGCTGCTCTAAGGTCTCCCAGGAGCCTTCTCTTCTCCAGGCTGAACAACCCCAACTCTCTCAGCCTGACCTCATAGCAGACTACTGTAAAGTTACTCTTAGGATGAAGTAATATTTCATTTTCTGCTGGTACAAATTCCTTCAGACTGTGCAATATTACTTGGGAACATTTCGTCCTTATCTACAGAGTTTCCATACAGATGTGGAAAGAAATGTATATTTTGCACATAAGGATGGATACAGAAAGGACTATCTTCAAGAAAGTCCTGGAAAATTAAATATTAATAATTCTACCTCCTTTTTGTTTCACAGTGACTTCTGAAGACCTGATCCCATCCCACTGATTTCCATAGGAGCTGAACTGTTCCCTGTGGAGCATCTCTATGGGAGCAGTAAAATTAATCCCTCTGTCATTTTTTTCTCTTCTGGTTGTCTCATCATTGAATATTTAAAGAATATACCACACGGAGAAAACAGTAACTTCCCACCTTTGTGTTGAACTTCGAGGTGTCATTAAGAATTATACACAGGCTTTTCCTCCATGTGGGTCCCAAACCCCAACATAAAGCTATGATTTGTATTTTGTAAAATATAAATGAGGAGGACTGTTTGCATGGTTGTAGGAAAAGCTGACAGCATCTGGCAGCCAGGTGAGGTCAAAAGCAGTTAGATACTCAAAATATCACTCCCTGCAAAAGACAGCTGCACAGCCTATGCAGATTTTTTGCTCCCTAAGGGGTGGGTTGGATGCCATTACATATAAGGTGACTTGTCATATGGCTGATTTTAAATAAGTGTAGATATGTGCATAAGATTAACTGCATTACAGCAAGCTTTCAGGGAGTTTCAAGTCACCATGACAACGCTGTTTTTATATGCAAGAGGATTTTTTATATATAGCAGCAAGGATGTGCACGGCTCGTGTCAGGATAATGAGGGCTGATGGGTCTCTGCCCCGAGGAACTTGCAAACTAAACCAGGCACCACAGGGCACAGAGTATGTACATGAGGGGCAGTTAGGAGGGTGCAAAACAAGGGTGCAAAACAAAATAGTTTCTCCAACAATTTAAAAACCTTAGCCAGATGAAACAACAGCATGCAGATGTGATTTCTTAGCTTTTACCAGGAAAAAACCCTACTCTTCCTCCAAATAATGCTGATCAATGACATTTGTCTCCCACAAACCCCACATATGCAGCTGAGTCTTGCAGCATGTTCTGGAGATTTGTTTATTGCCCCTGAGAGCAACATTTGGGTGGAGCACATTGCCTGTAGCTTTCTTCCAAGGGGCACACAGATGGGGAGCACCACTGGCCTCCGCTCTAGGTATGCAGCACAGATAAAAAGAGGTTATCTCCCAGGCAGGGAAATCCCAGGCCATTTCAATAATTTATATAGGAGCTCAGCTGAATGCATCTGATACGAAATTGTCACCGTCTGTTGAACAAACTGTGTTGAACTGTTGAACAAAGGGATATTTTCGCATCTGGCATTACACGTCAGAGGCCCCACACGAGCATCTGTGCAAAGCTGGGATTTGTAATTGTGTTTCATAGCAAGCATTTCTCCTGCTATTTCACTGCGCAAAGTATGTACATTACCCAGGCTAATGCTATTCTTGTCAATACCATGTGTAAAGGTAATCTAATATTTTTTTTCTGCAAAGAATTATTACAGGAAACCTTCTTTTGTCAGGGAAATCATAGTCCTTGTGCTTATCAATTCTAGTTCATAAAATGCACCTGAGACTGCTCTGTGGCCCAGAGGCTAAATGTTATGACACAGCTCGCATCCATCCTATTAACCATTCTTAGGCTCTAAATATGGGTTTCCATGTGCATATTACATACTGGGAATGGTTCTCGACCTGTGTTAGTTTGCATATTGTGGCTAGGAATTGCCCAGGCTCATGCCAGCTGGGGTGAGCTCCATGTGTGCCAAGGATGTGTGAACTAGTGACCAGTGTGGACAAAGGAGTTTCTGCACCTGCAAACGTTGCACAGCACGACTGAATACAAAAGAAGAGGATCAGGCTCTACTTTATGCACTAATCTACACTGGTCTTATTTTACACTTCTCACGCACAGCCAATTTCTGGATATTATAATTAATAATATCTGAATTCCTCTGATGTCTTTTCTGGGTGCTATTTTTTCCACTAATGTGTTAAACTGTTGAAACATTGCTGTTAGGGTGGGAAAACTGGGAGTAAAACTAGTTTAAAACTTAGCTATCATCTCTTTTATTTGCAATCATGGATCCGTTTTGCTTTTCATTTCTATGTACATCTCAGTATCCAGGCAGTTTGCCTACCCATCTGCCATGAGAAGCTGCAATTCAGAGAACGATTCTCATTTAAGATGGTTCCTTGCATAGGAAAGAAACACATACAATGTCTTACCCTTACGTTTTGACTTTCTATGTCCTTTCCTTTCAGATGAAAGCAAAGTCCTTCACCCTCAAAGGACACGGTTGTTCTTTATTTGTGCACAGACGAAGGATCTGTGAAAGGATCGTGCTCCAGCTCTGCCAGAAGTCATTTTTTGGCTGAAGGGACTACAAGGGGAAAATCTAAGACTTTTTTTATTTATAGACTTACTGGTCTTAACATCTTGGGAACATTTGTGCATTTTTTCCCCTCAGAAGACCCTGACCACAAATATGGAGACAACATCTGCATTAGAAGAAGTGTGACCGACAGGTTGAGGGAGGTGATTCTCCCCCTCTACTCTGCTCTCATGAGATCTTACCACGAGTACTGCATTCAGTTCTGGCACAGAGAAGTCATGGATACCCCACCCCTGGAGGTGTTCAAGGCCAGGCTGGATGGGGCTTTGAGCAATCTGATCCAGTGGAAGGTGTCCCTGATCCAGTGGAATGTGTCCAGGTTGGAAGTGGATAAGCTTCAAAGTTCTTTCCAATCCAAAATATTCTATTATTCTGGTCAGTGTTTCCCTTGACTTTCTGTGGTTGCTGTAAAACCTGAGAATACAAAAGGTTCTATAATGTTTGCAGCCTGGTCTGCCCAACCCTTGGACTTGATAGGGCACACAGTACTAAACTTAATATATTTTACTGCACTGCAGGTGCAGGTTGAAAAGGCAGAGCAATTCAAACTGCATATCCAATGTTGCAACATGGAAACGGCTCCTGAGAGACAGAGAAACTCTTCAAAATAGCTTCTTGATTCATTAGGAACAACAGCGAAGTTGACACATCCCCCACATTTCATCCCACCCATGGATTCATTACAGACGCAAGAGAGATGCAGGCTCTGAAGAACCAAACTCCTTCCCCCACCTTTCTTCCCCACAAAGCCTCTTGCTGGATTTTATCTGTAACTTCAGCAACAGCTTGAATTACTGTGTAACTTGACAAGGTGATTTATCATAGCTTGTTGCATTTTTCTCAGAACATCCCAAGCAGATGATATTATGATAAAAAGGGGGAAAAAAAATAAGATGTAGGCATTGTACATGACAAAAGCTCATTATTAGGGCATCACAAAAATGAAAAAGATGATTTGGGGCAGATAATGACATCCAGTGCTGAAGATAAATAAAAAAAAAAAAAAGAAAGAAAAAAGAGAAAAAAGAGAAAGAAAAAACCAGGCAACTGAATAAGCAGAATATTAAGGTAGGACTGGGAAAGACCTCTAACTCATCCTTCCACCTGAAGGCAGGCTCAGCTCTACCTATGTCAGTCCTGATGGATGTTTGTAAGTGATCGTCCACGGTAATAATAATGCACGGCGCTAAGTAATCATTTGCAGAAACATCAGTAGAATTACGAAAAGCCACACACTGTGCCATAACTGCTGATTAAACTAAATTTAAGAAGGAAGAAATGGCTTGCCATATTGCAAAGGAATAAAACCCCCTTGGTGATATAGAAAGAGCTGACTACATGCATTCAGGGGGCTTGGGGAGGGGGACTAGGAAAGAAGGTATTTGCTTTCTCTCCGAAGTATCTCTGTATTGCAATATTATTCTTGTCTGAGCTTGCTTGGAGACAGCACATGCTCATTACATCAGTTTGCAGCAGTACTTAGAGATAACAATACTGAAGATGAAAATGTTTTTTTCTGTTTTACACATCTAGAAGAGCCTCAGAATATGAGAGACAAAGACAAGAATTCTGAAAATGTCTTTAGAATCCCAGAAGTGAGGAGGGCAAGGTGGATTTGAGCTTAAAACTCAATGGGTTGGCTTATTTATTTCAGGCATTAGCGTAAAAGCAAGTTTCAGCTTCATCTGTTAGATCAGACACGGTACACAATGGTCTTCACTTTATGACCCTGACAGATAGCTTGAATCTATCTTTTATGAAAGCCTGGGAAATTATAGAGCTACAAGTGAAGAAGCACTTTAAAATCTGTAAAGCAGAAGAGTGGGTAGGTGACCTACAGTCTTCTTCTAGTGTTTATTACACCAATCAGTAGGAAGAGAAAAATAACTCTTTTCTTGAGCCAGTGATGAGTCACGATGAAAGAAAACAAACCCACCACCCTACAGCCTATCTAAAACCCACAGTGCTTGAAGATTAAGGTAGCCCTGTGTCAGGGTCAACGTGCCACCTGAATTCAGCTTCAATCCTCAATGGTGTCCACCACAGCAAGATGATCACAGAGCTACTGGTATGATTGATTTAAGACTGCTCATAAACCACATCCTCCATTTCATCATACCAATTCCATGTTGGCATTATCCACTGAAGCCAACGCAGCTCTGCAAAATGAAGAAAGAGGGCAGAGAAATAGCTAATCCATGGCTAGCAGCATCTCCTGTTGGTTAGGGTTGGCCTGCCCTGATATGCCAGAGTGCAGCTAGCAAATGTGAGGGAAGACAAACGTGGCATCTCTTTCTTACTGAAAGTATCTAGAACATCTTTTTCTAAATGAGGAGGACATGATCGGACACTCGTTAAAACAAAAGCAACATCTTTGATATTTGCACTGGGTGCTCAGTACTAAGAAGCTCTATCACCCATTTTCAGTCGTATATCTTGCTTTCTGTCTTTATCATTTGACTAGACCCACATTCCCATGCTATCTTTGACCTGCCAGTTCTTGTTTGGAGATAATCCAAAGGTTGGCTGACCTATTTCTGCACCTGTAGGCAGCTATTCAACAACATCAATGTTTCTTTTCTATCCCTTTCTGCAGGTATAAAGTCACAAACACTTCCTCGGGGTTGTCAGTGGTTCTTCAGGCAGTTCTACAGCAAAGAAAACACACTCCTGTGATTCAAGTCAGCAAAGAGCTGTAGTACGCTCACCCGGGGAATGCCTCCCCTCCTAGCCACTAAAAAAAAGACATGTTAACACTCTGTAATAGGTGCTTAGGAACACAGAAGTCTAGATAGGAGATGGTTTTTGTCCTACACCAAGCAAATACTTTCACTGAAGTGTTGGGTTATTATAAAATACGCTTTTTCCCCCTCTTGCATCTTATACACCTGTCCCTAAGCTCTTTAGGAGGATTTCTATACAGGATAAAGTTCTGGTCTGTGGCCTAAAGATCAACTCTCATGATCCTGTTTAAGTAAATACAACTAAATATGCCAAAACGAGTGCCCACAACCAATCTTCAATTTGGTAGCTGGCATGTGCTGACTCTCAGACCAAATTGGGAACGGCATAGCTAATGTGGCCAAAACTGTGTCAGAGGCTTTACTAAAGCACTTGAGCCAACATCTGAGCCCATGCCCTGGCTGTATTTAGTTTACTAATACAGATGTAGCTCATTAGGCTACAGCTAAAGCATATTAAAATGCCATGGGTTTCTAAAATTCAGCTCTGCCAGGACACACACACTAGGGTGGATTCACAATTGGGCTCAGCTCACTACAGCTGGAAATGGGTGATCCTTCCTGATTGTCAGCTCAGCTCATTTGGGTCTTCATGTCCATTTTATTGGAAGTGGAGTGCCAGTATGTGCTGCATATGCTGAACATATAATTATAGCCTCCTTCTTCAATTAAACCCTTTGTTTAGTAAGGCAGATTCCAGTCAAATCTCAGTACAACGCCGAGAAATGCATCTGAAAACGGGTAATAGAATTCTTGCATAAATGTAGTTCTTGTGAATTTGATTTCTTTCCCTTACACTTCTCCATTTGTACAGTATTCACCTCTAAGCCATGCCAGTCAAGACTGCTGTAGTCGAGCCAAGGCAGTGTGCTAGGTGTTAGACACATGCTGCACTCGCAGCTGAGATGCTCTACTTTTGTCTTTCTCCGTTCTTATTTTCTTTCAGATCCTCAGTACAAGAAAGACATTGAGGGGCTGGAGCATGTCCAGAGGAGGGCAACAAAGCTGCAGAAGGATCAAGAGCATGAGTGTTATGAGGAGTGGCTGAGGGAACTGGAGAAGAGGAGACTAAGGAGCAATCATAAAGTTCTCTGCAACTACCTTAAACGAGGTTGTAGTGAGGTGGGTACTGGTCTGTTCAACCAAGTAACACGTGACAGGGTGAGAAAAAATGGCCTCAAATTGTGGCAGGAGAGGTTTACATTAGAAAAAATTTCTTTACTGAAAGAGTGGTGAAGCATGGGAAGAGGCTGCCCAGGGAAGTGGTGGAGTCACCGTCCCTGGAGGTGTTCAAAAAACAAGTAGATGTGGTGCTTCGTAACATGAGGCATGTTTATATTGCGTTGATGGTTGGACTTGATGATTTTAGAGGTATTTTTCAACCTTAATGATTCTATGACTCTAGGATTCTTCAACTCTAAAGGAGACGTGCAACCAAAAGAATCCTACACCTTTCATATAGAAAATATCACATTGTTGACTGCAGGATACTGGGCACTCTTTGAGGCTCATGTCCTCAGGCCTTCCTCCACTTTCATTTGATGTCTTTATGATTTGGTACCTTATCACTGTTAACAGAATGGAATCAAAATCTCTTAATTATGGAATGTGCCTGAATGAAAATACCATGAACAAAACCAGTTTAGGAAAAGCCAGAGGGAGCTGTGTCCTTTAATCAGCCAGTGTATTAATAATGTAATAAATTCTCTCCAAGTACTCTCAGGGCTCGTGAGTCTCAGATGGAAGATTTTGCTAGAGTGGTGTGAAAGGATCTTGCACTCAGTCAGCCAAATTATGCTCAGGGCACTAGTGGGATGGCTACGGAAAAACATTTAAACTAGTATTTGTGTTACCTTTGGGTTAGAGATATTTAAGCCAAACAGAAATAAATTATTGCAAAACCTATGAGAAATGAAATCATAAAATAAATACATTGTGGGAACTAGATTTTTCTTTTGTTCCACCTTCAGATGCAGCACACTTTCAGGGATGTTCATGAAGCACTTCTGAGTTGCCCTAATTAAGCAAGATTAGGATGCGGCCATCTGTAAAGCTATTTTGTCAAGATCACAAAATGGGGAATGGAAAAGAAAAGAAAAAGCTTGAAGGAAGCACTTGCCTGAAAGCTCACTACATATACACCTGTTATCGTAAGGTTTTCTATAGCAACCATGCAAAAAGGGTTTAGAGCAATAGCATCACTGTACATAAATGCTAGAAATCATTATATTTTCTTGGGAAAAACGGGCTATGTCTGAAAATAAAAAATTCAGCATCAAAGCTGCATTTTATTGGCATATGCTAGCATATTCCTAAGAAACTACTAATTTTAAACTCCACTTTAGGGTTCTTCTGGTCTCCTGCATGTATCAGAATAATGTTCACCTTTGTCTAGCTCTTTTTTCCCTCTTTTTTCCTCCCATACCATCAAAAGCAAAATAAAGGTAATAAAAGATGGCAATGAAATAATGGAAAAGTATCAAAAAACTACATCCTTTTTTATTGTCTTACAGGGCAAAAGGTGGGAAAAAAAAGACTGTAAAGACGTGGTGATATCTAATTTCTCAAAGAGAGTTCTATGAACATTTCAATGGAAAGATTAGAAATTCCATTTTATTTCTGGAAAAACGCAACTTTGAAACACCAACATCTTCGTAACTTCTTCCTTTCCACCTCCCTCCCCCAAAACAGCTCAACTACGAACTCCTGGATCAAAAAGTTTTATGCTACAGAATATAATGTATATATGGAAAATATATATATGTGTGTGTGTATTTGTGTGTGTTTATACATATACACGCACTGAACATTTCTGACCACCTCTGATCATTTATGGTCTTCATCACGTTTCTCGCTATGAATTTTCTCTTTCTGTTGTTAAATTAGTTTATTTTAATTCAAGAATTTAATGGCCTTGAGGAAAGCATGGCAGATAGCAGGTGTCCCAGTTTTTCAAGGAAAGCATGGTGCAAACCATCTCCGAGAAGCAAGGGTTGAACCAGAGTTTCCCGAACTCTGAACCATCACGGAATTATTTCAAATTAAAAAGAAACCCAGTAATAACCCGTCAAAACTCTTTCTTTACAACAAGTGGAGTCTTCTGATCTGATTTCTGGTATGGCCTAATCAGCAACTTTGTACTGTAAACCCAACACTTAGCCATGGCATACAATTTACCTTGACAAACTACTCAAAAATGGGGCAAAATCTATGGCTGTCCCATAGAAGACATGGACATGAAAGCGTATTCCAAGTTTCTACAACCTTGAAGTTCAACAGTCTTCACTTACAAGAAGCATCATCTCAGATTTTGCCCAGTGTTAACTTCCAACCATTCTCTCTTATCAAGTCTTTGTGAGAAGGACTGGAATGGATCTATTAGAGCGAGTCCACAGGAGATAATCGGAGAGCTGGAGTATCTCCCATATGAGGGCAGGCTGAGAGAGTTGGACTTGTTCAGAATAGAAGAGAGAAGTCTCTGGGGAAACTTTTCAGCAGCCTTCCAGTACTTAAATGAGGCCTACAGGAAGGCTAGGGGTGGGGTTGGGGGGATGGCGATGACACACACTCTTTATCAGGGAGTGCAGGGATAGGATGACGGGGAACAGTTTTAAGCTGAACACGGGGAGATTGAGATGAGATCTTAGGAAGAAAGGTTTTCCTGTGCAGGTGGTGAGGCACTGGCACAGGTTGCTCAGAGAAGTGGTCGCTGCCCCATCCGTGGTGGTGTTCAAGGCCAGGTTGGATGGGGCTTTGAGTAGCCTGATCCAGTGGGATAAGGCCAACACAAACCACTACATGATTCTAGGGATCGTCCCTTATATGAGACTTTTTCCATGGTTAAAAATTTATGACTAATGGTAAAATTACCACTTCCCCTCATCTGCCCTTTTCTTTAAGCTGGAAACATCGAGTTTCAAATCCCTTTGTTTATAACCACTGCATGTGTCTAGGTAGTTGAACTAGATGATCGTTGTAGGTCCCTTCCAACTGAAAAGATTCTATTCTATTCTATTCTATTCTATTCTATTCTATTCTATTCTATTCTATTCTATTCTATTCTATTCTATATAATTTCCATTCTTTTCATTTTCAAATGTCTTTAAAATCACACGCAAACACACCATCCTTTACATGTTTCTACTCAGTACATGGCTCATACCATGTCTATTACCTCTGTGTCAGACACATTGAAGCACCTGGGTACACTAAAACATTTCTTTTAGATTCTGACCATCTTTCCAGGAGATTGTCCCCATAACCTGTCTTTTTTATTGAATCATAGAATGGGTTGGGTTGGAAGGGAGCTTATAGTCCATCCAGTTCCAACCCCTGTGCCATGGGCAGGGAATCCTTCCACTGGATCAGGTTGCTGAATCTCCATCCAACCTGGCCTTTTCTTTAAGAAAGCATCTTCCAATACCTGTACAATCTTTGTCTCAGCAAACTTTACTTGACATCAACTCTATTCACGTGGAGGCCAAGCTCTGTCAGATACAAACAGCACAAAACCTCTTGGAACCACTATAGCTACAAGCGAAGGTGGAATTTAGTTCACAGCCCTTGTTTCCATACAACAGTCAAACATTTACTGAATTCCACCCTTCCCACAGACAGCATCTTATGTGGGATGCAGACTCTGGGAGCATGCATCTCTCAGAGACAGATAAACTAATGGCTTTTCTCAGTCTTCAGAACATTCCTCTCTGCACATAGCAGAGATGTTGTCTAGGGTGAAAAAGTCAAGCAAGTTTGCATCAGGCATGAAAATGTACATGGGGAAAATTCTAGCGTCAGCTCCCAGGAAACATTTGCTTTGGAAAAATGAATTTTGTCTGAAAAATGAAAACTTCAGTGGTAAAGCTGCATTTTATTAAGATATTCTAGCTTTCCTAAGAAATTACTAATTTTAAACTCCACTTGGGGGCTCTTCTAGCCTCCTCTATGCATCAGAATAATGTTCCCCTTTGTCTAGCCCTTTTTATCATAGAATAATAGACTGGTTTGTGTTGGAAGGGACCTTAGAGATCATCTAGTTCCAACCCCCTGCCATGGGCAGGAACACCTCCCACTAGACCAGGCTGCTCAAGGCACCATCCAACCTGGCCTTGAACACCTCCAGGAAGGGGACATTGTTTCCTCACTTCTTTCCTCCCTTACCATCAACACTAATACCAAGGAAATAAAATATGGCAAAACAGAAACAACAGTACAAACGGGTAAAGATGCTTTCACTGGGAAGTAGTAAGGAGTGGAAAAAGAGTCGCACTGAACTGTTCAGAAAGCAATATGTATCCCCCACCTGCCTCACTCCTTTTTACAGACCTCTCTTTGCCTGCTGTCCTCAGGAGGCACAAGGAGCAGAGGACCTCCCAGGGCTCCTGATCCATAAGTACTTTTTCCTTTATCACAAACACCACTTTCCTGCTCCAGGAGCTGCTTTGCAGCAGGGGGCAGTTCAAGCACTCCCAACCGATGGATCGTTACAGCTCTGCGGACAAGGCATGGATTCAGCCCAGGTGCAAAGGTTCACTCAAGGTATTGACTCATGCCGAAGACAGATGCACTTTGGGTTTCAGACACACACAGATAGAGCCTGGAAGTCAGGGCTGAAAGCCACATCACACATCATCTCATCTGTGCCTATTTCAGGTTTGTCCTTCAATGATCCTTTCTCAATCATTTTAATGAACGTTTCTCCTGACTGCTTCTCAGTAACATCACTAAAGGCTCCATGCCTAAATCCAGCCTCAGTAGCTTCACTATTCCTTTGCCTAAGTATTATCTATTTTAGTCTTACAAATGGCCAATACCAAGATCTCAAATTCATTCTGACGTGCTTTTCTTTTTTCTTTTTCAGAAAATAGAAGAAACCATTTATATAAGGATAGATTGATCTTCCTAACAATTACATCCTTTGCAGCACTTCCTTCAAAAATGACATAATTCAGATGACAACACAGTCTGAAAGTCTTCCATTAATTAAGTTGGGAACAACATCAGGCACAGTACATAGTTGCTCATTAAGCCTTTTTCATAGAATCATAGAATGGTTTAGTCTCAAAGGGACATTAAAGCCCATCCAGTTCCAACCTCCCTGTCATGGCAGGGACACCTTCCACTGGATCAGGTTGCTCAAAGCCCCATCCAACCAGGCCTTGAATAAAGCCTTTTCTTTAATAAGGCATGTTTTTTTAACTCATCCACTTATCGTCCCTGTGTTTCCTTGTTTTCCTATAAATAAATAGTACAGGGATTATGAACAATAATATTTATATCTTGAATGTTTTTGTTTGTAAATTTCTTGGGGCTTTAAAAGATTTAAGTTATTTACAGAATCAGAGAAAAAAAAAAAAAGATGTCTGCGCTTCTGTGGGTGTTCTCAATCCTAAAGGCAAAAATATACTGTGAAAATACACTCAACCTCACATTTTTTCTCCCTAGAAATGTTTCCTTAATAGAGGAATATTAAGGACATTAGGAGTCAAAAAAGGATTTATAAAATTTCCCACAAACCTGAAATAGTTGGGTCTCCACAGTCTGAGCCCACCTAGAAAGTCCAGAGCAAGTGACTCACACCAAGAAGAGTATTTTTTGCCAGCTGCTAATTTTTATAGCATCTTTTTTCCTTTTCTGTAAGGCTGTATGATGTCTGATAATTCCCATGGTATCCTGTGAACAACATTTTGAGGTGTCTAAACTTCAACTAAGGCACAAAGGAGAAACCACACGATTTGCCAGTAAAAGCATTTACTGATAAATGCAAATCACAGAGCATGATCTAGTTCTTCATCCTTGATTTTCCAAAAGGTGACTGTTTCAAATGTTTCTGTGAGAGCTTAAGAGCATTGGATAGTTGGAATTCAATTCTGAAGAAATGTCTCAGTGACCTTGGACAAGTGGAAACAGTTTCTTGCTTCTACTTAAACACAGTTGTCAGGTGAAAGAATTGAGCTTCTCTGTGTGAATGAGGAGAGATGTGAAACATTAACAACTAGAAAAATGAAAAGTGTGTGTTAAGGCACCTCAGATAGCTTTCAAATCTCTAGTTTGCCTATGAGTAGCAAGTTGAATGGGCAGGCGTGAAGCTCAACCTGGGTAATTTTCCCTGTTCATGAATGATTTTGAAAGTAATTCAGGTATCAATATGCTCCACTAGTTTTTCTGGCCTGCAGTAAAGACATATCTACCAGCTTGACCCTTACCACCCCCAAGCCCTTACTAAAGGTATTTTCTTGAGTTTTACTAGTACTTTTATCATAAACTGTCCTTTGTGAGACCTTTGGGAGAAGAGGCAATGAAGGAAATTCATTGAATACCTCTTGTAATGGATCTCTGTTATCCTGTGTTCCCACCATCTGTCTCTTGACAATGCTTCTTACATCTCATCCTATTCATGAATCATAAGTGGTTTTGGAGACAGGATGATCTTGCTCTTGCATGTCAGTGTAACACTTTGCATAAGTGAGTTTTCGGCTTGTAGTGGCTAGTAAAACACAAGTATATAAATAATGCAGAAAGAAAGCTCCCAAAACAGAATCTGGGTCTTTGCCCAGTACTGAGCAAACCAAGGCACGTGCAGTGAGATTCAAGCTGCTTCAGGTCCCTACTTAGATTTTATAACACCTAAAATGCAGGTGCCTGGCATTAATTCAGAGTACTTCAATTAAGCACTCTGCAGATAATGCAGAGACTCAAGCTGCCATCCATACTGGCAAATAAAATGTGCCAGGTCCCATTTTCTGCCCCTGAGGCCCAACTAACACAGCACAGCTACATTTTCTTACTTCCCAAACACACCGGTTGCATCCATAGTGCCAACTGGGAATATTTCTTTGTCTATCCAAGCTTTCTAACCATGTCTGCTTACTATCCGGGACAGTTTCTGTTGCACCAGAACGGGCCAACTGAACTGGGAACCCTTACAGTGTTTTAAAAGTGTGGAGAATCTTTCCCATGCAAGTGCCCATGCCACGGCTCTGCTTACCTCTTCAACAAAATAATACTAACTTAACCCCAGGTACTCCAAAAGACTTATTTATAGTTAGCCCATTTGAAATCCTAGGCACAAAGATGGGTCAATCCACTTGATTTGAGGCTTAAACATCTGAATGAAGGGTTCACACTACTGGTGTCCAACCCAGCTTCAGAATATGAAGTGGTCTCCTGAGGCCAGACATTTAACTGAGAAGAGCTCAGTCTTTCAAAAATCAATAAAAAATAAATGATTTTCTAGAGCAGCTGTTGGGTTCTGGCAGAAGAAAGACCTAGTGTGCAGTTTCTGTAAAATAAAAACCAAACAGGATACCAAAATAGTAGGTGGAATCTATTTTAGTAGAATTAATCTAAAATATAGACGTGTAGTTTTAGCTAAGTCTTATGTCTCAAGAGAAAGGTGGGGAAAATTGCCATTGAGGTACGCTGACTCCAGACCTGTACTGGGGCTATAGAATTATAGATTTTTAAGGTTGGAAAAGACCTCTAAGATCACCCAGTCAAACCATCAAAAAACCACCACCATGCCTACTAAACCATGTCCTGAAATACCGCAACAACACATTTTTTGAACATCTCCAAGGATGGTGACTCGACCACTTCCCTGAGCAGTTTGTTCCAATGCTTCACCCTACTCTTTCAGTATTTTTCCCTAACATCCAGTCTAAACCTCCCCTGGCGCAGCTTGAGGACTTCTCTCATCCTATCACTTAAGACTTGGGAGAATGCATTGAATTGTTCCTGGAAGCATTCTTTCCACTGATAACGGAGGCAAACTACATGACAAGTTTAGGTTAAGGACATTAAAGCTAAAGTAAGGTAACAGTAATCTCCCTCTAAGTACTTAAGTAATCAAACTTATATGCTTCTGTTCTCTGGCACTAAACATATGTTGCATCTGAGTTTACAGATCCTGGAGGAGATGCTGCTGGAAAGAAGCATGGCTGGATATTTAGCATGGATTAAGCACCACAGATAAGCAGCCTGACTCTTATTCGGTGCCTTAGGCCTAGATGCAGACTTGTGATGATTACATTTGAAAGAATTAATGTGCTATTAACAGAAAGATATTGCTCAAAATACACCTTCCTACAGCCCTGGAAGATCACAGAATCATAGAATGGTTTGGGTTGGAAGGGACCTTAAAGACCATCTAGTTCCAACCCCTTTGCGATGGACAGAAACTTCTATTATACTGTATGCTGGAATATGCACTTATTTTCCCCTTAACAAGGAACTAAATAGACTGGAGATTCATCTTGTGGGATGATATTTCAACACATTTATTGGTAGTCTGTGTTCCCGCACCTTTCATTACTAAAGGCAACTAACCTAATTGGGCTTGTCACTGTAAGTGCATCCACATCATCCAAAATTTCTTCAGCAACGGAGCTATTTGCAGCATGTTGCCTAAAAGAAATCATCACACTAAAACATTTTCTAAGGCTCAAGATATTTCATGTGGAAGGTTTCAGAAGGAGAGAGTAAAATTAAAGTCTGTTGGTCTGTTTTACTTCTTTTCATAGCGGGCCACAGTTTGGATATACTGATGGACTATTCTAAGTAGAAATACATTGGCCAATATTATGTTTTAGATCACAGGAACAGAGGGACTGAATCAGTCAGTCAGATTCCTCTTTTATTCAGTGTTAGAAGAAAATATCACCTATGGAGACCTTCATCATAGGTGTACAACAGTGGGTGTTGCTTGAGTTCAGAACACCCATCAACTGCCTGACATAGTCACTGAAATCACAGAATTCTAGGATCATGGAACGGTTTGGGTCAGAATGGACACCAAAGCCCAACCAGTTCCAATCCCCTGCTTTGGGCAGGGACACCTCCCACCGGATCAGGTTGCTCAAAGCCTCATCCAACCCGGCCTTGAACACCTCCAGGGATGGGGCAGCCACCACTTCTCTGGGCAACCTGGGCCAGGGCCTCCCCACCATCACAGGAAAACATTTCTTACTAATACCTCATCTCAATCTCCCCTCTTTCAGCTTAAAACCATTCCCCCTCATCCTATCCCTGCACTCCCTGGTAAAAAGCACCCCCATCTTTCCTGTGTATCCTAAAACCTCATGACTAGAAATGTTTAATATCAAACAGCAGAATGTGTTTCTCATTTTTAGGAAACCTATTATTTTTCATCTTAATGACTGGGAATAAAGAGTAAGGCAAATCAGATTTCCACAAAGTTAATAATCCACTGCAATTGACTCATTAATCTACAAATCTCAAAAAAGAAACACCCAAAGAGCAGATCCCAGACCAGGGTACTCCAAGAACTTGTGAATACTTAGTGTGAAGTGTTTGAAGACAAGAGAAACTGAGTCTCAAGGAGTATTTGACTCAAGAAAAAGTCAGAGAGTACCATGTTCTGGATAGATTTAGATGAGATATGAGGAAGAAATCATTTCCTGTGAGGGTGGTGAGGCACTGGCATAGGTTGTACAGGGAAGTTGTGGCTGCCCCATCGTTGGAGGTGTTCAAGGCCAGGTTGGATGAGGCTTTGAGAAACCTGATCCAGTGGGAGGTGTTCCTGCTCACAGCACAGGATTTTGGAGCTGGATGGGCTTTAAGGTCCCTTCCAGACCAAAACATTCTATGATTCTATAATTCTATGCATAGAAACCAGTCCCCATTCCCCCCACTCCACTCCACCAGCTACCCTAAAAATTGCTTCCGAGTTAAGGGGATTGCGTTTGTTAGGTTAAAATTATCAGCCTTATCATCTCACCCAGATCAGGTAAATAGCAAATTAACAACTTTACCTCGCCAACTTTCCCCTCCTTCCCCACACCGATCCTTTTGGAGGCACATTTGGTACTTGTTTTTAATCCTGGCTGATTTTCAGTTTGCAAAACCTGATGCAGAGAGTTACTTGATATTCTGAAGGCGTTATTTTAAGATGAAACAATGTAAATTCTGATTCGGATGGCAGATGGCTGGCAGTTCACTGTTTGGCAAACCAACTGGTATGGTATGTTAGAAAGTCGGAGCAGCAGGTAGTACAGCTCAATTTGAAACGACCACAGATGCTCGGAGAGGCGCGGGGGAAGGGCGCAAGCTGGTCAGGAAATTAAGAACAGTAGTCAGAGCTTGCAGGGGAAAAAAATGGAAAAAAAATTAAAAAATGACAGTAATTAGCTGAAAGTTTTCTTCTCCCAATCAGCACTTTTTGGACACAAGTTATCAGAGATGAGAGCAAGGCCACTGTGATTCATGAGAATGCATTGCTTGGCCATTGAGGGCACATTTCTGAGCTATGCCCACACAGCTTGAAAGCCTTTGAATCACTCACATCACATGTGAGCAGACTGAGTTTATACAAGTCTTGTGCTGCTCTTTACAGAGGGATGAACTTCATTTGTGTTGTCCAAGTTGGCCTGGTGCTTGCATCCTTGTTGCATCCTTGTAGTGCACCCACCTCCATCCCCATCAGCTTCCCGCAGCAGGTATCTGCCCTCCCACTTGTTCCAGTGTGAAAGGGGAGTGTTCATCACCCACTGTCAGTCTTTCCCAAACTGGTAACTAAGTGGGATGAATTTGGAGGAGCCCAGATTTTTGCACTCCTGCAGGTTTCTGGTTTGGGAGCTTAGATGAGATGTCTCACTTTGTGGTGGCTAAAAGTGCTGGACCCTACTCCAAAGGATGGGAGCTCTAAAACAGAACTTTATTCAAACTGTGGACCCCAAGTTTACAACTCCACAACTCGCTAACCCAGTGCTGGAGACCAGCTGGCACAGTCTGGCTGTGTCCACGCTCTCCTACGCTCCAGAACTGGGTAGAAGCATCCAAACTGCCTTTTGGGAATGGTCTCTGGCAGGTGCCAGCTCCCAAACTGTGCTTGAGAAGTGCCTGAAAAGTTCATCAAGGCCAAAACTGCACCAGGACCACCCAAACAAGAAGAATGGCAGCAGTCTGGTGCCTGGGCCTGTGCCCTGGCAAAGTTTATCAGCACAGATATGTTTAGATATGTAAAGTTTATGCAGCACAGGCTGCATCCCTATAAGGGCCTCCAGATACCTGCAAATGTATATCCATAGCACCATGTTTCAAGCCTGAGAGGTGGATGCCTACAACTTCTATCCTTGCAGCAAATAGCACTGAAGCCCTCCAAGGAAGGATCTGGCTCCTCTAATTGCAAGATTAGTTGGGTAGACAGAGGCTACACACACGGCATAGGACAGATGATAATCAAGCTGTAACACAGAGCTACTCTCTCCTGCGAAAATACCTGCAGGGTCAGTTTGCTGTCAATCATTAGTCTTGACCTAACCTCAGTCTTCCCACAAGCAAACAATAGAAACTGGTTTTGAACACACACTTCGATTGTTCCCATCCTGCAGTACAGAAGCATTATTATTGGGAGAACAGTTCATTGCAGTGCACTACATGAATTAGCTGATCAAATAGTGGACTCAGGACCAGGTTTTCATATGTGATCACTTCCAGTCCTGATGCTTTCTCCAGGTATTACCACGGTAATCACAGAGTCATAGAATGGTTTGGATTGTAAGGGACTTTAAAGATCATCCAGTTCCATCCATCCTGCCATGGGCAGGGACACCTCCCACTGGTTCAGGTTGCTCAAAGCCCCTTTCAGTCTGGTCTTGAACACCTCCAAGGATGGGGTATCCATGACTTCTCTGGGCAACCTTGGCCACTGCCTCACCACCCTCACAGGAAAACATTTCTTCCTAATTTCTGATTTCCAGTTCCCCTGTTTCAGCTTAAAACCATTCTCCCTTGTCCTACCCTTGCACCTCCTGATAAAGACCCCCTTTTCAGCTTTCCTGTCAGCCCCCTTTAAGTACTGAAAGACTAATGCTGACTCTGGCATATCTCTGGGTGCTAATGAGCTCTGAGTGGTGTTCATTTAAGAAATTCCACTCTGAAACAAGTGTATTGAGAACATTACAATTAAGCAATCAACAAAATCAGGAAATGCCACAACTAGAGCTGCACCTGCACACTTACCCCTGCCCCCTTAGACAGTAGAGTGCACGTAGACAAAACCTTCCTTCAATCTTGCACAGATTTGATTCTGGTCTGACTCTTCTGAATTTAACCAAGTTATTTGTAGGAGGAGAGTTTGGATTATAAGGCAATTCTGCTGTTTTCTGCTCACTCTCATTTACATCAGATGCCCCATCCCTGGAGGTGTTAAGGTCAGGCTTGATGAGGCCTTGAGCAACCTGATGCAGTGGAAGGTGTCCCTGCCCTGGGCAGGGGGTTTGGAACTGAATGGGCTCTAAGGTCCTTCCAACCCAAACCATTCTATGCTTTTATGATTCTGTGATCCTATTTTTCATTTCACAGACCTCCCTACATTCCTTCATGGTATGCTTATTCTCCTTAACATGACATTAATCAACTTTAAAGGATCTTTCTTCTCTCTGAGCTACGCATTTCATTATTTTAGCGAGCAGCATTGTGCTACACAGAGCTCTACAACCCCTTTTTTGCATACAATATATGGAAATGAAGCAGTTAAACACAAAACCAATATACCTGTGAACACATGCAAATTGCAGACTGGCAGATGAGGCAATTAGATCCATAGTTAATTTATATGACAAAATGCCGGAGAGCTAGATATTTCCTCAGATGCACATGGTTACTTTACAACACTGTACCAGTCAATTGCATAGGAATATTCTATTGCTTTGCTTATACTGTGCTATAGAGTTTCTAAGCATTGTAGAAAATATACAGCACATTGCATTATTTGGAAACCAGTGTGCAATCAGGAAACGAAAGATGACTGTAAAACAAATGCAGCCAGGGGAAGCATTAGGGCTGCTTGTGAAATGTTAGCACTGTCACTACTCTAATGCCTAAAATGGCTCCTGACTGTTAAGATGTTAATGCAAGTTCTTTACGTTATTTATCGAGGGAATTTCATGGGGGCTTGGCACCTCAAAGTAGAGAGCCATAAAAAGTGATGATTATTATTTAACAGCTGGGGGAAAGGAGTAATTCACATCCCCCAGCCTCGGGCATGACATCCTTCAACAATCCGCAGAGAAAGGAGGCAATTCCGTGTGCCCAAGTCCTAGCCTTCTCTCTCCATTAACTACATTGGGAACAGGGGCAGACCAGCTGGCTAGGTCAGCTACAAATATTTGCCTCCTTTTTACCCTTAAGATGCTGCTTTTTTTTTTTTTTTTTTGAACTGGAGGCAAAGCAGGAGTTTATTGCACCATATTGACCATTAATAAATACCACAAGCCCTGCTACTCACCGTTCATCTGCACCACTGAGACTTATTCCTGACCATGGCTTGTTTCCCATTGGCTGTAAAGTAAACCATTTGAGCCATCTCCTTAGTGTTGCATTACCTCTTAAAGGCTCTGTCTTAGGTCTAACACTATTAAATATTTTTTATGGGATCTGGAAACAAATATAAAATTGTTGCTGATAACATTTGTGAATGACACAAAGTTTGACATCATAATAAGTATTTAGGAGAGCGAGGTAGTCATAAAATCAGCTTGGATTCCGTAGTACATTAAGCTCAATCAGCAAAGCCATATTTTAATACAGACATATTACTCTGTGTTCAGCAAGGAAGAAGGAAAGCAGGAACAGAGAGAACAAACGATTACATAATGGAAAAAAAACATCTGAAAGTAATTTAGGGGTCACAGTAGCCAAACAGCTTAGTCCTAACTCCCATTAGGAAGCCGTGATGAAAAGCACTAATGCAATCCATGGACGTGTGCATAGCAGAGTAGGAGTAGACACTGACTTGATTTTCATTTACAGCAGCATTGAGACTAACATTGGAATATTGAATCTGCTTCTGCCAACCACATTTTTAGAGGGCATTGAAAAATCGGGTATGGTGTGAAAAGGATGTACAGTAGTAATTTCAAGACTGGAGAGCATGTCTGTGGTTTCCAGGTGATTGGCTTCAAACTCTGCATATCCAGGGAACACTAACTCTTCTTAAGTGAAAATCATCATGTAGTCAAAGAGCTGTAGTGGCCTATGGATTTTTGTCAAGAGCTTCTTATTAATATGAATAAAACTATGGATTTTTTAAGAATGCCTAAAATGTGGTATGCTGCTTGGGAAGATAATTATACTAGCTCGCATGAGATCAGAAAAAAGAAAAAGTTTGATTCAACAGCCATCAGTGATTTTCAATGTCTGGGTTAAACCAATAAGCTTGAATATCGTCTGGTGGATACGAAGCTCACTATGAGCCATCAATGTGTGCTTGCAGCCAAAAAAAACCAACCGTATCCTGAGCTCCATCCAAAGAAGTGTGACCAGCAGGGAGAGGAAGGGGATTCTGCCCCTCGGCTCTCGTGAGGCCTCACCTGGAGCCCTGTGTTAAGTTCTAAAATCCAGCACAGGAAGGACACGGATCTGCTAGAGCAAGTCCAGAGGAGGCCACAAAGATGATCACATGGCTGGAGCACCTCCCATCTGAGATCAAGGCTGAGAGGGTTGGGCTTGGGCTTATTCAACCTGGAGAAAAGAAGGCTCCAGGGAGACCTTATAGCAACCTTCCAGTACTTAAAGGGGGCCTACGTGAAACCTGGGGAGGGGCTCTTTATCAGGGAGTGCAGGGATAGGATGAGGGGGAATGGTTTTAAGATGAAAGAGGGGAGATTTAGATGAGATATTAGAAAGAAACATTTTACTGTGAGGGTGGGGAGGGCCTGGCACAGGTTGCCCAGAGAAGTGGTGGCTGCCCCATCCTTGGAGGTGCTCAAGGACAGGTTGGATGGGGCTTGGAGCAACCTGATCCAGTGGGAGGTGTCCCTGCCCATGGCAAGGAGGTTGGAACTGGGTGGTCTTTAAGGGACCTTCCAACACAAACCATTCTATGATTCTATGATTCTTAAGTCTTGAGACATTCACCTTCTGAAATAAGAAAGCAGACCCGCAATAAACTCTGTACCAGTGGCCTGATTGTCTCCACCTCCAGAAATATGAAAGCTGTTCTGTTTTTATAATCTTCTGGGAATTTTATTCCTTTGAACTGATTCATGCAAATGGAAACACATATGAGACAAACCTTTCAAACCGGTATAACCTACAAAATGAATTTTAGCATGCAATGATTTTCTGCATCATTATCCCAATCACAGAAAGTACAACTGACTTAGAATTTGCCTTATCCCATTATGTCATGTTCATTTTCTACTGGGTATTAAAACCTAAATCCTTCATTTACTCAGCAACAGTAAAACTGTATGAAGACTTCACATCTGACTGGAGGTTTTCCTTCTTTAGCAACAATGAATACATGGCCCATACAGAGCTCTCACCCATAACTGAGTTTTTATAAGCCCATCTAAAAGTATCACATGTCTTCTGAGATACTTTTAGCTAATGAAATCAAAAACCTTTCATATAATTTTCTTCATTAGCAATGAACAAATTCTGCAACTAAGATTTATTTAAAGAAAAACACATCATAGGTTAGCAACATCTTTAAGCCTCTAGGACGGTGGCATTTTCAAGCCAGCAAGAGAAGGAATCCCAGAATGACTGAAACATCTTATCCTTGCAGCCCTGAGCAGCTGTGCAGAGCTCTCAATAGAATACATCAACCAATGTATATACTTGCTCAGTAAGAGGCCAGAGAACATAGAGCAGATGTTTGCTAGCATTTTAACTAGAACATCCACTTTTTTAATCTGTGCATTGGCACAGGTTGCCCAGAGAAGCCATGGAGGTGTTTAAGGCCAGCTTGGATGGGGCTATCAACAACCTGATCCACTGGAAGCGTTGTACCTCATGGCAGGGGGCTTGGAACTGGATGATCTTTAAAGTTCCTGCCAACCCAGACCATTCTATAATTCTGTGATGATATTTTCATGGAAAACACAGCAACTAGGTGGTCCTGTTAGGCCACATAACATTCTGGTTTCTTTTGAAGATACATTTTAAAAAAATGTTGAGAAACATTCCTTTTAAGAAACATTTGGTTTCTTTTTAACTTCTTTTGTTATAATCCTTTATCTGAAAGGATGGCATCCAGAAGCAAGACTCTTGTTTACTAAGAGTTATGTGTAACTTCTCCAATGACCACAAGTGGAACCAGGGACATAGATACTATATATTTTGTTCCCAAATGCCTCAGAGGGAAAGCTTCCATTGGCAGGCAGAGATATTGCCCAGGGTACAATTCTGTTGCCTGAAGACAAGCATCTAATGCTATCTGAGATGCCTTTACAGCATCCAAGACATCAGCAGAGGACAGAGAGAGGGCACAGCATCTAGAAGAGACACCTCTTCTGGAACACTAGTGCGGGATGCTTTGTGACATTTGTTTGCAGCTATTATAAATTTCCCTCTGGCAAAAGGAAAAGTGATTGATCTGTGCATACAAAGAAACTGATAATTTATAAGATTAAAAATCCCCACAACACTGTTGAATGTGGTGAATGATTATATGATCTGTCCCAGAGCTTGGTACTTCATCAATATCTGACCATCCAAATTCTAAAGCAACAGTTAATGAGGCAAACGCAAAACTTAATGTTACATGTATAAAGATGATTAGAATCAAATTATGTTCATGAAAAGAAACTGCCTCTGAAATGAGTTCTTTAAATGCCCTGAGGAAACCAGGGAGTCTCAGGAACGTTGTCATCTACTATACTGACATATGCTTTGCATTTTTAGACTGGCTTCCCGTACACTCTGTAGCTCTCAGGATTCCATGGACTGTACTGAGTACATAGGTAGCCCTTACCTGCAGGGACTTGATGCAGAACCTGCATATCATCATAGATATTCTTTCAGTTCAAAAGGAAAACATCCCAAACGTGGTGCATAATCAGATTTTATAAATATGGACAGTGGTTAAAAACAAAACTAAACCCCAGGACATTGCACCTAAAGGGAATCAAAGGTAGTCTGAGGAGAAGTACACACCAAAGGAAGCTTGAGATGGCAAAAACCATTTGGGTCAAGGATTCTGAAGGACCCTGGATAGAAGATGTGAAGGAAATGTACAGTAAAGAACTGGTGCCTGATTCACTTTGTTCTGTTAGGTCAAGCCTTCTCTAGTAGTAGATTCATACTGACAGCTTCCAGTAGCACCTAGAGAAATCTGACTATATCCACTTGCTTTGGTAAATAGTGTCAGTCATTCCTGGTTCAGCATTCTCAGATGCCACCCAAAAATACTTTGATCTGTTTATAATTTTGCAGTGAGCAGGTATTTTCTCTGAGCATATGAGTCTGCTGAATCTTCATTGCAAAGTCTGTCTGAGGTTTCCTCCTCAAGTTTGCTGAGAACCACTACAGCAGACCTGTGACAAAATGTTGGGCACCTCTGTGGGAAATTGATGCTGCAAAAGGACTCCATGAGGAGCTCCCAAAACAAGATTTTTTGGCTTTAGAGCCTGTACAAACAGTAATTTGTCATGCTTCATATCTTCCCCCTAGCAGTCCTGTGCTGTTCAGAAACTCTGAATAATGGAAGAGTAAATTTAGCTCCATCACGTATTTCCATAATCAGCTTCTTTGGAAGCAACATTCTGATTTCCTCTTCTCTTAGAAAACCTAAGATTTTAGAATCATAGAATCACTAAGGCTGGAAAAGATCTGTAAGATCATCCAGTCAAACCATCAGTCCAACACCACCGTCCCTACTAAACCATGTTTCCAAGTGCCACATCTACACATTTTTTGAACCCCTCCAGGGATGGGGACTCCACCACCGCCCTGGGCAGCCTCTGCCAGTGTTTCACCACTTTGTCAGCAAAGAAATCTTTCCTAATATCCAATCTAATCTTGTAGAGCTGTCTGTCAAGAGACTCACATGTGGAAGAGAAACTGGGGAAAGGATGCACTGCTAAATAAAGTCTGATCATCTATAGAAAAAGGACTAGATGACAGAATATTGTCTGCCACAACATAAGATTGAACTCAGAAGACATGAGATATCCCTTCCAATTCTACAGCCGTATTTTTTATTGGCCCATTAATAAAATCTTTCATAATAACCTAAGAAATACAGGTAATCTGAATAATATGCCCAGAAAGCACTGGGTTTTGCCATGAGCTTCTACCTATTTTAAGTCTTATTTGCAGGTCCTATGAGATTAGAAAACATTTTATAAGAACACGAGTATTCGCTTATCTTTCCAGGACTTGTACAATTTCAAAACTGTCTTACAAGATCTAAATTAAAATTGTTTGTCAAAACTCAGGATCCTCCTTGTTCATACAGCCACCTCTAGCACAGAAAAAACATCCATTTGGTTTCTTCCTTCCCATCTCTCTAATGCCATGAGCAAGCGAGCACCACAGAACAGGAACTCATGTCAAAGAGAGGCAGCACTACTATTTCGAGAACTGTTTCATACTGTCCTTAGCATAAATGGAAGGAAATACTCTTTTTTTTTTTTTCAGATGTATGCACTCAAAAGTAAAGAGAGGCTGAAAACACAAAGCACTGGATTTGTTTTCCCCAGTTATATAAAAAGCATCGCTTCTGGGCTTTGCAGAGTGCAGCTACCATGAATGGATGACACTCTGTGACATTTGTAGTTGGCAAAGTCGTTTCCTAAGGGGCAAAGACTGAGGAAGGGGATGAAGAGAGAAGGCAGTGGAAAGGATTATGTAAAAAGGATTAAGACAACAATTTTGTATGGGAAAGGAGCCCACGATTTTTCTGGTGAGACAGGGTGAACAACTTGTATTCCCATAAACTCACTACTCACTTTTGCTTTGATATATACATAAATGAAAGGTCTGATCATCACCAGAATATTATTGTTTAATCATAGAATGGTTTGGGTTGGAAGGGACCTCAAAGCCCATCCAGTTCCAACCCCTGGCATGGGCAGGGACACATCCCACTGGATCAGGGGCTCCAAGCCCCATCCAATCTGGCCTTGAACACCTCCAGGGATGGGGCAGCCACAACTTCTCTGGGCAACCTGGACCAGGGCCTCATCTCCTGCACAGACAGCGCACACCTATCTCGTTTAAAGAGACCCAGCACAACCCTCTGCATCCTGTGTGTTTCAAGTCCCCTTTCCCAGTCCAAACTGCAGAGTACAACTCTGCTGCACCCCCCAGTCAGGACACAGGTTTAGTTCAAGCAGTAAAGGCTCAAAACTCAGTAGTGACACAGGTGAGAACTGTTTAAGTAACATATGGGCAGGTAATACAGAAGAGACATTACTAGAACATAGAGCTAAGCTTCCATTTCAATTTTCAGCTCCCCGTGTACCCCAGGGAATGTATAAATTACCTACCCTGCTGCTAGCCATGCTAGGCACTTGCAAGAGATTTTTCTCTTGATTTAGCCTATTAGAGATACACAGGATTTAAAAGTCCAGAGTCAGCAGCTGGCTTTTGCAATTGGGCATTTATAACACACAGGCAATGGCCAGAAGGTAAGACTTAACAGTTAAAAGTAGAGCTAGTAAGAAAATTCTTTCCTTTTACAAAAAAAAATCAAATTAACTAAAAGAGGATCTTTGCATTTTAATCTGTTCTTACCACACAAGGGTTTTTTTTAACTTCTATGAAAAAAACCAAAAATGCAGATAATGGCTGTTTATATAGCACATACACAGATACATACGTCAAAATATATATACAAAATCAACAGCCTAAAATGGATTTCTTTAGATGCTTCATTATCCAAAAATAAAAAACCCTCATCTTCCTGTGAAAATTTTGCTTAGCTAAAATCACATTTTTGGTAAAGAAATATTTTTGTGCAAAAATTTCAGGGAAGTCTAATTTAGGCCTCTCATTTGCTGGCAGTTCAAATCCTTTTCAATCTCATTTCCCTGGAAATCATGGTTCCGTATGTAAAAGGGATAATAAGCCTTTTCTTTTAAAGAATATGTGTGGAGCTGAAAGGTTTAAATTTACATCTCAGTAGCTGTAGCACTACTCCATCCAAGAGATGCTCATGGTGCATGTAGCAATATGCAATTAGCATTTATCTGAGTAGGATACAGTGTCGACACTGGTTCAGCATTTCTTGCTTGTGACAGAGGTACAGAAAGAATATGATGCATAGAGGAAATGCGACACTTCCAGTGCAAATCTTCCCCAGCATCCTCTGATAGCGCCATATGATTTTAACAAAATAAAATAGCTGCAAACTGCTACTTAGAGGTGATGGTCAACTCCTACAAGTGCTGCGAAGCTATAGCACAAATGTTCAGGAGTCCTCAACACAGAAAAGACATAGATGTGTTGGAGTTAGTCCACAGGAGACCATGTAGATGATCAGCGAGCTGGAGCATCTCCCATACGAGGACAGGCTGAGAGAGTTCTGGTTGTTCAGCCTGGAGAAGTGAAGGCTGAAGTGGAGGTGTTCAAGACAAGGCTAAATAGGGCTTTGAACAACCTAATGCAGCAGGAGGTGTCCCTGCCCATGGCAGGTGGGTTGGAACTGGGTGGTCCTTAAGGTCCCTTCCAACCCAAACCGTTCTATGATTCTGTGATTCTGTGACCTGCCACTGAGCTGCAAAAGTAATCCATTAAGAACACAAAAGGAGACCTTTCTTTTTTTCTTGTTTTTTTATGCTTTTGCAGCTTTTATTTTTAACTTTAGAAAATGAACACAGCTTATATCTATTCCTGTAAGGATTGTCCAAGCACAAGAGTATGTACTCTCTCTTTGAGAAAAAGTCTGTATGCTTTTTTTTATTTTTTTTTTGCCTGTAGAGACTTCTGGGTTATTGATAATGTGAAGTAAGGTAAGAAAATAAAAGGTATTAATGCACCCCTTTGTATATGGAAAGACACAATGCATACCATGTTCTCCCTCTACACAAAAAATACACCCTGGAAAGTTCTGGATATATATTTCTACACATACTCTCGAAAAATAAATGAGACACAAATGCATTTTCAATGACTTTTGGACTTGATGTCACAAAATCAAAGTGAAAATTAGTTCAATAACATAGCCCATAGCCTTCTCATTATGTTGGTAGGGAACCATCCCTTGTTAAAGGACTTACACAGAGATGAGTACCCATTTAGACACCATTGTAAATGAAGACAATGCATTTATTTCATTGCTATGGTTACTAAATCAAGTATGAAGTATAAAAATACGATTCACAAGGAGAAAAGGATGAAGAAAAATAAACAATATACTGCTTTAGAAATGCAGAAGAAGGATCAAACAAATAGGCTGCACAGTTTAAGAAACAATTAATTATTGGAACTTTCACAACGCGTTTGATATAATCTCATTGTAACCTGATTGCAGCTATTCTTATACCAGTGCTATCTCACTTTCTTTATTTCTACCCATCATGCCTTTTACATTGCTGCTGTGGCAGGGGAAAAGCTAGTACCTTTTATCTGTGATACTGGGGAAAAATAATCTATCACCGCAAGCCTAAAGGCTCCATGCAGTGGCTTCTGCTAGGCATAAAGCTGGGTTCGGATAGACCCATCCCTCTTCTCCAACACCTTCTCAGGACCTGTTTGACATAAACAGGCTGGCAGCTCTGCTAAATGGTTGCTCATATCCAGCAAACTGGAGAGCAAATGATCACCTCAAATCTCTGGACACAGAATCATAGAATGTCCTGAGTTAGAAGGGACCTGATGCAACATGGATCATCGAGTCCAACTCCTGTCCTTGCACAGGACAACAACACTCACACCACGTGCCTGAGGGCATTGTCCAAATGCTTCTGGAATATTGTCAGGTTTGGTGCCGTGACTGCTTCCCTGGGGAGCTGTTCCAGTGCTCCACCAACCTCTGGTGGAAGAACCTTTTCCTAGTACCCAATCTAACCCTCCCTGGCACAGCTTCCTGCCATTCCCACGGGTCCTTTCATTGACCACCAGAGAGAAGAGATCAGCACCTGCTCCTCCACCCCTTGAGAGTAACTTAGAGATTGCGAGGAGGTCTCCCTTCAGTTCCCTCAGCATACACATAGCTGACAACTGACTCCTGCCCAGCAGGTTTGGTTTGGACTGTTCCCCACCAAAGGAGCAGATTTGGACTAGTGAGGTGATCCAAAAGTACCAAGATCAGGAGAACAGCCAACAGAAATAGTCAGCAGCACATTCTATTGCTGGGAAATGTTGTAAAGCTGCAGTCTGTGTATCGTCCAGTCAGGCTGTTTAAAAGACTTTGTGACCCAAAATGAAGAAAACTAATGGCTCAGACTATAAATCTCTCTCTCCTTTCTTTAATAACACATGGTCAACAATTTAATTCTACTCACTTACTGACACATCACTCGCTCCAGAGGCACCAGTCAAATTGAATTTGGTTCATGTGAGCCTCATCAGAACTATTCAAAATCCAGGGCTAAAAATGCTGCCATCAAACTCCTGGGCAAAGTGAATGGGAGGCAAAAGTAAGACACTCCGGGACAGGATGTACAAAAGCCAAAATTAATCTACCTGACATCTGCTGCCGTCTCAAAGCAAATCCAAGCAAATTCAGCACAATAGGTTCAGAAACAGTCTCTATCATATTTAGGCAAAGCCAGCTATTCAGTCACTTTATGCACTTGGCACACTTAGAAATCACTTTGCCATAGCCAATTAGGAAGAGATCTGATTAATTAGGACTTCATCATCCTTTTCTGACCAACACATAGCAATGGATTATTTAACTGCACTAAATGGAATTCTTCAGATACACTGTCTCAAAAAAGACCTCTTCTAGAGTCACAGAATAGAGCCAAGAAGATCCAGATGGAATTAAAGTATTTAAATTAATACTGTTCCCACATATGCAAGTGCAAGTGCACAGCTGTACTGCAGTCGTATTTATAAAGGGAGACGGGCTGGCTCTGCCCTGTCAGTTAATATTGTGCCATAGCTTCATGACACAGTGCGTTGGCATCGCTCTAGACGCAGTACGTTGGCATCGTATGTGACAGTCATTGCCCCTGTTAGCTTTCAGCGTAACATGTTTGAAAGCCCCAAAGTGACTGAGGAGCCTGAACTTTGCTGAGTTTATTGGGACTGAGCCTATTAAACCACCAAGGGGCTGTAGCAAAGGCTATGTCCTCCTCTGATAGGTATGCACATAGCTAAACAAGACAGCCAAGGGTAGAAAAGAGGAAGGCACAGAATAAGAGTAATAACAAGGAGACTAGTACTGAATAAAATTCCTTCTTTTTATTCTGTGACATGGGATGCAATTTCTGAAAGGAAATTTGAACAGAAAAAAAAGGCAAGTGCAGGTCTATGAAAATAACTTTGTTTTATCTGCTATGGCCTCCCGAGATCGCTGGTCCTAGAGATTAGGTAGTTATAAAGTCTCTCTCAGAAAATACAAGTAAGCCTAACAAAAAACAAATTGAAAACTGCTTTGCTGTGGTGCTTCTATCTCACTGAAAATTGCATCTGACCACATAATTTCCATGAAACAGCAAATAACTGTCTGGCAGATCGCAAAGAGGGGAAGTATGAAACTCAAATACCAAAACCTAATGGTTTGGATAGTGGATGAACCACAATGCGCTTCAGTGCTGGGAGCTGTGCTAGATCAGGTTTTGGTGTGCTTTGCTGCTCACGTTAAAGGCTCAGGAAGCCTTCGACTTCTTCTCAAGGTAATGCAAAGTCAAGTGTTGTAACAAAAAGAACCTTTAGTTCTTTTTGAACAAAAACTACTAAGCTGTTCCTCATCTCTGCTAAGACTTGCTGTGAATTTTGTGCACTCACTGTGCAAAGAAGCCATAAAGTGAGCATAAAATCATTAACATCATCATAGAATCATACAACGGTTTGAGTTAGAAGGGATCTTAAAAGATATCCACTTCCAAACCCCCAGCCATGGGCAGGGAGACCTACCACTGGATCAGGTTGCTCAAAGACCCAACCAGCCTGGCTTTGAACACCTCCAGGGATGGGGCAGCCACCACTTCTCTGGGCAACCTGTCCTTCCTGTGCTGAGGACTCCAGAACTGGATGCAGGGTTCCAGGTGAAGTCTCACCAGAGCAGAGCAGAGGGGGAGAATCCTCTGCCTCACCCTGCTGATCACACTTCTTTGGCTGTAGACCAGGATACAGTTGGCTTGCTGGACTGAAAGCGCACATTGCCAGCTCATAGCTTCTTGTTCACCAGTACCTCAAGTCCTTCTCTTCAGGGCTGCTCTCAACCCATTCTCTTCCCAGCCTGCATTTGTGCCTGGGTTTGCCCTGATCCAGGCGCAGGAACTTGCACTTGGCCTTGTTGAACTTCATGAGCTTTGCACAGGCCCACCTCTCAAGCCTTTCAGGGTCCCCACTGGATGACATCCCTTTCCTCCAGCATGTCAACTGCACCACACTGCTTGTTGTCATCGGCAAACTTGCTGAGAGTGCTCTCAATCCTATGTTCCATGGCTAAGATGTTAACACCAGTACCAATACTGACCTCGGAGTAATGCCACTTGTCATCGGAATGATGAGGAGCTTAAGTAACAGGCATGTAACGCAAAATGAATCACAATTCAGAACTTAATTAACATCCAAGGTCCAAAGACTCAAACTCAAATATCATAAAACTGAAGGGGGGAAAGCAATTCTACAGAAAAAGAAATCAGTGCAACTTTGAAACATCCTTTAATAGAAGATGACAAAGAATCACCTTGTCCTATGGAAAAAGTTACTCAAAAAATGAGCTATTAGTCTGAAAGTCACCTGCTTTCTTGCGCAAATGAGTATGAAAGTGTATTTCGCTTCCTCGAGGTGGGAGAAAGGAAGAGCCAACAAGCCTACCGAGAATTTTGCAAAGGCTCCAGTACAAAGTACAGAAAAAAGAGACTTCTTTGGAAGGTAAACTTCATTTCCCAAAGGGGATGAGTAAGCAGTCATTTCCCTCGAAGGCAAATGAAAGCAATGATGAGCTTTCAAAGATGTCATTCACAAAACTGCCCTTAATGGGAGAGCAGAGTGACTGAATCCAGGCAGGAAATTAAGAGACAGAGTGGGGACGGTCATTTTGATGAGAAGACTCAAAGATGACAGAGAAAGGAAACAAGGGGGCTGTGCAGGGCTGTTAGCTCCTTTGACTTGGTCCCATTAGCACAAGTCATTTAATAGAATAATGAAAAGAGTGAGAATCTTAAAAAAAAACCCCAACATTTTCAAAGGCCTAGCCCTGTTTGAGTTTAAGATTTTTTCTTTCCAAAAATGCCAAAATACATCCCAGCAGGACAGACAAGCTGATGCTATATGGATTAGCTGGTGATAGGGGTATTGTCATGGAAACATGATCTTTGCTCAGAAGTGATTACTTTCTCCTGCTCCCATTCCCTTCATATATTAATAATAGATTTTTTTTTTTACTTTTTTTTTTATTAAGTTAGTGATAGACTTTAGACCCAAATCTTCTCCTGTCTCATGTATGGATTCCATCCTGGTTTTCAGTTGTGTCATTTCCCATTTACAGGCAGACTGCAGAGGTGGCCTACAAGCAGTGCCACATCCCCAAGGAAAAACTAGCACAATTCCCCACCCAGGGACTGCACCTGGCTTAGTGAGTAGAGGCTGTACTCTGTCTTTTACAAAGATGGACACAACTTTTAGACTACAAGCCACTGTATACATTACAGATACGGAGAATAAGACTTCATACCTGCCACCCCAGGACATGTAACGAAACAGGTGAAATGGGATTCTCCTCTGGAAACTTTGACTTGAACATTTAAAAGAAGGTTTCTAAGATCACTTTAAAGAAAATAAAGTCTTACTGCATGATATAGTTGCCTCAACATAGGCATCCATAGGCATTATTGAAGATACCACAAGGAATCTTGTCAGTCTCGGACTACCATTCCCATGGCTCAAATATCCTGTGGGTACCAAGTCATGTCTGCCAGCTTGACGTGGACATCTCAGATATCTGAGATCGTCTTTAACAGCACTTTACATATATGTGCGGGCAACTTAACTGAGCCCAGTGGGGTCCAGAGAACAATTCAATTCCTCCTAAAGTAAAAATCTATCGATAGTCAGCAGAATTGCTCTAAAGTGGGTTGATGAGGGCTCAATTCAGTTGCCTGCACACAGACATCCAGCATCCAGGAGATACTCAGGAGAGTGACTGCTGTGCTGGGCATAGCTACTTCTGAGGTACCACTGAAGTCTACAGGAAAGCTGGGGAGGGGCTCTTCATCAGGGAGTGCAGGGATAGGATGAGGCAAAATGGTTTTAAGATGAAAGAGGAAATATTTAGATGAGATATTAGGAAGGAATTGTTTTCTGTGAGGGTGGTGAGGCACTGGCCCAGGTTGCCCAGAGAAGTGGTGGCTGCCCCATCCCTGGAAGTGCTCAAGACCAGGCTGGATGGGTCTTTGAGCAACCTGATCCAGTGGTAGGTGTCCCCTTCCTTGGCAGGGAGGTTGGATCTGGATGGTCTTTAAGGTCCCTTCCAGCCCAAACCATTCTGTGATTCTATGAAACAACTCAAACAATAGGGACAGTGGCTGCGGCACTGCCTATTTTATGACTCTGGATATATGTTCTTTCAGCAAGCTCGCAATAATTTCAGTTCCCTCTTGCAGATTTTTCCCCTCCTGATGTTAGGAAAAGAAAAATTTACTGAAGTTAGGAATAAGCAGATGTTTGCAGTGACACAGATGGCCTATTCAAAACAAGACAACCTTATATTAAAATTGTGTAATACGTTATTATAAGGATTGAGGCTGGAAAAAAATAAACAAAGCTTATATGCACATCCATTTTGACTGTGCAGAGTACCCTTTAGCCCCAAAGGTTATGTTTATATAAGTAAACCAAGCAGTGACAGGACACGGTGTCAGGCACTGGTGCAGCTGGGTAGCCCGTGGCATCTTGCAGTCCTCAGTGCCTCACCAAGCACTGCCTGTACCAGGGGACACAATGCGCCTAGGATTTACTTCAGAATACAATATGGACTTAGCCACCATAGTTTCTTTTCACTTGAGCAACTATAAGAATGTGACAACTTGGCCTCAGGTTCAGAAAATGTGCCCGTTACTGTTTTTTTTTAACCACATGTGGCCAAAGTACCCTGAATTCAAACCTTCACTTTCTCCTAGGCAAGAGGCTTCCTATAATTTAATAACAGTTCTTTTTCTGCTACTTTTTCACATTCAAACTTTCCTGGATTTATGTGTCCATGGAATTCCCATGGACTGCAGCTGCAATACCCATGTATGATCATAGAATCATAGAATCACCAGGTTGGAAGAGACCCACCAGATCATCAAGTCCAACCATTCCTATCAAACACTAAACCATGCCCCTCAGTGCCTCATCCACCCGTCCCTTAAAAACCTCCAGGGAAGGTGACTCAACCACCACCCTGGGCAGCCTGTTCCAGTGCCCAATGACCCTTTCTGTGAAAAATTTTTTCCTAATGTTCACCAATCTGTCATCATTCTCTCCCAGTAACATCATTCACACTGGTTGTCTTCAGCCCAGTCACACCTGCCTGGCCTGTACCTATCACTTCACATCATTTGTGGGGAAGAAAATCACCCCTCTAGACTTTGCAGATCCCAGTGGAAAGGAACAATATATACATAGAAAAGAAAAAGTGTTCCATATCAGGAACCATATTCCCAGCATGCTTCTCCATGCTCCAGTCTATGTGATTCTCAAGCTTATACAAGGGCTAATAGATGAAAAATTATGAAAACACGATACAATGCAGATGGAAGGAGCCAAAGGAACACGACAATGAACTCATAAGGTTATACAGGAGGAGCTTGCTGACTTGCAATCAAATCTCAAAATATGCGTGGCCTTAAAATTGGCTCTTCCCTCCCTGTAGGACCACCCAGCTACCACTGCAACCTCTGACAGATATGAGCTTGGAGGACACGAAGGTAGAGCCCGTGAATAACATGTACAGAAGAGGCAGGAAGAATGAACTCTGGAAACATTCAGGTGAGAAACATAAAAATATCATAGAATCATAGAATAGTTTGGGCTGGAAGGGAACTTAAAGACCATCCAGTTCCAACCCCTTGCCATGGGCAGGGACACCTCCCATTGGATCAGGTTGCCCCAAGCCCCATCCAACCTGGCCTTGAACACCTCCAGGGATGGGGCAGCCACCATTCCTCTGGGCAGCCTGGGCCAGGGCCTCCCCACCCTCACAGGAAAAAATGTCTTCCTAATATCTAATCTAAAATCTCCCCTCTTTCAGCTTAAAACTATTACACCTCAAATAAAGGCTGCCAGGTTGGTAATCAGAGTAGATTTCAGATGGAATCAAGGTCTCCAATTACAGCTCCTTCTTGTTCAAAGTTTTCTATGAAACACAACAAAATCTGACCAAGTCATGTTGAAACAAATGAAAATGCTAATGAATGACATCATTGCAAACCCAGAAAAAAACAAGAAAGGCTGCTTAGATTTATTTCCTATAGACAACTGTGTAGCTGCATGCTCAAAAATTCAGAAAAACAGAGTCCTATTTAGTCGTTTGGTACACAAAGTGGTTGGGATGACAGGTACAATGACTTCAACGGCAGGTGAGCACCCTGAAAGTTACTCACATGGTCACTGATGAGCCTGGAACCGAGTTTTACAATATTCTGATATTAAACTCCAGAATGTGTTGTAAAGCAGAAGTAATGTTTAAAAGGAGTTAAATCTATAGTAAACTCCTCTCTTCCTTCTCCCTCCACCCCCAAGCCCCTCAAACACTGGGTCTGGCGGTTATTCTGATCCCTGGAGTTTGATGCATGTTTGATTCACAGACTGCAACATGTCTGCACCAGATGGCCCCGAGTTAATGAACACAAACTCATCACTTTTACTCACGAGGGAAATGCACAGCTCAATCTGATTTGTACTCGACAACTAAAAATATTTTAGTATTTTTAGTGAGCATTTTACTGTTGCAAAATGGCATTTGAGGAAAGCATTAAAAGAACACAGCCTACCCAACAAATGTACTTCCACAGATGAAGACCAGCGCTGCTGCCTTTTCCCCTTCTCATCAGAGCTAAGTTAACGTATTCCCAAACCTTAAAACTACGAGCAGCACATAAAGAAATCTATAAGATCTGGGGCCTTCTCAGGCACCATTAAGCCGTTTGCAAAAAGTCTCCTGAGCTTGCTGAAAGCAGGACTGGGCTCTGAGGTTGTTATCACTGCAGGTTTGAAAGGATACAGGTCATATTCTCAGCTAGAATAAAACAAAGTGGATGCTTGGAAACCACCAGAGCTGTGATTATTTATACCAGCTAATGATGGGTCTGCATGGGGTCACTGTGATTTTCACATGTAGCGCACAAGATGTAACCGCACAAGAAGATAAAATGCATAAAAACCCAGCATTACACTGCCATGATATATGAAAGATTTTCCCTTAAGGACCAAGACACATTTGTTACAAGATGAAAACCATATCTCCCAGTCTACAACCCAAAATGGGATTAATTACTTCCCTTGGAGTCAACAGGCACAAAGTCATGATTGCAAATGCATGGCAGGAGCCACATTCCCAGAATTTAAAGGACTCTCAATCTCGCTTTTCACTCAAAAAGCTGTTGGGCATGCCCAGATTTTAATGCCTGGAATGTGAATTACTTCCCACTCTCAATGATATTACATGCTTGAGTGTGATACACACTACAAGATCATGAGATGCAATTCTTAAAGAAATAATATAGTTTACTTAACTGAAAACTTGTTCGAGGCATTGCATGTTGATGTAAATATGCAATATAGTTGAGTTTTCTGCTCATTGTAAACAGTTTTTGTGTTATTCTTCGACTACAGCGATGCATTCTCTACCCGGGAGATTAAGTAAAGACTGCAAAGAATAAATCAGATATAAAAACAAAAAAACAACAACAACAACAAAAAAAAAACCAACTGAGAAGAAAGTAATGTGCTAACCATAACTCAACGCAGCATTCTTCAAGAAGCAAGCCTGGTCACATAAGAACTGACTCCCAGATGCCACGGATAAAACAGTCAGAGATGGGCATCTGGGTCTTACAGCTGCCAAAGTCGTACCAGTGGTAGCACCTGCCAAACCAATCTACTGGAGGCAGAACACATTTCCCATCCCCTCCAAAAGAAAGAGGCAGTGCCAGGAGGGAGTATTATTGTATAATGGCTTATTTCTTACAGATGTAGAAGGCAAACACATAATGTGTGCAGTACAAGCTCCACAGAAGTATTCCCACAGAGCACGTGGACTGTTTGATGGCCTATTTACCTCTCTAACTACAAATTTTCACAACTGCACCCATCTCCACCACAGAGTTACAATAAAGCTATTCATTATTAAATAGCAAAGTACCAATACAACAGCACCTCACACAAAGATCAGTTCTCAATGGTTAAGTTGATAAAAAGGAGGAAAACCAGAGGGTGCTGAGATGTCATTGTGGCCTCCTAAACCACAGAAGAATGAGCTGCGGGAAACACTCAGCAATCATAGAATCATTAAGGTTGGAAAAGACCTCTTAGATCATTCAGTCCAACTGTCAGCCTAACACCATTGTGCCTACTAAACCATGATCCAGAGTGCCACAGCTACAATATTTTCTGAACATCTCCAGGGATGCTGACTCCACCACTTCCCTGGGCAGCCTCTTCCATGCTTCACCACTATTTCAGTAAAGAATTTTTTTCTAATACCAAACCTCTAAACTTCTCCAGGATCAACTTGAGGCCATTTCCTCAAGACCTGTTACTTGTTACTTGGGAAACAAGACCAACATCTGCCTCACTATAACCTCCTTTCAGGAAACTGTAGAGAGCAATAAGGTCTCACCTGGGCTCACTGCTAGCTCATGATCAGCCACTGTCGATCACCACCTCCACCAAGATTGCATTCATCACTAGATGTTGGGAAGAAATCCCTGACCAAGCTTTGCTTCCTGCTCTTAGGACTGCTTCCTCCCTTCCTCCAGCTCTCCACTAAAGCACCATTAGACCAGAACTGAAATACTTGCTGTTTGCCACAAAATCTTCTGATCTTCAAGATCTTCTGAGGATCACCTCCCATCAGGTGATAACAGCATGTCCCTGCAACGTGGCAGAGATCTCAACTCACCTGAATCATCAAGTAATTATCAAACAGGTGATCCCCATCCCTGGGAAGCAATCTCATAGCCATCATGAACTAGGCAGCATCCACAAAGCCCCCCGCTCTCAGGATATGTCTGTTCTTTCAAACACACACAGAAAAACCAAATAATTTTTTGATTTGTTTAAGTGTGAAACAAAAGAAAGCACATAGACCTTGAAAATCTTGATGTTTCCTAAGAAACAGAACTTGTTTTCTGCCCTTCCCTACATAGTCTTTAAAGTATAATTGAAATGTTGGAAAGAAATCTGTTTTACTTAACTGAAGCAGTCAAAATTCAATTAGGAATGAAATATTAATTGCAACTCTACCTCTGCAATCACTCTTGTTTATATGTATTACTACGTACTGAAGCTACAACCTGAACACATCCTCTGCTTGGAAATCTTTCATTCAGACTCCTGTAAGGATCGAAATAGCTCTAGCAAGTGTGTCTTCAACTCATTAATCTCCTCTCCAATACAAACTTTCTGATGTGCAAGCTGTTCACTCTCCCCATCCTTTACAACTGAATATAAACAAGGGATGCGCAAGGTCTTTGATGGGGAAGCACGGGCCATCTATCACCCATGACAAGCCAGCACAGTGGGAAAGACATCGCTTCTTTCCATCTGATGTTCCAAATTGTGACTTTCAAACCAACACGAAGAAACACACGCTCCTCTTCCATGCTGCAAGGGAAAATGCTGCTCTGATCATGATTGCTTCTGGTTTGCTTCTGTAGGGGTAATTAATACGTAAACCATTTAAGTATACAATAATAGAATGCTTTGGGTTGGAAGGGAACTCTAAAGCCCATCCAGTTTCAACCCTTCTGCAGGAGCAGGGACACCTTTAACCAGATCAGGTTGCTCAGATCCCCATCCAACCTCATCTTGAATGTTTCCAGGGATGGGGCACCCACTGCCTCCCTGGGCAACCTGTGCCAGTGTTTCACCACACTCGCTGTAAATAATTTCTTCCTGACATCCAGTCTAAATCTACCCTCCCTTAGTTTAAATCCATTACTCCCTGTCCTGTCACAACAGGCTTTGTTAAAATGTCTGTCCCCATCCTTCCTGTAGACACCCTTTAATTACCAAAATGCTGCTCTAAGGTCTCCTTGGAGCCTTCTGTTCTCCAGGCTGAACGAGCCCAACTCCCTCAGCTTGTCTTTATGTGCTCTCGTCTTTGGATCATCTTTGTGGCCTCCTCTGGACTCACTGTAGCAGATCCATGTCCTTGCTGTGCTGATGACTCCGAAAATGAAGGCAGTACTCCAGGTGAAGTCAGGTGAAGTCTCCCAAGAGCCGAGTAGAATGGCAGAATCACCACTCTCAACCTACCGGCCTTGTACAAATTAGGATTGAGGAAGCCTACTGTTAACGATGCCTTGTCCTGCAGCTGTAATGCCATATTATTAGTGATGGTGACAAAGGTGCCACACAGTTACTAACGTTGTATATGCACCAGCTTTAGTTCCTCACAGAGCAGTACTGCTCTGCAGTGCTGGACCGATGCAATCAGGAAACCTCAGCACATGCTTCTAAGGTAGATTTCCCTGTTCACCTTCTCATTCTTCCTTATTTTCAACCCTCTTAAACATAAGCCAAGGTAACAAATAATATTTCAGACTATGTCCATGCACCATTAAAAATAGGCAAGCAGCATTTCCCATGCATAATTCATTCTTCCTGTATTTCCAGTCAAGACGTCTTCACTTTGCAAGCGTAAAGTGACAATTCTTGCAGATTTGGGAAATAATCTTTCACATCTGTTACAAGCTAGCAGAGACCATTTGGCAAGTGTTAAAAAATACCATATAGGACCGGGAATATGGCGTTCTGTTTGGTTAGAAGCATTCTTCAACTAAAAGTCAGCAAGAAAAAAACAAGATGACTTAAATGCTCTTTCCTACTAACAGAAATATTCTAGCTTTTTAGCCATTTATCTGTTGCCTTTGTGGCTTATGTCCTCCTTCCTCCCTACTCTTTTCCTTTTCACATGCACCCTTTCACTGAATTATCTTGGCTTGCAAATATTGGGGGTTTTAAAGTTATTTTTTCTTTACTGCTGATGTTTCAGCCATCTTTATCATGAATAAGCTTCAATTGCCCTCCTGCTCAGGTCTCTCATGCCCTGGTTCACATAGCCTGGGGCCTCTCCCCGTCTACATTCACTCTCTCCCAGCCTTTTCCACCACACGACTCTTTTCCATCAGCCCAGTTCCGTCTCTACCCCTGCCTCCATCTCTCATCCACCTAATCTAGCTCTCTACTTTTAAGACTTATTAGTCTTGGATCAGAAGCGCGAAGAGTAGCGCTGTCATAACAAAGAGAGGGAGAGCTTGTAGGCCCACTTTACAGAGTGATTTAGCAGGGCGAGGAGCACCTTGCTGCATACTAATGTTGTTTTAATAATGCTGCCCAAACACCCCGATGACTGTGCTAACAGTATGCAGGCTCCAAATAAGCTGGGAATGTAATTTATGTGCACATGAGGAGTTAAGATAATGGGTGAATGCACATTTCAACCAAGTTTGCCATAAGCAGTTATATCCCCAAGACTCAATTCTTTCCTCTGCGTTTCATTTAGATGTTTTCTCATACTATAATACCATCCTCTGCTCTCTCCACTTAAACACGCTCCATTTGCATTCCTGCCTTTCATTTAAAGAAAAAAATTCAACTGTTGATACCCGTATAGCTAAAGAAAGCAATATATATTTGATTAAAATTATGCTGACAAGGCAGCTATGTTCACAATTCACCACTGCTTTCGCACCCACTTGCAAAGATGGTCAACAAAAACATCTGCAATGCTGCAGGGACCCAATCCTGCCACTTCTTCTGAAATTGCAAACCTCCTTGAGTATCTCCCTCAAAAAGAGCTCTGGCATGCATCGGGACTTGCAAGTGCTGCCTCGGGCATGGCTGGAGGGCATCCTCCGGAGCACGCACAGACAAATGTGCTCGAGTGTATTCGACACATCCTCAGCACCACTGCACAAGGAAGAATTTGCTTTTACTGGGCACATGCTGGCAAAAAAATCTAGCAGAAATACACACACAGAGTAATAACCAAGTGTTTATTTAATCTGTGAAGGAGAGGAAATCAAGTTCCCAAGTTTGTTTCAAGTCGCAGAGGCGAGAACCTAAAATATCAGATTTTTAACATTATTAACAAAACAATAAGAGGAAAAAACACTGTCAGTGTGTCTTTTTTCCAGGCAGCATTTTAGCAACTTTAGAAATGCTAGATGAACTGTATTGATTTTTCTATTTGTGGCTTTGATGGCAATTTAATTGAAAAAGCTCAGTAAGTTGGGTTTTGAAGCTTGTTTCCACAGAATGTTCCACAATAAAATTTTGAAAAAAGGTAAAAAAAACCCCAACAGCACGGTTTTGTTTTGTTTTTTTTTTCTGGTCAGTCAGAAGAGGCAGTGACAAGAGACCTGCTACATATTTTACACCCTTATCTCCTGGAGTTTGAAATCACATGCACTTTATTCATTGCAAATAGACAGACATCACATTTTGTCAGTACAGCTCATCATGAAAACTAGGCTGCTGGCAATTCATTTTTCTTCTTTTCTTTTCTTTTCCTCCTTTTTATGCGATTAGAAATGGTCATAAGGATTTCCATCAGGATCACTTCAATAAACTCAAAAAGGAGGTGACACCCTGGCCCTCTCCTTTATGGTCTAATAGCTTCATATTGAAAAAATCCGATAATTCTGAAGTTGTTACGTATGCATCTTGGGTTCAAATATCTTTTATTGTTTCTGGATCAAAAAAAAAGCCTTACGGAGCAATAAGTAAGTGACGGGGTGAAATGGCATGTGAAGACATAGAGGCTTCTTTTTAGGACTTAATAAGTGAGAGTGACACATCCTGCAGTTTTCCTCTACCTATTTTTCAGGGAAAAATACCTGCAAGAGGCTTTGGTAGTGTCATTATATTAACTTGCCAATGTGTAAAATGATCCTTTAATTCAGTTCTAGCCCGAAATGTGAGGTTTTCCCCAAACTTTACACAGCAAGGATCTTGAAACTTTTCCCACTGGCTGCAGCCCTCATCATAACTAAGCTGGTTATGGCAATGTATTTTGCCATAATTAGAGCTCAAGCTCAATTAAGGCTCAAGCAATTGCTAGTCAGTCAAGAAAGGTGATTGTCTTGCTCTACACCACAACTGTGCAGCCCCACCTTGAGTACTGGGTGCAGTTTTGGGTGCCACAATATAAAAAGATAATCAAGCTACTGGAGAGTGTCCAGAAGAGGCCACAAATCTTGTGAAGGGTTTAGAGGGAAAGACGTATGAGGAGCAGCTAAAGTCACTTGGTCTGTTCAGCCTGAAGAAGAGGAAACTGAAGAGGGACCTCATTGCAGTTTACAGCTTCCTCACAAAGGGAGGAGGAGGAGCAGGCACTGATCTCTTCTCTCTAGTGACCAATGATAGGGCTTGAGGGAATGGCAGGAAGATGTCCCAGGGGAAGGTTAGGCTGGATATTAGGAAAAGGTTTTTCCCCAGAGGGTGGTGGAGCACTGGAACAGCTCCCCAGGGAAGCAGTCACGGTACCGAGCCTGACTATATTCCAGAAGCATTTGGACAATGCCCTCAGATGCATGGTGTGAATGTTGGGGTTGTCCTATGCAGGGACAGGAGTTGGACTTGATCATCGTGGGTCCCTTCCAACTCAGGTCATTCTATGATTCTATGATACATTTGCATGTTCATTTAGTGGTATTTCCACAAATTTGTGGTTTCTCACCTGGAATTATTTTCAGGATGACAGTTAAACATTCGCCATTAACTTTGAGGTGTTCAGGGCCAGGTTGGATGGGGCTTTGAGCAACCTAATGCAGTGGGAGGTGTCCCTGCCCATGGCAGGGGGATTGGAACTGGATTATCTCTAAGGTCCCTTCCAATCCAGACCATTCTATGATTCTACGATCTGCAAAGATGCATTTATGCCATTTTCCTTGTAATACAGCAACAGCAGCCAGCACCAGAAGACTTGATGTCACAGCTTCCCAATGCAAAGAAGAAGAGAGTTGTTTCGTGGTAGATCTGAGGAGAATCCTTAACAAAATGTGTGTATTTTAATCTGACGGTAACACTCTATTTTTCCAAGTGCTCTCAACTTTCAAAAAACCTACTGGCTAACTGCTGGACACTCATTACATGGAAATAATATTCATTAAACAGGTGAGATATGTCAGTCAGATGCACCATTTTTGTCTATTTGTGTCACAACTCTAAGCTATGCACGAGATAATATCATGTAACTCACAGCCTAATAGAGTGGCACATGAAGATGCAATTGCATTACAGTGCAGTACAACAATATGAGTAAAGTCATCACATGACAAGTTGTCCCAGGATGATAGTATCTGTCCCACACTATATTATTTTGGGAATAATAAACATTACATGTAGGAAAATAGTAAATGAAAATCAGCTTGGTCATCCCACAGAGCTTGTGACAGATGGCAATTCTAGCTCCATAATCAAAGCAATAATTAACCTAGTATTTTAAAAAAATAAAATCAAACTATGGTTGCCATCCAGTTCTACACATCAGGGATATGCTGCAATATTTGGTAGTACTTTCAGATACACTGATCACTTGAATTAAACATGGTTACTGACAGGAAACCTCTGGTGCTACAGGAGACACTGTAAATCATCAACATAGAATCATAGAATCATGGAATCACAGAATCATGGAATCATAGAATGGTTTGAGTTGGAAGGGACCTCATAGAGTATCCAGCTCCAACCCCCTGCCATGGGCAGGGACACCTCCCACTGGATCAGGTTGCTCCAAGCCCCATCCAACCTGGCCTTGAACACCTCCAGGGATGGGGCAGCCACCACTGCTCTGGGAAACCTGGGCCAGGGCCTCATCACCCTCACAGGAAAACATTGCTCCCTAATATCAAATCTAAATCTTTCCTCTTTCAGTTCTGGAGCCCTCAGCACAAGAAGGACATGGAGCGAGTCCAGAGGAGGCCATGGAGATGATCTGAGGGCCAGAGCACCTACCAAGGTGTCCAAGGACAGGCTGAGAGAGTTGGGCTTGTTCAGACTAGGGAAGAGAAGGCTCTGAAGAGAATTTATGCTAGCATTCTAGTACTTGAAAGGAGCCTATGGGAAAGCTGGGGAGGGGCTCTTTATCAGGGAGAGCAGGAATGGGACAAGAGGGGATGGTTTTAAGCTGAATGAGGGGAAATTTGTCTGATTTAGATTAGATACCAGGAAGAAATTTTTGACCGTCTGGGTGGTGTGGCACTGGAACAGGTTGTCCACAGAAGTCATGGATGCCTTATCCCTGGAGGTGTTCAGGGTCAGGTTGGATAGGACTTTGAGCAACCTGATCCAGTGGAAGGCGTCCCTGCTCATGGCGGGAGGGGGGTGTGTGTGTGTGACTAGATCTTCAGAGTCCCTTCCAATACAAACCATCCTGTGACTCAAGATGGCTCAGCCAGCCCCAAGCACAGGCATTTACTGTGTTTCTACACAGAAATAAAGGTTTTGGGAGTTTCACTTGGAGGCAGCATGGTTAAGGCTATGGTGTTAACAGCAAACACAGCTTCATCAAAGGGATAAGACAGGACGTTCTCCACTCCATGGACAATATCTCAGACTACAGTGGAAATGAAACCTGCTTACCAGTATAAATAGATTTTGTGCTTTTCTGATCAGATACGGAATTATTTCATTTTTGCGGTTTGCATTGTGAGCAAATTCCACATTAGGAAAATAGGAAAAATAAAGGCATTTTATTGCAGGCTGTATTTTTATATTGAACCAGCAGCATTAATAAACACTGTAGAGCCCTGTGAGGGGAAGATTTCACAGGCCTTCCGTGCTCTACCTCATTACCTTTTCATTTTGTTTTGTTTGCTTCTTCTGTCAGTATAAACATGACGCATTGTCAGGCATACAGCAGGTCAGGTGATGACATTTTTTAATGTTCACATAACAGCCTGACCTCCTGCCCACATTCACTACAAAGAAAATAAGGAAGCCCCCTGTTTTAAGCTTTAAATGCTAACTAGGTTCTGTATTTGATTTGTTTTTCCTTCTCAGCAACACTAATTTCAAATTGAACTGCTGACTCAATTAACAAAATGTTGAAGTTGGTAAGACCTTGTATAATATTATGTTCCATTAACAAAAATGAAGCCAGTAGTGTTTTTATGCCAGTAACTAAATCCAGCACCAGCATTTTAATGGGCTATTTTAATTAAACAAATTAAATTAATGGTGGCCTCTGCAGTATGATGAATTACACTATTTAATATATCACTGCTATGTGCTAATCCCATTTTTATTATTATCCTTAAACACTGATCAATGCGTAGACAAATAAGTCAGAAACTGACTGATCTAAAGACAAAAAACCAAAACAACTGCTGCAAAAAAACCCTTAGAAAAATGTAAATATAACAACACCTCACCTGCAGCCAAGATGTCATGGGCTCTAACAATGATAAGAGACAACCTTTCAGTATATATTATTCTATTAGCAGCTGTATGAACTATATATATTGAAGTAGTAGCCAAAAAAGCAATGGAAAATGCATGTAAAATGAAAGCCATGCTAGGCCTGAGGAACTTATTATAGAATCATAGAATCATAGAATGGTTTGGGTTGGAAGGGACCTCAAAGACCATACAGTTCCACCACTCTCTCACTTGATCAGGTTCCTCAAAGCCTCATCCAACTGGGCCTTGAACATGTCCAGAAACAGGGTGTCCACAACTTCTCCAGATAATCTTCATCAGTGCCTCACCACCCTCACTGGAAAACATTTCTTCCTAATACTTAATCGAAATCTCCCCTCTTTCATCTTTGTCCCATGCTCTAACCCTCAGATCATCTTGGTGGCCCGCCTCTGGACTTGCTCCAACAGATCCACGTCCTTCCTGGGCACAGAACTCCAGAGGGGGTCTCATCAGAGCATAGACGACTGGCAGAATACTTTCCCCTACCTTACTGGTCACACTGGCTGGCTCATGTTGAGCTTCTCATCCACCAGTACCCCCAAGTCCTTCTCTTCAGGGCTACTCTCAATCCATTCTCCTGACACGACCATAGCGCCATGCATGTAAAATGAAAGCCATGCTTTGCCCGAGGAACTTGCAACAGCATATAACTCACAATTTGAATAAATCAGGTGTGTGCACAATTGCAAGTAGCCCTTGACTTTGGGATATTTGTCATTTGTCTTACACCCTTACTAATCACAATCATTTTCTTTCCAGCACCATGGTAGAAGATGATCTTAACCTTCTCCAAGTAACTGCTCAGGCCATCACTCCTCTCTTGATGTGGCCTCTTCTACAAGCAGAATTCATGTTCCATCTCTCCCAAGTGGACTACAGGATCTGTGACCATTCAGGGCCAAATACTGTAAAACATGGGATGATCCATGCAATGACAGCCACTTAAAACAGACCAAGTGGGATCTGAGATCTGGCAAACTGATCAGGAGTCAAGGAAATATTATATAGGGAATAACAGACAAAATGGAAAAGATTCAAGGCACAAACAAAGGTAGATGATACAACCGCAGAAAGTATAGCAGGCATGCCTGAAGATGTAGAATGTTGTTCACATAAGACTAAACACTTGGCCTCAGCTTCCTGAAATTCTGAGTATTAAAGAAAACGGAACAAAAAAAAGAAAGGAGTTTTCAAAGAAAAGAAGTAAAAGCAGCACAGACATGAAAAGGATTCATTCATCTGCTATAAAAAACACTGTTCAGAGTTCTCTAAAGCACATCCAACACTAACTTCAACCCACCAAGCTAGTAGCTGTCTCTCTGAAGACATGCCAAAGCCTGGTGTCATCCATGAACTCACACCACACGCTGGCATGTGACACATGCCCTTCGTTACACCAGACACAAGAAACAGGAGTGATATTAATCCCTGTCAACCTTTCCTCTCACATTTGCCAAGTTAATATTAATTTTACTAGAGACTCCTAGCTCCTGCAGGCTTAGTCTCCCACGTAGGAACAGCAGTAAAATAAATACATCTTTATAACAGTAGAACACAAGAACATGGATTCCAAACACAGGATGGTTCATAGCAGTAATACCTCGCAGTAAATGGTGCCACAAGAGCCATGACATTGCAGCCTGAAGGACAATCCTCATGGTTTTTTCAACTGAGAAACACAAATCATATTCTGATTCCATTATGTAATGTTTTTTTTAAAATGAAGAAGTGGGCTCTCTACTTTCTTCAACCTCACTGTAAGCCAGCTCAGAATGCCAGTGTTTATACCTGGGGGGACAGAGGAGCAAAGAAGTCACAGACAATATAGCCGGATGCTAATTCAGGCGTCTTAATGAAATCAGAGCCAGAACAAATCAAAAAATTGTGCTAAAATAATAATAAAAAAACAGCTACAGGTGTAGATTCTGAACTGGCACTATCCTCTCTTGTTTAAAAAATGGCATGGTAATTCTAATGACAAACTATGTTAAAAATAGACACTTAATTATAATATCTTAGGACTAGCATCTGCATTTTCACCATATGAAAGGCAGAAGCTGAAGACTGTTTGCTGCAAAGTTGGAGACCTTAATCAAGACAAAAGGAAATAAGAAGTTCAACCAAACTCCGCAATCTGCTGTTCTTCACATCCTCCATTTGACTACTGTCCTTCAGCCACTTGACACTGGAGGAGAAAGCAAATGCCCCTGTCCCTGGATGCCCCAATCGCTGGCTATTGGAGAGACCTGCTCTTGTAACACCCTCTCTGAATGCATCCCAGCCTACCAGCTGAGGGCTAACAGCTGTGGTGCACCCAAATCCAGCCGCTTTGGACTTTTTCTTCCTCCTCTCCCCATCCCAGTCCATGGGTCCACTGGCTACAGCAGCTACCATAGAAACCAAAGTGCTGCTCTGCAGCACACAGAGCAGATGTCACACAAAGCAAGATGAATGAGATGTGGTGAGGGGGGTGGATGTAAGAGGAGGAGGGAAAGCAGCATCAAACGTTCAGAATTAAATGTTCCCACCAGAGGGAGTGAGTCATTTCTGAAGTAAGTGCAAAGCTGCAGTACTTTTTTTCCTATGCTGTCAATGCGCATCCGCAAACACAGACATACAAATAAATGTGCTTTCATCTCTTTTGCACAGGTGCTCAAGTTGCCCGTGCTTCGCTCTTTAATGAAAGCTGTGATTTTCTTGTGATACAAAATTAATGCCCATCCTAAAACAACTATCCGAGCCAGTGCTGTCATTCCAGAAGTGCACTGTAAAGCTTTTTTCCTTCCTGTCCTTCCAGGATAGCACAGAAATAAAACATCGTATAAAGTCAATATATATCAGACAGGCATATTTCGGCAAGAAGTCACTCCATTTTTGAGACTAACAAGTCATAATTCAGAAGCGCACTAACTGAAAGTAAAAAAACAGTAGCAACCGGTCTGAAGCAGTGATTGATTTCCTCTGATCTTACTGTTCAAAATTAATATCTTTGCCTCAGATTTTGTTTGTGGTTTGGGGTTTTTTCCACAAAAGGTCATTCTTATTAATAAGATTTTTTTCCTAAAATAATCATTATTCCCCCTTCTTCCTTCACTCAGTATGTCCTGTACATATCTAATTCACCTAATGCACCTTACTAATATATTTGTTGAAACATCATCTCGCAATTAAACTGGGGGAAGGGGAAGTCACATTCTTTCTCTTTGCAAAATGAGAATTAGATCCCATCAATTTCTGTGGTTTCTGTCTAGTGTCAGGCAATGAGTGTGACAACTCTGAAGATCTCACTCTGAAAAGTGCTGAGTACTCATGATTTCTCTGGCTATCAATGTGGTTGAAGTTGCTCAGCAAGTCCAAGGCACCAAACCATGAAATCTCATGGACCTTCAACATCTCTGCACCTGCAAGTGGACCCGTATGTACCCAGTGATCAGCTCCCATGGGTGCCAATGAAGATTTCCATTCCAAGATGGAAGGATAATTTTCATATAAATGGGATGAAATATTTGCCAAGCCCTCCTTCAGCTGGACTGAGTGATAAATTCACAATTATACTCAGCAACGCAGCAGAAAATAAAGTCTAAACATGATATCTGCTTCTGTGGACTGTATATATTTAAATCATGGGCCGGGATAAATGAGTGTGCCTCCTAAACTCACTTGGTAGATAATGTTCATACATCCTCTTCTTCTTTTCCATAGCAAAATATAAAAGCCACAGAATCCTCAGTTGTCATCATTTACAAACACCAATAAGATAATTCTGCTTTATCAAATATATAAAATACTGCTTTGTCGTTTACCTAAATGTGGACAAACAACTTCAGGAGCCCCAGATGACGAGAAACCCGACAGTTTGTGTTGCACACAAAGAGAATGGAAAACGAGCTCCTGCGTTTTATCTCATTGCAGGCGTAGTACGAGGCCACTAGAGGGCAATGAAACAAATCAGGTTTTCCTCCAGCCCTGTTAAAACCCCCAATTTCCCACCGAAGATTTTTCCTATAATAATATACCATGGGATAACGGGGAAATTTATTTCCTATGATTGTTGGCAGATAAAATAGCAACAACATATATATACACTAGCAAATAGTTCTGGATGGAAAATAATCATCCCTGGCATAATCAGCTGATTGAGATAAAAATAAAAAATATTACAGAAAGTAAAATGAGGGAGATGGCATTAAAAGCTCACATTTGTGTGTGTATGCGGGGATGCCATCATCATAGTATCACAGACTGGTTTGTGTTAGAAGGGACCTTAAAGCTCATCCAGTTCCAAATGCCCTGCCATGCCAGGGACACCTCCCGCTGGAATAGGTTCTCCCTGCAGGGAGACCTTAGAGCATCCTTCAAGTACTTAAAGAGGCCTACAGGAAAGCTGGGAAGGGGCTCTTCATCAGGGAGTGCAGGGATAGAATGACGGGTGAATGGTTTTATGCTGACAGAGTACAGATTTAGATTAGATATTAGGAAGAAACATTTTACGATGAGGGTGGTGAGGCACTGGAACACGTTGCCCAGAGAAGTGGCGGCTGCCCCATAACTGGAGGTGTTCAAGGCCAGGTTGGATGGGGCTTGGAGCAACCTGATCCAGTGGGAGGTGTCCCTGCTTATAGCAGGGCGGGTGGAAATTTAAAGGACTTTGAAGTCCCTTCCAACTCAAACCATTCTCTGATTCTCTGATTCTATGACATGTTTTCTTTAAGGAATGCAAAACCTGAGCCTTGAAGTTGACTGCTGAGGAGTTCTAATAAACACAAAGTTGTCTAATTCTTCAACTTTCTACAAAAACACAGTTTTCACAATCAGTGGATGGTATTGCAAATTTGTAAAAGAGGGAACCAGAACCAGTTTCCTGCACCACTTCAAAAGAAACAAGACAACACATGCAACACTGTGCCAATTTGTACTTGGTTAAAAACAAAATCAAATGGAAAAAACAAAGCGATGTTCAAATGATAAGGAATCTAATTAGTGCCAATCAATATGATTTGGTAGAAAACAGGTCATATATAGACACAACATCTTTCTTTGATGAGATTACAAGTTAAACTGAGAAAGGAAACTTTGTAGATACAATACAGATAAAATTTCATGTTTGATTTAGTACCTTCAAACTATTTTAATAAAAATGTGCTACATGTTATCAATACAGTAAATGATAACTGGATTAAGATGGACTTTCACCAGAATTCTGATAAAGCACATTGATCATTGATTCTGTCTAGAGAAGGGCAACAAAGCTGGTGAAGGGGCTGGAGAACAAGTCTTACGAGGAGCAGCTGAGGGAACCAGGGTTGTTTAGCCTAGAAAAAAAGGAGACAGAGGGGAGACCTCATCACTGTCTACAACTACCTGAGAGGAGGTTGTAGTGAGGTGAGCGTTAGTCTCTTCTCCCAAGTAACAAGTGATAAGATGAGAGGAAATGGCCTCAAGTTGCTTGCACCAGGAGAGGTTCAGGTTGGATATTAGGAAAATTTTCTTCACTGAAAGGGTCCTCAGGCACTGGAACCCTGGGAAGTGGCTGAGTCCCCATCCTTGTAGGTATTTAAAAGATGGGTAGACAAGGTGCTCAGGGATATGGTTTAGTAGTGGACAGATACCGTTGGACTTTATGATCTCAAAGGTCTTTTCCAACCAAATGATTCTATGATTCTAAGAATGAAGGCCACATCTACAGAAACACATGCATATCAACAGCAATGTGTCCAGGGAGGTAATCTGACCTTTATTTACGTCACTGATTTAGATCATTCTGGGTTATTCTATCCAGTCCTAGTATCCATGTTTTAAGAGAAAAAAAAAAAAAAAAAAAAAGAAGAAGCTGAATTTTAAAAGAAAAAAAGTTCAAGAAAGTTCAAGACTATACTAAAAAATCTTTTAGGTGAAAGTCACTGACACAAGAACATTGGTGTGTGAAGCTATGATTTTGACATTTCCTGATGCAAAATAATAATAATTACAATAATTATTATAATAGAGTAATACTGACTATTCTCCTGAAGAGGTGGTGGATCCATGGCTTTCACCATCAGTCACCTGCTGTTAAAAATATATGCCTTCACCAAGTTGAGGCTTCTGGCTATAAGTCTCCATTATGCCTTTCTCTGCCAGCTTAGAAAGTGCCTATACGTGTAAAAGAGGTTTTTCTTTTATGAACACCTTAAACACAGTCACTTTAAAAATTTAAAAAGACATGTTTTAACTGAGTCACTAAAAATATCCAAAGGAAAGGAGAAAGGCCCAGCCAGAATGGAAACATATTAACCTCAATAATCCATAGGAAGCTAGTTGCTTGGGGAAAGGTCAGGACCAAAAACTACAGAGCAAAAAGTCCAGGGGACTGGGAGCATGGTGTCACGAGATAATTTCTCAGTTCTGAAGGACACATCCTTACAATAAAAAAAACTCATACCTAATATCTAATCTAATTCTCTGTTCTTCTTGCAATCTAGCTCTTACTGAAATCAGCAGACATCCTGGATCTAAAAGAAAAAGGGATTAGTCTACAAGCAACCTGTCAAAGACCATAAAGGGGAAAAAGATCTCAATGCAAAAAGATCACAAGATCAAAATAGGCATGATAATACTGCTTGGTAAACCATGCTCTGATATCTTTTTCCTGAAAGTATTGTTTTCCCAAAAGCTAAAAGTGATCTTTTACTGAGTAGCACACTTCAAGCAGCAAATAATACACAGAATTCTTCAACAATTTGTTGGGGAACATGGGAATAAAAATGTTGAATTTAAAGAAACTCTTGGGCCAGATTTTTAACTCAATTGTATTACTAGAAATTCAGAGTAATTCCATTGATTCTAATTGTGTCTCTCTGGATTTGCAGCTGCACAGCTGATCTTCATTAGATCCTGCAAGAAAATCTTCAGAGGTATCTAAACAAGCTGGGCTGCATCAAAAGAAGTGTGACCAGCAGGATGAAGGAGGAGAATCTCCTCCTCTACTCTGCCCTCACAAGACTTCACCTGAGTTCAGTTCTGGAGTCCTTAGCACAGAAAGGACATGGAGCTGTTGGAGCAAGTCTAGAGGAGGCTAGGAAGATGATCCAAGGGTTGGAGCACGTCCCATTCAAGGACAGGCTGAAAGAGTTGGGCTTGTTCAGTTTGGAGAAGAGAAGGTTCCTGGGAGACCTTAGAGCAGCCCTCCAGAACTTAAAGGCGGCCTACAGAAAAGACAGGGAGAGGCAGGGACACCTTCCACTGGATCAGGTGGCTCAAATCCTCATCCAATCTACCCTTGAATTCTGGACAACCTGGGCCAGTGCCTCACCACCCTCACAGGAAACAATTTCTCCCTAGTATCTAGTCTAAGTCTCTTATCTTTCACCTTAAAACCATTCACCCCTCGGTCCTATCACTGCACTCCCTGATAAAGGTCCCTCCCCAGCTTCCCTGTAGAAACTATTAATGGCACCCAACTTCATGCCATTAAAACTTTATTCTTGTTGCCAGTGTCGTGAAGAAATGCAGTCAAAAATGTGTCTTAATTTTTATATATCTTTATGCTGCAAGGTGAGCAAATTTTCCTGGAGTGACAAGGAAGTCAAATTTTCTGCGGTTTAAAGTAAAATGAAAAGAGGTAGCAACTGTTCACGCAAAACCTCCTCATCTGTAGCTGAATGCAGCTTTCTTAGAGAGGGATGAACATAAAAAGAGTACCTCTGTAGTGCAGAGGAGTGATTACAAAATAAATAATGGCTTAGCCTACCAGAACAGGTTTGCTTATTTTCATAAGAACTACCACCATCAATCAGGAATCAAGTAGCTACTATTCACATCAGAGTGAAGCAAAGATAATTTGATACGTAAAGCTCTGAAGTAGGCATAATTTGAAGAGGAGTAAGCAGGTGGGTTTTTTTTATCAACTCTATTGTATTGCTTTAGTAACAACAATCTACTTTTTAAAAGAGCTATTTAACTTTTCCTTGTCAAAAAAACATATGAATCTCCCAGCCAAAGCATGTTCTAAACTCACTCAGCACACTGCATAAAACCACAGATGAATGTTGTGAACTCAGTCCACAAGGCATTTCTTCATGCAATTTAAACCTCAGAACGGTTGATCCTGTAGGTCTATGAACAGTCTTGCCTCCCATCTTGACAAATACAATCCCAACCACTGCATTTCCTTGCAAATTGCTGCCCCAGGACTCATTGCACTGGCCAGGAAAGTCCAACTCTTAAATCTCTTTTCACAGAATCATAGGATAGTTTGTGTTGGAAGGAACCTTAAAGCCCATCCAGTTCCATTGCCTCTGCCATGGGCAGGGACACCTCCCACTGGATCAGGTTCCACAAAGCCTCATCCAACTCGGCCTGGAACACCTCCAGGGATGGGGCAGCCACCACTTCTCTGGGCAACCTGGGACATGGTCTCACCACCCTCACAGGAAGAAAATTCTTCCTAATATCTAATCTAAATCTCCCCTCTTTCAGCTTAAAATTATTCCCCCTCATCCCTTCACTCCTGTCCCCTTGATCTCTTACTACTCTCTCCAGATTACAACTATGAGAGCAAATGACAGCAACACTTGCCACCAACTTCTCTTGGCTATAACAAATCAGGACCCACTCACATCACCCAACATCTCAGTCAAGAGCTCAAAACTTAATTCACCCATAATTATTCACAGGGGCCTTTTAGTTGCTATGTGGAAGAATTGTCTTTTGCCAAATATTTGCCTTTCTAACAAAGTAATAGACCCATGTTTTAATCTCTGTGCACACTATATTCATTGTCAGTGCTGTCTTACACAGGGCTGCAGAGATGCTGGAAATTTTGGGATACTTTAATGTAAGAAAAACGTGGGGTGAAGAACTCTGTATTCTTGGAGCCTGAAAACCCAGTGTTGGTGCTTGACAAAACAAATGCAGGCTCTGATTCAGAAAAAATGCACACAAAATTCCTCTCCCCCTGATTTCACTATTTGGATTATTGCCTAGATAATCCATTTGAAAACCAAATCCAGCCCAGCAATTGTCTTGAAAATTGAGTAACCTCAGGTTCAACTGTATTAAAAAACCTCAGCTTCAGGCAAAACTGATGGAACAACTCATTCACAGTACTTTCACCAAGCCCTAGCCCTCATTTTATGTTTTTCTGATTACACTTACATTGTGTTACAATTTACCGCCAGCATTATTGTATTATAATATATATAACCACTAGCTGACTCCAACTGTACACATTCAGCTTCATCAACAGCTAAAGACGTATGGCGCAATGCATATTCATTGCTGTATTGCCACTCCTCAGCTGTTAAAACAGCTGCGCGAATCAGCAACAAGTTTCACAACTTAAAATAGATATAACCCTGCAAGATACTTGGGCTCAATGCACTTTACAATTCTCACTCATAGCCTAGCAGGATTTAGGGATGTGTAGCGCTTAACTACAGCGCTTGTCCACTGAAGCATAGCTCTACCCTAAAAGTTTAAGCTACGTTAGCATTTCAGTTTGGAGCAGAAGTGTGCTTTTGTAATAAATCTCCTGATCATTGTCACTTATCAAGCTTTGGTTCACTTCACCGCATGGTCTCGGGATGAATGAACCCAATTCCTTTTGATGGAGCTAAACCAGAAATGCACCACTGACTTCCATCTGCTGGTGGCACACGGTTCAGAGGACCAACCTACTGCTGCTGTAAAGCAAACCCTCTTAAAATGCACACAGTGTGTTCTGGGTCCTCAACACAAACTGGTTTGTTCTGCAGATCTGCTCCTCTCAGCCCATGCTGCTCACTAAAAGTAAACAGAGCTGAGCGCAGCTACCTGGCTCGTAGACAGGAACAGGCACTTCAAGCTAGGCTGTTATGGAGACAGGGATTCATTATATATCCTTGGGGTTGGATGGCTTCAATCTTTTTTTAGGATGAGAGGAAATGGCCTCAAATTGCACCAGAAGAGGTTCAGATTAGATATCAGGAAAAATTTCTTCACTGAAAGAAATCATGCATTGAAAAAGGCTACTCAAGAAGGTGGTTGAGTTCCCATTGTTGGAGGTATTTAAAAGATGGGTAGATGGTATGCTCAGGGATATGGTTTAGCAGTGGGCAGGTAAAGTTGGACTTCATGACCTCAGAGGTCTTTTCCAAGCAATTATTCTATGATGGTATGATGATCCTCAGTGAATAAACATGTGTCCTTTGAGTTAAGAATCTTATCTGGCTTTATGAAAAAAAAAACCAAAAGCAAATAACATCTAGTAAACACATAATTTTCTGTTTGGAGGACATTCTTAACTGTCTTGCAGGCCCTCAGCTCAAAAAGACATCTAAGAGCATATTCAGTCAACAAGTAAATAAAATAACTTTTCTTTTATTCATTTGCTGTACCAAAAACCTGTACAGTCATTCATATGTATTGCAGTTATTGTGCTTCTAATATTTGTTAGTCCTTCCCCTGTTTATGCCATCCCCACATGCTTTGATCTGCTATTACTGGGCGCAAAGATATGGATGTGTCACTGCCAAAAGAAAATCATAAAATCACAGAATGTCCTGAGTTGGAAGGGACCCACAAGGATCATCAAGTCCAACTCCTGTCCCTGCCCAGGACAACCCCAATGTTCACAATGGTGTTTGAGGGCATTATCCAAATGCTTCTGGAATAAAATCAGGCTTGGTGCCATGACTGCTTCCCTAGCGAGCTGCTCCAGTGCTCCACCACCCTCTGGGCGAAGAACCTTTTCCTAATACCCAACCTAACCTTCCCCTGGCACATCTTCCTGCCATTCCCTCGGGTCCTATCATTGGTCGCCAGAGAGAAGGCATTGGTATTTATTTTAAATTCCTGAAACAATAAGGAAAATGGTTGCATTACATTTACACTAAAATCATGTCACACAAAACATTTAATATGAAAAGGGATTCCTGAACATGTTGTTTGCTCAGCATGTTTCCCATACAACCATTCTACTGCCACTGCAGTACCACAGCAGATAATATTGTAGATTTGTTGTTAATAACACACAGAAACCACATATCCTCTAGGAATTTCAGTACATGTTTCCTTAGTTGGCATCATTCCCTTCTTTCCCCCCTGCTTCAGTGCAAAAACAAACTCTACATGTGATCGCTTACAGAGTTGTGCGTAATTATATAAATGTACTAATTATATCCACTTTTTAAATGGCGACAGACTTCAAAGTAGGTAAATTTTAAATTGTGCCATTAAAAAACCTATTTGATGATGGAAATGTCTGTAATATCATATTGCAATCTCCTACATCGTAATTTTGCTTTCAAGTCAGTATTAATTTAATGACAAATAACAGCAGAGAATAATAGAGTTGGGAAAGCAAACTGAAAGCTGTAAGACTTACAGAGTGATATTGGCCAGCAGATTCTAACAGAAAGGATCAAAAACACTTGGGAAAGGCAATGGATCTAGGGTAAACAATGAGTAAGAAGTTCTGCATGATAGAAGTTAATACCAAACATTCAGAAACTACTCTGTTAACAGATAAACACCTGCAAGACTGACTTATCCCCATGTGTTCAGCTACTCATGAGAAAAAATATATTTATGTCATTGAACACTTAATTTACATGCACAGTTATCACACTGCTAGGAACGAATTGCAAATTAGTTACTTGCAGTTCAGAGCATCTCTTTGCATGCAAAATAATGCCAACTGCATGTTCAAACCAGCCCTATAAATGCACACATAGCTCAGCCCACCAATGTCACACATGCATTTATGAAAACCAAACTGCCACACAAGACTTCAGCACGTACACCTCCTTTTTGGACCTTGGGACACACCTCTGACAGATATACCCTCACTCTTCAAAACACAGGTATTTACCTTTAACATTAGATATTAGCCAAAATACCTGTTTCTTCAACATAACACCTAGGTGAAGCCATTGTATAAGTGAATACATGAAAGCTCATATTCTTTTAGCACTTCTTAACAGTTACTCTATTGCCCTGGTATCCTAGGTAAGTGGTTTATTTCATACAAGTTATAGGAATTTATATATCTCCGCTGTAGAATCTGAAACTTTCATTTACAAAACCACTAAGCAGATCAGACAGCAATTACAATGCAGCAACACTACAGGACACTAATCCCTCTGCCTTTAAATAATGGCTTACATGGCAGGGAAGAGGCAGAATGCATCTGACTGAAAAACAAGACTGTATACAGAAAGAGAAATGGTCGATCTTCTCTCACGCAAATCCCAGTGTCAAAACACTCTTACTAAGCTACTTTTAATGAAAGACATCTACGGAACAGGAATGGCTTGACAGAAGCATCTTAGAAGCAGCAGTTGGATGATCCTGAGTTATAAAGCTCAAATATTTATCAGGACTCTCCCCCAGGGGTCAAGAATTCCTAGGTCTCAGATTTTGGTTACACCCTTCAGAGTATGGGGTCCACATACACTTGAATAGCTTTAAGATCACAGACTTCTGCTCTGATGCACCCACATAGATATATCTTTAGAAGAGCTTAAAACTATCTCTGCATAAGTAACTGTTTTTCTTTCTGCATAGTTATAAAATGACTCACATACAAAAAGAACATTTTACAAAAGCTGGAATTTAAAGGAAATATGATGCAAGTTCAGTATTGGAACACGGAGCTCCAGTAGCAATGTGGAGACAATGCACAGCACAAGAAGTGACTTTGTGCTAATTGGTGTTGTCTTTGACCTCCACTCACACGTAAAGCAATTCTATGCCCTGCCCAACATTACCTTTTGATATTCCTCCTTAGATCTCAAGGCAGCTTCCATCTGTTCCTGAGAATAGGTGTAGATGGCTGAGCGATACTGTGTGCCGAAGTCATTACCTTGTCGCATTCCTGAGGAGAGAAAAAACACAGTACATCATGATTAAGTTCAACAGATCTGATTTTAGGACATTCCATACACCTGGATTAATGTGGTGGCTTATGTGCATACCCAGTAGGTATTTTTGGGAAGTCCAAGTCTTCCTTTTGTTAAATAGTCCTGAAGAGATTCAACTTTGATATCTCCTTTTAAGTAGTATAAAAATGAAATGTGAGCATTTTACATCTTGGTAAATCACACAGTAGTAAAATACAGATGTAAAACCCTAAATAAACAAGCAATTGTTACTGTAATCAAGGTAGTCTTAAAATATTTATTTTGAAACATGCAAATGGCTAAAAAAACAGTTGATTTTACCAAGTGCTTAAAGATTTTCCTGTGCTGGAGGGGTATATCTTAATGGAGGAAAGGTTCAAAGTCTCCTTGGAGATAACTAGCTCTTCTCTCTTCACAAAGCAACGACTTTGCTAAAAGACTAGTATGCACATTGTACTGAATTAACTCTGAAGTTATCAGTTCCTACCACCATCACTACTTGCTGAGGTGCTGGAGTAGGTCCAGAGAAGGGCAACAAAGCTGGGGAAGGGTCTAGAAAGCAAGTGTTATGATGATCAACTGAGGGAATGAGGATTGTTTAGTCTGGAGGAGGCTGAAAGGAGAGCTTATAACTTTCTACAGCCCCCTGAAAGGAGGTTGTAGTGAGGTGGGTGTTAGTTTCTTCTCCCAGCTAACAAGTGGTAGGATGAGGAAATAACCTTCAGGTTGTACCAGGTGATGTTTAGACTCGCCTGGATTAATAGGAACACTTTCTTTACTGAAAGGGTGGTGAGCCAGTAGAAAAGGTTGCCCAGGCAACTGGTGGAGTCACCATCCCTGGAGGTGTTCAAACACGATGTAAATGCGGCTCTTCAGGACATGGTTTAGTAGGCGCAGTGGTGCTGGACGGACAGTTGGACTTGATGATCTTAGAAGGCTTTTCCAACATTAACGATTCTATGATTCTATAATTCTAGTTATGGACAGAAGCAATGACTCTTGTGAAGCTCTTAAATCTAAGCTCCAAAGAGAATTCTGATAGATAAATAGGCTAAGGAGAAGGTTTGGAGAAAGTCTTGCTGCATTAATACTGTAACAGTGTGAGTAGGCTTAGGAACAGCAATCATTTCACAAAGTTCTTGAATTTGGGAGAAGTAGAAAACAAAGATATGTATATAATACATCTATATACATTTGAGTTTAAGCATTAGCATTCTACAAATCTATTTGTTGCTGAACAAACTATTTATAAACCAGCAGAGATTACAAAAATCTCTTTAAATAGAGGATCACTATAAAGTATGGCAATTTCTAACCTGCCCTTCAAGAGCATGAGTTTAGCATGAGCTCATGTGCATGGTGCTCTAAGTGAGAAGACAAACAATGTAATTCAATATACCTACGTGCCACATATACATATATAGTAATAGGGAAGTGGGCAACTTAATTAATTTATTTAAGAGAAGGTTAAGAGGAGAACTGACTGATTTACAGAAAGTTATATAGAGAAATAACCTGAGAAATAAGGCTCTTTAGTCTTTCTAAAATCTCTTAACTAGATACAGCAACTGAAAATAAGACGTGTACAAAATCCAGATGGGAAATATGGCTGTGTTCAAATAGCAGAGAGCACTTTGCTCTGGAACAATGCACCTAAAGCCACATTCCTTTCCTGAGGGGTTCACATCATAGAATTGCAGAATATTTTGCGTTGGAAGAAATGTTAAAGCCCATGCAGTTCCAACCCCCTGCCATTGCCCAGGGACATCTCCCACTGGATCAGGCTGCTCAAAGCCTCATCTAACCTGGCCTTGAACACCTCCAGGGATGGGGCATCTGTGACTTTTCTGGGCAGCCTGTGCCAGTGCTTCACCATTCTCACAGGAAAATATTTCTTCCTCATATCTAATCTAAATCTCCCCTCTTTCTGTTCCCCCTTGTCCTATCCCTGCACTTCCTGAGAAACAGCCCCTCCCCTGCTTTTCTGTAGCCCCCCTCGATGAACTGGAAGGCTGCTATAAGGCCCGAAGGATACACATTTTCTACCAAGATATATCAAAGTTCGAAGACCTGTACAAGATCAGTGATGAAATTACATAGTTAAGGAGGAGTCAGGTTGTGTGATAGTAACAGCCTCTCCTAGCACTCAAACGTTCACTTGCAGTGCTAAACCCTCCACTAGCTGAAATAAGACTCCCTAAGTATTGTAAGCATTACCCCAAAGTGTAGCTTTAATGCCATCAAGCACTGAAACTAAGATGTTCTTTATTTTTACTTATATCAGTTTGCACGTAAATCTCCCACAATAAGTAGCTAATACATTATCTAAGCCACAAGGACTACAAGATAATAAAATAAAATAAATTACATGTGTATAGACATAATCAATTGCCACTGCTGCTGCTGTTATTTGTAAGGTACTTTACATGTGCAAACTTACTTCTTAAGGATCCATCACTGATTTTTTAAAACCCTCTGGCAAGTCTTACTTGTTGAGATTCACGAACTCAATGAGAAGCAAACAAGGCAAGAAATTTAATTTACTAAACAAAGGTGGTAGGATAACTGAGCTTAACAATTCTGTCTTTGTCTGAAAAAAGAAATAAGTCTACGAAATAAAAAATGATCTCTGCTTGGCTATCTAAAAATTCCACAAAGTCATCTGTATTTAACTTCCCTTAATTCTCTAACTCGTCTTTCTTATCTTGTCTCTCATGACATTCTGTCTCTCTCTGTTAATATGACACCATCATTATACACATTAGGCCTCAGATAAGAACGAGAAAATATACATAATGCAATGAAGATGCTAGAGATATTGTACACTGCTAAATCAGAAGCCATTCTTACAAGGGATTGTCAACATTGCTGCTGTTGATCTAGCTACACTGGATGCACATTGAACTCTAAAAAAAAAGGCTTCTGCTGAGAAAACGAGCCAACCTCTGATCTTCAGTGCACCAAAATGGTTCCACTACAGCCAAGGAATCTCTTCTAAGTTTATAATACAAATAAAACCACAAATAATCTCCACAGGCTTCATGTCATTCACCCTGCAAGTTTCCAGGTAATTAAATAGGACTTGCACACATTTGGTTAACACCCTTCAGCATCTATTGCAAATCAGACATAATAAAAACACTGAGATTTGGAAGCACTTTGAATTACCATTGTCTTTGTTACATTTACACAAAAAAAAAGAAAAAGCTCTTGGCATTCCGGACTGGACAGATTAAAGCAATATTTGTTACCACTAATGGACATACTTCAGGTTCAGATTTCTAGTAAAAAATCTATACAAAGAATTTTATCAATATAAGATTTTTTTTTAAGAGGTGCATTTGATTTTGCTTAAGTTCCAAACTAAACCAGTGAATCAGGTTTGTCTAAATCATAACTATTGGAAGAAGAAAGAATTCCTACAGAACGTCAGCTGCAAATCTTCAGAGCAGCTGGATCTTCTAGACAGGAAAACGCAGATTGCTTACAACTGTTCTTCTCCAAGATACCTTAAAGCCACTCTCTGTGTAAAATCTGCCAAGTTAGGGGTAGAATTTAGGGTAGGTCCAGAAGATAACTTCTCTTCAAGGCTATAATACATAGGGAAGTCTGTCTGTAGGGCCTGATTCATACAATCATAGAATCTTATAATCATAGAATCATTAAAGTTAGAAAAGACCTCTAAGATTAACAAGTCCAACTGTCAGCCTAACAACACCATGCCTACCAAGTGCCATGTCTACATGGTTTTTGAACAACTCTAGGGATGGGGTCTCCACTACTTCCCTGGACAGCCTGTTCCAATGCTTCATCACTCTTTCAGTAAAGAATTTTTTCATAATACCCAATCTAGATGTCCCCTGGCACAACTTGAGGCCATTGAACCTCCTTTTCATTCTAGGCCGAGATGCTAACCGAGATCCCTCTTAAAGCTGTTAACAAAGTATTTTAACACTGAGGAATGAGAACTCTGACAGGAAGAAAGACGTTCACCAACTCTATCAGGAACTTTCCACAGAATGAAACAACATATAAAAAGCCTCCTGTACAGCTGCAATGCCCAGCAGACACACTTTGAGTGATCTCAAGCCCATTACTCTCCAACAAGTAGTTTAAGGAAAAGCTTCCAGAGGCCTAAAAGCAGAATGTCATCTTGCATGGCCCATCAGCCCTGCTCCACTTTGTCGCAACAGCACACTCATAGGACTCTATCCCAGTGTTGACCAGAATCTCTATAACTAGAGACAACCAGGCAGAGTTTCAAGTGGTACCCACTGTCTCTGCCACAACACAGAAGAAGCCAAAGCCTAAGTTATTTCCATGATTTCTACCTGGCGTTAGAAAGTTCAGAGTAGAAGCAGTTCCTTGAACTTCATTCAGGTCCTCCGGGATTCTGACACCAGAAGACCCTTGGCCAGCCCAGGGTCTGCAAAACCACCCCACTTCATCTGGCCGTACTTCACTAACATTAATGGTGTGAGGCAGTAACAGTCAAAAAGGCAAATAACTGCCTTCCTGATGAGGTGATCAGGAACACATCTAACAGTTACAGGAACAAATATGACCTGGAGTCAAAAGGGTGGCACTTGATGTTAATGCCTGAGACAACAAAAATGGTCTACGACATTGATAACAACCATACTTAGATAGAGAGGCTAACTTCAGAACTGATAGAAAAGCATAGAATTTTCACCTATCTGGCAAGAAACAAAAATATGTGGTTTTGAATACGCTGCATAGGGCCGAAGAGTATAAGCCCAAAGCCAGTCTTTGTAATCTCTTGTTTCTGAGGAACAAGTGAGAATGAAGCCATCTGGAACACTAAATATGTTTAGATCTTTGGGCATGGATCATATTTAGGAATTTCACTTTGGCCAACCAAAGCACCTCAGGGGTTCTCAGCCTGGATCACTCTGGACAACAGAATTTCCTCACTGTTCCAGCAGAGGCCGGAACACCAATCAATCAAAAAATGCCCTCAACAGCTAAGCACTTGCTCTGACTTACATGAAATAGAAATTTGTAGCCACAGAATGGTTGATGGAAAGAACAAGGAGCTGTGATGCTTTCTGAGATCCTTCAAGAGGTACAATTCCCAGGTGGAGCTTGCAATGCAATAGAAACACAGTGCCACTGGAAAAACTATTATTTGCCAAAATGTAGATAACAATCAAAGAAAAGGATGTACAAAATCCTCTAACCAATATTTTCATATTTTCTGATTTACCTGGGTTGGAATTACTTAGTTTTGGCCTCCCTCATATCCTTAGCATCAAAATAGTAAATACTAGCTCCACTTTGACTGGAATTGGTGGATGAGAAGCTCAACCCAAGCCAGCAATGTGCACTTGCAGCCCAGAAAGCCAATCATATCCTGGGATGCATCAAAAAACAAGTGTGACCAAAAGCTCAAGGGAGGGAATTCTGCCACTCTACTTCGCTCCTGTGAAACCTCACCTGGAGCCCTGCATTCAGTTCTGGAGTCCTCAGCACAAGAAGGACATGGATCTGTTGAATCAAGTCCAGAGGAGGGACATGATGATGATCAGAGGGCTGGAGCACCTCCCGTATGAGGACAGGCTGGGACAGTTGGGCTTGCTCAGCCTGGAGAAGAGAAGGCTCTAGGGAGACCTTAGAGCAGCCTTCCAGAACTGAAAGGGGCTCCAGGAAAGCTGGGAGGGACTCTTTATTGGGAAGTGTAAGGATAGGACAAGGGGAAATGATTTTAAGCTGAAAGAGGGGAGATTTAAATTAGATATTAGGAAGAATTCTTTATCCTGTGAGGGTGGTGAGGCACTGGCACAAGTTTCCTAGAGAAGTCATGGATGTCTCATACCTGGAAGTGGCTAGGTTGGATGATGCTTTGAGCAACCTGCTTGAGTGGAAGGTGTCCCTGACCACAGCAGGGGAGTTGACACTGGATGACCCTTAACTTCCCTTCTAGTCCATAACATCACATAATTCTATGATTCTACAAATGAGGAGAATATATTAAATCATCCCTGCTTCTGTTCATCTGTGTGCTACTTCTTCCTTCATAGCTTCCATAACTTGTCAAAGCTCCAATGTCTTCTTGACCAGGGCAAAGAGTTGCCTCTTTAAAGCAATTACACAATTATTATGCTACAGTTTGAGTTTCTGTTGAGATGCATCTCAGATAGGTCACTGTTCTGCCTAACTCCACGGTATCTAGAGGTCAATGAGAAATCAGAATAACCACAGCATGAATAAAAACACATTTTTCCAAGTGCTGTACTTTTGTCTTTCTTTAGAAATTGCAAACAAGCAGATTTGTTTCAAAATGGTGATTGTTTAATATATGACCCACAGAAGGCTAAAAGAAAATACAATTTATTTTTTTATTGGCCAAATCAGGGATTTCTTTTGAAGACTCGACCATCTAATGACTTGAAAGTTGTACTTGAACAACACTCCTTACCTTCTCTCCATTTAAAAATAATAATAATAAAAAGTAATGGCATTATTTGTCAACCTTGCTATTCTCAGAGGACCCCAGGCTTAATGGAGACAAATGGCTAAGGTCTGTTAGACTTTTCCGTGCCACCCAGTGATATTTTAAAGGGCAGTTCATAGCTTTTATTTTTATCATATTTTTTTTTCTGTGATTTATGGACTTTTCTTCAGTTGTCACTTATTTTCTTATACCCGCAGAAACCTGATACAGTGATTGGTCATTAGCTTTTCCCCAATCAATCCTTGCTGAGTTCAGACTAATAAAACTCCTTTTTCCAGCTCATCATATAATTATTTAGTAAAAATCAATTGCACCACGTTACCCTGGTTTGATGCCATCACTCACTGTAATGATTACATCTATACTGCTTAAAAGTTGCCAAGGGAAAGTAGAACTCTTTATGGCATATGATTAAAGGAAAAAAATGTTAATAGAAAAGTTAAGGTGCTGTGGATTGAGAGTTCTTGCTGATTTTCAAGGTGTTGGTGTGAAGGGGGGATAAATGAAATATGAAAGAGTTTCTTCAGAAGGCTGCAATACATTAATGGGCTTCTATATATTAAAGAAAACTTTTATACTGTCAACAGAACAAAAGGTTTACGAAGCTTTCAATATACTTGGTTTTCAGTGTCAAGGAGGAAACTACACTTTTTCTCTTCCCTTTGGGATCAAGGCAGCAAATACTAGCTTTCCCTATAATTTCTGACTTGCACATATACTTTAAAACATCATAGCAACAGCAATGTAGCAGCTGAAAGAACTGAAGTTGTTTAGCCTGGAGAAGAGGAGGCTGCGGGGAGACCTCATCACTCTCTGCAGCTCCCAGAAAGGTGGTTGTAGTAAGTTGTGTGTTGCTCTCTTCACCCAAATAACAAGTTATAGGATGAGAGGAAATGGTCTCAAGATACTCTTGAGGAGGTCTGAATTGGATTTCAGGAAAATATTCCTTTACTGAAAGAGTGGTCAAACATTGGAACAGGCTGCCCAGGAAAGTGGTGGAGTCTTCATCCCTGGAGGTGTTCAAAAACCATGTAGACATGGCACTTGATGAGATGGTTCAGTAGGCACAGTGGTGGTGGGTTGACAGTTGGACTTGATGATCTTAGAGGTCTTTTTCAACCTTTATGATTCTATGATTTAATATTTTTAATAATTTCCTTCAGAAAAAATGTCAGGTGAAAAGTACTTCTGCTTAAGTTTTTTTGTCTTTATTCACCAAACTACCAGATTATAGGTTTTCTCGTGTGGCTTTGAAACTAAAACAGAATCACAGGTTGGCTGAGGTTGGAAGGCATTTGTGGAAGTCTCTAGTCCAACCCCACTGCTCAAAGTAGTGGCAGCTACAGCTGATTGCCCTGGGCCTCATCCAGTCCGGTTTTTATATCTTCAAGGACAAAGACAACACAAAATACTTCCTTAAGATTTCCAGTGCTGGTGTAAATGAGCTTGTTGACAGTCGTAGGAGCTGAGACACTCTATGCCTATGCAAATACCTAATTTTGCATGGCTTTATTTCAGCCTTTATCCTGCCTGACACGACCATGCTAGTGAGACAAATCTGACTGAAGATTTTGATAATTTTCAAAACCAAATAAATGAGTAGAGCAGGAGTGTCTGGAAGAGACTGGAGGACATGACACAGGGTAGAAGGGAGCCCCATATTTTCTAAAGCACAAATGGAAGACTGGCAAAATGCGCAAGAGGATCTGACATGGCAAAAGATGTTTCTGTTTAGGCATCTGAACTGAGCCTTCACAGCCTCTGTTCTTCATGGACTGGCTGTGTCGTGATGCTTACAAAAAGCTGGACAACTACTGATCATGCGAGAAAATATACTTAAGAAATAAAGCAATTCACATTAGCTACTGCACAAATCTCAGCTATGGAATCACATAGATTTGGTGTTCTTTTCTTCATGTACCTTCTCCTTTCTCATTTATCTGCTGCTTACTAGTGTCTTGCCTACATTTAGGTATGTGTTAGTGCTATGTGTCTATACCTAGTATGATCCACTAAGTGTAATTGCAATAGTAATAAAAATCATTTGTGATAATAAAAATAACAGTGTTGTCATTTATTTTTATCAGCAAATAAACTCATGGGATACTGTTTTCTCAAAACGCAGACAAGTATGTCCTTATAAATATGCAAGAGGAAATTGCAGGCAGAGGAACACAGTCATTCACTGAAAATATTGTTGTTTAGAAGAGAGTCGGCTTTGACCTCTTGTACCTAATTATACACGAAAACAAAGATTAAAAGCCTACTAATAATCACCATAAACTATGATTAATGATGCCATGCTTTAGCACCTCAGATTTCACTAGTGGGTTATTTGAAGAAGAAAAGAATATTTGGTATTACTTTGTTTTGACTTTGCCTCTTGCTATCCTTGTAAAAAGATCAGGAACAGTCCATCAAAAAAATCTGCAGAAAAAAAACTTCTAAGGTTGCACTTTCCTGATTCTATAAACACACATGAACATCTAGATGCTGTTATTCACACCACTTATCCATTGGCTTCATGGATATCTGAAAGCTACTGAAGGCAGTCCTAAGCACTGAAGTCCAGATTTTCCTTTGGAAGTTATAAATCCACAAGCCTGAAACAAAATGAAGATTCCTTTCCGCATCCTTCCTTCTTCCTCTCCTCAATTACAAACAGAGCTATGCTATAACTATAAAATAACCCAGAAAGCAAAAACATCTTCCAATGTTGTTCTTAGCAGATACAGGCATTATGAACAAAAGGAATCACAGAATGGTTTGGGTTGGAAGGGACCTTAAAGCCCATCCATTTCCAGTACCCCTGCCATGGGCAGGGACACCTTCCACTGGATCACATTGTTCAGAGCCCTGTCCAACCTGGCCTTGAATGTTTCGACCACCTGTTTTGGAAAACTGTGCAAGCCCTTACCACCCTCATTATAAACAATTTCATAGAATCATAGAATAACCAGGTTGGAAGAGACCCACTGGATAATCGAGTCCAACCATTCCTATCAAACACTAAACCATGCCCCTTAGCACCTCATCCACACATCCCTTAAACCCCTCCAGGGAAGGTGACTCAACCACTTCCCTGGGCAGCCTCTGCCAGTGCCCAATGACCCTTCCCGTGAAAATTTTTTCCTAATGTCAAGCCTAAACCTCCCCTGGCGGAGCTTGAGGCCATTCCCTCTCGTCCTGTCCCCTGTCACTTGGGAGAAGAGCCCAGCTCCCTCCTCTCCACAACCTCCTTTCAGGTAGTTGTAGAGAGCAATGAGGTCTCCCCTCAGCCTCCTCTTCTCCAGGCTAAACAACCCCAGCTCTCTCAGCCGCTCCTCATAAGGCCTGTTCTCCACCCCTTTCACCAGCTTTGTTGCTCTTCTCTCGCTCCAGAGCCTCAACATCCTTCTTGTGGTGAGGGGCCCAGAACTGAACACAGGATTCGAGGAGCGGTCTCATCAGTACCGAGTACAGAGGGAGGATAACCTCCCTGGACCTGCTGGTCACGCCGTCTCTGATCCAAGCCAAGATGCCATTTCTTTCTTATAGCTCATCTAAATCTGCCCTTCCTTCAGGTGAGTGGTGAGTTCATGTTTCCCACAGCATAAGAGCCACAGCATCATCTTCAATGGCACAAAAGATTGATGCCATGGCTTTGTTTTTTTCCCTGTCTTCAAGGAACTATTTTATAACTGACTGTAGCAATACTGAAAGACAAAGTCAATTTTTTAGTAGTTCTGGAGAAGTGGTTAGCACATCATTCTCAGATATAAAATAAATAGGCTAGCAGTAGTTTAAAAGTAAGAAGATATTAGAGCCCAGAAGGGCTTTTGCCTTTGAGCCAGAATTGATTCAGCACCACTCACTTCATAATGCAAACTATTCAGCCATCTCAGCAACCACTGCACTGGCTAATAATCTCCTTCATTAAAAAAGATGCAGAGTCAAATCTCTGTGATATGGAAAAACAACATCTCCTAAATGGGAAATATAGGTCAGAAAAAGTCTATTCTAATTTATATGGATAAAAAGAGTCTAATATGCAAATTGGGTCATGACAGCTAAAATTCCTGGGGACGCAAATCAGCCTAATAATATGTATTTATTTTTAATGCATATTTAGTTCCCAAGAAAGGACAAAGAATAAGAACAACATAACATTAGGCATTTCAGCTCATGAAAGAAATGAAGCTGCACTTTCAAAGCGCAGGATTGGTTAAACATCACTGGCAAAGACTATCTATCTTTGCTGCTTTGCAAAAAGTATAGACTGCAAGTATTTATGAGGTGGTTATGGGCAAGGGACCACTAAACTGATTGCTGGTGGGATGGGTAGACATCAGTCAACTATGTCCTACTATTGGTATTTCGTTGGAAAGAGCAGGAATTAGAAGAACCTGAAAGCCACAGAAGACAGTCTCCTATCAAACTACTCACATAGTGCATATTCCTATTTTTGAGTCACAAATCCTGCATGAACCAATATATATTTATCTTTATTGTATCTCAACATATAGATTTCTGTGTTTGTTTGTTCTTTTTTTAATCTATCAACACGGAGCTGTGCTTTATTCATTTTTTCCAAGAGCCTCCCAGCAATGTCTTTACCACAGATTTAATTAGCATCCCCTCCACTGTATCCTCCAAGTCATTAATGAAAATATTGAAGAGCATTGGACCAAAGATGGCTCCCTAAGGGGTCAGTAATTCTATTTTGAATATATTTAATATGTCTGGTGACAACAGATTTTGTATTTCTACTGTTCTTTTGTTACACCTTGTAATAATGCTGAAAACATCAGGACTCTTAATAATCTTTGAAACAGAAGACAAAGGTGCTCTAAGCTTTAATCTGAGACTTGCAAATTTCATTCAAATTAAAAAGGGAAGAGAGTTACAGAAATGCAAAGAAAAAATCAAAAATGATTATATTTTCCACGCAGACATTACTTTTTTCCCTTTAATCTCTAAATGAAGTCAGAGGCCCGTAGCAGAATACATAATGCTGGTTTAGGGTCGCTGTAGCGTTTTTTATGTGTACAGCTGTTCTTCCACTGGTATAAGTAGTCACATCTGCTCATTAGCAATACAATGTCATTTCTAGCGTCTAATTTTAATTATTTGCAGATGATAGATTCCTTATGCAATGTCTAAAAAAAGTACAGTCCTTCAAAACTGGTGAGAAATAAATATACCCTCTGCCACTAAAATGGGTCAGCACAATGGAAAACAGATATTAATCTGGAGAATTCACATATCAGCACTAACACCAAACACCAAAATGTTTGGAAGGTCACAGAGAGGAGAAACAACTCATAGATCTCTTCTTTATTGTGGATACACAAGACATATGGACTAAGAGATGTTCTGAACAAATCTGGCAGGTGATGAGTTTGTTGTGGCACAGACAGTCTTCAACGGCTGGAAAAATATCAGTTCTGCTTACATTTCCTGTGCAAACACAGGCAAGATAAGGCCTTCTTCATGACAGAGAGGAGGAGTGAGATTACTTACCAGTGAGTTTGGTTCTCTGTATACTCCTACTCAAAGAATTAATAAGGCTAGAAGCAGATTTACAGAAGCTCCTGGGCAGCTATGGCCATGGGTGCTTTTGCCCTTCACCCCGCTATCAGAGTACGACCAAAGCTATGGAGTGTTGGCTTCTTGTCAGCTCCTTACACTAATTCAAAAATCCAAACAGAAAGCCAGAAGAAGCAAAGAAAAGGATGGGGTTTGTGTACAACAGGATCTCACACAAGTGATTGGTGGTTGTAGCTCAGTTATTTCTTATGCGCTGGAAAGGATTAGGTACTCTTGACAAACGTAGGGAGAAGAACTACCAGAAAAATCATCCATTTTGTATCATTTTCAAGAGAGAAAAGAGCTAAAGAGGGTGAGTGGACTTTTTTCATTGCCCTAAGCATGTTCTAAAGAGAAATAAATAGTATTGCTGTTCTTATCTTCTGACCCAACCAACAAGGAGCCTTTCTTTAAAGTTGCCTTGGACTGGGCTGAAATCTCTGACACACAGAATCACAGAATGGTTTGGGTTGGAAGGGATCTTAAAAGCCCATCTAGTTCCAACCTCCTGCTATGGGCAGGGACACCTTCCACTGGATCAGGTTGCTCAAAGCCTTGAACACCTCCAGAGATGGGGCAGCCACCACTTCTTTAGGTAACCTGTGCCAGTGCCTCACAACCCTCATAGGGAAACATTTCTTTCTAAGATCTAATGTAAAACTCCCCTCTTTCAGCTTAAACCTGTTCCCCACTATCCTGTCCCTGCACTCCCCAGTAAAGAGCTCCTCCTCAGCTTTCCTGTAGAACCCTTGATGTACTGGAAGGCTGCTAGAAGGTCTCCTTCTATGAGAAGCCTTCTCTTCTCTAGGCTAAAAGAAGCCCAACTCTCTCAGCCTGTCCTCCTATGGGAGGTGCTCCAGCCTTCTGATCATCTTCTTGGCCTCCTCTGGACTCGCTCTAACCAATCAATGTGCTTCCTGTACTGAGGACTCCAGAACTGAACACAGGACTCCAGGTGAAATCCTGTATAACTTCAACCACATACAGGGTCAGGAGAATTATGAGCAGCAGTTTGCTCTACAGGAATGACATTTGCACAGTGAGAGACTCCTCTGGTAACGGACAGATTTTTCCAAAGGTTGTGAGAAATACTTTCTGACACCACACTAAGAGTGGCCAAAATTTCTGATTAGATAAAATATGACATTTTCCTCCCTGAGCATAAGCACAGTTGGGTTTTGCAATTGGCTCACACATGTTAGGACAAAGCTAATGCCAGAAGGGTGGCCCCACTAGCAGTCATGCTTCTGGCAATTTAAGTCCTGGCCGAAAATTACATTTCACTTTGATTCATGCAAGGTTAATTTTCAGCTTGATCAGAGAATATTGTGATTGCCAGCGTCAACACAAAGAAAGTTTGTCCCCTGCAAAGATGTCAGGGAGAAAGAAGAAAATTACCCTTCTCCCTAATAGCTAAGTCCAATATTAGCTATCAGCGATCATGAAACTACAGGCTGAGGCACAACACAGACAAACAATGGTCTGGAAGTCCACATCCCTCTAGACAGACAGCAGAGGCACTGGCAGAACCATTCTCAGAGTTCAATTCTAAGGAGAGAGTCAAACTTATATCCTATAAATCTGCAAGGCTGTAAGGATGGCCCCTTTAGTGTAAAAACAAGGCTATATAGAATCTAGCCTATACCTCCATACACTTTAGAAAAATAAAATCATGCACAAAGTGAAGAGCCATAATATTCTTTTGCGGTGTTTTCAGCATATCGCATTCATACTCTTTTTCTGTCTCAATGACAAGGAAGCAAGCACCTCAAGCACTTATAGAGTTGCACAGAGCAATCCTCTTATAGATAAGATCATTCCTAGGAGAGAAGCAATGCTGATCCTTGAGTTAGAGGCAGAACAGAGATGACAACTGCATGTCACTCGGTAGAAGTCAGGGGCTTGTTTGTTGCTTTTTAAGTATCTCGAATGTAATGAATTATAAAATAGAGCCAAAATTAACAGTCAAGGAGGACTTTATCAGGGCCCCACACTTTGGAGATGCTCATCTGGGAGAATCTCTTTTAACTCCTAGACTGGTTGACTTGATCAAAGGTTCTTGCTTTTCAGTAGTCTTCTGTATAATACTCAGACTCAAGAGCTTCACATTACAAGAGCCAGGCTGCCTCTCAGAGAAAATTCGAATCCCAGTGATAAGTCAGTCTTATCTTGAAGACAGGAGGCCCAACTGTTTGGAAAGCAGGAACTTTTGAATATTAATATGCTCAAATAATAACAAATGATAGGACTGCCAGCAACTCTTTAGCAAGTTGGTACCATCTAGATAGATATTTCACAGGTCTGTAACTACAACAGAATGTACATATTTGACATTTAATGACAGAATAATTAGACAAGCCCATTATCTCTGCTGGGGGTGGGAGATCTGGGTGTTAACACAGCTTCTGGAGAGAAGGTAAGACAGTGTCACAGACAAAGCTCTTTTGAGTGATGACTATACTCAAGAAGTCCAGCAATTGCTGATTTCATCCAAAGAGTGTGCTGAATTTAATGAATAAGAAATATTCCTAATTTATCTGCTAAGAAAAAAACTTCCACAGACTGAATCGTGCATGCCCGTAATCCTGGCTAAATAAGACTTACTGCACGCAGATAACTGAACCTCAGCAAAGCTGAAAAATATCATAGGTTAGAGAGATAATTCCCACTTTCTGTATATTCACAAAGGATCATACAATCATAAAACAGTTCGGGCTGGAAGGGCCATTAAAGCCCATCCAGTTCCAAACCCCCTGCCACTGGCAGGGGCATCTTCCACTGGATCAGGTTGCTCATAGCCTTATGCAACCTGGTCTTGAACACCTCCAGGGATGAGTCGTCCATGAATTCTCTGGGCGACCTGGCCCAGTGTCTCACTACCCTCACAGGCAAAAACCCCATTAAACCATACTAAAAACCTAATAATACCATAAAAGCATAAAGCCGTATTTACCATAGCAAGCTAAAAGCAGGGAGTAGATACAAATCAAGACAGATAAACATTTCCACCACAGAAATCATCTATGGCTAACTGCTCAGACTTGAAAAGGTATCTAAGCATACCGTCCCTATCCTACAAAACACAGAAACTTGAAACTAGGACATTGTGGCTTAGATTTTCCTCAGATCAAGAAAGATGGTAGAGATGTGATGAGCTTTGCAAAGTTCTTGAACAGCGATTAGCATGAAGCAACCATAAAAATACATAGGTAAAGCATCCTATGCAAGTCTGGGTATGCAGAGTCTTCAGAGAGGACTGCCATCTTCTCTGAGGATGAAGTCACTCTCTCATTTCTGACAAATTGTTATGGAAGAACCATTTGGAAATTCTACTGAGCCAAGCATAAATGAAGGCTTGTGTGTGTTTGCGCCAAGCACTGCAGTGCCACGTAGACCAAGATAACTGTGAATGACTTGGGTATCTACACAGCGCAGTGTCATGAAGAGATATTAGCTCAAATCCCTGAAGGAATACAGGCACATTAGCGTGGCTCTGTGCCCGGGCTAATTAAGTGATGGTTTCCCAGTTGCCAGAAATCAGAGTGAATCATACATCTGCCAGCATCCAACCTTCTTCTGCAAGCACAGACTGGAACTATTTTGAACCTCAGTTAAGTGAGAATGAGAGGCAAATATAAAGACATAATGTCATCATTTTACTTTGTATTAAAGCCAGAAGGAATCATAAATTCATCTGAACCGACCTGTTATCACAACTACTACACTTCACCCACATCGCATTGTGTCCTGCATATGAACTTCAATCAGCCTAAAGTAGATACTGACCTACTGTAGGTGTGTCATATGCAGAGTCCAACCATACGCTATCACAGCCAGAACCACAGACGTGGCAGACAACTGATTAGGCAGTAGTTGTCCAGATTATTTCAGCAGAAATCCACTCCTCATACTGCTGTATCCACTCCTCTCCTGTCCTGCCCATTAGCTCCCAGATCTGGCAATCAGGATGAATCCCAACATGGAAGCACGACACAGGGCCCAATTATCCAGAAATAGGATTCTCTGCTGTATCAAAACAACCAGTACATTGAAAAGAAGCCAGCGTTTGATCATGGCCAGTCTCTCAGAATCCAAAGGAAAAAGAACAAAAAAAAAAAAAAGAAAAAAAAAGACCTAAAAATACCTACTGGTAGGGCAAGGGGAAAACCCTCCTTCCTGACCCCTACAAGCAAATCTTAAAGGTCCTGGAGCAAGATTTGAAGATGGCTACTGTCTTAATGTAGAGCTGGAAATTTTTCAAGGATGGTGCCATCAAATTGCTCTGAACACAACTATAAAGGAAGGAACTGAAAAGGGAGACTCATAAATCAACAGATCCCAGTATAGGCCACAATTTCCGACACACAGACATAGAATTTCTTCTCATGACTGGAATCAAGCGCCTCTTTTAAAATGATAAATGATCTCATCGTAAAGACTCAGAAGGATAGTGATGGAAAAAGACTCCAATATTTAATTACACTGAAAGCTGTGAAACTATTTTATTCCAAGGTAGAACTTTTCAAACTTTAGCTTCCATCTACTGGAGCTTGTTATAGCTTACCAAAGGCTGGATTGTCAATCTCACTGTGAGATCTCTGCTCCTCATATTAAGTACCTGGAAAGATTACTTCATCATATTGTTATGTCTCTTCAAAAAGATGAACATGATTATTCACAGCACCAGGTCAGTCTTCTAAGCTCTATATCCCTAAGCTCTGTCCCTCCCTTGAAGCCCCAGCAATATCTCTGTATAATTCCTGGTATGTCAACACAGAAAATGTGCAAAATCTCTGACTCATAGAATTATAGAATGGTTTGGGTCAGAGTGACCTTAAAGATCATCCAGTTCCAATCCCCTGCCATGAGCAGGGACACCTCCCACCGGATCAGGTTGCTCAGACCCTCATCCTGCCTGGCTCTGAACACCTCCAGGAACGGGGCAGTCACCACTTCTCTGGGCAACCTGGGCCAGTGCATCACCAACCCCACAGGAAAACATTTCTTCCTAATGTCTCATCTAAACCTCTCCTCTTTCCTCTTAAACCCATTCTCACTCGTCCTATCACTGTTTTCCCTGATAAAGAGCCCCTCCTCAGGATTCCTGTAAACCCCTTGCAGTACTGGGAGGCTGCTCTAAGGTCTTCCTGGAGCCTTCTCTTCTCCAGGCTCAACAAGCCCAACTCTCTCAGCCTGTCCTTGGATGGGAGGTGCTCCAGCCCTCAGATCATCTTCATGACCTCCTCTGGACTTGCTTTAACAGATTTATGTTCTGAGATTTTTACTGACTGTGCCTACAGAAAAGAGCTTTCATGCTCCTGACTAAGGCAGGAGTTGCAATAGCCATTTTTGTCTTTGTGTTGTGCTCTGGGCTCACTGGAAGACGCGTATCCACAATAATCTCTGTATCTTTCTCAGAATTACTGTTCCTTTGGTATCATATTTTGAAGGTATCATCATCTGCATTTTTTGTTCCCAGATGTAGTAGAGAGTGGCATAATTATGATAGCTGTTAAAATACTGAAATTAGCTACTTCCTGTAATATTTCTGGGAAATGGTAGAAAGGGTGATGTTTATTGAAACTATATAAACATACAAACTGTTTTCTCAACACAGTTTCACATTTATGTTTGCACAGATGTGTGTAATGTCATCACGAAGCGTCTTCCAAGAAAGATAAATTAAAGGAAAATTTTGGATAAGGCAAATAGCATGAATGCTTTGCTGGTGACTCTACATGCCATCTCCTACCTCATTATGTTTTTCTAATCATAAAAGATATTCCCTGCCACTGAAAAACATAAAAAAACACCCCAAAATTATATGAAAGGTAAAGGTCCTTATAAAAAATAAAATGACCAGCTCTAAAGTTGCGAAGAAATATGCTTTAATTTAGGAGACAAAAGATAGCATTACAGAAGAAATTGTCACAATCAAAGTTGAAAAAAAATGCTCTATTGTCTACTATGTCACTCTGTGGGAATTTTCCCAGCACAGACAGCTGTAAAGGAGGAGGGGGACTGTGAGTTTCTGTACTCTCATTCTCTCTCTCCCTCTCTTTCTCTGTCAATAAATGTCTGCAATCATATTCTCAAGCTCCGGTGTGATTTCAAGGTTCATCTCTTCCATGCAGCTCCAACACTAATTATCCCAGCTGTAATTAGTAAGGTAATTAAATACTGGCTCACTCATCACTCTACCTTGTGTCGGGTCATGGTTCTCCCAGAAGACCTTGAGCAGTTTCTCAAAGCTGATGTTTTCTGGCTGATATACCACTCGAACAGCCTCTGTGTGGCCAGTTTTACCTTAAAAGACAAAATAAAATCAGGTGTCATTAGTGAGAATTAGCTTATGCATATCTCGTTTTTTATACCTGAGATTCAACGCATGATCCTTTGTTTTCATTTTCTTTCCCTAAAGGTCTTTTGATTTGCCATCATTTATACTTAACACTTTTCCCACAATATTTTATATACATACCAACTCTACAATGACGGCTACTTTGGACAAGGCCATCAGAAAATAAATTATCCCAAGTGGCAATAAGGTAAGATAGTGAAGTTATTACACTAGTTCATCTTCTTAAATATTTGTAACTGAAAACTAAAATATTATACATTCAACATTTAAATACAAAAACTTGCATGTCTAAGTTGTCTTGACAGTGTAAAAATGGGCTTCATTTCCATGAGTTAAGATATGGATAAAACAATTGATATAAAAACAAATTTCAAGGATCACAACAATAATTTCAAACTATCTCACGTAATCCAAACCACTGATGTCAATGGGCTTCTAAAAGAGTCACAGGGAGCCCTACTGAACTTTGTGACAGGAGGCAAACTCCAAGAGGATTAGCAGGTGTTAAAGCCCATTAAAACATATTATTCCTATTTTTTAGTTACATTATGGGTAGGATTTTTTCATAGAATTCTTTGTGTTGGAAGGCACATTTACAGGTCATCCAGTCCAACTCCCCTGCAGAAGCAGGGACATCCTTATCTAGATCAGGTTGCTCAGAGCCCCGTCCAACCTGACCTTGAATATTTCCAGGGATGGGGCCTCTTTTTCCTTCTTTATGTGTCTAATCACTCACAACATTATTGAAAAATCCAGATGCACAAAATATAAAGTATCTGGCCACGTAATTCACTTTGATTGTACTAGTTAGGCATCCTGTAACAAGGCAGGCTGAAAAAGTTGGGCTTGTTCAGCCTAGAAAAGAGAAGGCTCTGGGGAGATCTTAGAGCAGCCTCCCACTCTCATCAGGGAATGCAGGGATAGGACAAAGCTATCACTGAGCTAAAAGAGGGAAGATATAGATGAGAACTTAGGAAGAAAAGTTTTCCTGTGAGGGTGGTGAGGCCGTGGCCTAGGTTGCCCATAGAAGTCATTGATGTCCCATCCCTGGCGATGTTCAAGACCAGGTAGCATGAGGCTTTGAGCAATCTGATCCAGTGGGATGTGTCCCTGCCCATGGCAGGGGATTTGGAACTGGATATTCTTTAAGTTCCCTTTTATGATTCTATGATATGAGTGCTCAGACATCTCAAGGTGGAAGTCCACTGCACTGAATGCCACACAAGCATTTCATATTTTATATATATTAACTGTCTTACAATTATCATCACATGTATATGAATGGGGGGAAAAGAACTTCTACTTCTTAGGTAAATCATTATAAGTAAATACTAAATAAACGTAATAAGCTCCTTGATCACAATAGACAAGGTTTTTATTTCATTTATGACAGCATAAAGTTCACACTTACTCAACTGACTTCAACAAAACTGTTGAACTTCATGCTGTGCTACAACCATCTGAATCTGGCCTAGGGATGGGTTCTGAATTAGCTGTCACCAAGCAAGAAAATTCAGAGTCTGTGAGTAACTGAGGAGTGTTCAGCAGAAACACCAATTCAGTTGCAAGAGAAGTTTTAATTAGAAAAAGTACAAAGAAATAAAAAGATGTTATGATATATTAAAGATAATAACAGAGAAAAGTATGGCAGCATTATATCAGTTAATGGGGTGCCTGAAATGAAGAAAACCTAAATGAGGCACAGAGGGGTAGGCTAGCTATTCAGAGGGATTTAAAAGCCTGGGATTAAATTTAGTCTAGAATGCAGAGAAGAAAAAGGGGACACATCTGGGATATATGTAATGAAAATTTTGATAAAATCAATTTGATTCCTATCTAGTATGCTTCACAGAATCATTCACAATACAACAAAGATAAGCTAACTGAGATTAAAAGACAAAAATGTGCAAGTTTCATATAACCTATAGCTAAAGCCAAGCCATCCTGTCCACCAGGGTACTGTCCAGGCAAAGGATGGCCCAATTCCTCTTTCACCTCCATCCACAGAAGCGACTCATTATCTGAAGACAAATTCTCATGGTAGGTTAACAGAAAGGGTTCATACACTCAGTAGAATAAAAATACAAGACACAGATAATTGGTTTGATAATGAAGTGAAATGGTCTTTCTGTCTTATGGCATGAACTGATGTCCAGCTTAGATCAGGGGTGGAGTTTATTCCAAATTTCAGAGAATCATAGAATGTCCCGAATTGTAAAGGATCCAGAAGGTCATCGAGTCCAATTCCTGTCTCTGCATAGGACAACCCCAAAATTCACACTAATATAGGCTAACAGTCAAAATAAAGGAGTTTGCCCCAGCTGAAGCCCAGGTCGGGGATTTTATTGTTGCTTGAGATAAGGAAAAAGAGCAAATGGACAGCTGTCTGCCCAGCTGCTGCAAACCTATATCTTATAACTAAACAGAGCTTAAGGAGTAGCTTCTGACTTTTATTCTTTACTTTAAGCCAATGTGAACCTTATGAAATGTCCTTATCACTCAGCAGCAAATTGCTTGTATAAAATGACTGGCTTTAGATCACAAGAGAGTTTCTTAAAGAACTTCAAAACAACAGAGGCATTACCTTTCCTCTCTACTGAAGCAGCAATTACATCTTGTCAACACTGTCTGCTCTGACTAATCCAGAAGTTCAAAGAATCGGCTTTCTTCTTTCCCTCTGAATAAGGAAATAATGGGGCTACTCTGAGAACTACAGCCTGATCTCAAGAAAAAAATCATCAGATGTGTGGCTAACAGACTGGTTGAAGCGAGAGCAGATTTAAAATCAATATTCATCCACCAAGGAAAAGCAACGAGGTAATGCTGCTGGTCCTATCGGATTCACCTCTAATTTTCCTCAAAGCCTTCCCACAATCTAGTGGATTTTCTTTCAGAATATGGTTTGGGTATTTCTGCAAAGAACAATCTTAGTAATTTCCGGTGAGTGCTCCTATTTTCCAACAATTTTAGTGGAAATGATACCAATCAACTGGGTACATATCAGCAAACAGAAAGGTAGAAGACTATACACAAGATTTCCTAGAAGAGGAACAGAGAGAAAATAGCAACAGTGACAGGAAAAGAACCAGAGCAATCTCTCTGCAGGTGCAGTGTGCCTCACAACAAGGAATCCAAAAACGTCATGAGGTTACCCTACGGAAACTACCAGCTCATCGGTGACAAACATGACTCAGCTGCAGCCGAAGTGGCAGAAGGGAACTTATATTGGCCTCTCATTTGAATTGGGAAGGACCTTAAAGCCCATCCAGTTCCAACCCCCCTGCCATGGGCAGGGGCACCTCCCACTGGTTCAGGTTGCTCAAAGCCCCATCCAGCCTGGCCTTGAACACCTCCAGGGACGGAGCATTCATGACTTCTCTGGGAAATCTGTGCCAGTGCCTCACCATCCTCACAAGAAAATATTTCATTCTAATATCTAATCTGAATCTCCCCTTTTTCAGCTTAAAACTGTTCCACCCCATCCTATAACTGCACTCCCTGATAACAAACACCCTCCCCAGCTTTTCTGCAGGTCCCCTTTAAGTGCTGTAAGGCTGCTCTAAAGCCTTCTCTTCTCCAGGCTAAACAACAACAACCCTCTCAACCCTGTCCTTGCATGGGAGCTGCTCCAACCCTCAGATCATCTTCACGGGCTCCTCTGGACTCGCCCCAACAGATCCATGTCCTTCCTGTGCTGAGGCTTCCAGAACTGAACTCAGTGCTTCAGGTGGGGTTGCATGAGAGCTGAGGAGAGGGGAAGAATCCACTCACTTGCCCTGCTGCTCACACTACTTTGGATGCAGCTCAGGATACGATTTGCTTTCTGGGCTGCAAGTGCTCATGTTGAGCTTCTCACCTACCAACACTCTTAAGTTCTTCTCTACAGGGCTACTCTCAATCCATTTTCTTATTGCACTTTTCATAGTAGGCTTAAGTTAAACTTTGAAAACAGAATAATCACATTTCAGTGTAGGTTTCGCACATTTGATATAGTGCCACATCAAAAGAACAGAGCAGGCACAGAACTAGCTGACCACTCCTCTGTATTGTAAAAAATATCATTGAAATATTTCTAATCAAATCTTTTCTGTAAGATTTCTTAAAATGGTGATGTAGTAATCAAAGAGAAACAATAAACCTACTTGTTCTCAAGAAAGCTGCATGTCTTTTAAGGAGAAATTTAACAGGCTAGCACTTAACAACTGAAACCATTTAAAATGATCAGTGATAGACGCTATTCTTTCAGTGATATTCAGTTCCACACCTCAGTGCTTCTTTCAGAATTTCTCATGAAAGATCCATCTATATTAAGTCAGAGAACACTGGTGTCCTCATTTCACCTACTGCTTTTAATTAGCTGATTTTTAATATTCCAAAGCAAAAGCTCACTTCACTTTGACTTCCAAAAGTTTTAACAAGTATGAACATTTCTAGAAGCTTTCTCCCCAGAAAAGCTCAAAGTCTGAATCACTTTTTTTAAATAATTTATTGAATCACTAAATATAATTTCATTTGCTGTTAACTGTGCAAATAGAAATCCTTTATTTATAGGTGCCATTATCGGATTTCCAGTTATGGTGCTCAGTTCTCCTTCAGCTTTAGAAGGAGCTTAGCCATTGAAGAACCTCGCTGCAGATGATAAGACTTTATTACACCCTGGCAGAGAGGGCTGTGTGCCAACAGCAGATTGTCTGTTTATCCTATATCCATTTCCCACTTAGAAAACATAGACACTCGCGGAGGATTAGCTACAGCGAGCTCTTTCATTGTCGATTCAAACTCTGGCAAAAATGTTCCTGTAAAGAGCAATAGAAAAAGACATCTGAGTGACACCTCAGTTCTCTTTTTCAGTTTTTTTTTCTTCCTAATAGTGTTTAGATTTTCACCTTCTTAATCACCTCCCAGGTGAGTGCCTAAGATAGCAGATTAGAGAAGGGAACTCGTTTTTTTTAACTTGCCGTATCCAGTAAGCATTTAATTATTTCTGGGAAAGTGGAACAACTTCAAAGGGTTGGCTTGAGAGCACCTCACCTGTGAACATCTAGCCACCCAGCAGCTCCTACGTGATATGTGGGCTCCATCTGTAGCTAGTCCAGCCCTGGGAGACTCAAACTATAAAACTCAAGCGATGCCATAACTATTCCCTCATGCCTCACATTGATAAAAAGGGACATTTTACTCATGGAAAATAAATAGCCTAAAGGACTTCCTGAAGAGAAGGACTTGAGGGTTTTGGTGAATGAGAAGCTCTAATGTGAGCCAGCAAAGAGCACCTGCAGTCCAGGAAGCCGATCGTATCCTGGAATGCATCAAAAGGAGTGTGACCAGTAGGGTGAAGGAGGGGATTCTACTTCTCTACTCAGCACTAGCGAGACATCAAGTGGAGTCCCGCGTTCAGTATTGGAGTCCTCAGCACAGGAAGGACATGGATTGATTAGAGTGAGTCCAGAGGAGGCCACAAAGATGATCCCAGGGGCTGATGCACCCTCCATACGAAGACAGGCTGAGAGAGCTGGGCTTATTCAGCCTGGAGAAGAGAAGGTCCCAGGAAGACTGACTAGAAGTCTTACAGTACTTCAAGGAGGCCTACAGAAAAGCTGGGGAGGGGCTCTCTATCAGGGAGAGCAGGGACAGGAAGAAGGGGAATGGCTTGAAGCTGAAAGAGGGGAGATTTAGATGAGATTTCAGGAACAATTTTTTTTCCTGTGAAGGTGGTGAAGCACGTGCTGCCCAGAGAAGTTGTATCTGTCCCATCCCTGAAGGTTTTGAAGGTCAGTAGCCCATCTCTATGCATTTGCCTCCTGCAAGTCATGGTTTCCTGACTGCTTTTCAGGGTGATTTTCCCAGTGTTCATAAGAGACAGTAAAATACTTCACGTATACAAGGGCATGAACATGTGGCTACTCTTTTTTCACATTCTGCTTTATATTTTCAATAACTTTAATGACTTTGTTAGCATTGAACTAGAAGATAATGCGTGGTTTATTATCCACTGTGAATTTCTGCTTTATAAAATATAATGCTTTACCTTCTCAGTGTGATTCACACTCTTTTTATACACTTATATTAAAACATGTCAATCTTATACAGCAAGAAGCCAATTTATCCCTATGGGCCAGCGAATCCTGCAGCTGTTAATCAAAATAAAATTTTCCATAAATTCTAGAAATTTCTCTTTGAAAGGCAGAAACTTCTGCCCAGACCACAGTAAATCATGCCTCTTCTAGTGCCTGCAAAAAGCAGCACATACCACAGCTAAAATGTGCTGCATAGATCTAAAGAATTTTCTTCAATTGTATTTATTTGTTTTAGTAAAGGACAGATAAATTACACAGTAAATGAAAATTTAGAAAAGATGAGAAAATTTGCTTATTGAACCATGAACTGCTATAAAATGCATTTCTGCTGACTGTTAGAATCACTTAGGGTTTTACCCCATCAAATCAAAATTAAGAGAACAAAGGTGACAATGATAAATGGGGTACAAAACGCTGTTAGCTATATTTTCACAGAAGTTGAGTCATATTTTTCAGCAAAACTAGCTGAATGAATATAAAATAAAGCAGATTATCAGTTTTAACAAAGAATATTGTTTAAGTTTTCCTAAAAATCTCCAAAACAAAACTACTAGATTAACTTGTTTCTTACTTGCAAGTATTTGAAATTTCTATGGAACAGATATAAAAAATTCTTACTTTTGTCACTAAAACCCTATGTATTCTTCTTAAGCTGAAAGACAGAAGACTTAGATTGATATGAGGAAGAAATTGTTTATTATGAGGGTGGGGAGGCCCTGGCCCAGGTTGCCCAGAGAAGTGGTGGCTGCCCCATCCCTGGAGGTGCTCAAGGCCAGGTTGGATGAGGCTTTGAGCAACCTGATCCAGTGGGAGGTGTCCCTGCCCATGGGAGAGGGTTGGAACTGGATGGGCTTAAAGTTTCCTTCCAACCCAAACCATTCTATGATTCTTCAGCAGCAAATTGGTTTTGAGAATCAGATGCTGAACAGGATATCTGAAAGTAAGACCACTACTATTGACACTTTTTCTATTCCTGTACACTGAAGGACCCATAAAAGGAAAAGAAACCAAGATTACATAGTCTATAGGACAAAAGGAGACAGCAAAACTTCACTGTTTTGTTCATGGGTTCTGGTCTCGTTAGGGTGAATGTCCCCACCACAAGCACTTTGGGAGGGATTACTTTGGGCTCACACTGGAATGACTGCTTTCCACAGTTGGAGAGCATTAAGTGTGCTCCTAAAGAATATATTCTGATTTAACATAATTCAAAAGGATTCTCTGGTTCAAAAAACATCCCAGTGGATTTATTGCAGATGTCAGTGGAAAGGTGCTTTAGCAATCATTTGGGGAGAAATATCTGCATCCTAGGGAAATCAGTTTGGTGGCGATATGTGATACTAGATATTTCTGTGTTGAGTTGTGTCGCTTTGCCAGTCAGGGTACAGCGGAGATCACAAAACTGGATGAAGCACATACTCCTAAGGATTAGTCTGACATTGCTCCTGGACAATACAAGAGAACATCTCATGCAGCATTCAACTGAAGAAAAACTGTTGAAGATAGGCATATAATTAATGCCAGTCAACATGGTTGTATGGAATATAGGTCTTGTCAGCCAAACTCGATTTCATTCTCTCATGAAATTACAAGTCTAGTTGTAATAAATGGAGGATGTAATAGCATGGATGTAATAGACTTAGAGTTTATTAATGCATTTGACTCTTACTTCATGACAGTCTGATTAAAAAATTAGCACTATACAATATCAATACTGCACATGTTAAATGGATTAAGAATTATCTAAATGACAGTTCTAAAAAAATTGTCTACAGGGAACAAGCATTGAATGGCAGCATTTTTATCTGTCCTCTGCAGGGATTGGTACAAAGTCTTTTGCTGTTAAAGTCTTCCATAACTAATTTTAGAGAAGCAAAAAGTCTCAACTTATAAAATTTGTGGATAACTCCGATGAGAAGGCTGATAGAATGGTCTGTAAAGCAATTACTTGCTGTGCTGGGCTCAATCAGAAATGTATTAGAAACAGTCGTACATAAAATCTCTAATTATGGGGAAAAGTGACACGCACCATATCCATGAACAGGGAACAATCTCTGAGGAAAAGGCAAAAGTGATACTAGACAAGTAAGCAAATACATTGCACTAAAATGGAAAAGTGACTGAATGGGGATGCCTAAATAAAAGAAGAGGTTGATAGGAAGAGCACTGGAGAGATCTATCCTGACATGGATTCATGGCTGCCCCATCCCTGGAGGTGCTCAAGACCAAATTAGATGAGGCTTTGAGCAACCCAATCGAGTGGAAGGTGTCCCTGTCCATGACAGAGGGGTTGTCACTGGCTGATCTTTAAGGTCCCTTCCAACTCAAACCATTCTATGATTCTGTGATTAAGCATTTCCTCAAAAACAGTTTCAGTGACAGCCACAATGAGCATGGTATGTTTAGCCTTTCAGAAAAAAAGACCTAGAGGTTTTTAATTAAAGGATATAAGCATCTTCTCAGGAAGAGATTGACTAAGTGCAAAAGAGCTCTTTTAAGAAGCAATGAAATGGCATATTGAGGCGTTGGAACTGGGTGATCTTTAAGGTCCATTCTAACCCAAAGCATTCTATGATTCTGTATCAAGGGCTCGGGGTAGAAATGGAAAACAAGGAAATTCAAATGGAAATGCAGCCACTGTTTAGTTATCTGCTACAAATCACTACACTGCTCAGTTACACCACTGGATCATTCCATACTCCTATAAACCTATATGTCCTATAAACCAAGGCAAGTGGTTGATCCTTCATCTCCCAGTGTTTCCAGATTAAGTCAGATTTCTTTCTGGGAGAGACACGTCAGACAAACATCAGTTAAACTTAAAGGAAAAATTTATAGTTCTTAATAAAACAGTAACTGGATGAAACTTAATGACCTATGATATAAAAGATGTCAAATTAAACAATGCACTGAGCCCTTACCAGACTAAAATGCTGTGAAGGCATGAGTGAATTCCCCCTCTTTTTCCTTTGTTCACTTTGCTTTAACAAAGCCTTGCAATCCCAAACACTGTTCTCCGTACAAAGAGTTGAGACTTCCGTATTATCTTCTTTTAATCATGATTGATGAGGTAGACTAACCCAACTACAATTTTTATATTATTTTTATATAAAGATAAAGTGAGTTACAAACTTTCAGCTACAGTGTTGGGGACAGAAAGACACGGTATTGCCACATCTACAAAGTCTTCATTTAAAAGCTGAATTTAACCCTAAACTATACATAAGATGGAGTGACTCTTTACCTCTCAACAAATCATGTTTACCGACAAATCAGTTATGCTTGGCACCATGGAATCTCTTAGAATGGTTTGGGTCAGAAGGGACATTAAAGCCCATCCAGTTCCAACCCCCTGACATGGGGAGGGACACCTCCCACTGGATCAGGTCACTCAAAGCCCCATCCAACCTGGCCCTGAACACCTCCAGGGATGGGGCAGACACCACTTCTCTGGGCAACCTGGGCCAGGGCCTCACCATGCTCTCAGTCAAAAATTTCTTCCTAAAATCTAATCTAAACCACTCCTCATTTAGCTTAAACTCATTCCCCACAAACCTATCCCTGCACTCCCTGATAAAGAGCCCTCCATTGCACTGGAAATGTAACATCTGGCCTCTCTGAATCTCAACACTAGAACAGGACAATACAGTACAAAACAAGTGCTCATGCAAGTGAGAAATGGTAGCTATAGGCTGGATCACATTAATTATGAAGTTAATTAATTAAATGAAGGATTAAATATGGAAGAAGTAAAAAGAATTGCAGAACCTTAGCCTCATCACTAACTGCAATCTTGTATTATTGACAGCAGCCTACATTGCCATGGATCCATGAATTTGAGCGTAACTGGTTTATAATGTATGTTTTCTGTTAAACTGGCATGCTAAAATAACTGTTGCTCTTAAAAAAACTTTAAGCTTGGCTCTTGGATACAAAAAATAGTATCAGATTATTCATATTACAGGAAAGATTTAGTGGTCCACAATTTTAGATTTCAAACTACTCAGCTTAGATTTCTATTGTATACTTTGGATTGAGTGAATTTGTTTTCCTCAGAAGAAGAAAATGTTGTCATTCAGAACTTAAGTCCTTGTATTCTGCAGTCCTATCCGTTCACTTCCCTTCAAATTAATTCCTGATCTGACATACTTTTTTCTTGTTAGGTTAGAGACAAAAATCTCTATTAAGAAATGTAACAAGGCTACTTTAATAAAGCTGTGGCAAACAGAAATAACATAAAAGACTGCCTTTTATTGATATGTATGCTTTTTTATACATTAGAAACACACTGATTCGTTGATTAGTATTAATTATACAGGTCACTCTTGGACAACATAAAGAAGGAGTATGGCAATAGAAGAGAAGCAGGGACAGATCACAAAGTGTAAGACATTGGGGTGTCTGACTTAGACTCAATGCCCTTTGCTTAGAGCATAAGACCGATATGGAACTGCAACTCAAACTGTGGCCACTAACTAGAGCAGAGAAGTCATTATCCCACTGCATTACATTCCACGCAGCATTAGTCTACTTCTTGTATCATTGATTTCTGCTGTCTTTCAGTTACGAAGTAGGTAGCTCGGAAGTTTGTTTCAAGACAAATCTCCTTTGAAAAATTAAATTGATGAAATTATGTTGATATTTTTTATCAAAACAGATAAACTTTGCGAATAAAGATCTGCCCAGAAAATATATCCTGTTATCCATGGGAACAAAAAACGTGGAGGATAAAAGATTAATACCATGTCACAGTTGCACCATGCCTTTGTCCTAAAGGCTTCAAAGTACTTTCTAAATTTGGATTTCATTATCCCCATTTTGCAGAGCATAAGCCACTATTACATTGTGTTTGTCATAATTGATTTGCCACATATTCAACATGATTTCTCTAAATACTACAAGCCCTGGGATGACAGCGTTTCTGTCCTTCTAAAACCCAAACACAAACATTACCTAATACAAATATTTAGGGAAACAATATTGGCACACTTAGAAAATAAAAAATTCAGTTTTGTCATGATATGTGGAATTTATAAGGTGATGCAATTTTGATTTCCGGTAAGAATTTCATATGTTAAAAAACTTGGCTATACTACTTACGATTTATAAGCAAAAAAGTCTTTTCTGACAAGCTCAGTAAATATGGCACTATCTTCAGCAGCGTGAAATAAAGACACTAATTCAGTTGTGCCATGAAAGCATGTCATTTATCTGAGATTGCTTAGGACAAATAATCTGGACCTGAGTTACACTCCAGAAGGTAACTAAGGTAAGATCTCCTGCACACCTTGTGAGAATTTTTCAGCCCAAATGGATGTCTCAGAGCATCTAAACGTTTGTCCTTTTAAGAAACTAAACCATTCCTTACATCTCTGTTTACTTAGTTGTGAAATCCACAGGCACAACAGGTTGCCCAGAGAAATCATGGAAGCTCCGTCCCCGGAGCTCTTCAAGGCCACGCTGGATGAGGCTTTGAGAAACCTGATCCAATGGAAGGTGTCCCTGCTCATGGCAGCAGATTGGAACTGGATGGGCTTTAAGGTCCCTTCCAACAAAAATTAATCTACAATTCTATGATATTGCAGCCTTCTGGCTCTTTTGGACCAGACACTAAGATATATGAAGTTGTCTCCAAATACAACCCATTGCCATAGGTGAGGTGGCAGACTGTGATCATTTCAGAAATGGAACCATCTATGACTTAATCCAGACTGAATTATAAAAATGCTGCCTCAGTTACTGCCTTGGTGGATGTGATTTCAGACAATGCTTTAGGACTTGTGTCATTTCCTTCTCTTGCCAAAGACAACATGAAGTCATAATACAAATCACTTGCAAAGTGAAGTACCCCAGGACAAGATGACCGCAAAATGAGAGAAAGTGGCTGAAACATTGACATTGTCCATAAAGAGCAGTCAATAAACCAAATGTTAACACAATCCCCAAAAATCTCTGAGACAGGGCAACAAAATACAAGCCTTTGAAGAGCAGGAACCTTCTTATCACTGCATCTGCCCCAGCTGGAGGCAGCTTATTGCAGAGAGCAGAGAGTGACTTGAGAGGGATTGTCCAGAGCCTGTCCTAGGAACAACCTCACAAATTATCAGGAAGCTGAGACTAGATTGCATTTTAGTTTGCTTGAATATTTATACCTTTTGTAGCTCCTAAAACAAAACAAACAAACGAAAAAAACCCAGTTGTGTTTAAAAAAGTCAAAGAGTAAAAACAATGTCAATAGCCTGAATATTGCTGTCACATATATAAGGCTCCAGGGACACCTTATAGCAACCTTCCAGGACTTAAAGGGGCTACAGGAAAGCTGGGAAGGGGCTCTTTATCAGGGAGTGCAGGGATTGGATGAGGAAGAACAGTTTTAAGAAAGAGAAGAGATTAGATGAGATCTTAAGAAGAATTGTTTTCATGTCATATTAGCAGAATATATGTCCAATATTTTACTTAAAGGTTTACAGCTTTTAGTTGTAAAGTCTCTGTACTGCAGTTATGCAACACAAAAATTTCCTTAAACAAATGACCATAATGAAAGACATAGGATAACAAAAATGGGAAGAATATGCCTTGAACTGAGAACAACTCTGAAAAGGGATAAACAGAGGTAAATAGGATACCTGGGGACATCTATTCATAGCAAGATCAATGTAAGGAGCTAGAAAATGTTGAATAATCTGGAATATTAAAAAAAAGAGGAAATAAGAGTAAGATATTCTAATATCTAACCTTTTGCACTAGAATAGCTACTGTAGTTTTATCCTTTTCCCTCTAGAGTGATTTCAGTAAGAGGTTACCACTGTGAGGAGATGTCTGAATGCAAGGTTAGATTTCTGAAATATGCCAATTCTCAGTCTTTGTGAATCTGAACACCAGTGTAGGGCTTGAAAGAAAACTGTGCCTACTGTAATACCTGAAAATTATAGTCTAGAATGAAAAAAAAAAAAGATAATAGATTCTGTATTTGCACTCTGGAAGCTTCTCTTTCCTACTTAACTTCTATAAAACTAATCTGACAGCTAGCTGATATACACAAATGTGATCTGGATCATTATTTACATCATGATTTCCTTGATTTCACCAGAGACCTCTCACAGACATCAAACTGAAAAGAGACAGCACCAGAGCAGAGAACTGCACAACAACAGACAGACATTCATGAGCTTCCAGTAAAAAGAGGACTAGAATGAAAATTCAGAATTTATTTGTACTAGACAGTTTGAAGTCCACCAAAACTAATAAAAGATTTCCAGAAAGTTCTAAAAATGCCCAAGCAACCTTTTTTTCCTGCAAAAGTCTTTAACAGAAATAAACTCTGTAAGTGGGTATAAGCTTAAAAAGATAAAATTTTGATCATTGCCCATGAGGGGCATGGTTTGACAGGAATGGTTGGACTCAGTGATCTGGTGGGTCTCTTCCAACCTGGTGATTCTATGATTCAAAACACAGCCATGAGAAAGATGGGGAATGAGTAAGTAGACATTGCATGGGCATGATGAAAGACCAATGGCTGGGCACAGACACAAGGAGGCATCTTACAATAGGAAAGCAGACTACAGAAATGAGAGAGGAATTGTGGAGAAGTATCTTTCAGCCTAGAGAAAAGAAGGCTTCGGTGAGACTTTATACCAGCCTTCCAGTGCTGAAAGAGGTACAGGAAAGCTGGGGAGAGGCTCTTGATCAGGGAGTGCAGGGAAAGGATGAGGGGGAAGGGTTTTAAGCTGAAAGAGAGTATATTTAGATGAGATTTTAGGAAGAAATGTTTTCCTGTGAGGGTGGTGAGGCACAGGCACAGGTTGCCCTAAGAAGCTGTGGATGCCACATTCCTGGAGGTGTTCAAGGCCAGGCTGAATGAAGCTTTGAACAACTTGATCCAATGGAAGGTGTCCCTGTCCATGGCAGGGGGCCTTAAGGTCCCTACCAATCCAAAAAATTCTGTAAGTCTATGATTCTGTGATATTGTGAAGAATAAATCAGTAGCTGTTCTGGCATTAAGCTGGCTCAAGGCAACTCTTTGTCCACCATGAGGGGGCTAGAAATTGTTCTTCATTAACTGTAGATGGTATTGAGGCACACTTAGGAAAAGCTTTTATTTTCTTAGTTTTAATTTCTTAATCATAATTCATAATAAATTCTTTTCTTTAATCATCAACTAGGTAATTTTTAAGGTCCCTTCCAACCCAAACCATTCTACGAAGATAAATCCAGTGACATTGGTAATGGGCTTCTTGCAGTCCCAGCTCCTCCGGGGGACCCTACCACATGTACAACAGAGCAATGAGTGGTCTTCAAGCTGTAAAATAGAGTCTACTCCCTTTCCTGCCTTATTTCATTATTATAATACATGGATATTACATTGCAAATTGTAGCTGCCATCTCACTGTGCACAGTGCTGTGCAAATACAGAATAAGAGACAGCCCCGTCACCTGCTCGATCTGCTGGAAAGAATTAACGTTTCCTTGATTGCAAGTTTATTTTTCACAGCTATCCTCATGAAGGTCCCTACACTGAGAAGAGGGGCTCGTTCCATGGCCAGCATCACCTGAGATTGCATGAATATTTTAGAATATCTCATTTTTTATGATGGTGAGTCAAATTCTTCATTCCTAGAATGTCACTTTCGGCATAAAACCCCACGTAGCAATGACAAGCATGTTCTTAAGGATACCCTAAGAAATATGCTACATAGTGTCATAGGTTTGCCAAAGACCATTAACCGCTAGGAACAGATCAAACACCAGCTATTAGTTTTCTACAGCTGCACAACCCATATCTGAGATCAGGTTTAAAAAATAAAGGCAAGTAGACCAATCATCACTTTTTGTGGCAAGCCTTTTAGATGTTATTAATTCTCACCCCAATTTTAATGAATGGCTGTGCTGATGCTTAACCTCAAGAAGTCACATAAAATTAATTATTACTCATGATTAATTACGCTGTAATAGGCCAGTAAGAGTAACTTTTATTTCAGGCAGTGATGAAATTAATTAGAACTGACTCTAGTAAGCAGTTTACTGTTTATACTGCTACAGGCATATCACAAAAAATATTGTTTTGCTGAAATGTAAGCTATACTTCACATTAGGCTACTGAAAACCTTTACCTGCTGCTTAAACTTAATGAACATTCATTGAATCTGTCTATCCATTATTTCTGTTCAACCAGTCACAACTGAAGAGTTTTAAATTACAGGTCACTCACATCTTTTCTAAAAGTCCCATTTAAATGGTAGCATTTAAGATTATAATTCAAGCGAAATGAGTGTTCCTTTATATTAATTCATCCTAAAAGAAATGTCCAGTTTGGGTGCCCAAAAATATTCAGAAGAAAATGAGAAAAAAACTAATTGTTAATTTACTTAAAACAGAAAACAAACCCAAACCAAAACTGAAGGAAATACTATTTATTTCAAAATAGCCCCAAAACTGAAGGAAGTAATCTATTTAAATAAAGTGGACCACTGTGCTCACATTTATGCTTGTTGTACAGCACCTAGTACTGTGAGATACTTTTGCATTTAATAACACCAAGTCTGGCAAAACGAGGGGAACAAATCTCTTTCTAACAGATGTCACTCCTTGGAGATACTGTTTTCTCATATTGGGAGGAGCTCCAGTCATCCTGAGAGAAAAAGGTACAGCAGGACGCTGTGGCTAAAAGCTGAGGTTACATAAATTGGACCTGTAATAAAACGAAGTTTCTTGACATAGAATCAGAGAATGATGGAATGGTTTGAGTTCAGAGGAACCTTAATGAGCTTTCAGTTCCAACACCCAACATGGACAGGGACAACTTCCACTTGATCAGCTTGCTTAAAACATCATCCAACCTGGCCTTGAGCAAACCCATCCATGAATTCTCTGGACAACCTGGGCCAGGGCCTCATCACCATCACAGGAAAACATTTCTTCCTAAGATCTCATCTTAATTTCCCATCTTTCAGCTTAAAACCGTTACCCCTTGTCCTGTCCCTGCAATGCCCAAAAAAGAACCCCTTCTCAGCTTTCCTGGAGACCCTATCAGTACTGGAAGGCTGCTATAAGGTCTCCCCAGAGTCTTCTCTTCTCCAGGCTGAACAAGCCCAGCTCTCTCAGCCTGTCCAGCCCTTGGATTATCTCTGCGGCCTCCTCTGGACTTGCTCCAACAGATCCATGTCCTTCCTCTGCTGAGGACTCCAGAAGTGGATGCAGGGCTCCAGGTGAGATCTAACCAGAGTGGAGCAGAGGCTCAGAATCCCCTCTCTTCAACCTGCTAGTTACATTTCTGACGCAGCCCAGGATATGGTCCACCTTGCCAGCTCATAAGGAATAAAAACATAATACTATATATCTTCTTAAGGTATTATCAATCCAAGCTTCTGTGCTGAATTTTATGGTGTGCAGATGTAGGAGGTCAACAGGAATGGTCATGGTGATCGTACACAGCACCAAAATCAATGAATCTATGGCTCTGTCCATCATTCCTTTCCTTCACAAGCTTTACTGAGAATATCGCCTTTGTAAAGCCCAGCACCCATAATAGTTTTCCAGCTTTCATTAAAACAATTATTATAGTCAACTCTAACACTATGAAACTTCCACTGCTCAGAGAATAATATCTCCCATGTTCCTCTCTGTAACCATAGAGAGGTATTTTCTGTCTTCGTCCCATTTTTGCCTTCCACACGTTCATTTGCAGTGCGGACGTGATGGCCAGGTACTCTGCATCTGCCTTAAATAGTCCACATTGCAGATGAAGGAAAAGGAGGAGATATTTCTCTATGACAGATGGATGACTAAAAATTTTTGCCTTCATCTCTCACTTTATCTGCAAAAAAAAAGAATAGCTTTTATCTGTGATCTTCTAAGAATATTTAGTGAATTCTTCAGTCACTACTGAGACCTTTCACATTGAGTGAACTTTTCCATTGCCTGCTTCTTGTTTATGGCATGCAGTACTACAGTTACTTGAGCTCCAACGTGGAAATATGAGTGAATTTTAGAAGCGTTGTCATAGTCTGAAGATTAGATTATTTGGCCATTAACTGTGAGGAACTGTAACTACACACAAGATGACAGTGACATTTACGTTGTGCTTTTTTTCTGCATGAAGAAGGCCAGATTGTTCACCAGTTGAAGGCAGTTGAGAAACTAAGTTGGTCCCCACAAAGCTACTACAACAGCTAAAGGGAAAGCTAATTCCAATCTAGAATATTTGATGGGAAGTTACAGGGATAATGTAAATAAATAAAGTCTTCTTTTTTCAGCAGTGATAGACAATATAGTTCATCCTTGTAGCTTTTTCTGACTTAGCTAGATAAAGCCACAGATGACCTGATTAAGTGTTGAAGATGGTCCTGCTTCAGATGAGACTTTGGAGTCAGGATTTCTGTATGTTCCTTCCAACCAGTGTTTCTATGATTCTACACCTTGACTATAATCATGGTAATAAATGACAGGTATTTCTCTTCATAGAGAAGACATTCTGGATGAGACAGCATAGTTTGAAGATGCAAAGGAACTTCAGTATGTTTGTTACCTTTAGCACAATTTAAGACTATGTCTACACTAGCAAAACAGTACAAAGGAACATTTCCAGGGAGCGAGATGATATCTCTTCTATGATAAATAGTTAGAATAGTCACCTCCATGGCACTGGGTGATACCGTAAATGTCTCTCTCCTCTGCCAATACATGTGTGTGCATGTATACATTTTCACATATATAACTACTGAGTTGGGAAATAAATAAGGACAACCTGAATCGCCCCCAAAAATGAAGTTTAAGCATGTGAGCAACGGATTCCCTGCTTTATAGGTGATATGTGTGCTAGCACACACTCTTTTATACCTATAATGATTACAGGATAAGCAATATGTGTCGTTGGAGGATGCACAGATATATATACCCACATAAAATTAAGTTCTGTCACATCTTATCTTTTCCTAAGCCTGACAGAAGTCTCAACTCCACTATGTGCCGGACCAGCTGTTATTATTCACATGAGAGACTCTCCTTTATAAACCCACTGATCTTGTATATCAAATGCAGACTTAAAGACGGGATTAAAAATAATAAAAAAAAATTACTTTCATTTAGCAAGCTTATATTAAAAATTAAAAGATGTTAATAAATACTGTGTCTATAAGCTGGTCTAAATCTATCTAAAATGCCCCACAGTGAAGTCTTACATCAGTTATTATTGAAACATTAAATGCTTTTCTTACAGGCTTACAGCAATCAATTTAACTTTCAGTCATCTTGTACCCATATGCGCTGCTCCTGTTGATGAAATGGCTATTAATAAAGGAATAGATGGCTATGAATTAAAGCAAGCTCTACTTAATCACATTAATCCAGAGTATGTTAAAGGCTTCAATTTTCTAAATAATTTTGGGCTTAATGCCTCTGAGATGGGCAGACTGTTCTATTGATGCAGCATCTGGTCCAATTTAAGCTGCATTGTGAAGGAGGAATTGTTAGGCCCTTGCAAAAATAAGGAAGACTGACAGTTTTAAGGATGCAACCAAAACTGCTACAGCTGAGACAAAAGATACTGCAAGATATTGAAAAAGACCTACAACAATTAAAAGGCAGCCCACTGCTCTGCAAATGCAACTCTACTGTTCAGTGAATTGTATATGATTAACTTACTCTTACTGACGGGATGAGTACTCCATACACTTAACCATCACTGTATTTTCCAGTCATTGAACATCCAACAGCTGCTGCTGTGAAATATGTTCACTTACCCATTACATTGGGTTACCAATTAGAGAGGAATTATTTAAAAGGGGATGGCACAACCACTAACACTACCCTTGCATAAGCAGTAATTTCTGGCTTTGAGGTTTTTTTCCCCCAAGGGTTTTTTTTTATTATTATTTTGGTTACGTCAAGGAAGTTGTTCTACAGTGAAAAGATTTACCTTGGCTTGTAGCAATGAAATACTACTGCATGCAATTAAAGAGATACAGAAAAAGTAGTTTAAATGCTTCTGGGGGAATAAAACCTTCATAGGAGAGCTAGGGAGTTTTAGTACATTTCTGCAGGAGATTTTTTTTTAAATCCAGTCTGCATAGGAGACTTTTAATGGAGGAGACAACATGGAACAGTCCATCAACCAGAAAAAAAACCGCCTAATATTACCTTTGCTATTACAATTCTGCTACATATAATATGTCAAAATTAAAAAAGTTTAAGATCTTTTTGTCAGTAACTTCATTATTAATGAAAACATTAACTCCAATCAATTTAATGTGTTTGCACAATACTTAATAAAGCCATCGGGTCACATTCTGCAGAGCTGTAAAAAACTCTATCTAAAAGCTTATTTTGATTAAAAGTTATGTTTTCGTGAAATTAACAGACTAGGTCTGGGGGAGCGATATTGTGTATAGTACATATTATCACATATTGTAACATTCGGGCAATTATAAAGTGCCCAAAGAAGATTTTATATGATACATTAGAGTACCTACTTCTGCATCCTACAGGGCTAGAAAGGAATCAGAATTTTAAAATGGAAATTAAAAATCATGTTTAATGTAAAATGTCCAGATACGTAGTTCCTTTGCAGCTGAATAATTTATATATATAAATACCTAACTATATCAGCTGAAATTCTCCACGACTGCAGGAGATAAAAGAAAACTTTAGATTTCCTCTTGTTACCTATGCTTTCCTCCTACACTCAGTACAAGAAAAGTTCACAGAGCTGTAGATTTCAAAATGCTTTACAAGATAAGAAAAAGCATCTCCTCTTTTATAAATGAGGACAAGAGGCATGCAGAGCTGAAAGTCATCCAAGTCAGCCTCGGAGCCAGGAACAGAAGGAAATCAGCTGAATCTCAAGGTAACAGCCCAGCTGAGGTGCTCCTCCTTTCTGCAAACATTCTGCTCCAAGGAGTCACCAGACAAAGTCCAGCATTAAAACCACTGCTGAGGAATACGAAAGGCAAGAGCAACAAAAGGGAAGAAAGCACCCCAAAGCCAAGACTGTGGGGCTGCATAATAGAAGGTTCTGCTACCTATTTTGAGTACAAGTGTAACTAAATGGGAAGGATCTTCCCCTACTGCATCCTGGGAGAAGTGTCATTTCTAGGAGGGGTTTCAAAAGAGGAGAGGAAGGTTGCAAAGCTGGTGTGACAACTGCAGTTGTAGTTTAAGGATTCTTGGAAAAGGTGAGAAAACAGGGAGTTATTTTCTCTTGACTTTCTGAAAAAATGTTACCTGAAAAAGTTTTACCTTTGCTGGAGCACCTCCCCTTTGAGGACAGGCTGAGAGAGTTGGGCTTGCTTAGCCTAGACAAGAGAAGGCTCTGTGGAGACCTTAGAGCAGCTTCCCAGTACTGAATGGGGGGCTACAGGAAGGATGGAGAGTGACTCCTTATCAGGAGTGCGGGGATAGGAAGAGGGAGAATGGTTTTCAGCTGAAAGAGGGGAGATTTAGATTAGATTTTAGAAAGAAATTTTTTTCCTGTTAGGATGGTGAGGCACTGTCAGAAGTTGCCCAGAGAAGTCATGGAAGCCCCATCCCTGGAGGTGTTCAAGGCCAGGAAGGATGATGCTTTGAGCAACCTGATCAAGTGGAAGTTGTCCCTGTCCATGGCAGGAGGTTGGAACTGGATGATCTTTAAGGTCCCTTCCAATTCAAACCATTCTATGATCTTTATCAAACACAATGGAAGCAGTAGTTCTAACAGTTAAGTAGTTCCTCAAACTCTGGGTCATTCCTCTAACAATGAGCTATTAAATAGACCTAAGTACAAATAAATAATCACTTAGCTTGACAGTGATATAAAAAGAATTCATATCTAGGCATAACACTATGTCAACAGCTTTTGTAAGACACTCTGACACTGCAGCAGAGCTCCTGTTTGACAATTCAAATGCAGAAAGATGAGAATAAAGGAGGCAAAAAGCAACTAAGTGATATCCCTGCTCATAGCTCAATTGTTTTGATTAATTCTGCCCTCACACGTTATATGAACATATCATGTGTAGACAAATTCTATTTTGTGGTAACAATGAGTGTGCATGGAGAAAAGTCTATTATCATATTGGAAATAGAGGAATTAGAAAAGAATTGAGGGTGGTAAATAGATGAATATGCAGTAAGGCATTTGGCTTTTTACTCAATTGGTCTGTAGAATTTGCCTTCCGTATCTGTTCTGACAGTATTTCTGCACCTTTAGTAGAAGATCAAAACTCCCTATTTCAAGAACAGTATCAACAGATGTAGTTATGCTGCAAAATTTTTCCCTTTTTAAGTAATTATTTTCTATTCCATAGCTGCCTGAAATAGTCATCCTTCAAGCAGGCTTTAGAAATAATTCTCTTTATTATGCAAAGTTCCTTAAATCCCCACAGTATCCCCAAAAGATACTGTTAATCATTGGAGACTTTGGGGAAGTTCAGAGTGTGTGAATCTCTGGGAAAGACCAGGAAGAATATTTTCCTCTTCGTAGTTAATTAGATCTGAAGCAGTGGGAGGTGGTACCAACATACTGCACGCCTTTGGTGTGATAGCCCTCGGTTCAAACACCTGCTCAGGAAGTTTGATGCTTGGATCTCAAATGACTCTCAGAATAAGAGACATGCATCCCCAGACAGCATCCTGACTATGAGGAGAGAGGATACGCTCAGGAAGTACATTCCTGTTTTGTCCTGATGAAGCATGGCTGCTGTGTAGCCACAAATGCAAGATTCATAAAGCCAGACTGGAATCTTGTTTCCTTCTGCTGGGGCAAGAAGGAGAAGGGGAGAAAGAAGGGCAAGGTCCTGGAACATATTCTTAAGGTTAACATCTTTTTATATAATTTGTAACAGTTAATCACATAATCATAGAATGGTTTGAGGTGGAAGGGACCTTAAAGATCACCCAGTTCCAACCCCCTGTTGTGGGCAGGGACGCTTTCCACTGGATCAGGTTGCTCAAAGCACCATCCAACCTGGCCTTGAACATATCAATATGGTTTAGTAGTGGACAAGTATGGTTGGACTCGATGATCTCAAAGGCCTTTTCCAACCAAACAATTCTATGATTCTATGATCTCCAAGGATGGAGCAGCTGTGACTTCTCTGTGAAACCTGTGCCAGTGCCTCATCACCCTCACAGGAAAATACTTCTTCCTAACATCTAATCTAAATCTCCTCTCTTTCAGCTTAAAACCATTCCCTCGTACTATACCCGCACTCCCTGACAAAGAGGCCCTCCTCACCTTTCCTGGAGACCTTTTCAGCACTGGAAAACTGCTCTAAGGTCTTCCCAGAGCCTTCTCTTCTCTAGGCTAAACAAGCCCAACTTTCTCAGTTTCATGCCGAATACACTATGGAAAGGTGATCTGGCATCTCTGTCTTTTTCCTGTGCAAGAGTCTCATCTTGTTTGTTTCTGTACCCACTACATTTCCATTTTGGATCACAGGTGGCTGCACATTCAGAAGCAGAAGGAAGAAGAGGCTACCTCCCCGTCCCAAATCAGACCTACTTAATTCATGAAAAGCGGATTCTACTTCATTTGCACTTTCAAGCTAGGTGCCCAAATTCAGCTCATAGACTAAGGACACCAGATGCCAGTCTATATTTTCTCATTTAATTTTAGTTTCACTCAAAGGCTTCTGAATGGATCACAAAGGCAGGCTGGGACATTGCACTGTGACTGGAGAACTCATTACAGATTACTCCTGTCTTTGAACACCTGCAGAAGGGCTAAACTGTCCCTGAACAGACAGGAATGAAGCAAGAAATAAAATGAAGCCATTTGTTAAACCAAAATAAATGAGGCGGTGAAAAATAATGGTCCCAGCTGCACTTAATACTGGTTCGGGGTCAGTTCTGCTGAAGACAAGTGCATTGCCAAAAACCAGTAGAAGAGTAGAAGAAAGAAATAGAATCCTGACTATTTTCCTCACTATACACAGTCCATTCAGAAAATCATAATAATAACAACAATATTTAGCACTCTTGCAACATTTTGTAGGTTCAAGACATTGCACAATCAGGGCCTAATCACTGAAGACCTGTTTGCTACTTGGTAGTAATTTTTCTCTTCTATCTTATCATTGTATTAACTAACCAAGACAAATTTCTTCTTGATGTAACATCATTGACATCAGCAGAATTATGTCTAGGATCAATCTGGCCCAATTTCTTACTTTCTTAATACATGAGAAGAGGATTATAATGGTGTTCCACTTGAGTTGGAACAAAGAATTTTCCCAGCATTCAGCACACATAATGACATGATTAAACTTTGTATCTTTTCCAGGAAACCTAAAACACTATAATTATAACACAAAAATAAAAAAAAATAAAAAGGGGGGGAAAAAATAAGTAAACAATGTGTAATCACAGTAGTTGATGGTAATACAAACTTTCAGCTGAGAACATAGTACCTGTCACCCTTCCAGTATGAATAAAGGAAAGTTATGGCCAGAATAAATTATGACCTCCTTAATAACAGAAGTCAGATCGCCCCCTTTAAACTAGAGTCTCCTTTTGAGGAGGAAAGCATCCTTTCATATCAGTGAGGCAAAAAATTCATGGCTAAACTGAACATATTTTAGAAAGTTAACCAAATCCTAATGCAAATCTTCACAGTGACGGCAAATTTTTACCTTGTTTTGGAATCTTTTCTAACCTTTATAATTAAGGAGATGCATCTTAGTCAAGGCTGCCAGCTCTAACGCATATTTTAGCCTCAATGAATGTTTCTTGTGTTTAGCTCATTCCTAAGCTGAACAGAATGGTTGCTCTGCTTGCAGAGAAGAAAAATAAAACAATTGCTACAGCTCCCTGCAGCAGTCTGATGCATGAGTACCTCTAAAGTGCTTGAAAGGATCTCCATTTCTTCTGCCTCCAGAAGGATTGAACCTAAAAGAAGGCACAACAGGGGAGGTAGAAGTGTTACGACAGGGACATGAAGAGCTCAACAATGCCTGTGGGCCATGAAACTTCCTTCCCAAACAACTCTCCAGAGTTGTAACCTGCCTAATGTACATAACTACTTGCTGCTTCCAGCAGCCTCCCACTTAAGATGAAAGGTTCCAGCCATCTATATCTAGTTGATCCTGAGAACTTTCTAAACTAAGCAGAGGCATAGATCACCATCCCATTCACAGAAATCTGTCAAGTCTCACCCATTAAGGCTGATCTTGTTCCTTTGACTCCTTCAAACTGACACACTGCTACCTAACAACAGCAACAGTCACCTCTCCAGAGGGACAGCGAGCTGTCCTTGTGCTTCTGGTGACCTAAGTCCTCTTCTGCCTACCTCTCTCAGAGGTGCTACGATGGATGCTACCATATGTCTTACTACTAGGTAACAGGAGCGCCATGCTATTATTCATGGCTGATGAGATTCCTGAGAGGGACCATCACAGCCTGCATCACACACCTGTTTAAAACCCAATAACAGAATCATAGAATGGTTTGGGTTGGAAGGACCTTAAAGATCATCCAATTCCAATTCCTATGGGCAGGGACATCTTCCACTGGATCAGGTTCCTAAAAGACCCATCCAAACTGGCCTTGAACACCTCCAGGGATGAAGCAGCCACGACTTCTCTGAGCAACCTGTGCCAGTGCCTCACCACCCTCACAAGAAAATATTTCTTCCTAAAAACCATCTCAATCTCCCCTCTTTCAGCTTAAAACTGTTCCCTGTTTTGTCCTATTCCTGCATTCCCTGATAAAAAGCCCCTCCCCAGCTTTCCTCTAGCCTCCTCTAAGTAATGGAGGGCTGCTATATAGTCTCCCTGGAGCCTTCTCCAGGCTAAACAAGCCCAAATCCCTCAGCCTGTCCTCCTATGGGAGGTGCTCCAGCCCTCAGATTATCTTCATGGCCTCCTCTTGCTCTAACAGATCCATTTCCTTCCAGTGCTGAGTAACTGCTCTCTGTTCACTTACTTTCTACTTAAAAACAGGCATGTACGTACTGGTATGCTAGGATGATGGCTTATCATATAAATTAAAATTCACTTACAGTTTCTTTTGATTTCTCCAACTGTTTGCAGCAATCTGCTGTCTTTTCTCTAAGTCTTATATTGAATGTTTTAGGAGGAAAGGACCTGATTTTTTCTGAGCTTTACCCAGGAAGGTCACAGTCTACACCAAGTGTAAAATTCAAAACATTAATGACATTCTTTTAGTATTTTTGTTCTACTGCTGTACTGTATTAGCAGAAAGCAAACTGTATAGACTTTATGGAAATGTGACATTAGAACAGAATCACTTGAAGGCATTTCAGCTACAATTAACATTTTTCACTCCTCAGAAAGAAAATAGAAATAGTTTCTAATTGAATCACTTCACTGAACAAACACTGGATAAGAGAAAGTGGGGAACTAGCAGACAAAAAATAAGGTTAGCCACATGTCGAGGTTGGGGTTTTTTTCCAGGCAGATTTGATCTGGGTGCTAGCACTGTGGGCATGTGTATGCAAGCACTACCACGACGTATTTTTCCACTCAGTAATAGTTAGAGAAGTATCTCCAGGCGTGCACCACATGCAGAGTTGAGAAGGCAAAGCTGGTAATTCCTCCTTGCTTCTTCTCAGCCTGAGAAATCCTAGGATCCATCGTTTTAAAGGGCTGATTGTGAATCACAGAATCACAGAATAACCAGGTTGGAAGAGACCCACCGGATCATCGAGTCCAACCGTTCCTATCAAACACTAAACCATGTCTCTCAGCACCTCGTCCACCTTAAACAACTCCAGGGAAGGTGACTCAAACACCTCCCTGGGCAGCCTGTTCCAGTGCCCAATGACCCTTTCTGTAAAGAATTTTTACCTAATGTCCAGCCTAAATCTCCCCTGGCGGAGCTTGAAGCCATTCCCTCTTGTCCTGTCCCCTGTCACTTGGGAGAAGAGGCCAGCTCCCTGCTCTCTACAACCTCCTTTCAGGTAGTTGTAGAGAGCAATGAGGTCTCCCCTCAGCCTCCTCTTCTCCAGGCTAAACACCCCCAGCTCTCTCCGCCGCTCCTCATAAGGCCTGTTCTCCACCCCTTTCACCAGCTTTGTTGCTCTTCTCTGGACTCGCTCCAGAGCCTCAACATCCTTCTTGTGGTGAGGGGCCCAGAACTGAAAACAGGATTTGAGGAGCGGTCTCACCAGTGCCGAGTACAGAGGGAGAAGAACCTCCCTGGACCTGCTGGTCACGTCGTTTCTGATACAAGCCAAGATGCCATTGGCCTTCTTGGCCACCTGGGCACACTGCTGGCTCATATTCAGTCGGTTGTCAACCAACACACCCAGGTCCCTCTCCTCCAGGCAGCTTTCTAGACAGAATGTTAGTATAGACAATACACTTGGAAAAAAAATCAAAACAAGGACAGGGCAGTCCAAAGAATCCACTGAGTTTCTCAGTGCAAAATATTTGTTAGTAAATACAACAGGCCTAGGATTACTCTCTGGCTGTTCAGCAGTACAGAACATATCTAGCAACTAAACTAAACAGGGTTTGTGCACCACACTGCTTATTGAGTTTGGATATCGGTCCCATATTACCCATCAGTTGTGTCTAGGAATTGTACAGGATAGGCTGCTGGCCTGGCTACAATCAAATCACCTTACATCATATACCAGGACTTGTGCAAAGCGTTTGGCACTGTCCCGTGTGGTATCCTTGTCTCTGTCTTGGAGAGATATAGATGTGATGGATGGACAACTCAGTGAAATGGTTGCACTCATAGTCAAAAGCTTGATGCCCAAGAGGAGGCCAGCGATGAGTGGTGCTCCTCAAGGGTCAGTACTGGCATCAGCACAGTTTAGCATCGTTGCTAGTGACACAGACAGTGGGATAGAGGGCACTCTCAGCAAGTTTGCTGATGACACCAAGCTGTGCAGCGCTATCAACACACTGGAATGGATTAAGAACAGTCCTGAGGAGAAGGACTTGGGTGGTGTACGAGAAGCCCAATATGAGCTGGCAATGTGCACCTGCAGCCCAGAAAGCCAACCTTATCCTGGGCTGCATCAAAAGAAGCATGGCCAGCAAGTTGAAGGATAGGATTCCTTATCTCTTCTGCTCTGGTGAGACCTCATCTGGAGTCCTGTGTCCAGCTCTGGGGCCCTCAACACAAGAAAGACATAGACCTGCTACAGCAGGTCCAAAGGAATTTGAAATCCAATACAATTTGAATCCAGATGAATGAAGATGAATGACAGCAACTATTTTACCTGTGGGGTAAGAAAAAACACCTCCTGCCAGCAGGATTGTGCGTGAAGCACGCCAGGGAGGCTGATGCCATATGATGTGCAACCATGAAGAAAAATATCCTTCCTGTTGCAAAGTGAAAGCCTCCAAAGATGTATTACAGAAGCGTTTCAAAGCAGGAACTGTTCAGAAGAGAAAAAAAGAATCGTATAGTTTCAAATCTCCTACAAGGGATCTGCTGTTTGCTTTTTCCACATTATCTTGTGTGTTCTCGAATTCCCAGCTTACCTGTTTCTTTGAGCTCTGTTGATGATACAGCACGTCACTATGGAATACTCATTAATAAGGCAAGCTGTCAGTAAATCAAATGAACCTCTTTTTACTTACTCCTCAGAATACTTCATTCCCAGACAAAGAGATATCTACCTGCCACGGAAAAGCCTTTAGCAAAACATTGTTTAACTATAGCAAGTCTTGAAACGTTCCACACAGGCTCAGCACTAGACTTAATGAAACCATGATTTTCTCCTCATATTTGTGAATGCAAGAAATAAAATAACATTTAAAAAAATAGACAGACAAATTAATACAGAAAAGATCATCTGTGATTGTTAAATACTAAATCATAAATACCTGGAAGCTGTGAGGTACATGAAAACAGAAATGACACTAATTTTCATAGAAGTAGATTGTTAGGCTAAATGTATCCTCAGTGAGAAACTACTCAGCAGTTACATTTGAATTAGCCAAATATGTTCCCTTTACTCCTACATTTTCAGGGGACTGTGTATCTCAGAAATTTTGTGGAAGATAGCTTAAATAAAAAGAGGATTAATTTCCTGAGTGGAGACCCAAATAAACCTTTGACTGTCCCTGTTAGTCAGCAAGGGCTAACATTTCTCATTAAACAAACCTTAGATTTTGGAGTCAAGAAAACAGCCCCACATGAGAAGACTCTTGTTTTTTTCAAGGATCTTGAACCATAGAATCACAGAAACATAGAATAGTTTGAGTTGGAAGTAATCTTAAAACTCATCCAGTTCCAAGTCCCCTGCCATGGGCAGGGACACCTCCCACTGGATCAGGTTGCTCAGAGCCTCATCCAACCTGGCCTTTAAGGTCCCTTCCAACTCAAGCTATTCTATGATTCTATGATTCCTATGCTGAGGATTCCAGAGCTGGATGCAGGACTCCAGGTGAGGTCTCATGAGAGTGGAGTAGAGGGGCAGAATCCCCTCCATCACCCTGCTGTCACTCTTCTTTTGACGCAACCCAGGATATGGTTGTATTTTTGGACTATTCATAATGAAGTCTTTTTATTCTTTTTTTATTTCAAGCCCAAATGCCTTTTTTTATATGGTTCAATTACCTTAATCCTTCCTAAAAATTCAGGAACATTTGAAACAAAGTCAGTGGTCTGCTTGGTCCCAATCTCTTAATTTCTTTTGGTTTTCTATTAGCCAAAATTCATCAGGAAAAAAATTGAATTGACCCAAGCATTCTCTCTATTTATTTTTTTCAGTGTATCCAGCTAACTGAAAAAAAAAAAGTATTTTGTTAGCAACTGTCTTCTCTTTGTAATCAGTAATACAGTGTAGTTGCCTCATCCTATGTATTATACTCCCAAAGGGATTTGTATGATATTTCTCAATTTTTGTAAGCAATTCCATGAACTCCATTGAGCTCTGGGTTTCCCCAAATCCCTCTCAAAGCATCCTTTATCCTGCTGTTACTTTGCATCAAATGCAGAAGCTCTCGCAATAGTGCACTACAGCCATGAGGACCCCAAAGGTTCTGCCTCTCCTATCACTGGACCAAATTCTTGTCTCACTCCTGGAGCTAATTTTCCTCACCTGGAGAAACTCATATGAGATTGCATGAGTCTGCAAATGGAAAAGCAGAACTTGACCATCACAATTTTGTTTATTATAAACTGAGATAAAATACTCTCCTTGGGCACAGCTAAGCAAGAAGAGGGAAGTTAAAGTCTTGTAATTAGGATTTTCATCAGTCATTCAAGGCATAGAAACCATGCAGGTCACTTGTAAAATTATTAAAAATCTTAATTGTCTTGGTGAGAGAGTATTCAATTTAGAAACTTTTATATGCTGGCATCGGAACACGTTGCATAAAGGGACTAAGTCAAAATGGGTTCTGCGAATGCAAAGTAATTTCAGGAAAAATATATTCCTAGAAATATCTATGTTACCCCAACAGCATTTCAGTCATGTGCCACTAAAGGAATGAAGATTTCAGCTTGGGGAATAAGCAGCAGGAGAAGCAAAGTAACACAAGTACATCATAATAAACAAGAAATACAAGGAAAATGCAAACATGTTCTATCATTTACTTCGAGAGCAATGCTCTCCCAACAGTCATAGCCTCTCCCTAGTTTCTTCCTTCTCCATTACTTAGCCCTCATGGCATTCTTTTTGTTTGTCATTTTTCCTCTTTCTTTTGACTTGTAGTATCAGTTTATGCATACTTCAAAGAATACATACCAAGAATAATACAATCATAGAACATCTTGAGTTGGAAGGGACCCACAAGGATCATTAAGTCCAATTCCTGTCCCTGCACAGAACAACACCAACTTTCACCCCATGTGTCTGAGGGTCTTGTTGTTTTATTTTCTTTTCAAGTGTCTCCAGTGTAAAAAGAAAATGTAAGAAAACCCCACTAGCCATAATAACAACAGTGAGGCCCTTGGTAATATCCTCTTTGTCGCAAATATACCATGATCCCCTGCCTCAAATGAGAAGCAGCTTCCTGCTTCATCTTCTTCTGGTTTCAGATGCAGTGACATGATGAACAACACAGTCTAGCCCTGCATGGAGTCTCTTCTGAAAATTAAGGTCCTTTGCGAACTTAGGGTAGGCTCCAGGTCAGAGGATTTTGTCTTTGACTAGTTCTGTAATGGTTCTTTCAACCTCCAGGGCTATCACATTTTCATCTTATATATATCTCTAATAAAACCAGGAGATGAGAAAGACAGAAAGAACGCATCTCAGTGGAATACAATTCAAATAAAGTTGTTAATAATAAATAATACATTTAGTATTTATACTGCTCCTAACACCTAAGCCTGTGATTACAGGCAATGCTGAGATAAATAGATAAGAAGAACAGAGGACAGCAGTGAGGCTATTAGGATTTCAAATTTGCCAGAAGGCACAATCAGCTATCTAAATAATAAATACCAGTTTAATTTCTCCAAGCCTGAATTGGCCAAGATACTAACCCTGAGAAATCAAATTCTGGAATGGAAACATAAAGGTAACCTTGATTAAAGATGTAGCAGAATCCTCTAAGCAGAGCAGCTACCATCCCTTGTGGACAGAGAGCTTTTTGTTTTTCAGACAGTGGTTGGTAAAAATATTTATTCTGTCATTTATTTTTAAAATATTAATCTACAGAACATATTTCTGTACCCTGGTGTTCTAATGTATAATGAAGTTTTCTTGGTCAATGAGAAGCTCTTCTGTTGAAAAAGAACATGTCAGTAATGTCAACGTAGACAATTTTCTAGGCAGAACTGCAATATAGCAGGTAACTGAAATTCAATGTGTCTGTTATATTTCTTGTCGCCAAGGTTTTAGTGTTGCAGCAGCATCTGCTATCACCTTTCCGAATGATTTTTTTGAAGAGAAATTGGTACATTCATTTTATTTCATGACTTAGCCATTGCATCAAGGGCAAATTACAGTTTATAGGGTTACATCAAGGTTTTTTCTGTGCATCTAGGAGGATTCTGAAACTATTGTCTCACAATTACAGAGACACAACTTATTCTAACTCTCGTCTAGTTAATAAAAACTATATATTTCCTAAAAAATGATATTCAATTGCTACAAAAACGTAAAAAAAACCCACTAATATTCACAGTACATGACATGAACTGTGATCAGTACACTATTTTGTACTTAGACTGGCTGACCTTTCCTTTCTTCCTCATGGGTCAACTTGGCAAAAAAAAAAAGGGGAGAGGTGGAGCAATTGGCCAATTGTATCAAGGCATGTTGTACAGATCAAGGGCACAGTGAATACTGATATTCTTCACAGAATCTATAAGTCATTAAAATTCCTGTATCCTGTTCTTATCAGAAAAAAAAAGAACAGACAAAGGCACAACAGGAATCTATTCTCTTGACAGTGATTTAATAATAAAAGAAAATGTTCTGAGACATTCTCACTACGGCTTGGAAACTTTAATCTTATGGACTCAGTTTCTCTTCATTAAAACCTTCAGATCCCTTTATAAGCTACAGAAAATGAAGAGAATATTTGTAGTTTAATTACACATTTAAACATTTTGCAGAGTCAGACCCACTTTGGAATAGTGTTGTGATGTCTAAATGATGAACATCCATAGAATCATAGAATCATTAAGGCTGGAAAAGGCTTTACGATCATCAAGTCCAACCATCAGCCCAACACCACCATGCCTGCATAGCTCAAGTTTGGGACTGAGTGGACTTTAAGATACTTTGTAACTGAAACCACTCTATGATTCAATGATTCAATGATTCAATGATTCAATGATTCTATGATTCTATAATTCTATGATACTATAATTCTATAATTCTATGATTCTATAATTCTATGATTCTATTCAGAAGTCATAGAATCATAGAATCACCAGGTTGGAAGAGACCCACCAGATCATCGAGTCCAACCATTCCCATCAAACACTAAACCATGTCCCTCAGCACCTCGTCCACCTGTGCCTTTAAACACCTCCAGGGAAGGTGACTCAACCACCTCCCTGGGCAGCCTCTGCCAGTGCCCAATGACCCTTTCTGTGAAACAGTTTTTCCTAATGTCCAGCCTAAACCTCCCCTGGTGGAGCTTGAGGCCATTCCCTCTTGTCCTGTCCCCTGTCACTTGGGAGAAGAGGCCAGCACCCTCCTCTCTACAACCTCTTTTCAGGTAGTTATAGAGAGCAATGAGGTCTCCCCTCAGCCTCCTCTTCTCCAGGCTAAACACCCCCAGCTCTCTTAGCTGTTCTTCTGAATGGCCTTTGGAATCCTAGACATTTTAGGGAGAACTGTATTTCTACAATTAAGAATCAGTCAAAAGACTAATTGGTATGCAAGAGGCAATACTATCTCTCAGTAAAACATGAGTTTGTTGAGCAGGAAATGTGAAACAACTTCACAACCAAGTATTTTATGTAACTCCATGCAGAAAGTAAGTCCACGTGGCATACTTTTATATTGCATTAATTATTAAGAAATGGGACTCGTGTACAAGATGATAATCTTCAGAATGGTACTGAGAATTGACTAGATTATAAATTGATTTAAGTAACAAAATATACTATTACATTCACTATGCCTTCTAACTAATATTGAATAATAAACAGGCTTTTTCATTTATTTTCCTTACATTAAAGTCAGTGAAGATAAACAAAGGAAAAAAACCCCAAACAGAATAAAATGACCTGCTTAGATGTTAACAGCTTGAACCATAAGCCTATAAACTACCCTGTTTTTAAGAATATCATCGTTAGCTGCATATTTTATATGGTATTTGTACATAACCAGTTTATGAACAACAACAGCAGAGTTTTTCCCTTCTGATTTCAGTGCCACTTGAGCTATGCAGATTTCAAAATGCTTATGAATATACAGATAAACAGAATTGTTCTGAACATCTGTAAGCAATATATGAAAAGATGTTTCATACTGAATGAATATCCTGGGTTGTCTAATGCTGGCCGAAACCGGTGTATTAATGTATTAAGCTAATCCACCCAAAATAGCTCCAAACCCTTCATCTCCTCCAGAATACCTTTTCAGATTTTTATCTGTATGGTTGTCACCAAAAAATGTAAAAAATATTTTCCAGCACTCTATCCCTAAGCTTCAAAGTGATTCAAGTGTCTCTTAAATATCAATCAACAGGAGAATCTTCAAATGACCTGCCCCACATCTAAACAGGATTACGGTAATTGGACCATTTCAAGTAGAATCATGACCTCCTCAACAGAGAGGTGAATCATGCTGCTCTTCAAGGCTTATAAGGTTGAAAGTTTGCCTTTACAGGGTTAAGTTTCTGTGGGGTACCAACAAAATTTTGTGACAGTAGAGCTATCACCTTGGTGCTCTAAGAGAAACAGTGCCCCCTTACACAGCTTGATATTATGTCTGTAGATTATATTTGCTTCCCAGTAAAGTTCATCCAATGGAGATCATGGTGAAGACTGAAACACCATCAGTATGGAAACCAGACCTGCATTCAAGTGAATAGAATCATAGAATCATAGAATCATAGAATAACCAGGTTGGAAGAGACCCACCGGATCATCGAGTCCAACCATTCCTATCAAACACTAAACCATGCCCCTTAGCACCTCATCCACCCGTGCCTTAAACACTTCCAGGGAAGGTGACTCAACCACCTCCCTGGGCAGCCTGTTCCAGTGCCCAATGACCCTTTCTGTGAAGAATTTTTTTCTAATGTCCAGAAGAGGTAGAAGAATTAGGAACAAAGAAGTGAAGTAGATTCTGGTGAGAAAGAGTGGGGTAAGAGAAAAGTGTTTTCAGTTTTGCCTTTGTTTCTCTCTATTGTAATCTAACATTTTTTTTTTAATTGGGAATAAATTAAATTAATCTTCTGCACATTAAGTCTGTTTGGTCTATGACGGTGACTGGTGAGTGATCTCCCTGTCCTTATTTCAGCCCACAAGCTTTTCAAACTAATTTTCTTCCCTTTTACCATTGAAGAGGGAGAGTGAGAGAGCACCTAGGCGGCCACATGACACTCTGGCAAGATCAAGACATCACAGAAGTTCATAATTTTGTCACATCATATGAGTCCCTATTCCCAGTTCTGCTGTATTACCTGCCAGATGAAGAATACATATTCTTCATACTAAAAGTATGAAGAAAAGAAAGAAATATTATTTTCTTGTTTTCTATAGAAGATATTCAGGTCTAACAGATTTAGTGTGAAGAGTGAAGTAGGATATCAAATTGCAATCAATATGCTCCAAGCCTCCATCTCAGTAATTCCTTAATTTACAGGTGTTTAAATACATATGTTGGTGCCATGTTACTGCAGACTTTAAGATCAATGGTATTTAAGGCAGTATTATCCTCAAAGGTCTCCAAACAAGATATGATTTTAAATCATTACGGAATATCCTAAACAGACAAAAGCATTTGTGGGCTTTATGACACAGTGTACATGGAACACATTCCTGCCCCTATTGACTACTGGTACATCAGTGAGCAGGAACTTGACTTCTTGCAGTGTGAGAAAGATCAGCTTTCCAAGCAGAACACCTAATGATTAGTCACCTGACCAGTCTGGTGGCCTTCTCACACCACGGAGTGACTGACAAAGTAGATAAGGGAAGAGCATCTGATGTCATCTGTGTTGACTTCTGTAAGGCCTTTGACATGGTTCCACGTGACATCCTTGTCTCTAATTTGCAGAGATATTGGACTGCTGGGTAAGTTATTCAATGGATAAGGAATTGGCTCCATGGTCACATCATAAGTGTTGCAGTCAACAGCTCAATGACCAAACAGAGATCAGAAACACATGGGGTCTCTCAGGGGTCTGTAGTGGGATCGGCACTGTTCAACACCTTTATTAATGACATAGACAGTGGGACTGAGTGCACCCCAGCAAGTTTGCAGATGACACCAAGCTGAGTGATGCAGATGGTGCCTGAAGGACAGGATGCCATCCGCGGGGACCTTGATAGGCTTGAGAGGTGAGCCTGTGCGAACTTCATGAAGTTCAACAAGGCCAAGCACAAGGTTCTGAATAATCAGGACAATCACCAATATCAGTGCATACTGAGTGACAAATGGATTGAGAGTAGCCCTGCAGAAAAAGATCTGGGGATACTGACAGATGAAAAATCAGACATGAGCAAGTAATGTATGTTTGCAGTCCAGCTAGAAACCAAATTGTATCCTGGTCTGCATGAAACGAAGCACGGCTAGCAGGTCAAGGGAGGAGATTCTGCCCCTCTACTTTGCTCTTGTTAGATTCCACCTGGAATACTGGGTCCAGGTCTGGTGTCCTCAGCTCAGGAAAGACATGGACACATTGCAGCAGGTCCAGAGAAGGGCCACAAAAATGGTCAGAGGGATGGAACACCTCATCTATGAAGAAAGGCTGAGAAAGTCACTTTCAGCCTAGAGAAGTGAAGATAAATAGATTTCGCACTGTGGATACTGTTTAGGTGATTCTGATGTCTTTTCTAGACCTGGATTTAGAGGACATGACTGTTAAGTGTTTACCATAGATATGATCTTGCCAGAACATATGAGAAATGAAGTGACAATCACAAAGTGTGTAACGGAAGTCCACTATTACATAAGAAATGTTCTTCTCAATGAAAACTATGGCAACTTGAAGCAGTCACGTGGCAATATCTTAGGGGAGCATGTAAGAACTCTCTTTAAAGAGACTTCCCAAAAGTATGTTAAAAGATTAAAAAAAATTTGCCAAAAAAGGCAGAACAAAATCAGAATAAAATAGGGCTAGAAGAAGCTAAATCTGAAAAAAATAGCATGCCAAAATGAGGAAATTCTCCAGCTCAGCTCAGCTGCACAACAAGAACAGAAACATGTAGTATATACACATTCCATTTACATTCTCATAGATGAGGCTATCAAATATGTGCTTATGCTTCTGGATATCTCACAGCAAAAAAGTCCTCCTGTGTCCAGCATCTGGAGGCGTATAAACATCCATAATGCAAATGTGTACAAAAACAAGCACTAGAAAAATAACCTCAGCTGTGTTTTTGCACTACAAATCTAAATAAAAATCTATCAGAAAAGAGACTTCAAATTTTTTTCCCATTTCATTATTCCAGGAATCTTATTATGTAATTACCTTTTTTATTTTTGTTCACTGTAGTTCACAGCTACGAAAAGCATTGAAACTATCTCGATCGAACACAAAGCCCACATTACTTGGGAGGTACTCTGAAATATAAAACCACCATGTATTGCACAGAACTGAAAGAGATGGCACCATTTTTCTACTCCCATGGCTACACCATCTTGTCCTGTGCTCACATATCTCCTTGGCCAACAGAATCACAGAATCATAGAATGGTTTGGGCTGGAAAGGACCTTAAAGCCCATCCATTTCCAACCCCCTGCCATGGGCAGGGACACCTTCCACTGGATCAGGCTGCTAACAGCCCATCCAACCTGGCCTTGAACACTTCCAGGAAGGGCACAGCCACAATTTTCCTGGGAAACTTGTGCCAGTATCTCCCCACCCTCATTGTGAAGAATTTCTTCCTAATGTCTAAATCCTCCCCCTTCCAATTTAAAGCCATTCGCCCTCATTCTATCACTCTGTGCCCTTGAAAAAAGACCCTCCCCAACTTTCCTGTAGCCCTTCAGGTACTGGAAAGGCACTATAAGATATCCCAGAGCCTTCTCTTCTCCAGGCTGAACAATGCCAATTCCCTCAGCCTGTCCTTGTAGCAGAGGTGCTCCAGCACTCAGATCATCTTTGTGGCCTCCTCTGGACCCGTTCCAACATTTCCATATCCTTCTAATGTCGGGGTTTCCAGAACTGGACACAGTAGCCCACGAGGGGTCTCACAAAAGCAGAATAAGAGAGGGAGGATCACCTCCCTCAAAACAGCCGGTATGTTCGAAGAGACACTCAACTGTCCATCACAACTTCCCTCAGTGAACCATGACTGCGTTAGGAAAGAGAAGTTGTGCTGCACATTGCTATTCTATATAAATAATCTAAGTGTTTAATACCCAGACATTAAACAGAGTGGACAATAATTATCAGACAGAACCATATATGCTTGTAAAAATTACAGATAATGCAGGCAAATGTTGAAAGTACAAAATACAAGATCGCATAAGTATTAGGAAGTAATGGATCATTTGTACAAATAAGACAGGCATCACTGACCCTTCCAAAGATGATGCTTCTCATTGCTGTTACAGGAGTTCTGGGTACCTATGCAGCAGCTAATGCTAAAGGCCTGGTGCCCTTTATTTTGTTCTAGATATTTTAAAATCTCTATACACTAAACATTTGCAGTCAGGAGCATTTCTACTGCTATATGTTCTCACCAGAAATTCTCCCCAGTTTATATTTTCTTTACCATTTGTAAGGAAATTTATAATTAGTACAGAGTTGTCTGTAAAATAGAGACATTTGGACAATGTCAGTCGTACTATGCTTCAACTTTTTGTCAGCCCTGAATTGGTCAGACAGTTTGATAAACAAAGAGCAATGAAGCTGGTGAAAGGTCTGGAGCACAAGTCTTACGAAGAGAGGCTGAGGGAAATGGGATTGTTTAGACCAGAGAAAAGGGGCTGAGAGGAAACCTTATCATTGCCTACAATTACCTGAAAGGACGTTGTAGCAAGTTGGGTGTTGGTCTCTTCTCCCACATAATAAGTGATAGGACATGAAGAAATGGTCTCAGGTTGAGCCAGGGGACGTTTAGACTGGATATTCTGGATATTAGAAAAAAATTCCTCACCAAAAGAGTGGTCAAGAATTCAAATAGGTTGCCCAGGGAGGTGGTTGGGTGACCATCCTTGGAGGTACTTAAAAGATAGGTAGACAAGGTGCTCAGAGATACGGTTTAGTAGTGGACATACAGTTGGACTCAATGATCTCAAAGTTATTTCCAACGAAACGATTCTATGATCCTATGACTCTATGAGACGACCATTGTAGGTCCTTTCCAACTGAAATAGTCTGGTCCAGTCTATACCACCTTAAAAGACCTCTTTTCACATTTTTAACTATTTCCAGAAACTTTCTGCTTTTTGGGGGGATGTCTTGCAGCACTTTTCACAGTTGCAATTGTCCATTACTCGTCTATGCTATTGACTTTTTCAGACACTCCAGATGTGACAGATTGACAGTGAGAACAGCTCAACAGCTTCAGTATTTGGTGAAAAAAAGAGTTAACAAGAAAATAAACCAAACCAAAACCTCCAAGCTGTTATCCACCAGGGAGGAGAGGAAAGTAAGAATTTGCCTTAGCAGCAACATTAGTCAGTTGGCTGCCAGTGGGTCTATGTTTTAGATCACGGAAAGAAACTGTATTGGGTTATTAGCACTGATGAAGGATCAGTATGAGTGCAATGAAAAATAAATGCAAGGGTTTGACATGGAAATGATAGGTTGCTCTGCACTGAAGTGTATAAAAATTTTAAAAGTTATTAGTAATAACGCAAAGGTGAAACCTCTTCGTTGTATGAAAAGAAAAAGCAAGAATGTGTGTTTCCTAATTCTTGTTCATACTCAGATACAGACAAATGTAAATTCAAAACTCATGCTTTTCCTAAGATACACATTTGCATACTTTGAAACAGAATTCATTTCCTGAAGAAATTATTTTTTCTTTTTGCTCAGAATATTTGCACACACATTAACTCATTAATCATCAGGAGATGACAATGGGATAAATCAGGAGCTAAATTGAAAACCATAGTTTTCATCACAGTTTAAGATGCACAGCTGGTACTATTGTTGACTAAATACACAATCTCCTTAGCTGCTATAGTCACTCATTTTATGCATCATTGTCACTGATGATCTCACAGGATTCTACTCACAATCCTTAAAAACGAAAGAGAAAGACTTACCTGAACAGACCTCTTTGTAGGTAGGATTTGGAGTATGACCTCCTGCATAACCCACTTGAGTGGAGTAGACTCCCTTCTGTCTCCAAAACTTCCTCTCAGCTCCCCAGAAACAGCCCATACCTGAATATTGCATAAATTACATAGCATGATGTCAAAATCTGCTCAATACAAAATCACTTCTGCATTAATTGACGGAGTCCATAGTGGAAGTAACACCAACAGCCAGCACATCATAGTAAATTCTTTCCCAAGATTATACACAGAGAAACTATACCCAGAAATCTATTCTGCATCACAGCACAACTCAAGCAAATCTTTATTTATGCTTCTAAATAGTAACATATCACAGAGGACAAATCCTACAAGGGTTCAAAGACCCAAACAAGAATTCATGCACATTAAAAAAAGTTACTTAAAAGGCCATTGCACTGTTTGTACAGCACCATTTCACTATAGTAGATTAGCAAGCTGTCAAAACACAATAATTTGTATTAATGGCAAACAGTTATTTAATTTTCTGCTTTCAGGCATATGCAGTCTTTAAAGGTGGCAGTAATAATGGATTGAATAATATGCTATGGAGAAGGAAAAATGCTTTGGTTTAACAATTTGTGCGTGCAGATATTTGATATTTGGACAAAATTTTGGCAGTCATTTCCCCATGCGGCCGTTTATCAAAGGGCAGCAGCCTGTGTACAGGTGTAAATTAGCAAAACTCTCCAGGAATCAAGCACATTGTATGAAACCCTGAGGGAAGGAACAAACGAGAATAACATTCACAATTCCCTGATGGCTTAAAGAGTTAAGATATTAGCTGCAATTTGGAGGACCTCTAAAACTAGAACATACCATGTACACTTTAGTATTACTTAGCTTATCCTTGATTTTCTCTTTCAGTGATAACATATTTGCTTTTACTATTCACTTACTAAAACATTTGAAGTAAAAAGCAGTAAAAAATAATCTAAATATTAAATACACTTAGAGATCAATGATCCACGATGGGGTTTCTATTGATAATGCTATAGATATGATGAGTTTAAAAGTTATAGAAATGTTCCTTCAAAGTACAACTAGAAAAACAAAGCAGTCCCTTCTGTCAACTATGATAGCTCGCAAAGGCATTGTCTCTCTTTGAAACTTAGGAGATAAACTTCAAGTTAAAGTTGTAATGCACGAAAAATTACAGAAATAATGACCCAGATTTCTCCTTCTAATCAGGTGCACAAGCAAGCTGCATAAACTAGGAGGCCAGTCTGCTCCAGGAGACCATGGAAAGGAGCAGACATCTCCTGAAGACAATTCAGCCCCCAGAAGATCTAAATTGCTGGTCAACTTACAACCATTCTCCCTTAACTACAAAGACAGCTATGGTTATTAGATTTGGGTTCCTCAGCTAAATTCAGCTGTTGGCAAACTGCTGTAGGATCTCTCTTGAAATTCCCTCCCAGTTTTGCAGAAATATATCAACTATATCAAGTCTATCACAGGTTCCAAAAAAAAGTTCCATTCCATTGCAACATAGTGAAAAGTTGGGAACACAGCTTTTCCACAGCCATCCAGTCTGCTCTAAAAGACATTGTTCCTTCTAATAATCATAGAATAATTACGGTTGGAAAAGACCTCTAAAATCATCAAGACCAACCTGTAGGGAGCAATGAGGTCTTCCCTCAGCCTCATCTCCAGACTAAAAAGACTCAGTTGCCTCAGCTGCCAGCTTCTTCGGGAGAATGGTATGGGAGACAGTGTCAAATGCTTTACCAAGTCCAGGGAGATGGTCTTTAATAATAATGTACTTTGTCAACCAAAGAAAACTTTGTATTTAGATATGCAACCCCAAAAGAGAAAGGAGGCAGGAGCCACTTAAATCTCATCCATCTTAAATTTAGATATTCAACCACACACACTGCCCAGTTATTCTGCTTATTTTTAAGACTGTCTAAACTTGGAGGTCTCGTGAATCATTGGGTTCTTCTCTACTTCCAATGACAGTGCTCACCAAACATGTTGTCCTAAAAAAACCCTGCCACTTTTCAGTAGTTTTCTGGTGGCTGGGTTTAGGCGTAGAGCAGAAGAGGGCATCAGAATTTACACAGAAGTGGGCAGGCAGGCTATATTAGGCTGTTTCCAAGGGTGCTCTTAATTTATTTTGTGGGTTGGTTGTTAGATCTGAAGTCTGGAACTGTATGTGAAGCACAGAAAATAAAACTCAGCCCAACAATAGTATTTCAGTGCTGAGCATCCTTAATGTTATAAGGGAAGTTTGAGTTCCAGCTGCCTAAAACCCCAGCTGCATCTGCAGCAGGTGATGCTGAGACCCTTGCAAAAAGGACTCTGTAGCCAGTTTATCAAACTAATATTGACTGGAAAAGCACATTGTGATGTGCTGAATGAGCTATTTCATCTATGCCACAGAATAATTCCGACCCAACACTTTCCCCGCATCATATTCCTAGGCCCACATGTGAGTGCCAATGAGTAACTCCAAGTTAAGAACACAACACAAATCCAAGTTTGAATCATAGAATTGTTAAGGTTGGAAAAGATCTCTAAGATCAAGTCCAACCATTAACACAACACCAACATGCCTACTAAACCATGTCCTGAAGTTCAGATAGAGGCCTAACTTCAAATGCAATGTAGAAATGTTCACACTTTTTCTTTTTATTTCAAGAATTTCAATGCTTGATAAATCCCTAACCACGCTGCCTGAAAGTACTGGTTACCAGGATAGCTGTTTCCTATCAAATACAGTAGTCCTTGAGTAGGCAATAGTTTATCTGTAAAATACAGGAAAGAACAGTAAAATAGAACACTTTCTTTTTATTAGTGGCTGAAGATTTATTTTCGGGAGAAAGAGAATTCAAAGATGTTCAGTAACTTCTTTAGCGTCTGGATGATGCTCTTAGTCATATGGTTTAGTTTTAAGTAGTCTTATATGGAGCAGGGAAGTGGACTCAATGATCCCCTGGGGTCCCTTCCAATTTGAAATATTCTCTGATTCTCTGAGGAAATGGCCTCAAGTTGCACCTAGGGAGGTTCAGATTAGATATTAGGAAAAATTTCTTCACTGAAAGGGTTCCTAGGCACTGGCAGAGGCTGCCCAGGGAGGTGGTTGATGCACTGTCCCTGGGAGTATTTAAAAGATGGGTAGATAAGATGCTCAGAGATACGGTTTAGTGGTGTACAGGTATGGTTGGACTCAATGATCTCAACGGTCTTTTCCAACCAAACAATTCTATAACTGTTATTTAGGACTCTTTCATTGATAGGCCTCCTGACCTGTTGATTTGACTGAGTGATCTACAACCTTGTCACAGTTTCTTTTACTTTTTCTTCTCCCACTTTCTGTCTGAATTCATTCTACTCTCCTTCCTCTGAGAGACAGACATTTTATTCTCTCAGTGAGCTATTCTCATCAGTCCTCAAGTACACTGGCACCTTGCGCAAACGATAAATCCTCACATCCATGAAAACAGCTAGAATTGAAATCTTTGTCATAATAAAATAACCTGCTAGTAAAGGGACATAATTTACAACAATACAATATTAAATTGCTTTCCATAGTATTAACACATTCCGTGGTTGATGTTTGTTATTCTGCTAAAGTGGTGCCACATTCCAGAGAGAAATCGTCACAAGGAGAGAAATATTAACAATAAAACCCCACATCATATTCCGGAGTTAAGAAAAATCAGCTCATGGAATACCTGTTCTTCAGAGCATTGGCTGCCTTAAGTCATGTTTAACATGAGCAACAACTGCTAAAATAGGGAAATAACTGCAGCTCAAGACCTCAAATGCTTTTGTAGTACAAAAAAAATTTACTTTCTCTAAGTATTAATACTCTCCTTAATTATTCCTACTCTCCACAATTACTATTACTCTGGTGAGAGAAAAACAAAGGAGTAAAAAGATAAAATAATTAAGTTAGTTAAATAATTAAATAAAACTCTGAGGGAAAGACTTTAGGAAAAGAAACATAAAAGCAAAATAAGCAACCCGTATTATAACTTGAAACTTGAAAACAAGAATGTGATTTTAAACTATTCATGAAATAATTAGCATAATCCCCAGTACTGGTGAAGTGAGTGCAACTATGCAGTCAGATAGAGAGCATCCAGAGACATTCCTAAGAGAAAGAGAAAAAAAGGAAATACTGGGGAACATACTCATGCTCCCAAAAAAAGTGTTATTTGAACATAATGGGTATTACAGAAGACTGTTTAAGCATTGAAGATATTTGTCACTTTTTAATTGCTAATTTGTAAAACAAAAGCTATTCTTTCAGCGACGGGTTTTGACTGATTCCTAATTGGAATTTCAAAAGGCATTTAAAGATTTTTTCACTTTTAAACTTCAAAACCAAACAGATTCAAATGGCAATCTTTAAAGGTTCATTCATCACTATAAATAATATTAATCATACAATTTGGGAATAAATGCTACTATCGCTATTCCTTTCTAGCATCCATATCTATTTTCTGAAACTATTCTCTTTACATATCCATACACTTAGATATCTTCTGAACAACTCTTTTTGAACACAGCCTTGCGCTCAACTAAGGAACATGTGTTTCCATAGGCAACCCAGATCATTTGCATATTTGTAAAAAATAGTTAGCACAAGTAGAAGTATTTTTCTAAAATAATGAAGGCCAAGTGTTGCTCTGATATGAGAGATAAACGTCACATTCTTAAAGATAACCTGTAATAATTCTGAAATATCCACAGGGCAATCCCAGGTTTTTCCTTTCCAGCAGGATGAGCTCCTTTGCAGTTTATGATAACTGCATTTACTGGGTCTCCCTTGACTGCAACAGGAGCTCGGGGATTAATTTGTTTGCCTAAATAGAGACAGCCGAGGTCATCTGAGATGCCTTGAGATATCCAAGGTAAAAATGATGCCGGATCCAAGAGAGGCACGTCCATTTTGAAAGGCATCATGTAGCCAGGATGCTCCTCAAAATCTTAAATATAACTGCTTGCATGTTTTAAGGCAAGAGAAACAATCCCATACCACATATGCAGACAGTAGAAGGACAAGGAAGTAATGGTTTTAAACAAAGAAAGGGTACATTTAGACTGGGTATAAGAAGAAATTCTCTACAATGAGGATGGTGAAACACTAGAACAGGTTGCCCAGAGAGCCCCGTTCCTGAAAACGTCCTTTCCAGCCCAAAACATTCTATGATTGTATGGTTCATTACAAAAACCTGGAAGTCTTTGAATCTGTAGTTGAATCAAATCTCCAAAAATACAGTGATTTGTGTCTGAAACTTGCCTGCTTCTCTTCCACAAATATAAAATGAGCCTAGCATTACTAGCTCACTTGTAGAAGTCTATGCTGCAGCATAAGCTAGATGAGCCCTTAGCCAAATTACTAATTACAAAGTTCTTGATCCCCATAATAATATCTGTAGCTTGTAATATGCTTAGATTCTTTATTTTTTGTACTGCATGAAATAGCCATCACACAGAAACAAACAAAACAAACAAACAAAAAGACCGGAAAACTTGTTTGAAAATTCTGCAACGATCAAGACATGTTCTCCACTTCTCCACTCCTACACCAATGTCGTCTCCTGCATGATCCTGCTAAGGTAACATTTATTCATCATAGAATCATAGAATAACCAGGTTGGAAGAGACCTTCATTCTGATCCTCTTCTCCAACATCTGTTCTTATTACATCTTTGAAGAATGATAGAATGATAGAATCACAGAATGGTTTGGAAGAGCCCTTAGGTAACATCCAGTTCCAACTGTCCTGCCATGGGCAGGGACACCTTCTACTGGATCAGGTTGATCCAAGCCCCATCCAACTTGGCCCTGAACACCTCCAGGGATGGGGCAGCTACAGCTTCTCTGGGCAACCTGGGCCAGGGACTCACTACTCTTGCTCGTAAAAAAATGTTCATAACACCGAATCTAAATCTCCCATTGCTCAGCTTCAATCTGTTCCTCCTTATCCTATCCCTGCACTGCCTGATCAGGAGCCCCTTCCCAGCTTTCCGGTAGCCCCCTTCAGGTACTGGAAGGCTGCTCTAAGGTGTCCCAGGAGCTTTCTCTTCTTGAGGCTGAACAAGCCCAGCTCTCTCAGCCTGGCCTCACTGAGGAGGAGATCCAGCGCTCAGATCATCTTCATGGCCTCCTCTGGACTTGCTCTGACAGATCCAGGTCCTGCCTGCGCCGAGGACTCTAGTTTCTCAGTTTCCATGCAGGTTCCCTAATGTAAATTCCTATTTATGACTCTGTTATGTAAATTGGCACAAGCAGTAAATTTGCATCAGAAGGACATTCCTGATTCTAATGAAAACCTCACAAGATGCACCCTTTCTGTACTAATTAGTTGCTAAAGGAGGTTAATGCTTCAGGGACTCTCAGCTTTCCATTTAAAGATCACAGCAGGTATATCAGTTTTATATATTAGCTAATTTTATTGTTTTCAGTCAAACACGTACACATATATGGTATTTTCGTGTGTGGAACTTTTTTTTTTACTGCCTTTGTCCTTCACCTTTGTGGCATATCCTTCTCCACTGGGCATCAGGTGTGCATACAACCTGACTTCTGCCTGACTACCCAACGACCTTTCACTCCTGCCAGCTTTATTTACAAGCCCTCTCTCTCCCCTGCCCTCCCAACAGCCCAACAGGACATTCAGAAGACTCTTTTTGTCATATTCTGAAGAACGAATGCATTATTTCATTGGCATGCCAAGTGTCTTCTGGCCAACCGCCGGCAATCCCTACACCCACACTTCCAGGCACTTTTCCATGCAGCGGATTAAGAAGCTGCTTCCATGCCAGGTCAGTAGGAATGCTTCACTGCAGAAGATGAACTGCAAAGGATATGGATCCTGCTCCTCCTTCTCTTAGCAGGATTTTAGAATGTATTTTTCCACTAAGGAGGGGGAAATGTCAGGTTTAAATATACATTCAGAAAAATAAAATGTGCTGGTATGCTGTGAGAACAAAGACCAGCGTGCCCTGGAAACCTCTTCGCTAACCTCAGATCAGAGTAAGTAGCAGGATAGGATCTATCCAAAGCTCAGGAGCACACTAGCAAGAGGAGACCAGCTCCTGTGCCAGCTTATGTTCTGAAACCCTAGAAATAACGATTCTGCCAGCTGCTCAAATGCGACAGTACCCAGCCAAAAGTAGCTGGGGGCGCAGGCTGCTCCTATACATCGAAGCAGTAAAGGACAGCCAGCAGTACATCCCACCGGCCTACCTCAATGCATCTTGCTCTAGCCAGCATCTCTCTGGGAGCTGAGGACACAGCTGCCAGCATTCCCGCTTCTCTTGGCCAGTATAGGACTTGGCCCCGATTTTGAATACGATTTAGTTACCTCTATAAAAGCTGGAGAAGGAAACGTTCAGCTGCTTTGAACTGAAATGATTTTTTTTCCCCCCAACTGGAAGGAATGAATTGAACCTCACCAAGTTATATACCTATATAATAATGCACATTTCATACATTTCCACCAAATCCTGAGTGTGGTTGGCACTTTCCTCTTTAAAAACTGTGTGGAGCAGTTGGTACAGCTGATTGATTGAAGTCAGTCCAAGTACTCCTATTCCTAAGGACTGAGCCAAAGAGAGATTTATTTATGCTGTGTGCTCCAAAAATGTGGGGACCATTAATTTTTAGTACCTCACAGGTTAGAGTAGGTACTCTGGCTTCACCACAAAAGGTCAGGATGAGATCTCGGTAGGCACCATTGTGTTCCCTTCCCTAAAGAGACAGTCAAGCAGGTAACAAGGAAGCTGCGATGGAACCCAGCAGATCTCCCTGTTTGGACAATCGGATCACGATGTCCTGGGAGCCCAGGAGAATATCCAGCCTATACACAGTAGTTGTATGCCTGGTTATAACAACGTTTCTTGACTTTAAGTAACTCAGCACTAGACGTCCAGAAAGTTAAATTTTGTTCCTTACAGGGAAATATGCCATTGCCTTTGTCTTCACTGTGATTTTGGAGACAAATCCAAAAGTAGAAGTGGATCTCACAGTCACATGTAAAGTGAGGGAATACAGCTTTGGGGAACACTTTCACACTGCCTGTGCACTTCCACCACAGTTAATAAGGGCCTGAAAACCTAAAATGATCAAAGCCTTGTCCTCATAGGGGCTAAAATAAAGATAGAGCATGAATTACTGAAGAAGCTTTGTTCTGATTTTTTTCAAATTCTTGTGGGGAATCTGGAAAGAATTCCAGATTCAGATTGAAATGCAGTATCACCTTTTACAGAACACTGCAATATGTAGGGCGCTTTGGTGAGCCATCTGGATGCATATAGGATTAACATTATCAATCAGGATTTAAAGTAAAATTGTATTATTGATGTCTTCAGGGGTTTAATGCGCAGCAACCATCGAATATTTGAGCAATCACAGAATATTTGAGATCACTGGAAAGCAATCAACTAAGAAATGGTTGGGAGGAATATAAAAAAACCTGAAATGGAGAACAAGCTCAGCTGAAAGAAATAAAACTCCTGATGACAGATGGCATTAAGCGGATGATCTTCCTAGATAAGCGTTGGCTCTAATGCTACAACAGGGTTGATAAATATGTTGAACAGCTTGCCTGGGGCAAGTCAAACAAAGCCCTCGGCAAGAAATTTAAAATGCAGTTTGCCTAACAGCGCAACTAAAGAGGAATTTCTTGGCTCACCATTTTGCCAAGATGTGTTCTGTTCACACTGCATGAATTCCCAAAGAAACTGTTGGATTTGCTTCTTTTTCCATAGGAGAAGCAGAAGCCTCATGTTCATTCAAATTAACAAATGCCCAGGCAATTCATTTATGCCCGTATGGAAGCTGCTGACATCCAAAGTGCATGTGGGCGCATGTTTGTGTATGAATGTATGTTTGTATAAAATCTGCACAACAGATTAGAATTATTGTAAAAGGAAAAGCAGACTATCATAATAGAAAAGGAATATTTTACTGTAAAGAGAAAAACTGCCATGTTTTCAGCATGAAAAGTATGCATAACATATCATAAGTATGACTTTTGAAAAAGCCTATAACGCAACAGCAGTCAAACTGGGAAAAGCAACAAAGATAGAGAGAAAATTATTCTTAAAAAGTGTTTATTCAATATATCATAAAAGCATGTTACTAGGTATAAATAATACAAAATCTACTGGATTTAAATAAATCTGAAGCCACTAGCAAGAATACTAATAAAACACAAACTACAGTTGCTCTAAAGTTCACTGTTACAGTGCAAGAGGGTGCAGATATTCCTATTTAAATGCAATTTTGATCTTAACCAGCAGAGAGCAGGGATATACACGAGTCAGTGTATCAAAATACTTTCAAAGACGGCCTTATTCACTGCCTCAGTATACTTTCCCCCCCCAATAAGCAGGAATGTATCAAGAAGGTCAACAAAACTGTTGACTGGTGAGTCCCCATAACAAAATTCTATCATCAAAATCCTCTGTTAGAAAACTTAGAATCATGGAATGGTTCGCGTTGGAAACCAATGAACACATGTTTTGGGAATGCAATTGAATCAATGCTCATGGCTGAGAACAAACAACTGAATCATATAGAGAAGAATACTGCAACAAAAATGGATCTGACCTGTAGAAAAAGTGCAGTGTTCACAAAGTAAGAACAATTAGTCCTTAAGTGCAAAATATTTGGATTGAAATTGCAAGTTCTTCATGTCTAATCGATCAAAGGACAGTCTTAAGAAGTACTGTAGGGGCCTGCTTTTTCTTGGCCACAAAGATGATGACTGAAGTGTCCCAAGGAAACAGGAAAAAAATGTCAGGGTTTATGGTCAAAATTCTGTTTCCTTTAAGTATTTACTCTTTTTGTTTTCTCTTAGAAAATAAGCTATTGGATCATGAGTATGAATAAAAGCATCAGAAGCTCTTTGCACACATCTCAAGTGTCCAAGAACAGAACCAAACCTTAATCTCAATTAACACAGCAGAATGCTCAAGGATACAGTCAATAAAGAATAAATTATGCCAACTTGTGCACAGATAAATTCAGTCCAGCCACTTTTCTATCTCCTCTGAAGAAGGGAGTAGTTTGTTAATATATTACCTTTCAAAAGCCTGTTAAGGATAAAAAGAACCTCTGGTACAACAATATGTGAAAGAGATTGAGATAGAGCTACATGGTCCTGCCACCAGTCTGATTATTTGCTTCATTGCAAAGCATCACATCTTTAGTTCAGTCATTGATTTGAGGCTTTCAAATCATTTTGTGATCTTCCGTTGCTCTAAGCATTCCAACACTTTTCAGAAATTCATTTTAGATCATCCCTGGTCATTTGACACACTTTAGTGCTCTGCTACTCAAGTAGAACTTGATGTACACATAAAATAAGAGATGTCATCAGGGCTGTGTAATCCATTTGATTCTCTGTATCTTTCATACAAATTCATCTCTGCAATAATAGCGAAGCCTCACCCTTGTCTTCTGAAAATCTCTGTAATCTCTTGGCAACCTTAGGGAGCGTGAAATATAGAGAAGCAAAACAAAATCTATTCGACTGTTATAAAAGCAAGGCACCACAAACATTTTGTTACTGGCAAAGTAAGAATCACTTTTAGGGCTATGCTGCAGAAAATAATCACTTGTTTACAAAGTTTGTTTACTGCAAGGAATAGACATCTTGCCTTTTCTTTCTGGTTTTTTTTTGATAACTATTGCTAAGTTAAATTAACTGCCAGACAAAGTATTTTTATTACTTAACACATTCAGAAAAAGTAATCTCATATTACTTATTTTATTTATAACCTTAGATTTTAGACAACAATAGACAGCTGTTGGCACCCTGGCAATTATTTAAACTTACAATCTATAATTGCTCAGGAGGAAAAATAATTACATTCAAATAACAAACCAATTCAACAATCAGCCTTTTCGTCCTCCTTTCCCCAGCTCCACAGAAAAATATCCTTAACCCTTTTCCATTAAAAGCCCAAACTAATAAATGCCTTCTAAGTGTACTTAGAAGATCATTAAAATTTACCTATTTTGGACCACAGTTGTCCTTAATGGAAATACAGAATATCTAATATATATTTTCTCATCTGTTAACAGCCAATAAAATTATGGCATGAAGAGAATAACTCTTTCCTAACCACTCCCAAAAAGATAATTACTCACAAAAATACCAGAAGAGATTGCTATAGGAAAACTGATTTCTATCCAGAGGAACAGGCAGAGGCCAAACAGCTACGTGGTTACTCATGTACCATTCATGCCTTACTTGACATGCACTCATTCCAAAAACATGGTTTGTCACTGTTGAAAATAAAGTAACTATAATAAGTGCAGAGGCAGAGAGTCTGCACTGCGCTGACAGCTTGACAAAGGAAATGCCATTATGCACAACAAAGCCCGTGATCAGCTCAGTCCCCAACCCCCTGGCTTTCTTAGACTCCCTCTAAATGTCCTGTGCCCTCTGTCCGCGGTTGGCAGAACATCCAGCCAGAGAGCATCAAGAGGCACAGAGCCTCTGGCTGTTCGAAGGGCTGGAATAGCATGCTCCTGCTCATACAAATCACCTCCCTAACCTTGAAGGTGGCTTTTGGAAGAGCATAGTAATATGCTATAGACATCCACGATGTCTTTCATTAAAGCAGCACCACGACAGCTGTACAGCTGCCATCTCAGGTAGAAATTCCCATCTTTACTAAGCAGCTGGATGCGGTCATTGTGCATCAATCCTTTGAACAAGCAAAGATACACTTATTTTTGTGTGCAGCAGCACTTTTTCTTCACAGGCTTCAAATCAGCAATTATAAAAAAAATTTAAAAGCAATACAATATGTATTACTGCTGTCCACCACATTTAAGAATAATGCAATAGTCTAAGTGATACCTGACAGACAAGCCTGAGATGCAACAGCATGAACACTGAACCAGATAATAAATCAGCTTATACAAATCATCGTCAGAGATCTTTGTACAAATGGATTTTGAACAACTGTAGCCAGCCAACCAGGCTTGGATAACTCAGGTACTGCAGCCACAGAGATGGAGCTGTGCTGCCATGGGGCCCAAGCAGTAAGAGGTCCCTCCATGCTCTGCCTTCAGCCCACCAGCTTCCCAAGCACAGAGGGACATCTCTTATTTCCATGCAAAGCTAGACAGTGAATGCAACCAATCATTTTGCCTTCTTTAGGGGCTGGGAGGGCAGGGGATGGATGGACGGACTGACAAACAGCTTTAGAATCACAGAATGATTTTGGATTAGAAGGGACATTAAAGCTCATCCAGTTCCAACCCCCCTGCCATGGCAGGGACACCTCCCACTGGATCAGGTTGATCAAAAACCCATCCAACCTGGCCTTGAACACCTCTGGGGATGGGGCAGACACGACTTCTCTGGGCAGCCTGTGCCAGTGCCTCACCATCCTCACAGGAAAACATTTCTTCCTAATAGCTAATCTAAATCTCCCCTCTTTCAGCTTAAGAGTATTACCCCCTGTCCTGTCCCTGCACTCCCTGATAAAGAGTCCCTCCCCAGGTTACCCATAAGTCCCCTTAACTTCAAAGCAGGTTAGGTGCAATTACTAGAACGCATATCAAGTTTGCAAAACCTGCCCAACTTTGTTGTCCAGCAGAAAGATTCACATGAATCTTTAATTTATTATTTCTCATTCCAAATTATTCTCCATGGGGAGCTAATCACAGCTGCCACTTGCATTTGCATGGTTTTCAACACCATTTTCAACAATGACTCCTTTATTTTCAAATCAGCACACAGGTTCCAGTTATGTGAGTCCCCCAGCTTTAAGTAATTAATAAGAGAAAAGCAGTTGATGTGAACTGATAGGTGACATACACATGATGTATGCGACCTATGACATACAGTATACAGCATAATAGGGATCCATCTCATAGCAGACAAAAACAGGCACTCGGGGAAGAAGTATAATAGAATCATAGAAAGTCCTGAGTTGGAAGGGACCCACAAGGATCATTGAGTCCAACTCTGTCCCTGCATGGGACAACTCCAACATACATACCATATGTTTGAGGGCATTGTCCAAATGCTTCTTGAATATTGTCAGGCTTGGCACCATGACTGGTTCCCTGGGGAGCTGTTCCAGTGCTCCACCGCCCACTGAGCAAAGAACGTTTTCCTAATATCCAAACTAAACCCCCCCGGCACATCTTCCTGCCACTCCCTCAGGGAAAAAAACAGATACACACGATATTTGCCAGTACTATGGTCCTAGTCTCTGACTTGCAGGATTTTCTGAGGCTGCTACAGTTGGAATTACTCTCAGTGGATCTCTCTTCCAGCTATTTCTCCTGGCCTGATTTCAACCTGAGAAATCTTCTGTTTGCAGAAAATCCTTTGGCAAGGAGATGAACAGTCTTTTATTTTATTCCAGCTCTTCCAATTTATTCTGAAACCAGCTCCCACTTGCATCCTTTTTTCTGGTCCCTCTTTCTTAAATGGGGAAATATTCTGCAAAATCAATTCCTTTTTACATTTCCCATGCCTATCATCATTCTGTAGATCTCTCTCATGCCCCCTTGAGTTATCTCTTTTTTGCACTGAGTAGTCTTAGCGTATCCTGTTGTTCCTTCTACAGAAAATGCTCCACAATTTTGCCCCCCAATCTTTTTTAGTTCTGCTAGATCTCTTGTGACCTCAGTGGCGCAGAAATGCATACAGTACTCACCACATGGGAATATCATGAGTTTATATGCTGGCATAATGATGATTTATCTCTGTTCTTGTTCTCTTTTCTGTTCCTATTCCACTTTGCAACAATGAGCATTGACAAAGAAAGGAATTGCATGCTTAGGCATTAGTTAAAATCCATGTATTTCCCTCCTCCTAAAACTATGTATAAGAAGGGAGTCTGGGAGCAAAATATGACTGATGGAGTTATCAGTAAAGCGCCTCAGACTCCCAGCAAGTTTCAGCCAGGGAGAACACAACTGGCTGAGATACAAGATATGCTTACAGCCCCAGATTCCAAACAACATAGAACTTCTGTAAGCTCCAGTACATGCTTCAAAACATTTTGGATCCATGCAGTACCTTGAATTCTTGGGAAATTATTTGTATAGAGTCAAGAAGTCTGTTAAAGCAACAAAACTATGACAAGATTATAAACATCTTTGTTTTACCCCTGGGGTTGTTCTACAGCATTGTAAAGTGTAAATAATTGTAATCTGGAACAAACAACTGGAGGAGACCAAGATTAGTTTTAAAAGGAGGCAAGGCACAGTACGGACCTGTTAGAGTGAGTCCAGAGAAGGCCATGAAGATGATCCAGGGGCTGGAGCACCATCCTCCCCTCTGATGAGCTGAGAGAGTTGGGCTTGTTTAGCCTAGAGAAGAGAAGGCTCCAAGGAAACCTTATAGCAGCCTTCCAGAACTTTCAGCACATGAAAAAATCTAAATCTTCCCTCCTTCAACTTAAAACCATTCTCCCTCATCCTATCCCTGCACCCCTCCAGTTTTCCTGCACTTCCCCTTTACGTATTAGAAGGCTGCTACAAGGTGTCCCTGGAGCCTTGTGTTCTCTAGGCTAAAAAAGCCCAACACACTCAGCCTGTCTTCATATGGGAGGTGCTCCAGCCTCTTTGATCACCTTTGTGGTCTCCTCTACACTCCAGGAGAAGAATCCAGGTGTGAATTTCTGTAGTAGACTAGAAATAATGACTGGAGCCAGGCAGCACACCACACAGTGTTTTGAAGAGGGACCATTTTAGCTACCAAAAGACCTTCTCCATTCAAAAACCATGTCCAGATCCTTAATGTAGCAGCACAGGAAAATGATCTTGGGTTTACTGGTCTCCAGAAAGAAAAGCAGTTGATAATCTCCTTATTTGCCACAGAGATAAACACCATCACACTTGATGAGTCTGAGTATAGCCATTTTGATACTTAAACCCCTACGTTTGCCCTCTCTTGGCTTGTTAGGTCCATTCCACTGAATACTACTGAGTTACTCCCAACCTGCTGTGCAGCTAGACTATATTATCGTCAAGAGCTTTGGGTCCTATTGAGCTCTTATCAATTAAGAGTCAAAAGATGGTGCTAATAGGATACAAGAGAGTGATTCAGAGGACAACATTCAATCACATCAGACTTTCTATCCTAGAACAATCTGTCAATAAAGAGCTGGATGACCACTAGCCTGAGTCTGCAGCGAGGTTCCATGTTACACCTTTGGATACACAGAAAGACACACCTTGTCCTTTCTGCAACCGTGCGTCTTTAGATAGCGTACGCAACTGCAAATATATTTCAGCATTTCACTCAAGTTATATCCTTTGGACTTGAATGCGTGACTGCTACTACATAATTCATAACATGAGTCTCAATGCTTTTCAGTCAAGGTTCAAGCAGAAATGTGTCACACTAGGATTATATTATTTATGAGCATAATGTTGGATTTAAGCCAATGACACACCAATAAATTTTATCTCAAAGCCTGACATATTGCATGCTGTTTTCCCTGGCTCACAAACAAATAACTATGGCTGTTTCAGAATTACTTACAGTTCAACTCAAATCAGATTTTTTTCATGATTAGTTCTTATCTGATTTGAAATACTGATCATATTATTTCTTCTTTTTAGATGTTGAAGAGTATTTTTTCCTTCATTTCTAAAGCGCATTCTGCACAGAGAGCAGAGCCAGGTGGTATTCCAGAAGAAAAATCTCTAACGAAATGCTGTCTGACTGTCTTAAAAGGTGGAGTTTTCACTCTCTTCTAAAGACAAAAGACTTGCCTGTGTGTCTCCCAGAATGGGCAGAGAGCCTGTACTAGCTCGCATAATTTGCCACTGAAAGTAACCTTAATAATGTGGACATTACCCTAACCACAAGGGTAACTAACGTGCCTAGGACATACTGGAATGTAAGGGCAGAAAATACAGAAGTTATTCTTCCCAGCTAACCTCAGACACTAGAAGTAGAGAGCTCTACAGTGTGATTCAGTACATGAACTTGAGCAACTACATTTAGACCTCAAATTTAGATGTACAAATAGGTGCTTGTGTGTGGCAAAAGATGCCCAACCTCCCACGACAGTCAGCGGAGATCTGGGGTACAGTACTAACGAATAAATAAAGTTATTTGGAGTTACCTGACATGCACAAGAGGGACACGCTGACAAAAGGCAGACCTATGTCCTTGAAAGCTGGAGATCAAGGATAATGTCACATACATGTTACTTTAAATGTCTTTATATGTGCATTAAATCCCTAAAGAAAGGCTTCTAATATCATATGGGATGTCCTAGATAAACCTATCTGGCTTTCATCTCCTAGATCAGAAGAGTATATATCTCCTGTGAGACCTGCATCATCCCTCCCAGCCCCCTGCGGACGTTGCAAATGCCCTAGGACACCTCAAATGGCATTCAGCATTTGCAACATATTTATGCAAATGAATTGGTTCCCCCTAGTCTGAGCTGGTTGTTTAGATAGCGTTTGACAGAAGAAGGCACCTACAGAGGGTGATTCATTCCTTTTTCAGACAGCTGTAATGAACTGACCTCCAAATGTGTTTTCTCTGACTAAGAAGAAATTCTTGAAGACCTCTTTAGATTCCATGTCTAAAACCTCTTGAAATTAATTCCAGCCCAATGAGTTGAAAACACCAATATAAAGATTCTTTGCCCCCCAAGCTTAGGGAGCATTTCTGAGGAAGTATTTTAAAAGAAGATGAAGATTTTTGTATCATTGATTTTAAGCAAGGTATCTAATGATACATTTTTTGAGATCACCAATAACTTCATCAAGTGAAAAAAACTCCTGAAAATCAGGAAAATCACTCTAAATCATCTCATACAGAATAACCTGATAGTAATTAATTCATATTTTTTTTAATACAGGACCCTATTCACTCTGTCTTATGTCCTCCATTCTAATATTGTTAGTCTGTGACCGCAGTGCTGTAAAGGTAAATCCATTAGGATGTTTAAGACACAGTGACAATATCTTCTGAATGTCACAGTGTGTCTAAAATTATCAAAACAACACCATTTTATCCCTCAAAAAAACTCCTTATATGTTTTTTTCTCTGTTGTTGCAACTAATTCCGATTAGCACTGCATTTTTCATGGCTGGATAGAATAAATCATAACCCTTCTGTATGTTTTATGATGACATACCACGCTCTGTGCTTTCTTAACAGGAATCAAAGGATGAAGGCTGATGGTAAATGCGTATGTGTGTATATCCTATATCCCAGCACATAAACACACACACATCTATCTCCCACAAAGCAGCATAAATCTGAGGAGGGCAGCCTCTAGTCATTAACAGGATAATTTACTTCTATTTCAAACTTAAACTACCTCAGAATGATGCCAAGCATATGTTCATCCTAGTCACTGATACATCCCTATTTATCACTGGCAAGAAATTACTTCTCTGCAAGGCTTTTGCTTTGCTAAAGTAATCCAGGTGCTCTCGCTGGCTCTTTGCAAAGAAAACAAAACCTATGTTAGAGACAATTCCTGCCACTGGAAATCATTGAGCCTTATACCAAACCCCACAAAAACTATGTCCCTTCTACTCTTTTCAGAGGGCAAGTCCCCAAAACATAATTAATAGCGAATGATGTTGACTGAAAAGCTGTAATCCAATTTACTTTTGAAAACCTCAGGATCTTCACTAATGTCACTAATGTTCAATGCACAGTCTAAGTGGAAAGTCACACAAAGCTAAATTCTTCATTACCTCAAGAAAGCTAAATTAACATTAAGTCCTTGATGGAGAAGGAGAGATATTGTGTTTGAAGGCCACACTACTTTTGTTTCCAGAAGCAAAAAAGAAAGAGAGATGTGAATCCTTTGAAATAAAAGAATGTTATGAAGGGTTGTGCTGATCAAGGACAGCTTTCACTTTGCATTAGGGATATTTTATTGTCCCTTATTAGTGTTTATAAATGTCAGGAAATGTCCTTGGCAAAGACCAAGCAGACTGCAGCATTTTGTGTTTATCTGGCTCTGTCTTGCATAGTCCTCTGCAATTGGGCCACTTACCCACTATGCTGATGCACAACTCTATCAAATCACATCACCAGCATTTAATGCACGATGCCCATGAGATGCTATAGGAAATAGATATTGAATATTAAGATATTTTATTTTCAAAAGGTCCTGGAATTAGATTTATTTCTGTGTTTATCACCATATTTTACAACAGCCTTAGGGGAAACTTTTCAATTCAGGGGTTCCTTGGTTACTCTTAAATCCTAAACAGAAAACGTTCCCTGGTAATTGCTTGGAGCTGACATCATAACCCCTGAAGTTTGGACCAGTAAACCAGAGTATCAGACGTCAGGCAAGAAGAGAAGGTTCAGGCACTGGTGCTAAGTAACAAGTCATAGGATGAGAGGAAATGGTCTCAAGTTGTGCTCGGGGAGGTTTACATTAGATGATAGGAAATATTATTGAAAGAATGGTGAAGCATTGGAACAGGCTGCCCAAGGCAGTGGTAGACTCACCATCCTTGGAGGTATTCAAAAAGCATGTAGATGTGGTGCTTCAGGACATGGTTTGGTAGGCACAGGTGATGTTGTGTTGATGGTTAGACTTAATGATCTTAGAGGTCTTTTCAAACCTAAATTATTCTATGATTGTGTGGTGACAATAAGGATCAAACAGGACCAGAGAGCAGAGGCAGGGAACTGAGTTGTGTTTCAGTTCTCTGGAAAAGGCACCAAAAAGACACCGGCAATAAGTCAGTATCTGGAAGATAAGAAGGTAAGATGGGAAATATGGATGCATTTCTTCAATAAGTATACTGCAAAGGTAAGAATATGAACATAATGTGGTTTAGGGGTAGCACCCTTCAGACAGTCCCTTTTTGCTTTGCAGTGTCCTCATAGATTTATTTTCTCATTCCAGAACCACAGAAAGTTCTCTGTCCATTTCTACATCACCTTGGGAACACAGGACAGCATTAACACTTTAGTATTTAACAAACCCAGGCAGTTAGTACACCAACTTCCAAGATGCTGAGATAGAATTAGCATGAGAAACAGGAATCCCTTCTGAAAGACATTCCCTCTGGCTCTCAATGCTTCCACAACGTGATCCTTTTAACATCTGGTAATATTGCTGTAGATGTTTCTCCTACAATTTGGGTCATAGAACTCACACCTGTTTCAACGAGTCTTATATTCTCTTCTGATAGAGATATAATATCTACTGACACATAGCATGGTTTAAAATTTTCTTCCTTTTCATTGAGCAAAAGGGAAAAATTGTTTGGATTTTTTTTACTGTTTACAAAAATAAGCGTTTCTCTTGGGGCCCAAACTTTGTTTCTTGTGGTTTCCTTTTCCCAGTGGAAAAAACAGAGCTCATCATAAAAACGCAACTGAGTCAGACCAAAACATTTTCCAACAGATTCACAGGACATAGAATCATTAAGGTTGGAAAAGACCTCTAAGATCATCCAGTCCAACCGTCAGCCTAACACCACCTTGCCTACTAAATCACATCAGTAAGTGCCACATCTACACATTTTTTTAACACTCCCAGGGATGGGGATTCCACTACCTCCCTGGGCAGCCTCTGCCAGTGCATCACCATTCATTGAGTAAAGCAATTTTTTCCTAATATCCAATCTTAACCTCCCCTGACACAACTTGAGACCATTTCCTCTCATCCTTGTTACTTTGGAGGAGTGACCAACACCTGCCTCAGTACAACCTCCATTCTGGGAGCTACAGGGAGCAGTGAGGTCTCCCTTCAGTCTCCTTTCCTCCAGACTAAATAACTCCAGTTCTCTCAGCCGCTCCTCATAAGAATTGTTCTCCAGACACTTCAGCAGTTCCATTTCCTTTCTCCAGACATACTCTAGCACCTCAATGTCCTTCTTGTACTAAGAGTCCTAAAACTGAAGACAGTACTCAAGGTGCAGCCCCAAATACTCATTCCTGAAACAGCTACTGGTAGCCACATCAGATAAGAAAATTTGAGGCTGCACCTTAAGTTTGAGGAGCTTAGCTTTTCATGAGCATAAGCCATGTATAACGGTACAGTGTGATGCTGCACTGCAGAAGCAGATGAATGGGCCACGTGCAAAGGCAAAACATCCCCTCGCTCTGCTGGGGCCAATCTCAGTGTAATCCTATTTTAGTTTTTAAATAACCTTTGGAAGCAGTGGAAAACATAGGAATGCATAAGGTACATCTGAATCTCAATGGGACATAACAACTCCGGCAAAGTACAACAATAAAATGACTCTATGGAGTTACCAGAACATGCCACCATCTAATAAGTGCAGAGCAAAAGGTGAACAAGCTTGGGTCTGCCTGCCAACCCAGAAATGTCTGTAATTAGATCCTATTAGTTACTTAACATTCTGCTTCTGTCTATATATTGTTTACATCAAGAAACCAATTACCGCATTACTAGCCAGTATGTCAAGCAAATGTAACACAACTAAGTCGTAACAAAACCTAAGCCCACTTTAAAAAGTGTTGTAATTAAAAATCTGAACTACCGCCGGACTTTACTCAAGGTAAGAGCCCTTCTATGAAGTCCACATGCGCAATGCTTCCTCTTAGAGAAATAAGGTAGCATTTAAAGCATGGTGCATACTTCGATACTCTGGGATACACTGGAGTCTTGCAATAGCAGCAGTTGTTTAAGAAAAATTACACGCTTAACATTCAGAAACATTGACCAGAAATAGATCTGAGCATAATACAGCAGTGTATTTAAATGTGTTTAAAATATGCAAAGCATTACAATGATAGTCATGGAAATACTCATTTATTGAAAATTGCCTATATTCTGCAGCTTTGAACCATTTCTTTTCATTTTCTACACCTCTGTGACAAAGGTGATTTTAGACCCTAAATTGCTTCATTTCAAAACATTTATTTTGACTTTATTGTTCTCCGCAGTTCCCTGAAAGGAGGTTGTAGTGAGATGGGTGTTTGTCTCTTCTCCCACGTAACAAGCGATAGGATGACAGGGAATTACCTCAAGTTGTCCCAGGGGAAGTTTAGATTGGACATTAGGAAATATTTCTTTACTGAAAGAATGGTGAAGCATTGGAACAGGCTGCCCTGGGTACTGGTGGAGTCCCCTTCCCTGGAGGTATTCAAAAAACATGTAGATGTCGTACTTCCTGACATGATTTAGTAGGCACAGTGATGTTGGGCTGACAGTTGGACTGGATGATCTTGGAGGTCTTCTCCAACTTTAATGATTCTATGATTCTATGATTATAAACCCCGTAATATATGTTCAGGTTTTGTCTTTTGGTTTGATTTTTGATTGAAATCAATCACTACAGGAAAATCTCTTTTAACTAAAAATAATCTAGAGCCACAAAAACTACAAGAAATCTTTCCAGAAAGGCATTTATTGAATAACTTCACTGTCCATAACCCAAAGGCATAACATCTGGAGTTTCATCTGTTTCAGTCACTGGACTTAGGAATACACCCCTTTCTTTAGTTCAAGGGACACAATGATTTTTGACACAGCATTCTAGTGTCTCCAGCAAGACCATAAGCAGTGCCTACACATCTCCTGTGCTCTTAGTGCTTCAATATTAGCTGGATTAAGAGGTCACTGGATGGTTAACATTAAACATTTCCATTAAAGAGTCACCCTCACACTTGAAATCTAGGTTTTTCACCACTGTAGAAACAAGGACACATTTCTTTATTCTGATGAACAATAGGCGTATCTTAGGCAGCTGGATAATGATAAAGAGACAAACAGAGAATCTCAAGATCATTTAAATAGTCTTTTGAAAACTGTGAGGTTCTGTTATAAATGGGAAAGCAGCAGGAACAATGACCCGTGTACATTCACCCTGTTCCTTGATCAAAACAAGAAGTCATATCATAAAATAAATAACGCAGCATTAGTAAGAGCATCTGAAAAAAGGTTTTGGAGAAGATGGAACTATGTAATGCAAGCTAACTGCATTGTGCAAGCAGGTAAAAGGATTAGTGTTTACAAACCAGAATTATATTTGATACTGTTATTTTCAGTGGTGAATCTAAAACTATCCAAGCAGCAGGAAAATTCATGGCAAGCAGGCTGTATCTACAAAATCACAAGGTTATTCACCATCATTTAGCTGTTATAAATGTTTCTAAGGAAGAGGGATTACTTCTTCACAACTACTGCTCTTCAAGAGACCTCATGCAATCCCAATTAAAGGACTAAAAGATGCTTCTGGAGTAGAGGTTTAAGGAGCCATCGCTTGCTAAGGTAGAGTCAGAGATACTGCTAAGACAAACAACTAGCTCAGTAGTTTCCAGAGTCCAAATATACAAAGGACTTGCTGTTAACAGGAGTATACATGGATAGGATGAGTAATTGTCTGAGGAAAAGAATGATTAACAGATAATCTTTTCCTTGAGTGCTTCCTTTCATTCCCATTCACACGGGGCCAGCAAACGCCGCCCCATTGGAGGCAGCAAAGCTGAACTATCACTCCATTTTTCCATACGACTTATCAGAATGGGATGCCAATGCCAACAAATGACAACAATTGTCATCAGAGTCATGTTTGTATACTATTATCTTTCAGGTCTAATAGTAAACCTAAGAAGATGCAGGTTTTCCATTTATTCACAGCACAGATGGCAGCAGCAGGAGCTTTTGCCACATATCCCAACATTTGCAATCACAATCTTGTGTAAAATCTAGGGCAATTTAAAAATTATGGAAGTTACCAAGCTTGATAGGAATATAACAGAGTTCCTCAGGAATGATTCAGAGTAGGATGTTTAATAAGATTTTGTGCTCTCCCAATTAAATTCTTTACATAGGATATTACTTTCTGTGAAATGTTACAAATCATGCAGAATCATCACTGACAGGATCAATACAACCACTCACACAACACCCACCTCAACCACTGGAAAACTGATCCAGCCATTACAATAAAGGAAATAAAGAAGAGGCTTTAACAAAACATAAACACTGAAGACCGTATCAATATCAGATTGCACCAAAACTCCCTGAGTCTGTCTGCTGTAAGAAATTGAAAGAAGAATGTCAACATCCATCGTAACCTTGAAATTCAAAAGATAGCATGCCAATATTTCCTATTAGAATCATAGAAACTGTTGGAAAAGACCTTTGAGATCAAATCCAGCCATACCTGTCCACTACTAAACATATCCCTGAGCACCTCATCTACCTGTCTTTTAAACACTTCCAGGGATGGGGACTCAACCACTTCTCTGGGCAGCCTCTTCCAGTGCCTGATAATCCTTTAAGTGAAGATTTTTTTTTTTCCTAATATTCCATCTAAACCTTCCTGGTGCAACTTGAGGCCATTTCCTCTCACCCTATCACTTGTTAGTTGAAAGAAGAGACCAACAGCTGCCTGGCTCCAACCTCCTTTCAGGGAGCTGCAGAGAGCGATGAGGTCTCCCTTCAACCTCCTCCAGATTAAACAACTCCAGTCCCCTCAGCTGCTCCCCAAAGCCTCCGGGCTCCAGATCCTTCCCCAGCTCCTCTGGCCTTCTCCAGACATGCCCCAGCCCCTCAATGCCCTTCTTGTAGTGAGGGGCCTACAACCAAACCCAGGTTTCAAGGTGTAACCTCACCAATGCTGAGTACAGGGGAAGGATGACTTCAAAATTAGCTCAAAACAAAAATATCAAACCAACTCCCATTCCACCACTTCAAGAATTTCTTTATGTTCCCAAAATTTGAAGAACTTGAAGAAATCATAACAATACGGGGACAGTCACCCACTATAAGAGGCTGATACTCATAAACCATATCTCCTCTTCAGCCATGGTAACTACAGAAACATGAGCTCCACCAGAATTTTAAAACTTATTAGGACTTTTCTCAATAATCAGTTGAAAAGATAATTGTTGGAGTAACAAATGAGTGCCCATGGATAACTTAGCCCTTTCTGTTCTACACAGGATTGCAAAATAGTTCAGATGCAAAAACAGCTCTGCTTGGAAATAGATTAAGATCAACAATTTGTTCCAGACAGATATGTGAACTGTTACTACAAAAGAAATTTCAGACACTGCTCAGGTTTTTTAAATACTTATGCTACGTCTTTTGTTTTTATATATTAAACCAAATCCCCATTGCTAAGCTCAATGACGGAGATAATGCCATATTGACATAGCTGTGAAACACAGATCCTTAATCTTTAACCTCTGAAGGGATGATTAGGGAAGGGAAGCTGTGGATGCCTCCTCCCTAGAAGTGTCCAAGGACAGACTGGATGGGGCCTTGAGCAGACTGATCCAGTGGAAGGTGTCTCCATCCATCCAACCTCACCTTGAACACCTCCAGGGATGGGGCATCCTACATTAATTATTTTTGTTATACCATGCTGGGCATTTATATAGCTTTGCTTCTCGGAATCACTGCTTTACAGGGAACATCCTCTGGTTTTACATATTTGTTGTTACACACATTGGCTTGTGATTGCCACCATTTAAATACGTGTTATTAGAGCAGGCCCAGGTCAAAAATACCGATGGCAGCTTTATATAACTGACCTGCACTTACTATGATTTGCAACTCCATCAAGCTAGATCATATAGCAGGTATATCAAGAGCAATATAATATTTATTTCAACATCCCAGACACATAAAAATTTAACAGGATATAATAAATTTCCTAAGGCACTTCCATACCATCCTGTAGAATTTTGTAGGCAATTATATCCTTTTTAAACAATCCAATCTTATGTTTCAAAACAGGATTAGGAAAATTTTCATTCTCTGGAACAATAAGTTTTAAGAATAATTGTCATAGAAATTGACTTTTTTCTTCCCTAGTAAATTCCATAGGCTTGGCCCTAAGGATTAACATTAGCACGTCCTGGAATGACAGCTCTAATGATTCCCAGATTTCGGTAATGTCCGTATCTTGGTAAAAAGCTGGTGATTCTGATTTACTTTAGGATGTCTGCTTCTTCCAGAAGTGATTCATTTCTCTAGAGAAACAACATCCAGCACGAAGTCTTCGGGACCACTCATAAAGGGAAGTTCAAACCAGCAGGTTTGGTTTGGGGAACGGAAATGGCAAAAACTCTGCAAGAACAGCAGATAAAGCCTTCCACCCAACAGTCTGAGATTCTTGTATGACTTCAGGTCTGGACAATCTATGGATCATCTCAGATTTCCTTTGAAATAATTAATAATTTTACAGGAATTTTCATAAATAAAAAGCTACTGTTTTGGAATTAGTATGGAACAAAACAAGGGTGTAAATTCTCTGTTTGTATAAGTCAGAAAATTACTTTTAGTATGCTTTTGGGGTATGGACATCTCTCAAAACAATCAGTGGCTTTTGCTGATTGTAGTAATTAGAAAATGGCAAGAGCTGCCCCAGTTCTAAAACTCTAAGGACTCGGGCTGAAATAAGAAATTTGGCATTAAGTAACACTATATAGCTTAGAGCTATTACTTTAGAAGTGATGTCTTACCGAATACAGCCATCTGTGTTCCCTCTGGGAAAGGTTCTACCATTCTATTTCCATTGACATGGTGTTTATCTAGAAGGGAAAAAAAAAAGTCAAAATGTATTAAAATATACACTTTGCATGAAATCAGTTGGGTTTTTTCTTACAATTTATAGAATCACAGAATCATCAAATGGTTTGGGTTGGAAATTACTTTAAATCCCATCCAGTTCCAAGCCCCTTGCCATGCGCAGGGACATCTTCCACTAGATCAGGCTCAGAGCCTCATCCAGACTGGTCCGGAACACCTCCAAGGATGGGGCAACCATGAATTCTCTGGACAACCATGACTTCTCTGGACAACCTCGGCCAGTGCCTCACTACCCTCACAGGAAGACATTTCTTAACTAAGATCTCATCTCAATCTCCCCTCTTTCAGCTTCAAACCATTCCCCCTTGTCCTGTCCCTGCCCTCCCTGATCAAGAGCCCCTCCCCAGCTTTCCTGTAGCCCCTTTCAGTACTGGAAGGTTGCTATAAGGTCTCTCCAGCGCCTTCTCTTCTCAAGACTGAACAGCCCCAACTCTCCCAGCCGGTCCTCAGATGGGAAGTGCTCCAGCCCTCAGATCATCTTTCCTCACTCCTCACTGCTGTGGCATGTTTTGCCCTTTCTTATATATATTTTGCCTAATATTTGCTACCACCAGCACTGCTGAGTGGATCACCTGTGTCCTGTGGTGGGGCCATTGCAGAGCTAGCTGGAAGCTGCTGTGTCCAGCATCAGGGGCAACCCCTGACTCTCCTCAGAGAGGCTTCTGCACCCTCCTACTACCAAAACCTGAACATTTAGCCTGTAGAAGAGGAGGCTGAGGGGAGACCTCACTGCTTTCTACAACTACCTGAAAGGAGGTTGTGGAGAGGAGGGAGCTGGCCTCTTCTCCCAAGTGACAGGGGACAGGACAAGAGGGAATGGCCTCAAGCTCCACCAGGGGAGGTTTAGGCTGAACTTTAGGAAAAAATTTTTCACGGGAAGGGTCATTGGGCACTGGCAGAGGCTGCCCAGGGAGGTGGTTGAGTCACCTTCCCTGGAGGTGTTTAAAGCACGGGTGGATGAGGTGCTAAGGGACATGGTTTAGTGTTTGATAGGAATGGTTGGACTCGATGATCTGGTGGGTCTCTTCCAAACTGGTGATTCTATGATTTTACACTCAATACAATCATCAAATCATAGAATCTCTATGGTTGGAAAAGACCTTAAGATAATAAAGTCCAACCATCAGCCCAACACCACCGTTCCTACTAAACCATGTCCCAGCAGTGTTGGCTAAAATGAATATTTATCCAACAGAGTGATGCCACATCCACTCACAACAGACCACATAGTTTTTCCTTCGCAACCATCACACCTGGGACTGTTTTAGCACCACTGAATTACTGCTGCCACTGGAAGCCACTGTAGGAGATCAAATATAACTGCTCTTACATTGACCCACACTGAATCAAGAAGGGGAAAGGAGCATGAAATGCAAACCAAAATCCATTGTGCAATTTCCTTCAGTGACTTGCAGTTGGCAGTGCCAGCACCTTCCAGCTCCCATCAGGTCTCCATAATGGAAATGTTTTTCATACAGGACATTTCTACACTATGACCAAATTTCCCCCTTTTTTTTAGAAAACTTGATGCATGACACAAAATTAGCAAAACTACATCTGCTGTTCTCATGGAAACTGAAAATCTAGTCTATTTAACTAGTGACAGGACAAGAGGAAATGGATCCAAGTTGCATCGGGGAGGTTTAGATTGGATATTAGGAAAAATTTCTTTACTGAAAGAGTAGTGAAGCACTGGCAGAGGCTGCCCAGAGGAGTGGTGGAGTCACCATCCCTGAAGACGTTAAAAAAAAATGTAGCCATGGCACATGGAGACATGATTTAGTACGCACAGTTGGACTTGATGAACTTGGAGGCCTTTTCCAAATTTAATGATTCTATGAGTCTATGATTTGAAGCTTACTTTCTTTAAACAGTCCTTTTCTTTCCACTATGGCTACCCACTCTCAGATGAGAGACTGTTTTCTCTAGAGAGGTGCTGAGGAAGCAGGCAGATGAGCCACAGCTATCATGAACTGCAGTTGAATACTAAGTCATGCATCCTTGCACAAGTATACAGGAGGACATAAGCAGAACACATATACAAAGCCTTTGCATGAAAGCCAAATCAACACTGAGGCTTTCAGTCTCAAGTAACACAAACAGGACAGTGCAATATTACAGCATCACACGTGCTCACATGGATTATTTCCACACAATAAATACTAGAAGGCTGGCTTTACTCCCTCCATGACAAGATAGCTCCCAAGGGCTAGAAGCTGCTCCATTTCCAAGCTAAACAATATATTCTTCACATCCTAATGTATGTCTCTTTCATCCCAAAGAACCTTCCTGGGCATAAAGAAAAATCTATTCATTGTGATAATACAGGCTTGTCACTGGTGTGTAACCAGAGTTGTATGTATAACCAGGAAGGGTTGCACATATAACCTGGAAATGAGCTCTGCAAACTCAAATAAAATAGAATACACAGATCCCAGACAGAATATTTCCAGTCTCATTCACTTGCATCCCCACATTCATTTGTTGATCTACTAAGACTCATTGTCAACAATGGTGGAAAGAAATAAAATTGCCTGAACTCAAATATACAGGTTTCTGTTCACAAAATACTTTTCAGGGAGAAAGTTAAGAGAGTTTCTCCCTACATGCATTATTTTACTTCCTGTAGTACAGAACCTGGTAAGGAATAAACCATACCGTATTAAGAACGTGGGACTGCCTCTCTGAAAGCCGTATTTTTGATTAGCAGGAAGGCACAGCACAGTACTAATCTCAGCTGGCAACAAACATCTATCAACAGTCAATGAGAAGGGAAAACCAGGGTTATCTGCAACTGGAGTGAGAGGTGCCATGAAGTCATTTGTTTGCATTCGGGAAGACTGAACGCCCTGTGCCCCGCAAGTGAAGAGCAGGGCATTGTTGGAAATTGTTGGGAGGTTCCAGTGTGAGAGTAATATGACCACTGCGGTACAAGGTTTCAACCTCATTAGCTACAACTTGTGTGACTAACATGATCTACAGCCACCAGAGACAAGCCAACAGGAAGAAAAATTAGAAAACATCTAGCAAGATCAAATAAACCAACCCTGCTCTACTTCTGATATCTTTCTTTATTTAATGAGTGAATGACATATATGATGTATGAAGTGGTTGTCATTTCAAATGGTGAGGCTTTCTATGTATTAAAATTGAACTTTTAGAGGTGAGATGGGCTTAAGGAAAGCAATATTTTCACAGTGGTCAAGCTGTCTTCCAATGCCTTCCTACTTTTGTCTCGAAGATCTTAGTCAAATAAAATAATTCATTTTCTTTCATAGTTCGTCTTATACCCACCTAAATGGACTAAATTGTAAAAAATAAACAAAATTTACAGGGACTTTGACAAAAAATGTATTCAACTTTAGGAAGAAAGTAACAATGTATAGTAAGTACAAAGAGCCCCTCCATATATATGTTATCCCAAGAACATTGCAGTTTGGGGCTTTTTAATGAACGCTTTTTCTTATGAAAACACAAGCTTTAATTCTCAGCTACAAATTGGACTGAGTAGCTCCAGAAATTCAGAAATACTTTGTCCCCATGGAATTAGAAAAAAAGAATTAGAAGGACTCTCCCTGTAACCTGCCGACAGAAGGAATACATGACTGTTTGAAGCTCACTGTTATTCCAAGGGCAAGGGCTTGCTTAACATAGGATAAAACCTGTTGTTACAGAGACATGGAACAATTATTAGTGAACACTGAGTTGGCTATGAGAGATTAACTTCAGCATCCTAATGGTGAAAACAATGTTTCACCTTGATACTGTCACTCATAGAATCACAGAATCATAGAATGTCTTGAGTTGGAAGTGACCCACAAGGTTCATCGAGTCCAACTCCTGTCCCTGCACAAGGAAAACATTCACACCGTGGGTCTGAAGGCGTTGGCCAAATGCTTCTGGAACAGTCAGGCTTGGTGCCATGACTGCTTCTGTGGGAAGCCTGTTCCAGCACTCCACCACCCTCTGGGTGAAGAACCTTTTCCTAATATCCTACCTAAACAACTCCGGCACATCTTCCTGCCATTCCATCGGATCCTATCAGCAGTTATCAGAGAGAAGAATCCTTCACTGGACTACAACAGCATTCAGGCACTTCGAAAAGTAGAATTGGGAGGACATGGATGTCTTTATGTCATCTTCTTGATCTTCCTGATCTTTGGGATTTCAACGGAGAGCCAATCGGTAAGGAATAAATTTTTATTGCTGTTTTATGGATATTCAAGCTGTCAGCATTTTCATGAACATAAATTCACAAGCAAACAACAGGGGACTTTCTCTCAGAACTGACAAATCCTGCTCCATCGTCGACTGCAAAAACTCTCAGTCATTTTTCAAACTAAGCAGGAGGGAGATCTTAAGAATACTTTGCTCCCTGCTGAACAGAACTAGTATGCACTGAAAGCAACACCTACCCTTGAGGTCTTGACATTCAACTTTAGCTTCAGGCAAAGTCTACTTAGACAGGTGCCATGCCTGGCCTGTTCTCCTTTGATTCCCTGGATTTTTATAGAAATAATCCTTCACAGATCCTCTGTGAAAAAGTGGAATATATGGAAGTATAATCAAAAACTGCTAAAGAGGCCCTCAATATTTCTTTGGCATTATTCAATCTATCACTCAATAGCTTCTAACATGGCTCTACAATTGCCCTTCGCTGAACATGCACTAACTTCAATTAATGTTCAATCCACACATGGAATAGGCTTGATCGGTGCTGGTAAACCACTAAAATAAACAAGTCCCATCCAGAAACTACTTCAGAAAGCGTTAATGAGTCTAGCTGAAATCACAGTAGATCCTATCCTAGCAATCTACCAGCGCGAACAACCATGTTGCAGTGCCTGGACCTGTTCTTTGGCACATTTTAATTTATTAGTATACATTTAATTTATCTTCACAGTTCTATGTATGTCGATGTTATCACACCTGTAATAGATAAATTTAATAATGAATGATGTTCAGATGAGAAAGTTTTGTAACAAATGTTTCCTTTCAAACTAGCCTGACTTGGTTCTAAACAGATTTACTGTTCTGCTATAAGCCCAGAGGAAACTGAAAGCTCAGCTAAATAAAAACTCTCTGCCATTAAATTAGATTCCTAATAAAGTCATAGAAACACGGAATCACTAAGGTTGGAAAAGACATCTAAGGTCATCCAACCCAATCATCAGCCCAACACCACCATGCCTACTAAACCAAGTCCTGAAGTGCCACATCTACACATTTTTTTAACAACTCCAGGGATGGGGACTCCACCACTGCCCTGGGCAGCCTCTGCCAGGGCTTCACCACTCTTTCAGTAAAGAAATTGTTCCTGATATCCCATCTAAATTTCCCCAACATAACTTGAGGCCATTTCCTCTCATCCTATCACTTGTCACTTGGGAGATCAGCAACCACCTCACTATAACCTCCTTTCTGGGAGCTGCAGAGAGTGACAAGGTCTCCTCTCAGCCTCCTCTTCTCCAGACTAAACAGCCTGAGGTCCCTCAGCCACTCTGTATAACACCTCAGCTCCAGACCCTTCCCCACCTCCATTCCTCTTCTCTGGACACACTCTAACCCCTCAATGTCTTTCTTGCAGTGAGGGGCTTAAAACTGAACACAGTGTGCGGCCTCACCAGAGTCAAGTCCAGGGGAGCGATCTCTTCTCTGCTGCTGCTGGTCACCCCATGGCTGATCCCAGCCAGGATGCTGTTGGCCTTCTTGGCCACCTGGGCCACTGCTGGCTTAAGTTTAGCCACTTGTTGACCAACACTGCCAGGTCCTTTTCCTTCAGGCAGCTTTCCAACCACTCTTCCCTAAGTCGTTGCCACAAAATTTATGGTACTGATCAGACCTTTAATGGTATTGACCTTGCTTTTATTAGAGGCTGAAGTCTGTGCTTCTTTTTTAAATATGCAAAACTGAAGCACTGGTCTAACACAGAGCAGCCAGTCACTCAAAGGCAAAATCCTCAGAAAATGCTGACCCAGTGTCAAGTGAAAATCAGAAATTTTCTGGTCTCACAATATTCAATCTCAAGCAATCATTGTAAAGATTTGAGAACATTTATTTTTTATTAGTAAGATATTCGCATGTTCTTCATGTTTATCTTTTGATTTTCAAACCATTAGGGAATATTTAGACTACATATCCAAACTTGTTTTATCAGAGCAGCCAGAAAGTTATTATTTTTAAATGAAAACTGAGATTCTCACATAATTAAATTAATCCAGGAGTAGGGGTCATATTTATACACAAGGACTGTTAATTTGCCAGGGTAAGCACAGCCAGGAATTGAATTGAAAATAGCTGATTAGCCAATTACCATGAGCCTCCTCCATCTCCTACCAGCACAAACATGATGGGTACATAGGGAGAGGAGAAAGAAAAGGGATAAGGAGTGATGAGGTGAGGGAGAAACTCCCTAAAGCAAATCAGCTATTGCTCAAATGACTCTTTTCCCCTTTCTGTTTTGTTTTTGACACCTTTTCCTACACCTCCCATCACACTCCCATGGTGGAGGCTTCTCCACCAAACACTCACTGTCAAAGCAGTCACAAGATCACGAAGGGGCTGGGAATTTCAGACAGACGGAAAAGAAAGCAGGTCAAGGGATACAACAAGTTTGTAAAACAGTTATAAAATTAACTCAGAGGTTATTATTTCCAAAAGTGGCATACAATGGCATGTACTTTCTGTATGTGACAGTCACGTAATAGTACGTGGCTTTGTCTTCTTGAAAGCAGTAAGTCTGGTATCGTAGTTTCATCGAATCATAGAATGGTTTGGGTTTAGAGGGACCTAAAAGCCCATCCACTTCTAGTCCCCCTGCCATGGGCAGAGACACCTCCCACTAGAACAGTCTGCTCAAGGCCCCATCCAGCCTGATCTTGAACACTTCCGTGGAGGGAGCAGCCACAACTTCCCTGGGCAACCTGGGCCAGGGCCTCGCCACCCACATCATGAAGGATTTCTTCCTGATGTCTCATCTAAATCTTCCCCCTTCCAATTTGAAGACATTCCCCCTCATCCTATCACTACAGGCCCTTGTAAAAAGTCCATCCCCAACTTTCCTGTAGCCCCTTCAGGTACTGGAAGGCTGCTCTAAGGTCTCCCTGCAGTCTTCTCTTCTCCAGGCTGAACAACCCCAACTTTCTCATAATATAGACCAGAAGAGTTGCAAGATGGGCCCTGAAGAATCATAAAAGCACTCCTCCCTTTGTAGAGTGGTAGCTGTGTGTGGCATGTTCATATAATATTTAGTGTAGTCGCCATATTCATTTTAAATAGAATTTTGGAGGCCATAAAGGGATAAAAAACTTAGAGCCAGGCTCTAAGTGACAAAGGCTGCTTTCATCAAAATAAAGAGGGGTGAAGACAAACGTTCAGCATTGGTAAGTTATTTAAATGCCTCCTAAATTTTGGATGTGAGAGGAGGATGTCATCCAGTCACAATCCCACCTCTCTAATGCAAAGTAATGAAAAGCAGGATGACAGACACCATTTGAAAACTCATAACATGGAGACAGCCTGACAGCATTTCAGTGTTACCGACAGCTGCTATGTTCTTTTATTTAAATATCCATTGAATGTGAAGTTTAACATCGGTGTTGGAGTTTGCGCACTCCAGAAAGACCACAATAAAATGAATGTTAAAATGAAAAGACATCGGAGTCGTGTTCAGTGATGGCTGAGAAAGTTTTACTGCTTTAGAAGAAGAGAGGATTATCAGCAGTCTTAAAACTGATGTAACAACAAATCTAACCCATAGCGCAAGGCAAGTGAAGTGCTTTGTGAGAAGCAAGGCGTTCAGAAAAAGCTCCTCGTGACATGATTGGTAACCCACTGCGAGATGCACGGGCTATCAGGGCTGATCATCCCCTACTGCTTTTTCATATAACACTTTTTACTGCTGGGCTTCATCAATATCCAGTACATAATTGAAGGCCAGTGGGTTTCTTTTCTGTCTTGTAAACAAGAAATTATCTAATTTTTGTTTCCAGTAAAAGACTGCAACATTTAGGAAAAATATGGTGCTGGTGGAAGTTTGGCAGTGCAGTTTTACCATTTAATACACAATGAGTAAAAGGTCTGTGAGTGTCACCAAAGAGAAGAAATCCTAAACTAACAATGGCTAAGTAGTGAAATAAGGAATACATTCCCCTCGGGTAAAAGTTCAACACAGGGGACACATGAAACCTCAGTTCAAAGGCAGTAAAATTAGCCTTACTTACCAGTACTTTCCAAATAAATATTTTCCTTTTAACGTAACCATTTCATTTAATCAGTAGATGTCAACAGGCAATGAACTAGGTACCTGCTCATTTTTTCAAGTAGTCATATCCTTTATAGTAACTCTATTGAAGTCTACAGGCAACACTTCATACATTAACAGTGAACTAACTCTACTAAAATCATAGAATCATAGAATGGTTTGGGTTGGAAGGGACATTAAAGCACACCCAATTCCAACACCCCTACCATGTGCAGGGACACCTTCCACTCAATCAGGCTGCTCCAAGCCCCATCCAACCTGGACTTGAACACCTCCAGGGATGGGGCAAAACCCACTTCTCTGGGCAACCTGGGCCAGGGCCTCATCACTCTCACAGGAAAAAAATCTTCTTAAGATCTCATCTAAATCTCCTCTCTTTCAGCCAAAAAACATTCCCTCTTATCCTATCCCTGCACTCCTTCATAAAGAGCCCCTCCCCAGCTTTCCTGTAGGCCCTCTTTAAGTACTCTTCCATCAGGGTATGTGGCCTGCAGAATTAAAAGGCTGTAATAAAAGTGTCATTGATATTTCAAGTGTAAAACTTACTCAGTATCTTTAACACATAACTCCATTTTGCTATATTTACATGGTATCTGATGAAAGCTACATTGCACTTCATCCACCTGGCTTAGAAAACCACTATCTGACCTTTATTGTACTTGTGCCTAAAATAAGGCACCTGAGTAAACTACATGATTCTAAAAGCTTCTGAGCCTTCAGAATTCCTATTAACTTCACTGAAAGCCACAACTGGCCAGTACTTTTGAAAAATAGGTCATTCATTTATATTCCTGAGTACAAATCTTGACGTATAACTTTTTAAACCAAAAAAGGTAGGGTTTTTCCCACTATATCTTACCCTGTTAATTCTTCCAACAGTAACTGTTAAATCTTTTTATTTTTTAAAAAAATGCCAAATCTGTGATAAATCTTTTAACTATTGATTCATCCAATTCAAAGTTAATCTGATGAAATTCTGGTTTGAAAGCCTAATTGTCACAGAGCGATAATATCTTCTTTTTTTGTCCTCTCATTCTCAGTAGGCACGGATTATACTTTGATCAAAACAGTTCTTTGGATTGTTGTCTCAGTTACTCTAGGAGGAAGCTTGACTGTTCTTTCTGACAAAAGCATAAATGGGAAACTTTTCACCACTTACCTATTTCATAACCTTGAAAAAAGGGTTTAGTTCTCTAATGTCGCATCTGATGTGCATGCCAAGAGTTATGCCTGTACTACGTACCAAATCACATCATATATGAGCATATTATGAATTGTACGAGTATAGAATTGTTCCAGTCATTAATATTGAAGCAGATCCTTACTTCTTCAAACAATGAGAGGGGAAATCCTTCACCTTATTTATAACTGTCCTTTCTCCCAAGACATCCTAGATATCAGAAAATGCTTTTGAGATGGTTTCAGGGTAATCCGGAAGGGACAGAGTGGGGAAGACTGACTGTTAAATAGAAAACTTGTAGTTAGTGCTGCTGAAGAAACAGAAGTAGTACACCAAATACCCCCATTTTAAACCTAAACTGTCTAAACCCACCCATTTCATCCTTGTTCCTAAAAGCGGAAACTCTCCACATAATCTGGAGGATTTCAAAAAATGACTCAATAGAAAAATCCATGAAAGCAATAGCTTCACTGGGGGCACACTCTTAAGGGAGGGCTACAGAGCGACACAGGACTGGGGGTGTTGGTTGACAGCCGACTGAACGCGAGCCAGCAGTGGCCCAGGTGGCCAAAAAGGCCAATGGCATCTTGGCTTGGATCAGAAACGGCGTGACCAGCAGGTCCAGGGAGGTTCTTCTCCCTCTGGACTCGGCACTGGTGAGACCGCTCCTCGAATCCTGTGTTCAGTTCTGGGCCCCTCACCACAAGAAGGATGTTGAGGCTCTGGAGCGAGTCCAGAGAAGAGCAACGAAGCTGGTGAAGGGGCTGGAGAACAGGCCTTATGAGGAACGGCTGAGAGAGCTGGGGGTGTTTAGCCTGGAGAAGAGGAGGCTGAGGGGAGACCTCATTGCTCTCTACAACTACCTGAAAGGAGGTTGTAGAGAGGAGGGAGCTGGGCTCTTCTCCCAAGTGACAGGGGACAGGACAAGAGGGAATGGCCTCAAGCTCCACCAGGGGATGTTTAGGCTGGACATCAGAAAAAAAATTTTCACAGACAGGGTCACTGGGCACTGGAACAGGCTGCCCAGGCAGGTGGTTGAGTCACCTTCCCTGGAGGTGTTTAAGGCACGGGTGGATGAGGTGCTGGGGGGCATGGTTTAGTGTTTGATAGGAATGGTTGGACTCAATGATACTGCAGGTCTTTTCCAACCTGGTGGTGATTCTGTGAAGAGGGAGAAGATTGCCCTCCTTCAGGCCTCTGCAGAGCTAATACTGAGATTAGATGTGTAATTTATGGCAGAATTTTATCCATAAATTCTTTATTGCTGGTGATGAAATAGCAGCTCTTCTTTATTTTCAGGTCTTTGAGCAGAACTGTCAGTTCTGCAAGCTCCTGTGTAATAATAAAATCTAATGTCATATCAGATGAAACCCAAAGTGTTATCTTTCAAATCACTTTGACTCCCAAAGGATATTTTCAGCACAGGGACGTTACTGCCCAAACCCACCCATTTACGTTTCCAACTCTGACAAGGCAGTTTGGTTCTCAGCACCGGCAGAGAGGTGGCGTACATGATCTACTGGGTTTCTTTCACCTCTCAGTTCTCTGGTTCCATCCTCTGTCAGTCAGTAAAGATCAGCTGTCAACTCATTACCAATTAAAAAGAGATGTCAGCTACTTAACAGTAATTCACTACCTACAGCTACTGGTTGTATTGTCTTATTGTTCTCACATAGTGGTTCCCAATTACTAAATTACTTTTTTTGTTACTAAATACACATGATATCATCAAACGAAAGTTATGAATTTTGTCAAAAAAATATTATTAAAATAGGTCAGGAAAGGAAGAGCAGTGGCTGAAAACAGTTTTGAAATGTATTCTGGAGGTGATGTCTCCCAATGTGACACACTGTGTTCTGCTGCATCCATTCTATCAAACAGATTACAGCACAGAAACTGATTGATGCTACCAAATGTGATGCGTCCTAGCACAGCATGTCAGTTCAGACCCCAAAACCCACAGACTCCTCCAAAAACACAGGCTCTGTTTAATGAACAAAGGCGGGATTATTGCACACTGATTCTGTTCTGCAGTTCTTACTGGGAAACACACCAACAGGAATGACAGGAGAATAAGTTTTTGAGAACGAAAATGAATTTATTTCTTAGAAGAGGGTAGGGGAAATGCAAAGGAGGAGAAATAGCGGGTTTGAAATCTCCAACCTACTGGGGTTTGCAGATCTGTGGCTGAACAGCTGCGCCCGTGGCTGTGTGACTGTGCTAATAGGAAGCTGTATGTCATCCAGCTCGGGACCATGAGGGACGCAGGCTGCGCAGCGCGGAAGGGAAGACAGGCTGCAAGGTCAGAGGAGACTGCGTGGGTGAGGGGTAAGATAGGCTACAGGAGTATGTGTAGGTCAAGAGGAAAAGCTGGCTGCAGGGCTCTGCACAAAACCAGAGAGAGAACAGATGCACATAATGATGTGAGATAGTTGGTTCCTGGCAGCTGGAGCAGAGGATGGTGAGGGGTGGGGGTAAAATATGGGGATCAAGGATATACTGGCGGTATGGTGAGAGGAAAGTATCCTAGAAACTTGGGAAACTTGAAACGTATCCTTCCAGTACTTAAATGGGGCCTACAGGAATGGGGAGGGACTTTTTATCAGGGAGTGCAGGGATAGGAAAAGGGGAATGGTTTTAAGCTGAAAGATGGGAGATTGAGGTTAAACACCAGGAAGAAATTTTTTACTGTCAGGGTAGTGAGGCCCTGGCCCAGGTTGCCCAGAGAAGTTGTGGCTGCCCCACCCCTGGAGGTCTCTAACACCAGGTTGGATGGGGCTTGGAGCAACCTGATCCAGTGGGAGGGGAGGTGTCCCTGCCCATGGGAGGGGTGGAATTGGATGGGCTTTAATGTCCCTTCCAACCCAAACTATTCTATGATTCTATGAAACTACAATAATGGACTTACTGCTTTCAATGAGAGAAAGCCATGTACCATTATGTGACTTTCACAGAGAGTACGAGACCTAGATGACACTTCTCACATCCTCAATGTACCCACAAGTGCTGCTTGATGTGTTCGACCAGGCATTTAACTTTCGAATTCTGGAGTAGATAAACTAAGGTTAAATTAAATACACTTAAATTGGATTCATGCCACTTGGCTTTAGTCATTCACAATGGATACCTACATCTGAGTCCTCAGCCTTGGATCCTTCTGTACTCTGGAAAGAACCAGACACTTCAGTAGTGATTCATCTGACATATTTGGGATGTTTTCTTCAGGATAAAATGAATCATATTTTTAAATGTCAGTTTCTGAGCACTGATTATAAAGAAACGAGTGACAAACTCAGATGAATTCCACCTATATCACTTGCAGTAATATCACTGAGATTTATGATCTGTTCACTGGGAGGTTTATATGTAGCTGTGTGTACATACAGATTTATTAAAATATGGCCTTGATAACAACAGAGATTCTGGGTTATGAACCAGGACAAATGTTAACAGTAAAACATACAACCAAAATAGCAAAGGAAACAATAGCAGAGGAAAATACTAATCCTGTCTACAAGGGCTACCAGAAGGTTGTCTGTTTCAGAAGCAGTTTTGTTGCTGTACTGCAGTAACAGAGCTCTAATCAATACAGTGTTTACCCCACTCAGACAGGTAACACAGACAGAAACACAGTAGGTATAGAGAGTAGTCAAGTCCTGAGGCACTTTCGGTATCATCACATCATTTCACTTCCCAAAGTACAAATTCATGGAGTTATGACATAACATGAAAATCTCAGTTTTCATTTTTAAAACCCAGAAGAGCTTTTTAACCTGCATATTGAGAGATTTAAAAAAAAAAATGAAATTACCTACACTCAAAAATTAAGATTTAAACAAGAAATACTAATACAATTTCTCCTTCTATGAAGATGCACAGTGTTCAAATGTTCAAGACTTCATCTTCGTAATACCTATGCACTACGGCTCCACTACCTACACGTACATATAAATCCTTTGATTAGGTTCTTATCTCACACCTTGATTGCTAAAACACATTTTGCTTGAGACATGAAAAAGCCTCTCTGGAACACTGAAATCCCCCAAAATATTGCTGCAGAAAGCACTGTTATAGTCCATCAGTTTGACAATGTCAATCTCCTTTTCACGTTCCTTCTCTACTGCACCAAGTAGAAGTTGCTCATCTACTTTCAAGGACCTCCAGGTCGAGACTACACTGCCACCCATCTTCCATGCACCCATGCACATTATGTCCCACCTCTGACCACTCAAGAGACAGCAGCCATCACTCTTCACACTTTCTAGCAAGTTTCCTCACTATTTCTGTGGTGCTCCCCCTTACAGAAGGGAGGAGACCTCCATAAACAAAACCAGAGCTACCTCCTTATCTCCTCTCCTTTATGGAAGTATAGATTAAACACCTGACACTAGCGAATCTGCTTGCATGTGATGTATAGTCGATTTGTCAGTATAAGGTCCGACATGAAAAAAATAAGATTGCCTCTGTAGCTCAGGAACCAAGAGTGGGAAGGGAGAGATAAAGAGAAAGTTATAGAATATGTTCTAATCTCTCATAATGAGACAACTCTCAACTTGATTGCTTCACTCAGTATGAGTGGATGCGTGTTCAAATGTATGATGTCCAACACAAAAAAAACCCCAAGACTGGTGCCTGTAAGTCTTTTCATTTGAGAAATCAAGAAGATCAACAACCATCATCTTCAAAACAGTTCCCTTCTGAGCTGACACACAGCTGCATATGATGCTGCCAACACTGAAAGCAATTCCACCAACCATTTTCTGAATGGCTGTTGAAGATCTCTGCCGGTTTTGCTTTCACATCTTCTACTAACAAAAACATCATTTTGGGGGTCTCTTCACCATAAGTCTCAGCCAATAACTGAAAACTTTCCATTGCTGATTTCTTCAGTTTCACAGGAAACTTGATGTTAGCTCGCTCGTTCATTCTTCAACTCCAACTGAGGGTAGGAAAACATCTATAAGTATAGCAGCTTACGACCTTATTTTGACTCCCTATAATAATCGTCAATGCACTGAATGCATAGAAAAAGCCCTAAACTTGGAACAAAGTGTGGCATTGAGTTATCCATGTAACATGAATAATCCACACCACCTCTTCCATCATTGCTTCTCAGGCAGTGCCAGTAGCATCTGGTTGTTAGTGTATTCATTGAATGAAGGTGATAAAATACACCTAGACTTTATTTCAGAATTAGAGACGGTACCTTTCAAACCCCATTTGAAACGTTTATTTAAATCAGTTTGGGTAAGAATACTATCAGACAGGCTGGAAAACCAAGAGATCCAAACAAAGGAGGATGATAAACACAGTGTGACTGAGTTGGGAAATGTCCACTGGGGTGTGGCAAGGAGGATTGTTAAACCTGGGTTTATTTAGCAGCTTTATTAATGATCTCAAAGAAGGTGTGAAAAGCACATGAATAAAACATGCATTGGATGCTCAACTGGGACATCGTGTGTACACCATGAAAAATGGAAACTAGCACAAAGCTCTAGGCAGAAATTCTGCAATGAAGCATGGAGAGATGCAAAGTAGCTCCAGGAACACTACTGTTTTCTGATTATGTTAACAAGAGCTTGTGGCCTCATTTTTTTCAGGGAAAGAGAGGAAAGAAAACTACCTAAAAGGGCAGGAACCACGGCCTAAGGAAAGGACAGGAGATTCACGGAAGAAATAAACCCTTACAATGGCCAGACTCCGGAAACACATATGCCATCAGCTTCTGTTACAAAGCCTGCTGCTGGGGATATAATCTCTGTTGGTAGGCTTCCTGGCACCGCTTGGCTCAGCATCTCTTTGCTTGTGAATCAGCAGTGCAATCCAAGTGCCAGATTCTAGGCTTGCCTATGCAAAGAAAAGCAAGGTACCAAAAGCAGTGCAGGCATCATGGTAAAACCCCCAAATTTCATTTAAGTAAATTGCTTTTTAATAGTAATTTCCTTTTACACATTGATATTTACATAATCTTCTAGAGTGGCTTATGATTTAGGATGCTCATTTCTGAGGGTTCAGCCTGAGAACATTTAGGTTTTGCATCAATCGACACTGGCTAACTTAACACCAGCAAGTTACTACTGACTTTTTTATATTCGCAGCTTCTCTTTGGATATTAGGAAAAATTTATTTACTGAAAGATTGGTGAAGCGCTGGCAGAGGCTGCCCAGGGCAGTGGTGGAGTCTCCATCCCTAGAGGTGTTCCAAAAGCATGCAGACATGGCACTTCAGGACATGGTTTAGTAGGCACGGTGGTGTTGGGATGACAATTGGACCTGATGATCTTAGAGGTCTTTCCCAACCTCAATGATTCTACGACTCTATGATTCTATGATTCAAAACCAGACTGAAGATAATGTTTGCTGGATATCCACATACACATTCAGAGTGGGAGAGTCTCTTTTAAACCCATGGCTGGCCATAAATTTGTAGAGAAAGATGAGAGCAGTGCTTTTTCATCTTTAAAAACATAACATAGAGAAACGACTCACACATTTTTTTTTTCCCGAGGAGAGATTACTAAAGAAACACTGCCTCTCCAATGTAGACTTCTTTGTGTAATACTATAGTATGCACATACCGCACTAATATATGCCAGTCAGGCTGATCTGTTCACCCTACATGTAAGTTCCTTTATTTTTCTGAAATACATTATGGAAGAGCTTGACCCAGGAAAAGATCCTCTTAAATAAAGCACCCGGACTAATGGGTGGAAATAAAGACTAGTGAGTGATTCACCCACTTTCAGGCACCTGCATACAGAAGAGATTAATCTGATCCTACAGGTAAGTATTCTTCCCCAATTACCATGAAGGATCCCACAATGGTTTGCTCAGATAAAGATATGGATACTGGATTAATTCCAACCAGACTGTCCCTTTTCAGTCACTTACAGAAGTAAAGAAAAGCCACTTTCATACTTTTCCCTGTCTTCTTGTTGATACTCTGCACTTCTAGGGTGCTTAATTTTTCCTTGCACAGATGGCCTGTTTTATACCAACTTTGTATTTATTCTCCATGCAAATGGACAAAAATCATTTTGAAGATCCAAGCCAGCACATAATGAAGCCTGATGTGATTTTTTTACATAAATAAGTCTAACCAACACGTGATATTAAAATTTCACAATATCCCATAAAAAGTGGTAAGGACCTGGCCCAGGTTGCCCAGAGAAGTGGTTTTTGCCCCATCCCTGGAGGTGTTCAAGGCCAGGTTGGATGGGGCTTGGAGCAACCTGATCCAGTCAGCAGTGTCCCTGCCCATGGCAGAGGGGGCTGGAATTGAATGGGCTTTAAGATCCTTTCCAATCCAAAGCATCCCAGGATTCTAGGATTCTAGGATAGCAAAATGACAGGTTAAAGGACTTCACAACATCACTGGTAAAACATGTCTTGATTCCCAGTCTTTTTGCACCAAAGTGTTTGACCCATTCCCTTTCCGTCTACTTGGAAAAGGGTGGTTTTTGGGCTAACAAAACCCCACAAAGAGAATTCAGCAGTCACTCTCTATTAATGCAATAACATCACTCAGTCACCTACAATTTAATTTTTCTAAGGCCCTGAGATTTTAATTTGAGTAATGCTTCTATTAATTACAATGTCTAATAACAATGTCTAATTCAGACATCTGTTAAAAGTATGCAATGTTAATTTATTGGAAAATCTCCAGCAGTGCTCAATTAAAATGTTCCTCAGTTAAGTTAATGCATATGATTTGTAAGGAATAGCAAACTTAGACACTGTTAATAAAAATATCAGCAAATTAAAAACAATAAAACCTTGAGTTTAAGATTGATACAATTAAAGATGCAGAATTTCTCCGTAGGCAAGAATTTTTGAAAACAGAAGATTCTCACATGGCTTTGGGAGCCTCTGTTGCTCTGAATTAGAATGACAGAATCATAGAATTGTTTGGTTGGAAAAGACCATTGAGATCATTGAGTCCAGCCACACTTGTCCACTGCTAAACCGAACCTCTGAGCACCTCGTCAACCTATCTTTTAAATATCTCCAGGGACTGGGACTCAACCACCTCCCTGGGCAGCCTCTGCCAATGCCTGAGAAACCTTTCCGTGAAGAAATTTTTCCTAATGTCTAATCTGAACCTGCACTGCTGCAATTTGAGTCCATTTCCTCTCGTCCTGTCTCCTGTCACTTTGGAGAAGAGACTGGCACCCACCTCACTACAACCTCCTATCAGGCAGTTGTAAACAGTGATAAGGTCTCCCTTCAGCCTCCTTTTCCCCAGGCTAAACAATGCCTGTTCTCTCAGCTGCCTCTCATAAGGTTTGTTCTCCAGCCCCTTCACCAACTTCACTGCCCTTCTTCGGATTCACTTCAGCACCTCAATGTCCTCCTTGTAGTCAGGGGCCCAAAACTGAACACAGGATTCAAGGGGCAGCCTCAAATTAGCACCTACAGGAAGCATTTGTTGCACAAAACACTTCAGGAAATAGTATTAAACCTTACTTATTTGATCTTTCTTGCTTTAATTTCAGTTTTCCCTCACAAAATGTTTTCCCCATTCCTTAAATATGGAGTCTCACTCCAAGGTCTACATTGGGCAGGGTGGATTTTGCTATTTTTAAATCATTATGCTGCTTTGCAGCGTATCTGCAGTCCTGCGAATTAAATTGAGAGGTGAAACAAACAGCGCTTTTTCTCATCTGAACATTGTCATCACATTATCATTTCTGTGCCTGACTGCATGTCTCCACTACGCCGTTAATCTGTTTTTAAAAATGGATCTACATGAAACCATGGAAATGAGGTACAGCAGAGCTTTCGCGGAGCTTCACAATACACCCCGGTCCCTTAAAGCCCAACTGACATTTCTTTTTTTGCCTTGTGAAGATGTCAGTCTCTTTGAGCACGAAGCAGCGTGCAGGCTGTGATAGAGTATCTCTCGCACGCACATTCCCCCTCGATGGCAGATTATCTGCTCGGAGGTTGCATTAGGCTGCAGTCAGCTGTCAGTCAGCAGATGAGCAGCAACGGTCCAGCGCTTCTTCCCCCCCCTTTGCCCATCTGACAGTGATAAATGACCAGACCTAATGCTCAGCTAAGCTTGACAGGTCCAGGCCTCCCCTCGCAATCTGTTTCACACGAACATCAGCCTTTTTCTGGTAATATCCCCTGTCGGCACAGCAAAGGCAGCATCGGGGAGCACCAAAGTGAGGCCAACCTGCTTTGCTCTTTCAAAATAATGGGGATTGTGATTTTACTGCTTGAAGAAGCTCATAATCTGATGGCAAAAATAAAGATCAGAACAGCGTTCTAAAGCACCACAATGCGCACAGCCATCAATTAACATCAATTGTGTCTCACTCAAAGCTTCAGAAAGGCACCTTAAACATAGAATCATAGAATCACAGAATCACAGAATGGTTTGGGTTAGAAAGGACCTTAAAGATCATCCAGTTCCAACCATCCTGCACGGGCAAGGACACCTCCAACAGATCAGGTTGCTCAAACCCTCAGCCAATCTGGCCTTCAGCACCTCTAGGGATAGGGCATCCATGACTCCTCTGGGCAGCGCAAGAGACTTTAGCTCCCTTATGCTAAATTCAGCTTCTTTATGCTGACGTTAACTTCTATATGCTAAAGCTTGTTTCTATGAATAGCCCTGCAAATCACAACAAATTTCAGCTGCAAGCTAGAATTTAGTTTGAAAATCATCAAAATGAACATTTTAACCCATTATAGCAAGAGATACAAACAAATAAAGCATGTAGTGTTGCAGGCTGGTAATTTGAATATGATTCATTTCATCCTAAAGCCACCTTCTAAAATAGTTGAATCATACCTTGAGGACCTTTACCTCCTCAGTGCCTGTTACAGTCAATGGTGACTACCTCAGATAGCAACCCCTACACTGTAAGCACCTGAATTTTGGCCAAAGGAACCTAACATATTTTACTATTTGCCAAGAAATTATATGTTATCTCCACTGTAAAACTTAATTTCAATATAATTTTTCAGGGAGTGCTGTATTCCTAAAGAATGTCACTCTTGTGAGTTAAAAAATGAATACATCAAGCTCGGTGGAAGGGCAAACTGTGTTATTACAGAAGCGTTAGTTGTACCCTGATATTTATTCTGCTAGCAGATGCAATTCCATAATTAACAGCAAAATCCACTTTCCTTATGTAGCAGGAATTGAACTTTTCTTCCAATTAAGAAAAATAAATTATACGTAATCAAGATACACAAAACATTCTTTTGAACTCTATGAGGGTGGGGAGGCCCTGGCCCAGGCTGCCCAGAGAAGTGGTGGCTGCCCCATCCCTGGAGGTGTTCAAGGCCAGGTTGGATGGGGCTTGGAGCAACCTGATCCAGTGGGAGGTGTCCCTGCCCATGGCAGGGGTTGGAACTGGATGGGCTTTGAGGTCCATTCCAATCCAAACCATTCTATGATTCTAATATAGAATTAATTTTCTAAAGATTTCCTCCTCTTTCTACTAATAAAGCTCTAATTAATAAACTGCATCTTTTTAGAATTTTAGCATTCTTTCCAGTCCTCACTTGCTTTGAACAATCTTAATAATAGAATTTGAATCTTCAGATCCATTATGCACTGAAATTAATTGACATATTGAGCTTACATTCTAATTGAATAAATTAGGGTGTAATGAATTTATCCAATATTGTTTGAACTACTACATATAAACCACCTCAAGCTCTCATCCACAGCTCAGAGGATGGTTGCACTATGTGGTTTTAGTACGACACACAATTAGGTGAACCACTATCATTCCTTTACAAGTCACTTACAGGTAACAATTTACAAGTTTTAATGTATGAGGGATATGGGAATATTGCCTGTGTTGCATCCCTTCCTTCCTGGATGAGTTTGCTTGGCTCTCATTGATTCTGAAACATCCCATGTCTGTGTATCTTCTGCTTCAGTGTCTGCTCACAGTATTCCTTCCTCAGTTAAATTGTGAAATAAAAGAGAACTGCTGGGGAATCCTGCCTTAGAATTTTGCCAGTCACTCCTCACAGAATCTTATGAGTAATGCATGCAAATGTTTGTCATTTCATGGTAGATAAAGCAGATTTTTGGTGGCTAAAATGGATGTGGATTTTTGTAACATTTTTTCCCTTCATAAAATGACAAAACATAATCACGGTTTTAGTACTTTAATGTGTCTTGATTTACCAGAAGTAAATATAACATCAAGTATCCTGAGTTTATAACGCCTCGTTTGCAGAAAACTACAACACTCCAACAGTATTTTTATCTTTGTATGCTGAAATAGTGTTGCAAATGTGACTCCAATTTTGCACTGCTTTTTCTTGCCACATGGCTTACAAGCAGCTGCAGTTTATGGTGCTACATAATCAAGGACAGCTCTTCAAAATTATTCAATAGCTCCCATCGAACTGATGCAGATTTTCATAACAGCTCAGCACTTAATACTGTAAGATTGTCTAAAACTCTGACTCCTGTGTATTATTTCAACTAGTATTCAACAAATATAATTAGGTTATAGAAGAGCTGCTGTGCATTTAATCGCACAGCCTGAGGAACCCGTCTCATTGCCTCTTTGTCACCAACAAATCTGTGCCAGTTATTCAGCCTGTGTGAATAATACACTGGGTTTGGGTTTTTCTCTGGAGTGTCAACTCAAATACCAGCCGATTCCCCTGTTTGATGCATTTGACGAATCTACCAGGAGAGTAAGAACCAACAAAAGATTATTAACTTCTAAGGCTTTAATTGTGATAACAAACTAAACTGTGGCAGAGTCGCATGCGCTGGACCACAATGCTCCACCTGATCTTCAGCATGATTTCATGATAGTTCTCTAGCACTGTCCCAGGGAATTCACAGCGAGGTTCAGGAGCTAGAGCAGGTCAAGGCTGTAGCAGGGTGAGTGTTGGTCTCTTCTCCCAAGAAACAAGCAATAGGAAGCCAGGGTAGGTTTGGGTTGGATATTAGGAAAAAATTCTTTACCCAAAGTGTGGTGAAGCACTAGAAGAGGCTCAGGGAAGTGGTGGAGTCACCACCCCTGGAAGAGTTCAAAATTGTGGATGTGGCACTTTGGGACATGGCTTAGTAGGCACAGTGTGTTGGGCTTATGTTTGGACTTAATGATCTTACAGGCCTTTACAACCTGAAGGATTCCATGATTCCTGCCAGGCAGTCTGGACGTGTCTGTGATGCTTTGGAAGATAAAAGAGTTTAATAGCATGAAGGTGGCCAAACCATCCCAGGCACCTGAAAGCCAAAGAATAGGCCTTGACTCTGCTCAGTTCACTGATACAGATGTTGCCTGAAGGCTTAAAAGGTTGTGGAGGTTTTCCAGTTGTCATGTGCTAAAGGAATTTGGACGCTGCTCCTCAGGATCACCACAGTAAATCGATTTCATGAGGTTCAAGCAGCTTTCTAAGAGGCTACAAACTGTCATAAATGTAGCCATATGCAAATTTTTACATCAAGAAAATCACAGGAAGAACTGAGCCTGGAAATTACAGTTCCTATTTATTTTTTAAATGTTACACCTGGAAACAGAAGTAGTCTTTGTATTTATGCAAATGTAGATGGAATAGAGTTGAGATGTTGCTAAAATTCTGGTGGCAAATTTTGCCTACTACTGTCTATCGAAAATTAATTTGTAACATCCACAAATGAAAGGTTCCATAGGACATGATCAGAACTCAAGTATCATAGAATCATAGAATCATGGAATGGTATGGATTGGAAGGGACCTTAAAGATCATCCAGATCCAACCCCCTGCCATGGGCAGGGACACCTCCCACTGGCTCAGATTGTTTAAAATCCCATCATACCTGGCCTTGAACACTTCCCAGGCTTCCACGGCTTCTCTGGACAACCTGTGCCAGTGCCTCATCTCCCTCAAAAATATCAAGTTATTCAGTGAAAAAAACCAAATATTAAGTTTCTCTGACATTCTCACATTGAAACCTTGACTATTTCCAATAACAATAACTAATTATGTTTTTCTCAACACTTTATACTACCTTTCAAAGTAAGATAATGTTTATTGCTCTAGATCCATAAAATACTCTAGATTCAGTTTAACAATCAGTGAGGGAAAAATGAAAACATAATTGCTGTCTTTATTAAAGAGGTTACTGCTTGACTTTATTTAGCATTTGAAAACTGGAAATATAAGTCATGTGTAGAATATATAAAAAAAAATTCAGATGATGATTTACCAGGTAGGCTAATAAAACAATGGTGAGGTCAGTGGTGACCTCTGGGGGATTAGGACCTCTCAAGTAGTTCATCCAAAATAGGGTGGTCAAGTGGAGAGGTTAAAGAAAGCACATGTAACTTTAATTATTATAACAGTATGTAGGTACCGCTCTTTACTTCAAATATCACTGCCTTCCTCAAAGTGAAACAAAACTGCATTAATATTCCCAAAACAGTATTAGATGAATACTTACTGGCAATAAAGCAAAAGCATTTTCTAATGAATATCATGCGTATTTTGAAATTAATTTGCTTTGACCATGTTTGTTTCACTTTTGCATTTGCCTTCTACAAATGCTCAGTGATTGAATTTTCCTGCTGTAACAGTTCATGGGAAAACAATTTTAAAAATCAGATAAGCAGGCATTGAAGAAGCAGGATTTAAAGCACATCCTTCCACTTGTCTCAGGTACTTCAGAAGCCTCCATATCATCTCATAATTCATAGCTTTTAATGACATTATTCTTGCCACCCTCAGAAGGGCACAATTACCTGACTGCAAAAGAAGCCAGCAACAGAGAAGGAAATCAACACGCATGTCCAAAGGCCTAAGCGACCTGTACTAATGATACCATCAACTTCAGCACAGTAATAGAATCATAGAACCATAGAATGGTTTCAGTTGAAAAAGACCTTTAGGATCATAGAGTCCAACCATCAATCCAGCCCTGCTAAGTCCATCAGTAGACAATGTCTCCAAGAATGACGTCTACTACATTGAACAGTAAAAAAACCTGAAAGATGAAACGATCACAGCTAAGCACTATAATTTGTATTCCAAATTATTGTAAACAGCAGGTAAACTACTGGAAAGGGGTCAACAACTACTGTCCTACAAGGACAAAAGTATTTGGTAATGCAAGTACAAACAAGACTACCTTGCAAATTCAAATTAACTACCCTGCAGATATCCATATATCTACATTGATGTTAGACTGTAAAAGTTCAGTAATTAATCTCAGTTGCAATTTCCAGACAGAAATATGATTAACTCTGTAACTTTGAAAATAAGGTACTGATTTACAGTGTATTGTTTAGATCTTATTGTATAGTCTGCATCTACAGATACTTATCTACCCAGAGGCAGCTCAGATTTCTTGGCATGAAGGAAGTTATGGGAGGAGTTAATGTAAACTGAAATGCTTGGCTAAAACCTTCCCAACCCCCCCACACCCCCTAAAAAAATAAATAAAATAAAGCAGGAAATATTTCTTGATACAATAAGCAATAACCACCTGCCACAGCAGGCAATGAATGGCCTTCAAATATCAAATGTGGCCTGATATGACAACTCAATAGGGAGAGAAGAAACCAAGTTAGCTGCTCAGTTTCAGGCTAGGATTATCAGAAGTGTTATAAAAACAAAGGAGGAAAAGAATCATAGAATTATAGAATCATAGAAACACTCAGTTGGAAAAGACTTTTGAGATCATCGAGTCCAACCACACCTGTCCACTGCTAAACCGTATCTCTGAGGACGTCATCTACTCCACCTCCCTGTGCAGCCTCTGCCAGTGCCTGAGAACCCTCTCAGTGAAGGAATTTTTCCTGATGTCTAATCTGAACCTGCCCTGGTGCAACTTGAAGCCATTTCCTCTTGTTCTACCACCTGTCACTTTGGAGAAGGGACCAACAATTTTAACCTATTTCAGTCAGAAAGCACTCAATGTAGCCTTGATGTGAAACCACTTTTTAAATTAATATATGCTATTTGAACAAGACCTGTGTTACAGCTCATTCAACATTTCCATAAAGATGTTGTACAATATCTAATATTGCCTTGCAGATCCCAGCAACACAGCAGACTTGAATCTTGATATTAATTCACATCTACTGCATAACCATCATTGAAGGATTCGTCTGTTTGCAAGATGAGAAAGGAATAAGGTAAAGAATCCTAGAATGAGTTGAGATTCCCTGGGATTTATTTGACATTAAAAAATATTCATGGTCATAACAGTGGAAAGGACCTTCTGAATTCCAGCACCACTAGACAAGTCCAGTCAGGTATATATAATGTTACCCCAGCATGAGGGTGAATTTTAAACAGGGTGAAGAGCAAACCTTAAAGGATCAAGTAACACAACACAAATCTGCTCTTGGCTTATTTGAAGGGAAGTTTTCTCTTATACTCAGAAAAACTATTCAAGAGTCTTTCAGACTTGATCTAAGAAAATGACATTTCAAATACTGTTTACTGAAAACATGAGATTCAAAGAAGCATTTATTGTTAACTGTTAAAATAGCTCGACAGCATCATCAAAATGAGAAGGTAGAGAAAACAACAGGCTCTTTGTTTCAGAAAGTATTATGTTGAGCTTTTTGCGACACTGGTGCTCAAAACATTATTTCATATTTCAGGTAAAGATCATGGAAACAGAGTCTCCAAACCATCCTCTGTGGTAAACCACACAGGCACAGCAAACTGCTTCCCCAGTCACCAGGGCTTGCCATTGGGCTGGGTATTAACAAGCTGTCTCATTTGTTTAAAATAACAGCACATAAGGATCTAAAGCAATAATGGAGTTTCTCATTTTAGTTATAGAATCACAAGATCACTGCGGTTGAAAAACATCTAAGATCATCCAGTCCAACCATGAGCCCAACACCACTGTGTCTACTAAACCATGTCCCCAAGTGCCACAGCCACATGGTTTTTGAAGACCTCCGAGGATGGGGGCTCCACGACTGCCCTGGGCAGCCTCTGCCAGGGCTTCACCACTCTTGCAAGAAAGAAGTGGTTCCTAATATAAAATCTAAACGTCCCCTGACACAACTTGAGGCCATTTCCTCTCATCCTATCCCTTCTCAAGAAGAGACCAACACCCACCTCACTACAGCTACCTTTCAGGGAGCTGTAGAGAGCAATAAGGTCTCCCATCACCCTTCTCTTCTATAGACTAAACAGCCCCAGGTCCCTCAGTCGTTCTCAATAAACCTTGTGCTCTAAACCCTTCCCCAGCTCTGTTCCCCTTCCCTGGACACTCTCCAGCACCTCAATGTCTTTCCTGGAGTGAGGGGCCCAAAATTCAACCCAGAATTCGAGGTGTGGCCTCACCAGCACTGAGTCCATGGGGATGATCCCTTCCCTGCTCCTGCTGGCCACCCCACGGCCGATCCAAGCCAGGTGCTGTTGGCCTTCTTGGCCACCCAGGTCACTGCTGGCTCAAGTTCAGCCAGCTGTCAACCAATACCCTCAGGTGCTTTTCCGCTGAGCAGCTTTCCAGGCACTCTTCTTACATAGCATCATTACACTTCCACTTTGGATGGTTTTGTCACAAAACCTTTCTTCTTTTACTAAAGAAAAACACATTGCATACAAACGTATGCTTTCGTATTTGTAGTGATCGTGTAAGTTTTACTTCATTTGTTCTTGGTTCTCATTCTCTCTTTGCTCTGATGTCTTGCTTATGACTGTATTTATACAACTGGTTCACTAGGAAAATGAATATTGTAGCAGGACCTGTTAAAAGTTCAGGGAAAACATGAGGCTGTGAGCATCTGCAGATGACAGGTATTATTGCAAGTATTCTCATCCTTCTACTCTTCCTTCCTTTGCTTTGCTATTCACAGTTGTTATAGCTACTCTTAAAGAAGTTTACAATCCTGAGCACAGAGTCATGCCTCTTTAGATGTTCTACGTTAGCCTGAACAATAGAGCACCACTTCCCTGATTGGGCTTGTCAGGTAACACAAATTGTTATTGTTACTTTATTTAGCAACACAGCTGCAGACCTTTTAATAAGGGACTTTTTGTGATGATTAATTAGAAAATTACTTCAGTGGCTCATGAAAGGAAGCCAAGTCTTCACCTGCAACAATGCACTCAAGTTTAAAGACTGGAAAATGGAACGTTCTATCAATTTGAAGAGAAAAAGAATAGAAAAGAGCAAAATATCAGTGGCCATTTCATACAGGTTACGTTCCCTTACACCTTTCCATCCAGGCACTCAGCCATCTGAACTATGGGAGGTAAAAAGATTTAACAGGGCTCCAACCCAGAACGCCTGCAATTCTGAAACTAAATTGGACCTGGTCCTGATCATCCCAGTGTGGATGAGGGAGGAATAGAAGTGTTTCTGAGGATACTTTCAGACAATTTAAAGGTAACGCTTGTCTGGAAGACATAAACAGGTTGCATACATTTCTTGCTAGGGAACTGAATATCTTCTTTCAGATTTTCTCATAAAAAAAGGCAGTTTCAAAACCATTTTCCTTTTATCGTTTTGTTAGGAAAGACCACAATCAGTGCATTTTTACTATGTTTACCTCTTGCGATGTCTTCTTTTGACAACATGATTCATATAACTCATTTTAAACCTTTCTATAACAATATTTTATCTTCCTGCATGAAAAAAAAATGATAAATTCAGACATATTTCTTTTAGACTCTAAAATTTCTGCATTAAACACAGATTTCCATTATTACTGATCTAATAAGTCCTATTCTCATCTGGGCTATCAGAAACTCAATAAGTAATTACCATTCACCTTAGGCTGTTCCAGTCCATTAGACCAATACTGATGACTCAGGGGAGGCAATAAATGAAGAGCACAAAGCTGATGAAAGAACAGAAAGTGATGTGAGAAAATGCTGCAGCTGTAACTCATGCCCCATTGCTGTGTTTACTGAGAAATGTTCAGATAATATAAGATTGATGCAATCAAACATAGAATAAGTTTGTAAGTTCAATGGTTTATTTCCTTGCATGGCTAAACATAAAAGCTGTTCACTCTGATGTTACAGAGGAATACATCCTGAATTTATTACCAATCTAAGCACAATAGAGACTACTGGAAGCAAATAGCACAGTTTCATATGTACAAATCACAGGCTCTTCTCTCTCTCTGAAGTTTAAGAGCTGCTTTGTAAGTTAAGTTGACTCCAATTCTTTTCTCACCTAGTCCAATATAAAATAAAATCACAGAATCATAGAATCATTAAGGTTGCAAAAGACCACTAAGATCATCCAGTCCAACTGTCAGTCCAACACCACCGTGCCTACTAAACCATGTGCCAAAGTGCCACTACCACACGCTTTTTGAACACCTCTGGGGATGGGGACTCCACCACTGCCCTGGGCAGTCTCTGCCAGGGCTTCACCACTTTTCTGGTAAAGAATTTTTTCTTAATATCCAATCTAAACCTTCCCTGGTGCAAATTGAGGCCATTTCTTCTCATCCTATCACTTGTTACTTGGGAGAAAAGACCAACATCCACCTCATTACAACCTCTTTTCAGGCTGTCGTAGAGCACAGCAAGGTGACCCCTCAGCATCCACTTCTCCAGACTAAACAGCCGCAATTCCCTAAAAATCCAATCTAAACCTCTCCTGGCAGAGTTTTTATGTAGCTACATAGTATACAACTAATACAGAAGAACAAACTTTATAATACAAAGTTTTTACACCTTGCATCTACTAAGATTCATAAAAGCTTGGATTCACAAATGTCATACGTAGTGTCTCGTTCTTTAAACCTGTTCAAGCAACAAGTGCAGCTTCCCAAAACCAGTGAACTTACCTAGACATCTTTGCAACTCTACATGTACCCCAGTTTCAAGACTTTATCAGGCTATGTAAGAACTCCCAAGTAAAGGAAATATTATATCTCCATTTTACAGACAAAAATCTATGGAAGTTTACAGGACCAGTCAAAAATACTATACAGCCTTGCTGGTGACATGCACAAGAAAAATTTTAATGAGCTGATCTGTAAGGAAAAATGTCTTTATTAAGATGTGTTGTTCCTCTCTCAGTGGCTAAATGACTGTTTCCAGAAGCAATAATCAGCTACTGATATGAAAGCATCCAGTTAATTAGCTAGGGTTATACTATTCGAAGAAGCTACATTATTCAGTCAACCATGGGAAATAGTTTTATTTTACAATATTATTAAATGCAGCTTTTGTAATTGTTTCGCTGGTATTGCAGTTCTTGAAAAATGCCTTTCACTAGAAAAATATCTTTGTTGGGTAATAACTGCAAAAGAAAACACACAAAATCTAGCAGCTATGCTGTTGTGCAGCAGGATTGCTTCTTTTTATTGCTTTTCAACTTTTAATTATCATAGTAGAGACTACAATAATCTCTAATAAGCAACTATATAAAATTATTGGACACAGAATTGAAAATCAAAATGCAATTAAAGTATTTGCCTTGTTATATTTCTTGTAGAAAGTGGTGTACAAAGTGTTTTTTAACATGGAGACTTTGGAAACTACAGCAAATCACTAAGGTGTGCCAAAGATCAGTAATAAAATTTGGTTTAATTACACACAGAGAAAGTGTACACCTGCTAAGTCATCACTGCCATATGTAAGGGGGAGTGTTTTGTTCATTTACTCAAAAAAAAAAAATCTAGATCATCAACTGATTGAAAAGCAGGAAAATAAGACCTGTAAATTTTAACTATGAGATTTATCTAATCTAATGTACCAAAACGTCTCTAATGAACACATTAAGTACTTTCTGTGGGCAATGAGGAGAAAGTAGCATCCGAACTGAAGAATTCTCCTTATCTACTTGAAACTGTTTAGTGATGGAATCTAAAGATGCCTTTTGGCAGCCAATTATATTGACTTTACAACCAGCCTGGACGGTAAGTTTAGCTTGGACGCCTTTTATACTAAAGCTAGGGAGGAACTCCAAAGTGGAAATTTGTCTGTATAGCCTCTATTTCAAACGTAAAGATGGATCTCACCCACTGTGAAGAGTACGTTTGGAAGTGAAAATGATTTTACCAGCTGTTGTTTAAAATACTGGCAAAAGAGTTGGTAGACAGCCTGAACATTGAAAATTGCTTGACTCATAGAATCATTAAGGTTGGAAAAGTCATCTAAGCTCATCCAGTCCAATCGTCAGCCCAACACCACCATGCCTACTAAATCATGTCCCGAAGTGCCATGGCTACACATTTTGAAACACCTGCAGGTATGGGGACTCCACCACTGCCCTGGGCAGCCTCTGCCAGTGCTTCACTACTCTTTCAGTAAAGAAATTTTTTCTTCTGTCCAATCTAAGCCTGCCCTGGCACAATTTGAGGCCATTTCCTCTCATCCTATCACTGGTCACTTGGGAGAAGAGATCAGCAACTACCTCACTATAACCTCCTTTCTGGGAGCTGCAGAGAGCAACGAGGTCTCTCTCCTCAGACTCCTTTTCTCCAGGCTAAACAGCCCCAGGTCCCTCATAATACTTGTTCTTCAGACCCTTCACCAGTTCCATTGCCCTAGCTGAGACCTCTGTCTCAAGGTTCTTTCTAAGTGACACTCCCACGGAAAACATATCCTGCAAACAAACCTCTTAGAAACTGCTCTCTGTAAACACTGATTTCTCAGGAAATCAGTGGAACAGGGAACTGCTGAAAAGGACAAAAAAACCTGTTCCAACAAATTAGCAAAGAAATTTTCGTAACAGATGTTACAATTTGGGCCCAGGCTGGAGAAAATTATCAAAAGCAGAAAAAAAAAGTGTGAAAAGGGGAGTTTGGTTCCTTGATCAGCAGGAGAAAATTTTGCATTTAACTTCACTCAGGCCGGGACCATTTACACGAGGTGCCCTGTCATCAAGCACAACAGAAGCCTCATTTCTTGCAGAGCTATTCGGGAATTGCCTAAGAAAAATTAAAAATAATGGAAGTTTCTGCTCTGGAGCTCACCAAGAGAATGCCTAACACAGGACGTGAATTCTGCAAGGGGAGATCTGAAGGTACAAAGGTAAGTCAGTGATGACACAGACAGACAAGTTATTTCCCTACTGCAGTGGCATGACAGCAAAGAGAAAAGGAAGCATTAAAAAGGCAGAAGTGAAAAAATATCATAATCTCATACCATACACCAAAGGTGGCTGGTAGTTTGACTGACAGTTTCTGAGATCTCACAGTTCAACAAGTTACTGGGAGTAAAAGAGGAATAAAAATAGGAAAGATGAACACGAATAGACATTATGTAAGTTCCATCTTTTTCTGTCCTGCCTCCTCATCCACATCAGACATTTCTCGTGAATTTCACTAAATGTAATACATGAAAAGATAAAGGAAATGTAAGAAAAGATGTTCATGGAGAAGTGAGGATGAGGAAACTTTTGCATACAGACTCTAAATTTGGATTAAGGAAGCAGCCCTTTCAAACACAACACTTCCAGACACCGGTAAGAAAGGATCTATAGTGACAAAATTACATTTTGATTACAGTTAACTGAGAAGAAGAAGGATCTCAACACAGTTCATGGTAGCAGGAAAATGTAGGTATTGGAAAAATGCCAAGCCATTTAATTTTGAGCTAGATTATGCCACCTTCCCCTTACAATACTCCACAAACAGCAGAGCTAAGATAAGGGGCAAAGTACTACTTAAACTGTGAAGGGTGACTTGATTTATTTTAAAATTCTGGGAGGTTTCCAAGTCTGAAACAGTCTGTCAGCTTGTTGATGAATTACAGAACATGATGGGCAATGTTTAGTTTGGGACCTGTTCTCAAAAATGCCTCCTCCTCTAATCTCTCTCCTTCCTTTTCACTAATTCTGCATCACCATTACCAGAGGCATAAAGAGGTTTTAAGAAGCTTTCTTTAGGGCCTTCATTTTAGGTATCAGTCAAAAGAGTGTCTCAAAAGCAACTCAAGGCATCGTCAGAAACCTCCAAGAGTTTTAGATAACCTTCCAGTTTAGTTTCTTCTGAAAAAAGTCAATGGATTGACTAGCACATTCAGAGGAGTGCTGAGTAAGCTCTCCTAATGCAAAAAGAAAACTGAGATCAACTGGGGAACTCACATGTATCCTGTTCAGAAACAGCAGTCACATCTAAGAGGTGCTGGGCATGGGCACCTAACCTTGGAAGATACAATACCAGATGGAAGAAAGAGAATTGCCAGAATCATGAAGTTAAATTATGTGCTGCAAGCAATTGTTTTTCAGTGTTAATTCAGAATTTGGGCAAGATGCTCAATGCTGCTGTGCCAAATTAAAGCACCAGCAAAGACCCCACCCTGCTGTTTGCATGATTCAAAAGAGCCAAGACTCAGGCAATTGGTATCTATATTTCTAAATGCATATTTAATATACTAAAGCAAATCATAATGCAAAGGAGTCACTATGCTCTTGTGACACATCTGGAAATATTCAAGTAGTTAAATATAGCTAATGCTACTTTAGATGCCTAAGGTATCTGAGATCTCCTGCACTAAATGGTAGAAGGAGAGTGACATCTTCGTAATGATGTTGTGGTTATTATGGTTCACTGCACGCATACAAATTTTATATTCCCAGTACCAAAAAGCCACTAGAAAGAGGACAGGCTTACTGAAGAAAAGTAGAGTATAAAGGGACACTATTAAAAGCACCAATTTAATGATATTCAAGCTCAAGAAGAAAGACCATGAATGAAAGAAGTCCTGTTTAGGAAGAAAAGATCCATAAATTTGTAACCATGAGAGCATCTAGACTGATTAATTAGTAGACCATTACATTATATTCATTTATTCACGCAGTCTCCCCCCTATTAAACCCAGCAGCATAATTTTTACTACCATCCAAATGGTATCCATCCACCTTCCCAAGGAGAAGTCCACGGGTAAAGTTAGGACTGATGAAACAGGAGGGAAAAGTGTGGACAGACCTCAAAGTTAATGAGTGTAACTGGGAAGAGACAGGGCTCGCATTACCATAAATAAATCGCTGTACCACCAGCAAGGAACGACTTTGAGAAACAAAAGAAGGAAGGAAAAAAAAACCATCCACCCTTTCCTCATGCAAAATTGCTGTACTAGGAACAGGTTGTGCCCTGAGAACATCTAGGCCATAGCAGATCCATAACAGTTGGACACAATGATCCTTGTGGGTCCCTTCCAACTCATGACATTCTACGATTCTGTGATCCACAGTGCTTACAACCTCAGTCAGAGGAAAAGCTGCAAAACAGAGCCATTAATATTTGTGCTTGATTAGTGGGTTTGATGTTCAAATCAGTATTAAATGTTAATGACATAATCAGCAACGGAAAGAGATATAATTTGAATTAGTGGTAGTTCTTGACAAGTCAAAAAAATTAATACGGGGAAATTAAGTGACTTAAGAAGTCACAGTAGGTACAGTCATGGATCCAAATTGTGTGAACCCTAAGTTGGCTGAAGTCAGATTCATAAGATTTGGATTCAGCCGTTAAATTTGCCACAAGCCTTCTGAACCAGGAAAGGCAAGTTATTCTCAGATTAACACTTTAATATGGGGATAATATTTCAGAAGCGTGAGAGACAAAAGCCCTGGAAAGCAGAGGGCAAGATCTCCGAGACACCTTTGACTCAGAAATGCAAATCAATGGGCTGCACACCCCAGGCTTGTACACATGAACCAAACCAAACCATTTCTCCAGTCTAGCTGAACTTCATTATAAAGCACACGTAATTGATAACAGGTTCAAGCCAAACTCATTTATCTCATTATAAATCTCAAGACAGTAACTAAGGATGGAGAAATATGGCCACAATAGGTATTACTCCTGCATTCTTTTATTGCGTGTAACACATGTTAATGTGCAGGTTCTCAGCTGGGTGAAGGACACCGAAGAACAAACAGGCTCCTGGGGGTCAGAGTCACCCTCATTAGCGCTGCTGGGCAGCCTGCGTTAGACAGAGCTGATCTCAAAATGTATTCCTGCAAAAAGCTAGGCTGAGATTTGAGAAAGATGAAAACCCAAGAAGCTGCTATATTTATGCCTAAGCAGCACTTATTCTGCAGAAACGTGCTCATGAACTGTGCTCGCACAGTACTACAAATTAATCACCCAAGATCTTATTCAACTGTACAATCTGCCAGGAAAAGGTGTGTCACATGAGTAATAGTTTGCAAAATTAAGGTCTGTATTTGCTGACCAAACTTCAAACTATGATCAAATAGCAAAATATTAGAAATCACTCCGAGAAATCAGAATCGTTCATTAAGAGGGAAATATGAAAACAATGACCAGGATGTTTTCAATTAGAAACTCAGCGTGTGAGCTGCTCTGTTAATACACTTATAATTATGCTTGCCCATTGCTCACAGTAGATGTGTTTCACATTGACTATGAAACTGCCAGACTTCCATTGCTGGGAGAGAATTTTCCCAAAACAATCTCTATATCAATTCAATCTTTAGAAATTCCAGGTAACTTTAACTCAGCCACTTGTTAAAACAACTTTAAGATAAAATAACTTATTTCTTTCACATAAATATGCATTTGTTTAAAATAAAAATCTTTGCAATCCTTTAATTATAGAGTTCCAGTTCCCGCTCTGTTGTGAAAAAGGAATCTGAATGTAGATCTTGGCTTCCTCAATACAACATTTCATCCTTCGGACCTCTCAGTCTGGAGCAGCAGCCTCAAACAGTGGGATTCAATGACCTCAAAAGTCTTTTCCAACCAATGATTCTATGAAAGCTCGTTGCTTTCCTAAGTCAAACAAAACGCTGTCAAAATCCACCAACAGTCTGTTCTATCTTAATGAAGTAGTGGATGCTCATAATACACAGCGATCTAATACCTCTACCAGCTATTTCAGTTGGCTTGCAAAGCACACGTAGCATTCCCTGAACCTGCACTCCTTCTTCCTGACTTCCATCACAATCAGGTGTGTTCTTTAGGTATTGCCTGGGCTTAATCTCAAAGCACAATATTGGCACAAGTTAGAAAGTAAAAGTTTGTCTAAGACATTTTCAAATCACAGAATCACAGAATCACAGAATGCTTTTGGTTGGAAGGGATCTTAAAGCCCATCCAGTACCAACCTCCAGCCATGGAGCCTCCACCTCCCACTTGACCAGGCTGCTCAAGGCTGCATCCAACCTGGCCTTGAACACCTCTGGGGAGGGGACATCCACAACTCCCCTGGGCAACCTGGGCCAGGGCCTCACCACCCTCATCCTGAAGACTTTCTTCCTAATGTCTAATCTAACTCTTTCCCTGCCCAGTTTATAGCCATTCTCCCTCATCCTGTCACTACAGGTCCTTGTAAAAAGTGCCTCCTCAGATTTCTTGTAGCCCCCTTCAGGTACTGGAAGGCCACTATAAGGTCTTCCTGGACGCTGCTCATCTCCAGGCTGAACAACTCCAACTCTCTAGGCAATTCACATTGTTTTAATCTATGTAATGAAATGAAAGGGGACCAGCTGAAACTAACTGGTAGGGGGCAACTAGGATAGAGCTTGGCAAATTCACGTCACAGCTCAAGCATCGGAATCTTTTATCCTTCACTGGCAGATATAACTTGCGCTTACTCATGTGTCAGTGTCTTACCTTAACTCCCAGAAACACCCGTCTCAACCATTTGACTTGGGAGATTTTAAACAACTAAAACTCATAATACACAGAAGATAAACAAGTTTCAAGTTTAAGCTGATGGAAATTCTTGTCTTAGACAGAACTATGTAATTGAGTACACACAAATAGCTTTAGAATTAATTTTTATACAATCATAGAATGGTTTGTGTTGGAGGGGACCTAAAAGATCATCCAGTTCCAACCCCCTGCCATGGGCAAGGACACCTCCCACTAGATCAGGTTGCACAAAGCCTCATCCAACCTGGTCTTCAACACCTCCAGGGATGGGGAAGCCACCACTTCTCTGGGAAACCTGCACCAGGGCCTCACCACCATCACAGGAAAACATTTCTTCCTAATACCTAATCTAAATCTCCCCTCTTCAAATTTAAAACCATTTCCCTTTGTCCTATCCTTGCACTCCCCGAGAAAGAGCCCCTCCCCAGCTTTCCTTTATGCCCCCTTTGAGTACTGGAAGGGATTATAGTAGTTTGATATGACAGCTTTGCAGTTTCTCTACATTATTTTTCAAAAGGAAAAAAAATATAACAGTAGCACTTCCCAGCGCTTCCCTGAAGGTTGTTCTGTTGTGGTTTGTTTTATTTTGGTTTTAATTTGTAAAAAGGTTCAATTCTTTGTACACTGTAAATCAAATTAAGGCCTGCCTGGGGACTCATCATCCCAAGCATCTAATGAAGAAAATATATCAGGGCTGATGCAAGTTTATTGCATGACTTCTGCACAAAGGAAACAACAAAATAGCCAAGAAGAACCACATATTAATGAGGAAACACAATATTTAATTAAATATATATTCTCGGCAATGCTCCAAGGATCGAATTATATGGGTGGGGGACAGCCAAATTTTGAAGCATGTTACTAAGATTTAAACTACATTGCTCATTGTTTTTCTGTCTACATATAGAGCAAACATACCTCAGAGACAAACATTTCTTAGAAATCAGGCATCTAAAAGCACAGTACTATCACACATTCGCTACTGATGTTTAATTAAGAATTTCCTTGAAAAAACATCTATTTTTGTTAACTCTATATTTATGCTTATTACAAGGATTTTCATTCCTCCCATTAAAATAATTAATCAAGTTAAGTATTATGATATTTATTAATGCAATCTTAAATACTACACTGAAAATAGGGTAGAGAATTTTAAGAATTACTTATGTGGAAGGCAAATTGGGGGAGGGGGGCTTTGGTTAAGAGGCACCCTTTTTATTTTATTTGGGAATATTTTAGGAATAGCAAAGCAAGGTAACATGCTGGCAAAGCACCTGGGTTGTATGTAGGCAAGACAGAAGAGTAATTTTCTGTTTCAGCTGACTATGGCTGAGTCTTGCAGCCAAGAGGTTACAGATACAGACCCATGTAAAGGTTCATTGAGGTGAACTTGCACAATAGCAACTGAAATTCTGTTGGTCCTCATCTGTATCTGTTTCAGTCTTGGACTCCCAAGAGGAAGCAGTTGTAGCAGAATCATCGTCTCCACAAAAAAAAACCCAAAATGTTTAGTATAATTAGTATAAATGGATCTTTGTTATGTTTAGTGGGTTTTTTTAGATATTGTTTTATTTTAATTAGTGAGATGGAGGAAGAAGAAACCTTTAGTCAATGACTATAATGACTGACCTCATTGAAGATAGTGGGATTTTAGTCATGGACTTCAATTAAATCCTACTTTATTCCTAAAGCAAAACCAATAAAAGCACAATACTATTTCTACTGAACTTTCACCGCATGCCTGTACCATGTGGTTTCTCAAATCACTTCCAAATTGTGAAGAGCATGAACCATCACAGATTCATAGAATCATAGAAACATTAAGGCTGGAAAATACCTCTAAGATCATCCAGCCAAACAATCAAGACAACACCACCGTGCCTACTAAACCATGTCCCAAAGTACTATGTCTACGCACTTTCTGAACACGTCTGGGGATGGAGACCTTGCCACTTCCTTGGACAGCCTCTTCCAACTCTCAACCACTCTTTCAGCAATTTTTTTTTTTCTAATATCCAATGTAAATCTCCCCTGGTGCAACTTGAGGCCATTTCCTCTTGTCCTATCAGTAACGGCTCAACAGCTGAAGAGTCACCTGTGCCCATTATGGCAGCCAGTCATATAAGTAAAGTGACTTCTTTAGTGCAATTAACATCTCAGGGAATTCTCCAAAATGCCTGTTTCACTTCATTGCTAAAACATGCCTTTAACAGAAATCAATAATATCTTCCATTTTCTTTTAACTGAGTTAGTAGTTGGGAATCAGACTGAACTCAAGTCACCCAAGATCATTATTTAACATTTTGAAGTACATACTTGCAGTCAATAGCACTCAAGTGGTACCTAGATACTGTTACGAAACCTCTACCTTCTAGGACTTCTGACTTTATGTGCAAACTGTGGCCTCAAGGAACAAAGGTCACAAAGACAGAATGTGACTTTTTTACATCCCAAAACCCACTGGTTAAGTTTACAAGAGCAAGTAATTTAGTTTCACCAAAATAAATCAGTAAACAAGCAGTGATGGCTGAAGTCCCTATCTGTACATAATATGCAGCAAAAGATGTTAATTAGACTAGGCTTCCTCTAGTCCTCTGACTGCATAATTGTACGAAGTTGCCTGAAGGTCAGTCACGAATTCAGACTTTATTTTTCAATATGATGACTCGGTTTAGTTTCCTCCAAAAGGAGTCTTAGCACGTACATGCATCCCAACTGATCCACCAAAGAGAGGGACAACAGGAGGATTCAGCTGAAAACGACACTAATGCCACAAACAAATCTTAGCTGTTCTTTTCTCTCCTCATTCATCTGACAACCATTTACCAAGAGACAAAAATCCTTTTTTCATGCAGATGAGCAAACTTTTACTATTAGTTTCATCCTAAGTTGCTTACGTGTTCATTAGCAGATTCGTGTTTATGAGTCCTGTCAACTAAAAAAAAAACAAACTGCAGTCCGTCATGTGTCATGAAGATTTGTTACAGTAACTCACTGAAGAAACAGACTGTATGTGTTAATTGTAGATAAAAGGAATCTTGGAAAAGTTATCAATAAACTATCTAAGAAAATGCAAATTCTAGTTTTCATCAGTATTAATCATTGATGTTGGGCATGCTCTTCCTCAGAGCTAAGCAATCTGGCTCAGTCAGTAAAGCATTTAAGCATTTTCTGATCTCTGTGCATTGAAATCAATATTACTATTCACACAGAATCATAGAATTGTTTGGGTTGGAAGGGACCTTAAATCCCATCCAGTTTCAACCCTCTTCCACGGGATCAAGTTGATCCAAGCCCCATCCAACCTGGCCTTGAACACTTCCAGGGATGGGGCATCCATGACTTCCCTGGAAAATGTGTGCCAGTGCCTCACCACCCTCAACATGAAGAACTTCTTCCTAATGTCTAATCTAAATCTTCCCCCTTATGATTGTTAAAGTTGAGCATGCGTAAAAGAGCAGCATGTTCAGCCTCACTCCAGACTGAACCTACCAGAAAAGCACAGTTAAAAGAATACAGAAATATAAGAATAAAATCCTAGGCCAGAATGTTCTACAGATTGAAATAACATTCTTTTTTAAATAGTTCTGTTCCTCCAAGATCTGCTCCATTTCATCAGGATGACAGTATGATGGTATGTGTATGTCCAAGACAGGAGAAAGATTAGAGGATTACAACTCAAATATTATCTTATAATATTTACCCCTATATCATATAAAACTATTAAATGCTAGGGACTCACTTCATGCCTGATGTAACTCTGGCTGAAATCAAAGAGTTGCAGCAGAGATGAAATTGGCCTCACGCCTGTGAGAGAGTGTGCTTTTTCAGTAGATGTTGCCAGACTTCAGGATGTTAAGCTTTTGTAAACCTCCATTAAAGAGCTTTTATGAACTACTGTTGCAGTTTCCATAGAAACAAGAGATCATAATTTCTGTGAGAATATAAAACCTTTTTCAACACTTTTGATAGTAGTTTTCTCCAAATGACCTCCAGGTAATTAATGTGAGAGCTTGACCCCTGCCTTAACGTTATTTTCTAAGAAACAAGCTGTATTGCTCCTTTACAAATCTGAATGCATTGTTCATACCAAGCCCAAAAGACCTTGAAAGTTTGGGATCTACTTAAGCAGGTATTGTGTATGTGGCCAGTTCATGTTTCTGCTGCTTTTAACACAGACCTTGTGGAAGATTACATCTATGTGTATGACCTCTGTGCCTTTCAAAATTAGCAATGAAACCAAATAAAAACTGGGTTGTCCACCTGTCTGACTCACATCAAGAAACCCTGCTAGAATACTGTCAGGCTTGGTGTCATGACAACTTCCCTGGGCAGCCCATTGCAGTGCTCCACTATCCTCTGGGTGAAGAAACTTTTCCTAATATTCAAACTAAACCTACCTTGGAACATCTTCCTGCCATTCTCTCAGGTCCTATCATTTGGTCACCAGAGAGAAGAACTCAGCGCCTGCTCCTCCCCTTGGGAGGAAGCTGCACACTGCGATCAAGTCTCCCCTCAGCCTCCTCTTCTCCAGGCTGAACAGACCAAGTGACTTTAGCTGCTCCTCCCACAACTTCTGCTCTAAACCCTTCACCAACATTGTGGCCTTTCTCTGAATACTCTCTAGTAGCTCTAGATCCTTTTTCTCCTGTGGCACCAAAAACTGCACACAGTATCTGAGGTGGGGCCACACCAGTGCAGAGTAGAGCAAGACCATCACCTCTCTTGACCAGCTGGCAATGCTGTGCTTGATACACCCTAGATGATATTTGGCCCTCTTGGCTGCCAGGGCACTCTGCAGGTTCATGTTCCCATCAACCAGAACCCCCAAATCCCTTTCCTCAGAGATGAAAGATGAGAAGAAACTGAAGTCAAACAAGACTTCACTTTAACCCCACATACCCAGCTGAGAATGAGTACTTCCTATCAACTTCAAGAACTGATGAGAGTTTGGTTCAGGTGGTGGCATCAGACAATCACCATTGTGGAAAAAAGTTATCAAGCTTTGGAATTTAACCTTAGAAATCTGTTGCTGAAAGTCTTCTCTGGTTGTATTTATCCCAAATCTTTGTTTATCCTGATCTACTCTCTTAAACTGTAGGACTGCATCATGTTTCTTTCTCTCTGGAACAAGCTATCCAGAGAATTCATGGATGATCCATCCCTGGAGGTGTTCAAGGACAGGTTGGATGGGGCTTTGACCAACCTGTTCCAGTGGGAGGTGCCCCTGCCCATGGCAGGGGGTGGTGGAACTAGATGGGCTTTAAGGTTGCTTCTAACCAAAAGCATTCTATGATTCTGTGATGGTTTTCAATATCGCGGTTTTGTTCTCCTTTCCCAGCTGAAGCATTTTACTTGATGGTGCTCTCCTTGTTTGCTCACAGTTCTGTATTTGTAGTTCTATCATCTTTTTGTTTCCATGAGCAGACTTCATGGATCATCTGTCAGTTTTCAGAGACCCCTATCCTAGTACTATCCATATGCACTTCCACATTTTCATTTTTGCACAGAATGGCATCTTTGTTCAAACATGAGTAAATGTAAAATAATTGAATTAAAGGACACTGCTTTCTATGACAAAAATATAAAATCCTTCTCCAAATGGGATTACTTGCATATGCTCAGCAATATCTGAGCGTTCCAGCTGATTAAAAGTATCATGGAAAATATATTGAACAGAATATCTCCTCAAACAAGCTGGACTACTTGTATATTTATTTAGACATATATATTGAAGTACAAAACAGACATCACTGTTTCTGAGAGGATTAAACTGTGCAGAGAAGCAATCAGACTCCAGTATCAGACCCACTAACCGTTCAGTTCACATGAAAGCTTATTTTTCGTTAGGTTCTGTTACTATTGGAAATGCTGCTGTTCTCAAGGCCAGAATTTTAAAATATAGGTATAAGTATTTGCCACATATCTCTGAAATTTCTGTCTAGTAAAGAAGGAATTTTCTTCATGTGGAATAGAAACTGTTGGGCTGCTCTGGATTGTTTGTTGCTTGCACCAAGAACTGACTATTTTTTGCATAAACTCCTGACCACCTTTCTCTTTAACTGAGAAGACTTTCCTTTATGTACAACTGTATTTACAAGGAATAAAAAGACACTCGTATGAAAGCTATAAAAGCTATTAAAGCTATTGCTGTTCACTCCTGGGCAGAAAGAATGTTTCTCTTTTATAAACAATTCAGTGTTTTTCCCGTGGTTCTCAGGATTTGACCAAAGTTTCCAAATATTCAAATAGGTTCTTCAGCCTTGGAGTGTAAACCAAATGTACAACCTCAAAGTGGCAGTGTGACCCTAGGGTGATGCTCGTAGGAAACCAGTAGCAGCATGAGTGAACAAATCCAGATTTGCCTCTCTCACACAACAGGGTTCGGTGTTGTATTTCCATGGAGAAGGCAAAAAAAAGACAAAACAAACACCCCTTGCCTTTTCTTCTTGTATTCTGCATGACCTTGTCAGTCTGCATTTAACTTCATCCCTTAGCTGAAATTACTAACATAATTCCAGTTTTTTCAAAGAGGCCCTCACCACTGTCTTCAATCCGCTCTTATCTCATCTGAATATCCACTCTTTTATTTACTTCTTTTTCCCCACTGACTATTTTAAAAAAAAACAAAACTGGTCTTTCCTAGAACTTTACATACTAGAAAAATCATAGCCTCGAGTTTGATACTCAAGGTATTATTGCTAAAGGATACAGTATGGTTGGACTCAATGATCTCAAAAGACTTCACCAACCAAGCCATCCTACAATTCTGTGATATTGGATTGGGGGAATTGGCTGCCAAAAGCTGCCATTATCCTCTCCTACGCTGAAGGATTGTCCTCTTACCCTTGAAGAACTGCAATAGGCACAGAAGTCTTGTAGAACCATGAAATCACAGAATGGGCTTGGTGGGAGGGGACAGTTAAAGGTCATCCAGTCCAAGCTCCCTGCAGTGAGCAGGGGCATCATTTTATTTCTCATTCAGGAATATAAAGCAAAACATGCTGCACACACATGGACACAACATTTTGGTTAAATATCACTCAGAAGTCCTAAGCAAAACCTGATAAAATTAGAGTCAACAGTCAGAAATAAGAAAAAAAAATAGGTTTGCATAGATGGATTACTGTCAGTGTGCAATTTATATTTAAGGATTAGCAGTTGCGATGCAGGGTATATTTGAAGCTCTGACAAATTTAAGCCTTCTGACGAATTCATCTCATCGCACGGCTAATATCTGGATTCAACAGGCTGAAAGTTTATCCTAAAGAGCAGAATTTCAAGTCCACAAAATAACAATATAATTTTGTAATAAAATTTCTTTATGTGTTTTCTATAGACTCATGTACTTCAGCTTCCCTTTTACCTTGCTGTGTATCTTTGAAGATCTACACCCTTTTTTTCCTGCTTGCTTTCACATTCCTGATCATTGGCCTGCAAATTCTCATAATTACAGTCACTAAAAAATGTATTTTAGATCATCTAGTAATAACCTCTTCTGGCATCAAACTGTAGAGCACTGGATTAACAAGGCACAGCTTAGATTGATTTTAGGACACTTGGAGTGCTCCTATGGAAATGGGACATTTGGGTTTCTTTCTCTGCTACAGTGAATGTTTCTTTATAAAATAGACAAAGGGTCAGAGGCCTGAAAATTACCTGAAAAAAAATGTTTCTTTCACCGCTTGAAGGTGAAGTGAATCTCTTAGAAAGCAGTGGAAGACTACTGAAAATCCTGTTATGCAAAGGGAGGAGCTGAAAGATGGATTTCATACATCCAGTGAGAGCATCCACATCCCTAAATTCTTGGGTAAAGTTCAGCTTCTTCTTGCTTTATATCTTCTAAGAGGTGTCCCAAATGGAAACATTTGGTTTTAAACCAAAGGACTAGTTTTACCCAGTTTCCTTGGTTTTCAACAGGAAAATTCTAAATTCTTTGAGGAATCTGATCCAGGGGAAGGTGTCCATGCTTATGGCAGCAGGGTTGGTACTGGATGCGATTTGAGGTCCCTCCCAACCCAAACCATTCTATAATTCTGTGGTTTAGTAGTGTACAGGTACAGTTGGACTTGACGATCCCAAAAGTCTTTTCCAACCAAACAATTTTATGATTCTATGATCTCTAAAGCCCCTTCCAACTCAAACCATTCTGGTTTTATGAGTCCATGACAAAATATTCAATCACACCCTCTAAGAGGAGATGAGAGCAACAACATTATAAAAATGAGATGGATTTTGCAATATCATCTTGAGGGCACCCTAGAACCAGGATACAGTAAGCCAAACATTAGATAGATATATCTAATAATAATAATATATATATACACACATACATATACATAAACATGCACATAAACACACAGAAAGAGATGAAGTCCATATCCTTACTAAGAAAATGTTGAAAAATGGCAGAAAATTACCACTGTTTCTTGATAACCTCTTTCCAAGATCATTTGAAATGATCATGATGAACATGATTACTTCAAGTTTTTTTACCTGCTTGAATATGATGTAATGTATCAACACATTAATTGAAATTTTGGTCACAATTAGCATGTATTAAACTCCTGATTAGTTGTATGCATTTAAAGCACTTTAATTGGTTTGTTTCCATTGATATAATGCAATGTATTTCCAACTATGTAATTTAGAGGTGTGTATTTAGTTATCATTGATTAGCTAATCAATAGTATTGTCACAAGTGTATGAATGCTGGGTTAATTATGTCTGAAACTCACATTTCTCAGGAAACAAGTGATATAACAATTTTCCCTCTGGCTGTATTAGCACATCATTTGCTTCTTTTATTAAGACATGTGGATACTCACATGAGTTTGCATCCTCTCACTTCTTTTGTAAAGCACTTGAAATGTCTAACAGTTCTATTCCTCTGATTAACTTCTTTTAAACTTGTGACTCAGTGTCTTATAAGGTACTCAGGAAAATATTTACAACCCCAGTGAAATTTATAATTCTAACACCACAAACAGGAAAACTTATCATCCTCTCTAATTACAAATTCTGGTTTGCTTCCTTACTACCAACTTGTGAGATCTTTATTCAGACGGAGGAACATTTGGTACCTACTGTCATCAACAGCAAGGATGCCAACAGCCTCAGCATGCCTGATGTGGCTGCACTGTCATTATTGAGAGGAACTTCAGCTTCAAATGGGTCAGTAGAACTAATCCATGTAAAACATGAATCATCAGGACATGCCACGTAGCCCTCGCGTAAGTATGTTTAGATTTTTGGAATTTGGAAATGTGAAGTTGAATTTTTAAGATTCATTATTCATTGGATTAGGATTCTCTAAATGACACATAAGCATATTAATATATACATATATATATAAAGACCTACCATATGTTTTTCTCTCTCTTTATCTGAGCTCATCTCACAATTCAAAATCCAAAACTGCTTTCCTCTGTCAATTTGTCCCTTTCCATTTAGTAAGCTTGCTTTTTATTCCGGTTTCAAGGGAACTTAAAAGTTGTTTGTTTAATAGTAACTTCAATTGTTTGAGCTCTATGTCATTTCAAGATGTTCTTAAACATCATTTCAAAAGCGATATTCACCTGTGAGAGATGCGTTTCTTAGAAAACTGATACAGTGACAGTACAATAAGCATCTCAAGGTTGTACCAAAATATCAGCAAGAATTCACTACAATGGATATAAAAGGTGTATTTCAGAACTACCAAGTTCACTTTGCAGACCTCAGGCATAACGGAGAACCAAACCATGCTGCGTTATTTTCCCTTTCCCCATGGCTCCTGTGTCATAGCCAGTACAGAAGTGATTACAACTGTGAGTTATAACCCAAGAACATACTAAATATTCCTCAAAACCACCACAGTAAATTTTCAGGCATTAAGTTTAATGTTTTGGCCTCACAGTCATATCACAGGCCACGGCAGCTTAGAAATTGCAAAATAAATGTTACTCAATGCCAGATATGTTTCCAGTGGGAGACCACAAAGTTATATCAATTCATCTGACTACCAAGGGCTTTTTCCAAGTCACATAGCAAGGCAAGGGCTTAATCATAGAATCACTGAGGTTAGAAAAGACCTCTAAGATCATCCAGTCCAACCATCAGCCCAACACCACCATGCCTACTAAAACATGTCCCAGAGTGCTACATCTACATGTTTTTTGAACACCTGTATATATGGAGACTCCACCATGTCCTGGGCAGCCTCTTCCAACACTTCACCACTTTTTCAGTAAATAATTTTTTCCTAATATCTAACCTAATCCTCCCCTCGCACAATCTGAGGCCATTTACTCTCATCCTATCACTTGTTACTTGGGAGAAAAGACCATCACCTACCTCACTACAAACTCTTTTCAGATAATTGTAGAGAGTGATGAGGTCTCCCCTCAGCCTCCTTCAGACCAACATCCCCAAAGCCCTCAGCCACTCCCATAACCCTCGCACTCCAGACCTTTCCCCAGCTCCATCCCCTTCTCCAGACGCTCTGCAGTCCCTCAATGTCTTTCTTGTCATGAGTGGCCCAAAACTGAACCCAGGATTCGAGGTGTGGCCTCACCAGAGCCAAGTGCAGGGGGGGCCGCAGGGGGTCGATCCCTTCCCTACTCCTGCTGGCCATCCCATGGCTGATCCAAGCCAGGTGCTGTTGGCCTTCTTGGCCACCTGGGCACACTGCTAGCTCATGTTCAGCCACTCTTGACCAGCATCCCCAGGTCCTTTTCCGCCAAGGAAAAAAAAATAAAAGGGTTTTGTTTATTTCAGACCATCAGGAGACTCACGTTACAGTTCACATTTCCTTCCATGCTCCCGTATAGCACAGCTAAGTGCCTCGTTCAGGCTAAGATTTGGAAGAGAGTTAGCTGGCTAATCATGGATGGAGCATCTCACCGTTTTGCTAGAAAGAGGTGTTCATGCTCACAGTTAGTACTGGGCACAGGTGGACATATCAGGTTTAATCTAGAAAACCCTTTGGTTCAAGACCTTCTGACACTCCTCCCTCTTTCTCCCTCTATCTCCATTACTGTCTGCACTGAGTACTGCAGCACTAAAACAATTCAAACAATGGAAATGGGTAATATCTATTTTAGTAATAGCTATCTTTCAAATTGTCGTTTCATCTCTACATGGAACTATTCAGGAAAGTCCAATCAACTTAAATAGTCCAAGACAAGCTTTAGAATTCAATTTCAACCACCTGGAGTAGATGAAGAGACAAACTGTAGGTAAATGGTGGAGTTACCATCCCTGGAGTTGTTAAAAACATTTGTAGACATGCCACTTCGGGACTTGGTTTAGCAGGCACAGTGAGGTTGGTCTGACAGTTGGATTTGATGATCTTAGAGCTATTTTCCAACCTTAATGGTTCTAGGTTTCTATACTAACTACATGATCTATACTAACTAGTAGTATAGATGATCTATACTAACTAAAATACAAGATAGTCAATATTCCATATAAACCTAAGAATATCTACACTGGATCTAACCAAAAGTATATGTGAGTCCCATTCTTTGGTAGTGCTTTAAATCATAGAATCATAGAATCATAGAATAACCAGGTTGGAAGAGACCCACCGGATCATCGAGTCCAACCATTCCTATCAAACACTAAACCATGCCCCTCAGCACCTCGTCCACCCGTCCCTTAAACACCTCCAGGGAAGGTGACTCAACTGCCTCCCTGGGCAGCCTCTGCCAGTGCCCAATGACCCTTTCTGTGAAGAATTTTTTCCTAATGTCACTCATATTTCCTCATACATTCTCTCACTTCCTGTTATCTGCAATAAAAACCACTCACAGGAGTTATATTTACTTTTTAAGACCTCTTCATGGATTTATCTTCTCTAAATTTCTCTAAGCACCTCCTGAGCTCCGGCAAGCTCCTGATAACAGTTTTTGCCAATGTGGTCCACACAGGCTGTGTCAGCCACTGAATCAAGGGACCAACTTTCTAACAAAGTAAACAGTGCTGTTTTCAAGTATCAAGAGGTCTCTGAAACATCAGATGTCATAACTGACTTTTTAATAAATAAGCAAGATATTTCATTCCATTTTAGGAGCATTTCAGATTGAATTAGTTGTACTTACCATGTCCCTCTGTGGCTGATGCAGTTATATTAATTTAAGTAATAATAAAATGCTCAGCATTTCAAATTAGGAACATAAAATGTGCAACACTTCGGTAAGAACTTTCTGCATGGCAAGTGTCATCTAGCAAATTCATGCTGTTGTGGTAGAAATCCATTCTAAATGCTTGATATGGATGTCCTGTGCATCTCACCCACTATTGTGCCACTCAGAAAGAACATGGCCAACTCGAGTTCATGCCAGTAGAATTGTTATGTATCATCACGCACAGCTCATGCTCTCTTCCCGCCGCTCTCAATTGTCCCTGCAAACCCAAATGAATCTTGATCTTTTCCAAACTCCAGGTCGATTGTTTTAAGAATCAGTCAAAACAATTCATATTTATTTCCACCCCACCGAAACAGAGGCAGTTAAAACAACGCATCTGTGACTAATAAAACTCCCATCCTAGGAGTCACAGATACTGAAACATTTAGAGGTTCAGGCACTCAGAGAATACAAAATGAAAGATTTTCAAACTAAGCGAGCAATGTGTTCACATCATCAGAAATTGTAAACAACAAAAACACAACAAGGGCACTTGCCCTAGACATTATCTGATAATAAGCATGCATCATCGGAGGATGCACAGTAGCTGAAACTGGCAATGAGCTATGAATTATGCAAACAACTAATAAAAAACTAGTATATTTTCAACTCCAAAACACAAACGTACTGAGTGAACTGGATGCTGCATGAGGATGGATTAAGTACGCGGCAATTTGCTTTTGAGATGTGTTTATTAAACTCACAAAGAATAGCATCTAACCTGACTGTTTTGTTCAGCAACATGCCGGCTTTGCCTTACCTCCCAACTAATAATACATTTTGGCAGAAGATATTTATTCATTTAATTTTTTGGTTTTAACCACTGATAACTGAAACGGGCTAAAGAACAGTTGCTGAGAATTACATCATTCACTTCTTGTATATGATATCCCTTCCCCCTCCAGTGTCACTTGATTCTTGACTGAGCTAAAGCACTGAAAAATTAGACTTCATTTCAGTATGCTAATAGCGATCTATCCAAAACAATGTAATCAAGGCCTCATGTGCTCCTATAATTTTATTCCTGACAGAAGTCTGACAGCTATTTATTGTTGGAGGGAACTGTGGGGAGGGGAGAAATTCCTGTAATTTCCCCTCCCCCAACAAACACAACAGCTTTGCAGTTTAAAGCAGTATCTTTGTGAAACGCACAAAATGGTAATAATCATGGGGTTTACATATGTCTTGTCTTAAGCAATCAAGGCAGGGAGTTAACGGAGAGGCACATTCAGATGTGCCAATTCCCAAACTGGCCACCTCTGATGAGCCAGCTGTGAGCTTCAATTGTCACATTATAATTTAGGCAAGGAGGAGGAGGGGGGGAGAGAAAGGCATCCAGCTCCACACTGGATGAACATAATTATTCACAGCAGGATGCTGCAGAATTAATTTAGCCAATCAGAATTATAGTGGGGGTTGGGTATCAGCAGCAGCAAATGTGTACAAGGAGAAAGAAGGGAGAAAGAATATCAGGAAAGGGATCAAAAAAAAAAAACCGTGACTAGCACCTTGCTAATATTTTGATATTGCATCCCTCAGCGTATTTGAGCACAATTAAGTGAAAACAAAACTGTTACATAGATGTTCCTGGCTCAACGGGGAAGCTGTGAATTTGGCACATCAGGAAAAAGCCAACAGTCAGAGGGGATTTGTCAAATATCACATAAAATGCTACCTGGCTGTATCATATGGAATAATATACTGTCAGATAAACATAAATCTGGGGACAATGCTCTCATAAGACCCCCACCTGGAGTACTGTGTCCAGTTCTGGAATCCCCAGCATAAGAAGGATATGGAACTGTTGGAACAGGTCCAGAGGAGGCCACAAAGATGATCCGAAGGCTGGAGCTCCTCTGCTATGAGGACAGACTGAGAGAGTTGGGTTTGGTCACCATGGAGAAGAGAAGGCTCCGTGGAGACCTTAGAGCAGCTTCTAGTACCTGAAGGGGCTACAAGAAAGCTGGGGAGAGACTTTTTACAAGGGCATGTGGTGACAGGACGAGGGGGCAGGGGTAAGATTTATATTAGACATTAGGAAGAAATTCTTCACAATGAGGGTGGTGAGGCACTGGCTAGGGTTGCCCAGAGAAGCTGTGGCTGCCCCATCCCTGGAAGTGTTGAAGGCCAGGCTGGATGCAGCTTTGAGCAGCCTGTTCCAGTGGGAAGTGTCCCTGCCCATGGCAGGGGGTCTGGAACTAGATGGTCCCTTCCGACCCAAACCATTCTATGATTCCAATTCTGCATTGTTCTGGAATGGCCTCAAGCTGCATCAGAGGAAGTTTAGATTGGACATTAGGAAAAATTTCTTCATAGAAAGGGTTATCAAGTACTGGCAGAGGCTGCCCAGGGAGGTGGTTGAATCACCATCCCCAGAGATGTTTAAAAGGCGGGTAGATGAGGTGCTCGGGGATATGATTTAGTAGTAGACAGGTATGGTTGGAGTTGATGATCTCTAAGGTCTTTTCCAACCTAATGATTCTATGATGCTATCATTTGGCACTTCAGAAATTCTGACAAAACTCCACTTAAACAACAGAGGAGCGATGAAAATAACCCCCAGCCCAGTCTGTACTTAAATGACAATATCCACAGAATTTTGTGTGGACAACTTTTCATTGCGCAAGCTAAAGGAGGTGACCAGGGGAGTCAAGAACTGAAGCTGTGGCATTACAGGTCAGAGCTTGGGACAAGCATTTTGTTTAATGATTCCACGAAACCTATCACTGGCGAGCACTGAACAACATTGGTCATCACTGTGCTTCAGCATAAAACATCCATTGAGATGGATGTTTTTCAGGTTTTCTTTGAATTTCGAGTGCAGCATTTCATCTGTTTACAATTCACCAACAGCATTTTTCAGAACCTGAATGGTATTTTTGGTAGCAATGAAACTAGTAAGATACACAGAAAAAAAAAACAAGCAGAAATGAGTATTTTGGTTACTTCAAGCTGTACAAATACTTCAGCCTAGATCTTCAGGGCTCGCAGAGAGTATATTTGGAGAGAAAGAAATTCTCCTTCCCATTTCTACTCACTTTACGGAGAACAGACCAGGACCACAGAAATCAAGCTCCTTGACTCTAGTATCCTCCTTTAACCTACACAGCATCAGCCCCATTGTCCCTATTCCTGCCACAAGTCCCTTTGCAGAGACAGCTGTAAGACTAGAGGGAAGATTGAAACAATGCAAAATATTTACACTGCTGAGAGAACTAAACTTCCAAGTGTTGAATCCACCTTCCATACTTGTGGAAGTCCGGTGAGGTTCCCACTGACTGGAAAAGGGGGAAACATAAATCCCATCTTCAAGAAGGAAAAAAGTGAACCTGCAGGGAGTTGGAGGCCAGTCAGTCTCACCGCTATGCCCAGCACAATCACAGAGCAAATTGTACTAAAGCATACAGAAAATAAGGATGTGATTGGTGACAACCAGCATGACTTCACTAAGGGCAAATTGTGTCTGACAAATCTGGTGGCCTTCTGCAATGGCTTTACAGCATTGGTGGATAAGGGAAGAGCATCCGAAGCAGTGGGACCAGCAGGCCAAGGGACGCGATTCTGCCCCTCTGCTCTGCTGAGATTCCATCTGGAGTCCTGAGTTCAGCTCTGGAGTCCTCAGCACAGGAAGGACACAGACCTGTAGGAGCAAGTCTGGAGGAGGCCATGAAGATGATCTGAGGACTGATCCACCTGATCCAGCAGAAGGTGTCCCTGCCCATGGCAGGGGATTGGAACTGATCTTTGAGGTCCCTTCCAACCCAAGCCATTTTATGATTCTATGATTCTACATTTCTATAATTTTATGAAATGCAAATCCCTCTGTCTTTTCATAATACAGGGACAAAAGTTCTTAAGTTTCGATGACCTTAAGCTCTAATTCTACCTTAAGAGATGGCTAAAGAAACAACATGTAGAAAACGTATCTCCACAGTACTCGATTCATTTCCACTTAAATGAAAATATTGAATGATTATAATGCAAGGCAGAAGCTTCCTTATTTTTTTTAATCTTTTCCTGGAATTGTACAAGCACGACAAATGCAACTGGAGCAGAATCCTCGAGTTCCTGTAAAAGTTAACTTCAGCTTCTGCTCTCTGACTGTGGTAATGGTGAGAAAAATGACAGGAAGGTTGGTCAGGTTTTATTTCGGGCAATAATGTTTGATGTACACCACTGTCAGTGAGAACCATGATTTAATCTGTAACGATGTAAGGCCTTGTGGTAAAAATGGTACAACTACAAATCCTGACTAACAATCACTGCAAAAGTAAAACTGGTTCCCATAGCAACAAGACTAAAATTATACAACAAATGGCAATGCCATATCAGATAAATCACTCTATGAAATGTCCCTTTCTGGAAACCATTTGGCTTTCTGCTACCTTCCTCTTTAAGGACCTGCAAATATTACTTTCGGTCTCTTGATCTTCACTGCTCATCCTCTAAATTCCATCATCATTTGTTCTTCTAATAACCAAGGTAAAATTATGAAAGAAGTAAAAGGACAATATGGTATTTAACACCTGAAAGCTCAGTCCAGATCCTGGCAGTTTAAAAAAATACACATTCCTATGTATGTTTTTTTCTCTTTTCATTTACTCTCTGTTTATTTTATAGTATTTCCATAACTTCAGTTTCCAAAAGCAAATATTCATTTTAGATCTTTTGCAGTTGCAAAGCATAGGACTGTGGTCACCCTCTTTGTGTGCACTGCTTATGGAGACAAACTGTAACCAAGGAAGACATGGCTATAAAAGAAGAAAATAGCACTTAGATAAGGAAGTTGAAATTATATATTAATCACTTACGAACTACAAAAAATCTCTTTCAAACTGCATAAAGAATGACTCTTCGATTTTAAAATTATGTGATTCCATCTACATAGTCCATGTGCTGTCCCATTTGGTGAAGCTGTTATTACAAAACTGCTTAAAGAAGTTGCATATTGCCTGCTGCTTTAGGGAAGCACATGCTATAATGATTTTTTTTATATATGTGTATATATATATATACACACACACACAGGGCTACCAAAATATAGATAGATAGGCAGGTAAGTACATAGGTAGGTTGGTAGGTAGGCAGGTTGGACAAAGTCATATATAGTGTATCAGAATGGTTAGAGGTCTGGAACATAGGACACATGAGGGGGTGCTGGAAGAATTCAGTTTCATGACATTTGGAGGAGAAGGCTAAAAGTCAGTCTTGCTGCTGTGTATCTAACTGAAGACTGTAGGGAGGATAAAATCAGCAGGTGAAAACTCAAATGACAAAAGGCAACAGACTGAAGTTGAAATACGGGTAACTGAACTCCAAATAAGAACAAATAATGAATTTATCTTAGACCTAGTCAAATGCTGGGGAAGGGCTCAGAAAGACAGTGGGACCTGTCTAGCCCTTTAATTGTCAAAGCCCTGAATAATCTGTTCTAAAGTGCAGGATGTTGAACTGAAGACCTCTGGAGGTCCCTTCCACCCAATGGGGTCCTAGGATTCTGTATCCACTGGGCCAGGGACAGCACTCATCCCTTAAATTTTAATGATGCTTCATTCAAACAAAAACGTCTTGAGTAATTCTTTGAAAAGAGCTGGAAGAAATCGGTCCATAAAAAGGTGAAAAGCCTCTTGAGTCTCTTACAGTCAGAAAACAAAGCAAGACTATTATAATAGAGCTGAGAAAGGGGTTTCTTTTCTAACTGAGAGGCCAGCCAAGACTAGACATGGCTGTACCAAGACAAAGAAGAAACAGCATCTTTCAGATAACAAAACCAAAAGCTGCAGAAGGAGGACCCTGAAAACTTAACCTAACCTCAATGAAAATGAAGAAAGTGAGATTTGAGAGGGTGATCAGAATTTACTGGCTTCTTCTGGACTTGTCTACCTTTCAGGCATGTAAACACTGTCTCTTTACTTAGACCATCACAAGTCTCTGAATTAGAAATGTACAGCCCTGACATGATGGAAGTGCTTGAAGATGGAGAGTTTACATGAGTGAAGTTCAAATAACTGAAGATTTAAATCACCATGTCTCGGCTCTTCAAAGAGAGAGAGAAAGAGCAGACCTGCTACCCCAGACTATGCATCAGCTTCCAGAAGCAGTTCCTGGGATCAATTTAAATCCCAACCTTCAAGATGTATAAAGCGGTCTCATGTAGATCCATTCAGGTATGACAAGAATCAAAGAACTCGGCAGAAAACAATGCTGTTGAAAAGCAAAGTTTCACAGAGTGTTAACTAGGAGTTAGCATCAAATAAATAAACTTAAATGGCAGCCAAACAACTTTCAGCCTCCTAAGATAAGAAGACTTCAAAGTTTACTTTGTCCAGCTATTATTATAGCTGAACAGGTATGAATAAAAGAGAGACAAAAGCTTTTGAAAGAGATATTTATTGCAACTTGTTCTGAAAACCAGCACCATCATCTAAGCTTGAAATGCTCTTAACATTTCTGTGCAGTACTACTAGTGCAGAACAAATGTCACCAAAACCTGGAACATATATATTCAGGTAATCTTTTCTCTGGGGCTCATTTGGGTACTAGAATATTTAATCAAGAATTTGATGAACATAGACTGCAGTTTATAGACTGAAGTTTAGCACAAAAATATTTTCTGTTTATTCCTCCCGATGCTGTAACTTGAGTCAAGAAAGGAGGCTGATAAGAAAGATGGGAAAAAACTTCTATCAGGACCTGTAGAAACAGGACAAGGGGTAATGGATTTAAACTAAAAGAGAAGTTTAGACTAGATATGAGGAAGAATTTTTTTACGCTGAGGGTGGTGAAACACTGGCACAGGTTACCCAGAGAGGTGGTGGATGCCCCATCCCTGGAAACATTCAAGGTCAGGTTGGATGGGGCTCTGAGCAGCCCAGTCTGGTTGAAGATGGCCCTGCAGGGAGGTTGAAATAGATGACCTTCATGGTCCCCTCCAACCCAAAGCATTCTAGGATTCTATGAACTCAGGAAGTAATTCAGAGAAGTATGAGCAGAGAAGTGACCGAAATAATTTATGTTGGTCAAAGTAATCTGTGAGAATTATGAAATATAAAAGGTACTTTATTTTGATGAGCTATGTGAAAACGGCACCAGAGTTTTCTGTCCATGATGAAAACTGGACTTCTCAAGGAATCATAATTATGTGGTAGTTGTTTGTTTTATTAACTAAGGTCTTCATATGAAACTCTAGTGATCACAAATTATTTCATCCAAGATGTCTATCATAAGAAACAGAATTTATGAGCATCATTGTCTACACAGGAGACTTTTTGAACATATACGTTCCTTGTTAGAACACTGGTGATAAGAAGAGATCTCTATGACATCGCTCATGCCCATCATCTCTGCTCCTCAATGGAGATCAAATTAGAGGAAATGATCTTACGTGTTAATCACTGTTATTAACCAAAAAATATCCTTGATAAGTCCACAAGCCACAGAGCTTGCTCAAGAATTGACCTGTTTGGACTTCAGCAGTTGCAGTCAGGATAATCAGGCAAGCTCCTAAGCTAGGAATCAGTTGATGTAAATCAGTGCAGCTCCATAAAGTTAAACATGGCTATGCTACAGTATACAGAGCATGAGTTTCAGCTCTCAGCAATTTAATTTACTAGCATAAGCACTGCCTGCTTATTATTTTTTATCTCTTTCCATTCTCATACTTCTGCTTCCCTTAGTACATCCGATTTGCAACAGCAACCATTTCTCCTCGTATAGATATATATGCAGCATACAGCACATCAGGATATTGCACCCATACTGATGTATCATTTCTAAAATCATATTTTCAGAAGCGATGCTTATTCACAAAAATAAATAACTCAAGCAGGAATGCAAAGTGGTACAAAAGTTTGACTCAGCTAAGCAGAATAAATATATTGACAAAGTTCTGCCTCTTTTCCCACAGTTTTAATGCCATTTTCCCTGCTCAAACTGACTATCCTAACTCCTTCAAGAACATTTTGTCCTCTAGTTTGGAATTCGGTAGTTGTTGCAGACATTGAGACAGAAAAGCACATGACAGAATGTTCCTTATTGACTTCTGCCGTGGAAAAAGAGTCCTGCAAATAGCATTTTAAAGCATTAGTCCAACATAAATCTAATTAAAGTAATTCAGAAGATTACATTAAAGCACTGAAAAGTGAAAATAAAAATTGCAGAGAGCAATGAAGTGATACCAATTTATACCCCAAATACTTCATCCTTAAATCATTACCTTGCATATATTTCCAAGTTATTTATTTAGGTTTACAAAAATAATATTGCTGCATATTCATTTGCTCCTCTTGTCTGGGACAGAACTCAAAATAAGTACACTAAAAGATCCCCTCATCACGACTTTACAAGTGTTCTTTCTGTAAAATCCATCAAATTAGGGAATCCTGCATTCATCTGTTTACCTGTAGCAATTAATTTCAATCCTAAGACTCGGTTTTTTTAAAATCTCCAACTGGTTTAAAATGTCCATCCCCAAATTGAAAGGAATCTCAGATGCACTGGCCCAGTCCTGTTCCCATGAGAATTAAAATGAAACTTTGCCTTGACTTTATTGAAGTGAGATTCAGTTTTAAAGCATTCTTCAGAAAAATAAACATTTATAGGCACAACACAGTATATGAGAATAAATGTGAAACACTATAAAAGAAGACGATTTGTTTTTCTAAAAGGAATTTTTACATAAACAGCATATAAATAATTTTGTCAATACAACAGAGTGATTAATTATCACCCTATATGGAATAATAATGTTTTTCACATCTTTAAAATATAATCATTTTTCTCCCACTTATTTCTTAGGCAAACTAAACAGAACATGCCAACAAAACAGAAAAGCAATACACATCACATACAATACAGTATTTCCCTATAATTACACTGGGTCAAATTTAGAGAATGATGTGCTCAGTAACACAGATGCACTGTAAAAGCAATAGAAAATATATATCTAAGAAACTGAACTTCAAATTTCAGTCTATTTTTAGCAGAAGGCACAAGTCATTCTTCATTCTACTAACATTAAATCTTCTAATATGACTTTGTATCTTGCTGGTACACCTATCTCCAGCTTTAAGCCTGCAAGCTGTCAAAAACTCACAACTGATAAAAGGAAGAGTCAGATCAGATCCGTGGTCCTGGAAGTTACGCTCAGATTTTTTTTTAAGTCATAACTTGTACTGAAGACAGGATTATTTATTATGTCATATCGAAGAGACACAGACCTTTATACAAGCTAAAACCACTGAAGTCAATGAAGTCACACTGGGCTTGCCATCTTCTAAACATTCTGGTTATCTGGTATTTCTTTTCATGTTACAGTAGCTATCAAAGTTCACGTGCTTTCGCTGTCACCTGTCTATATCAGCAGTGTCACTCATGAGTTCACACTCACAGTTTTTACTACAGAAGAAATCTAGTACTTTCTCTGTTGTTTAAAAAAACTACAGTCTTCCCCTTGCAATTGGGAGGGAATGTGTATGATTTTCTTGATTCTTTTTAACTGAGGGAGGGAGGCTTTTATAACATACAGGGACAGGCTTTTTAAACAACAGAGTGTAGAGAGAGAATCATAGAATCAGAGAATCATGGAATGGTTTGAATTGAAAGGTACCTTAAAGTCCATCCAGTTCCACCCCCACTGCCACGGGCAGGGACACCTCCCATTACAGCAGGTTGCTCAAAGCCTCATCCAACGTGGCCTTGAACAATTCTAGGCAAGTAGCATCAGCAACTTTCCTGGGCAACCTGTGCCAGTCTCTCATCATCCTCATAGTGACGAATTTCACAGTAGAACAAGGGGGAATGATTTTAATCTAAGACAGGGTAGATTCAGACAAGATATAAGGCAAGAATTGTTTCTGCTGAGGGTGGTGAAACACTGGAACAGGTTGCCTAGAGAGGTGATGGATGTCCCATCTCTCAAGATGTACAAGGTCACATTTGATGGCGCTCTGAGCAACCTGATCTGGTTGAAGATGTCCCTGCTCACTACAGGTGGCTTGGACTGAATGGGCTTTAAAGGTCCCTTCCTAACCAAACCATTCTGTGAATCCATGAACTGTGTTATTCTTTTGCTTTTTTTGATACTAACTGCTTTGCTGATCCGCAGCTTCCTTTTTGCCTCCTGTAAGAACCCTAACCCTAGTGCAGCTTGTACTGCCCTGTGACTCCAGCTTTAGGGGACACATCATTCGCTGAGCCACCAATGTTCAAAAACATTCATATGCAGCCGAGCAGAAGCTCAACCCACTCACTACAGCCTCATGGTAGACATTTTATATACAGAAATGAAAATAGTTTTATAGTGCTGTATCATTTCCTGGGGCCAGCGTGTCTGCAGTGCAGTTTATTTTGCATCGGCAATATGACTTTTATGTATGACTTAAAACAATGCTATTGTCATGTTGATACTTGGGACTCCAGAAGCAATGAGAAGAAACCTTAGGCAGGGTTTCTGCACATCAACAATAAATTCTCATCTTGCTATAGACTTTGGATGGCTTTTTGCTACTGCATAAAGAATCTGACAGTGCTGATAACGACACAATCCTGTATCTTGTGGTGCCTTTGAAAGCTCAAAAAGAAACTGTCAGTTCAAAAAGAAAGAGAGAAAATCATCTTCTGACTTTAAATCATCGAATGAAATCAGTGCATCCACTAAAATAGAGGAAAACACCTCGAAAAGCCTTTGAAGGAACAAAGAACTAGCAATAACAACAAAAAAGAAACAAAACTCTTGCTGCTTCTTAGGTGACATACACAAAATCCAGCAGTGCAGAAGTCAAAATGTTAAAATTTGTGCTAGTGCCACAGAGAACCCTGAGGGAGCTCACATTAGCACAACAAAAGTTTGCATACATAAGCTTTGATGAAATGAGTGCGCACTGTTCTGCACTGAATATAAAGTTACAAAAGGTGTCAAAACTGCTGTGAAGACTCTCCTGATGATGCCTTTAATGGAACAGGGAAAAAAATTATTTGCTAACATTTTATAGCCTCGTCATGTTAGAGAGAGCTGCATGGAAGAAAGAACAATAGCAGATCTTCCTATTGGATAGAACAAAATCTAAGTACAAGTCACTAACTCCCCAAATCAGCATGGAGATACAAAAAAGCTCATTAAAAAGAATGCTTAGGAATAATTCACATATACCTGTGCTATTTGGGGCTTGGCTCAAGTTTGGCTTGTTTAGCCTAGAGAAGAGAAGGCTCCACAGAGACCTTAGAGCAGCCTTCCAGTACATAAAGGGACCCTACAGGAAAGCTGGGGAGGGGCTCTTTATCAGGGAGTGCAGGGATAAGATGAGGGGGAAGAGTTTTAAGCTGAAAGAGGGGAGATTTAGGTAAGATATTAGGAAGAAATTCTGTACTGTAAGCACCCCCTATTCCTGCTGGCCACACCATTGCTGATGCAAGCCAGGACGCTGCTGGTCTTTTTGGCCACCTGGGACTGGTAGGGACTGGCTCACAATAGTCAGCTTGATCCACCCAGTGCAAACTGAACTCTGCATCACTTAATGGTCAGCAATGCAAAAAAAAGTATTCCATCAACTTTATTAAAAGTAATAGCTTTGTGAAAATAAATAAATAAATAATTGTATTATATTTATTATTCAAGCTGTTTTATCAAACAGCTTGTTCCCACAGACTTCCAAGATCAAAGTCACTTGCAAAACTTTTCTGAGCACAGGACGCAAGCCAGGCTCCACAAACTACTAATTGGATCACACTGCAGATACTCAATAGCTGAAATGCAAGCAACATTACATTTTATCTTGCTAACTTCTTGACAAATACTTGCCAGCATCCAGCAGCCTAAGGACTGAGTTCAACAGAGAATGTGAAACTTAAAGATATCAAACTGGGTTTCTTTCTTATTTGCATCTTATATAGAATCATAGAATCACCAGGTTGGAAGAGACCCACTGGATCATCGAGTCCAACCATTCCCATCAGTCACTAAACCATGTCCCTTAGCACCTCATCCACCCGTCCCTTAAACACCTCCAGGGAAGGTGACTCAAGCCCCTCCCTGGGCAGCCTGTTCCAGTGCCCAATGAGTTGAAAAAGTGCCGTTCATTTTGATTCAATGAATAAACAGACATTCAAGATTCAGCAAAAGTGGGGTTTAGGGCAGGACGGAAGTTCAAGGCACTTACACAGCACAGTTCCATACTCCGTGTTTGAGAAAGGAAGATGTCAGTAAGAGAAAAGGAGACTCAAGACTGTCAGATAGTCTCCTTTGAGGAGAGGTAGGTTAGGAATGGTATCATGGTATTGGGGCAGCTGCCAGTCCCGAATGCAGGACAGCAGTAGTTTGAAGCACATGCTATGACTCCATCCAACCACCCCTTGACTTCTTTAAAGTTGTCTACAGGACTGGAGGCAATTAATGAGAATTGTCATCGTGTTCTCAGAAAATTATAGGTATATTATGAAACAGCCTCAAGTTGCATGAGGGGAGGTTTACATTGGATATTAGAAAAAAATTGTTAACCAAGAGTGGTAAAGAATTTGAACAGGCTGCCTAGAGAAGCAGTGGAGCCCCCATCCCTGGAAGTGTTCAAAAAGCATGTAGATGTGGCACTTTGTAACATGGTTTAGTAGGTGTGGTGGTCTTGGGCTGACAGTTGGACTGGATGATCTTAGAGGTCTTTTCAAACCTTAATGATTCCATGATTATATGAAAAAAAAATATATAAAACCATCATGAGCTCCAGTCTAATGTTAAACGTGCAATCACATTTTAAATGCATCCACTTTACAGCAAATGCATAAATATGCAACGTAATCCATTTTATAAGGTAGGTGGCAATGTACAAGTTTGCGTCTTAGGAATGGTTTTCAAATTAACTTGTCATTTTTTCAAATTACAAACAGTTGTATATGCCATAATTTAGTATACTACAAAGAAGACCAATAGCATCTTGTATCAGAAACAGTGTTGCCAGCAGGACCAGGGAAGTGATTCTACCCCTGCACTCGGCATTGGTGAGGCCACATCTTGAATCCTGTGTTCACTTTTGGGCCCCTCACTACAAGAAAGACACTGAGGGGCTGGAGCACATCCAGAGAAGGACAACAAAGCTGGTGAAGGGGTCGGGGAACAAGCCTTATCAGAGGTGGCTGAGGGAAGTGGGGTTATTTAACCTGGAGAAAAGGAGGCTGAGGGGAGACCACATCAGTGTCTACAACTGCTTGAAAGGAGGTTGTAGTGAGGTGGGTGCTGGTCTCTTCTCCCAAGAAACAGCCAATAGAACAAGAGGAAATGGCCTCAAGTTGCACCAGGGGAGATTCAGATTAGAGATCAGGAAACACTTCCTCACCAAAAGTGTTCTCACGCACTGGCAGAGGCTGCCCAGGGAGGTGGTGGAGTCACCATAATGGAAGGTATTTAAAAGGCAGGTAGATTAAGTGCTTAGGGATATGTTTTAACAGCTGACAGGTACAAGTTGGACTCAATGATCTAAAAGGTCTTTTTCAACAAAGTGATTCTATGATTCTATGATTCTATGATTCTATGATTCTATGATTCTATGATTCTATGATTCTATGAATAGGGTATCTAAATAAACATTTGGTTCCTATCTAAATATGAAAATAATACTTTTCCTATCACATAAAACTAATTACTGTGGTTTTGCACGGCAATTTTTTTCAAAATTGCATCATTAATTATTCATGATATTAATACAATCATTTTAACGATAATATCTTATCAACAAAGTTTTTTAAGAAGTATTAAACACATCTTTAAACAAAAGAAACAAAGACTTCCTAGTTAAAATAATACTCTCAGTGGGTGTAGAGAGATTAAAGCTACAAGCAAATAGAAACTTAGTCTCTTCAAACCCAGGCAGTTATTTGGATTCAGGGTGACACTTCCAGCCACAGTAAATTAACATGTAAAAGCCATGCTACAACAAATGCAGACAGTGTTTGAGCAGAAAAGTTTCCTTGGAAGTACAATGTCGAACGGTCTGGGTGTCAACTATTTTTACTTCCACTTTCCCAGACTTTTTTACTATTTTGTTGTACAATGTATGAGAATAAGGGGGAAGTGGGCATTTGGGTGAGTGATGGTGAAAGGGGGCAAAGAGAGAAGAATTCCCCTATATCACAACGAACTTTCACAGCTTTATTAGGAAAACACTAACAGAGAAAGCATGGTTTGACTTCACGCACATGGAATGAAGCAAACCCTCACACCTGAGGAAACCACAACTTGTCCACGCTATGATTGGATCACGTGCACATTAACACACTAAGTCAGTATCTTTTGTGAAGAAATGAAGCCAGCAAAATCTGGTTTCTTACAGATTTGTAAACTGTGCTCCCTCCATTTTCTCACTGATGACAGCTCCTCTCCAAATGTCATTTGACTCTGTTCTTACTGCTGAAGCGGCACATTGAGGCTAGTTTGAGGCCATGCTTCTGCTGATTAGACAGCCACAAGGACCTATCAATGGGCTTGGCAACTACCACTAAAGCAGAAGAAATGAATTTCCCTGTGCCTCTCCATCAATGTGAGCACTCACTGATCTTTCTCCTTCATCCTTCCTTCAAACTGCCAACTGATTCAGAAGTTACTGTGTATAGCACAGTCACAGAAACTTTGTTCAGTTATAACACAGAGATATTGGCTGGAAGTCTTTTTCCTTCCTTGGGCAGAAAGAGGTGCAGAAGAAATACAAGACAAACATATGTCTAAAATGCTCTCGATAGCTAATGTCTTCTCCAAAGTCTTCTCAGTCTTCAACCAGCAAAATAACTACAGGACAAATTAATAGTTTTCAGGACATCTTACCAAAATGAATCTTCCATTAGGCTCCAGTGATCAGTGAGAGAACGTTACCATTTCCCCGCTGAGAGGAAAAGAGGGTCAGATGGTCACACGTATTCTCTCCTCCTCTGCAGCAGTGATTCAAGAAAGCTTTCTGTAATCAAACTGTCTAGTGTTTTTTTTTCTTTTAATAAAAAGCCTTTTTCCTCTATTATTCCTGCAGTTGAATATATATAAAAGATCAAGATACAAGGATAGCAGATTGTATATTATCTTCTGTGTCATTATACCAGATCTGTCTATCAAAGTTCTTCTTCACCTCTCCCTTGTCACAGTTCATTATAAGGACCTGTTCTTTTATGACTAAATGATAGAGTAATATTAATCCTTACCAAATGTAAAAAAAAAAGAAGATATGATAACATGAATTTAATAAAAAAGCTTTCATCCACCAAGGCATTTTTCTGAGAACATAAAATGGAATAGCACATCTCAGGCTCTGTATGAATGGAAGCATATTTTCCTGAATGAGTTCAAATTTTATCTTCAGCCCACAGTTGTAGGATTCGTAAAGGCTGGATAGTCAAACCATTTTCAAAAAAAAAGGCAGATATTACGATAAACACAATTCACATTCGAAGCTATTTAGTATTGTAAGTTATAGTCTAATCGTTATTCCGTTAGGAGGAACCATCTGGTTCACTGAGCTCAACCCCAAGCTCTCAAAGAGACAACGCTCATTTAATTCGTACAGCACTTAAGTGATTTGCCTTATTACTGCCATTAGAAGGCCATTCCAGGACTTGATGTTTCTAATTTTTAGAAATGGTCTTCTAATTTTCAGGTAATCATACCCTTGGTCACATTATGCCACAAACAGTGCCTGTGTCCCTAGATCAAGCTACAGATATCCAATATCACAGAATCACAGAATACTTTGAGTTGGAATGGACTTTATAGCCCATCCAGTTCCAACTCCTCTGCCATGGGCAGAGACACCTTCCATGGGATCAGGTTGCTCAAAGTCCCATCCAGCCTGGCCTTGAACACCTCCAGGGATGGGGCAGCCACCACTCTGGGCAACATGGGCCAGGGCCCCCCCACCCTCACAGTACACAATTTCTTCCTAATATGCAGTCTGAGTCTCCCCACTTTGATCTTATAACCATCCTTCCTCATCCTGTCTCTGCACTCCCTGATCAAGAGCCTCTCCCTAGGTTTCCCGTAGGCCCCCTTGAAGTACCAGAAGGCTGCTCTAAGGTCTCCCCAGAGCCTTCTTTTCTGTAGGCTGAATAAGTCCAATTCTCTCAGTCTGTTCTCATATGGGAGGTGCTCCAGCCCTCAGATCATTATTGTGGTCTTGCTCTGGACTCATTATACTTGTTACAGTGTGTATAATATTCCTTATAATATCTTCTCTCAAAAATTCTTTGCTTCTCTTCTTGAATAATTACTGAGTAATTAATGTGGACCTACAATGGCATCATCCCAAGGCTTTAGTTATACCCAAGAGTGCAAAATTTCAGCTTAGCCTGTTCCTCTTCAGACGATATAAACAGTTACCTTAGTGATTCTTCTCTTCATGTCGTCCATGTGACATTTCCATGAAGTAGCCAAAACAGTGATTGCACAGGTTTTGTGGGTTAAATTTTCTTGTGTGCTTTTAACAGCATTAAAACTGATGTAAAGTAACTTTGTAGAAAGAACCTCCTGGAGTTTAGAATTCATTAGCATGCCAAAGGAACTTGTTCCAGCAAAGATGATTACACACATGCCCCCTGTGAGAAGGGGAAAGTTCTTTGAAATGTCTCTCATGGTTCAAGACAGCATCTTATAAAGTGTAGATAGATTTCTGAACTGCCCAGATATGCAGAACGAATGGATTCTCATATAGCTTGTCCCAATTTTAACAGTGTAACTTGGTACCCTTACCTAAAATATCTTTAGAAACTGCAATTTTTTACTGGTAGAGAGAAAATCAATGTATAACATGTAAATAAGGACAAAGTGAAATTCCATTAATTAAAAAAATTTCTCTCTGAATCAATAAGTAGTCAGTGTGTCTTTATTTAAAAGAACACACAAACGCAAACCAAGACCAACCAGCCCGACTAACCAAGCACGACATGAAATGATATGAAGCTGAGATCAAGACAATGTTGCTAGCATCCCAGTTTATCAACAGTTACTTTTTAATTATCCTCATATACCAAAAGCTTGCACTAACTACAGCTAACAAATGAAAAGGTTATGTCATCTTAGGTGTTTCTTCTGCTTAGCTTAAAACAGTATTTGCTTTTAAATGCAAGTTTTAATATTAATGCTTACAAGCATCGATGATGCTGGGATCATGTATGAGTTAGGAGGCAAGAGTGAAAACAAATGAGGTAGATTGGGCCAAACCTAAAATCCTAACAGAGTAATGGAGTAGTAGAAATCAATCAAATAAATGAAAAGATCCATAGCAACAGTGAGTCAGAAATAAAATATACAAGGACATTAAAAGTCACAGGCTTCCCGATACTGGAAAGCTGGGAGGGGCTCTTGATCAGGGAGTGCAGGGATAGGACCAGGGGAATGGTTTTAAGCTGAAAGAGGGGAGATTTGGATGAGATCTTAGGAAGAAATGTTTTGCTGTGAGGGTGGTAAGTCCCTGGCCCAGGTTGCCCAGAGAAGTGGTGGCTGCCCCATCCCTGGAGGTGTTCAAGGCCAGGTTGGATGGGGCTTGGAGCAGCCTGATGCAGTGGGAGGTGTCCCTGCCCATGGCAGAGGGCTGGAACTGGATGGGCTTCAAGGGTTCTTGCAACCCAAACCATTCTATGACTCTATGACTCTATGATTCTATGACACCTAGAAGCTTTCTTTTAAAAAGTGATACTGGAAAAGAGGCTCTTTAAAGCCATGCAGTGGTGTGGGAAAAAGAATTCTGGAGCTGTGCATAGGTTCATTTTTTTTTAACGCATTTTATACTTTAAATACACTTTTTTGACTCTCTAAGAGTTGTGCCATTACAACAGAGACAAACAATGCACTGGTAGCCTTTTATCATTAAAAGCAAAACATGGTAACAGTAAATGGCTTTGATTTTTTGCAGACCCATGGGCTACAGTGCTGGCAATGTAACGTGCCACAGGCAGCATCATCCCTCACTCCTCTTGTCCACTTCAGTCATGCTCGCACAAACTCCAATCATTGCTGCGAGCAGTATCAGAGTCTCAAAGGCAAGATGTTCCTTATCAGCTATAGATTAAGTACTTTACGTCCAGTGGAAGGGGCACCTGAACAGAGGCATGGAGACCTCAATGCTGTTTCCAGCTGTGAGGGTGATCTCTTAGATAGCTTTGGGGAAGGAACTTCTTGTCGATACAGAGCATGAACTCATCCATCACTGACCCAAGTTACAACCATCACCAAGAGAAAACACAGCGAGGGATGAGCTGACACATGATCAGCACTGACCACTGAAGATGGATACTCCCCAGCACAGAGGGAGTGTTTATTCTTGGAGTTTGTTTCACCCTTTACAACATTAGGATGACCTGACAGCATGGATGACTTCGTATTATGTTGTCAAAACACTGTGCTTAAGCTCAACCTTGTTAGCAAAATTCACCATGTCTTCCTGTACAGCTGGACTGCAGGGATCATAAAACAGAAACTTTGATCATTTCTCCACTAAAAAGTATTGCGAGAAAATACATAAAGTAATAAGGAGGAAAGACTTGTTTAAAAATTTGGCTGCACTTTTTTTCAGTTACTAAGAGCTTGAAATTAGTAAGTAAGTAGGGAGAAGTAGATTTTTCCACACTTAACCACTTTTTTTCAAATTTTCCTCTCTTCTGTTGCTAAGAGACTACAATCCCAAAGTATTAATAATGAAGGACATTATATTAAATTCATCTTATTTTATTAAAGAATGGTCAAAAGAATTTGCACCTTAACAAAAATGCAAACCAATCTCTTAACTCAGAAAAGTTCTAACACAGTAACTCAATGTCTTCAAGGCTTGGTAACCACTTAAATGCTTAGCAATGTACAGCTGAGCAGCATTTCAAAACAGGTCCGGCATATTTATCATACAAAAATACAATAAAAGAGATAATAAAAATGGGTGAGAGGTCTGTATCACCCTTCATCAAATAAAGCTTCTGCTTTTGCCCGTTAGAGATGGACTGAGTCAGATGATCCTTGTGTTAAACTGTCATCTAACCAATCCAACAGGATTATAGGATCATGAAAATGAGATGTAAGGGCACTTAGAAATAGGCAGCAATGAAAAATTGTCACTCTGAATCCCTAAGGGCACAAGAAACCAAGCTGCTAAATAATCTCAACAAATGCAACCTCAAGCTGCACCAGGGCAGGTTCAGATTAGACATCAGGAAAAACTTCCTCACCAAAAAGGAGATCAGGCACAAGAAGAGGTTGCCCAGAGAGATGGTTGAGTCACCATCCCTGGAGTTATTTAAAAGTTGGGTAGACAAGGCGCGCAGGGATAAGGTTTAGTAGTGGACAGGAACAGTTGGAGTTGATGATCTCCAAGGTCTTTTCCAACCAAGCGATGCTATGATTCTAAGAAGGATCCAACAGAAGCTTTGGTAAAACAAACTGCAGTGCTATAGATCATAAAGCAGAAACACATAAAATGCTTTTCTGAATATGATACAGTACTGATATTATTTTTGCAACCAACATACCTCACAGGATTCTTTATTTCTTGGGTGGATTAATGTTGTAGTAAAGTTTCATTTTTAATAACAATACATAAACCTAGACTTCTGCATTTTCAATCTAAATGCACAGAAAACCCAAAAGCTATTAAATTGTGCATACCTATATTAGAATTATGTATGCAGCTGTAGCATTGAAACTAAAATACTTTTATCATCCATTTCTGAAAAGTTGGTTTCTGCAGCTAAACATCAAAAAGATTTTTTTTAAAAAAGGCACATAGAGGCATGAGAAGGATTACAGGTATTGGGGAAATAGAAAGTAAAAATGAGAAAAGTGGTGTTTCTTGGGGTTTAATGATAAGTCTGTGAAGATTTCTTTTAATTCAAACTAGAAGTTTCTCTTACTTCTAGTCAGGAGTCTTTGATCCAACTGAAAGCAATTAAGGCTAAAAGAAAGGATGGGTTGATGTTTAAATTTTATCCTGCTTTTTTCTAGCAGCCAAAACTACTGTGGATGTGTGGCAACATAACACTATACAAATACAAATCTCAGCTAAACAAATAAAAACTGAGAAACAACACCACGAGATTTCGATGTGCTTGCCACTCTAAGTGAAAACCAGAGGGAGTAATGCAAAGTACAAGCCCAAGCCCAAAACAAATTGGGTGATTTCAACTTACTCTTTTCTCAGCCCCTGCAGAAGCTGATAAGCATATTTGTCACGTAGAAGCATTAAGTCATTCTCCAGAAATATCTACCTCCAAGAAGGAGAACCAGACATTTCAGTTAAATTTGCTGGCATGGTCCCTAAAGGTCTTCAGAGGTGACTGGTTCCAGTGATGCTGTGACACCTGGCTAGGGGGCACCTCGAATCACAGTGGCATGGCCACCTATTTTCTTTGAAGTGAAGTCACATAAAATTCTCAGAGCAAGGAGTTTGCTTACCATCAATGCCTCATACATGTTTGATCCATCATTCCTGAAAGGCAGGGCTCCTGAAAACTGGGGGACTGTATGTACTCAGCTACTACTATCACCCTAGACTGCGACAACTTTTTGCCAAGGATTCATAGAATCATAGAATGGTTTTGGTCAGAAGGGACCTTAAAGATTCCAATCCTCCTGCCGTGGGCAGGGACACCTTCCACTGGATCAGATTGCTCAAAGCCCTTTCCAACTTGTCCTGGAAAACCTCCAGAGATGGAGCACCCATGACTTCTCTGGGAAACCTAGGATTCTAGGGTTCCTAGTAGACAGTCTGGGAACCCTTACTAAGCTCAAATGCCAACAGCTTCCTATTCTCATCTTACACTTTGAATATTTTCATCTTTATCTTTGCCTGAATTGGCAACACATGACAAATCTACCAGAGGTCCCCCTTGCCTGCATTTTCAGGATGCACGTTCAGGGGAATTGAATATGGTCTTCACTGCGTTCAAGCCTGGAAAAATTATGTGAGTACCAGTATAACCAACTACTACACCATCACCAGGTAAATGTCAGCATTACATTATGTTATGGCACCTGTACTTTTGCTCCCAAAAGTAACTCTGGCAGAAGGCAAAGTTCCAAAGCTCATTTCAATACAAACAAAGCTCCTACATGGCTGTGTTTTTCACTCTAGCAGCTTTTGGACACAACTTACCATAGAATCACTAAGGTTGCAGAAGAACTCTAAGCTCATCCAGTCCAACCATCAGCCCAACACCACCATGCCTGCTAAACCATGCCCCAGAGTGCCACAACTGCATGCTTTTTGAACACCTCTAGGGATGGAGACTCAACCACTGCCCTGGGCAGCCTCTTCCAACACTTGACCACTTTTTCAGTAGAGAATTTTTTCCTCATACTCAGTCTAAACCTCCCCTGGTGCAACTTGAGGCCATTTCCTCTCATCCTCACTTGTTACTTGGGAGAAGAGACCAGCACCTACCTCACCACAACCTCCTTTCAGGTAGTTGTAGAGACTCGTAAGGTCTCCCCTTGGCCTCCTCTCCTCCAGACTAAACAACTCCAGCCAGAGTTGTGGAGGCTTATGTCTCTCTGATGACCCTAAGGTATTTTGAAGATACTTAGAAACATCATGGGCTTTTATCAACAAATGTAGCAGAGAAGCAGGCCTGAGCCATGGTTGTGGGTTCTTGAATAGTCCCATCAAGGAGAGGTTGTGTAGTGAGCTGTGTAGTATAGCTAAAACCCCTCTGGAGAAGAAACAGCAAGAACATTCCTCTGACCAACGAATCATAAGCTTCTCTGGTGAAAGACTGAACTAGAAGCATAAGCATCTCAGCATAAGCAAGAACAGAATTAGATCTGGCAGATATCCACCAGTGAAAATTTTTAGGTAACACAGCATATCTTTTGCTGTCCTGATGGATATTATCCTGATATATATCAAGGGGACAATGGTCATTTTAAATACAAATTACAGCAAGGTGATGAAAGAATGGTTTTGCCATTTACGGATAAGATGAAGCCACTTCAAGGCTGTTTAAATTGTCACAACCTCTATATCATAACTGTAGGCAAGGAACTGTGTGCATTTCACAACAGAAGAAATAAGGTGGGCTAGCTTGCCAACAAGGATAAATCAAGATGTATATACAGGTAATGAAGAAATAGACCTCTTAATGCCAGAGGCTTCACTAGAGCAAAAGCCATAGGGGATGCCATTCGTGCTGTGCATGACTGTTCTTGGGCTGAATAATGAACATCCTTGGTGCAATGGAGCTGGTTTACGGTTCATGGAAGCAGTTGCTTAGTATTCAAATGCAGTATTTTACGCAAGCCTTAAAAGAGTAAGAGTCTTTTCTCTTCACTTTTACTCAAACTTCTTGATGTTAAAAACATAGGCATATCATGTCCTGATTTGGTAAAGCTCTGTACTAATGTAAGCTATAAAATAAAACCTTTCTGCTCATTAGGATTACACAACCTGTTAGTATATTCATTCTCTCCCCAGCATGCTCGGTGCAACGCGCCGGGAATCTAGGGATACTGCCAGCATGGAGACCCACAGAGGGTTAACAGCCTCCGCTGGGAACCACTCTGCTTGTTTGGCAGTCAATGGTAATGAGGCAGTTTGCTGGTCACCTTCTTTTGGGGGGTCTCCTCTGTGACTCACGACCTTACAATGAGTCCCCATGAAATTCCATGTCTCAATCCCTCTCTACATAGCCATGTCATAGTCACCTCAAGAACCATAATTTCTCATGCCTCACTTCAGTTCTCCTCTGCGAGTCATCCTCCTTCCATCCCTTCTCTGACTCATACATTCCAGTTGCCTGGGGATTCATTTTTATTCCTCTATTTCTGGTCCTGTTGGCCAGCCGGACCTTTGGACAGTAAAATACTGTTGCTGAACCTTTGGAGAGTATAAAAGTGTTGCCTTTGTTCTTGAAAGAGGAAGAAGAATTATCACAGCTTAGCCATAGTCTGCATAGCCACACAGAAAGTGCACTTAAATTAAGTGTACTGAAAAATACTTCTTACCATTTTTTCATTCTGTCATTGAACTTCTGGCCACCAAAACCTCTTTTAAGAGTGACAGCTCAGAAAAAAAGTGAGTGGCAATCTGGTTTTACTTCTCAATCAATAAAGCACTACATGAGCCATCTGTATTTTGACAGGCAAATAACGTGACCTACCTCAGCTGACCCTGTTTAGAGTGGGAAGCTGGACTACAGACACCCAGAGGACTCACCTAAACTACATAATTCTACAATTATACAACACAAAGCAAACTTTTGCATTTTAGTTTTGATTTCAAAACCTACAGTATTCTTCCGCTACACTGACATTAAATCATAAAATTACAGCTGGATAGGAATCGATGATCTTCTTCAATAGCAACCACCTGTATGGCTTACATTAAAAATGTGCTGGAAATAATTAATAGATTGGTTTTTGTTTTGAAAAAGAACTGCAAATATTTCAGAAGTATTGAAACATTTAGTTGTGTATTTTTGAAACAAAAACATCAGCAGCAAACAAAAGTCCAGCTCCATGCAAGGAAAAGATTTTTCACAACAGAAGCAGTTAAGCAGAGGAACATGGTGCCTAAAACTGTGATGAAAGAATAATAGAAAGGTTTGGGTTGGAAGGAATCTTAAAGACCATTCAGTTCCAAGCCCCTTGCCATAGGCAGGGACAGCTTCCATTGGATCAAGTTGCTCAAAACCTCATCCATCCTGGCCTTGAACACCTCCAGGGATGGGGCAGCCACAACTTCTCCAGGAAACCTGGGTCACTGCCTCATTACCCTCACAGCAAAACATTTCTCATCTAAACATGTCTCATCACAATCTCCCTCTTTCAGCTTAAAACCACTCCCCCTCGTCCCATCCCTGCCCTCCCTGATCAAGAGCCCCTCCCCAGCTTTCCTGGAGCCCCTTTCAGTACTGGGAGGCTGCTCTAAGGTCTCCCCAGAGCCTTCTCTTCTGTGCTGAGGGACATGGTTTAGTGATTGATGGGAATGGTTGGACTCAATGATCCAGTGGGTCCTTTCCGACTTAGTGATTCTATGATTCTAGGAAGTCCAACACAAAAAAAAACCCCACAAGACTATGCCTGTAATTATTTTTTTTAACAAATCAAGAAAGGCTTCTGATAAGCTGTTGAGGATCGCCATTGGTTTTGCTTTCACATCTCTTACCAACAAAAAATGTGTTCCTTTAAGCACTGACTTGAGTTTTGGGATCTCTTCATTGTAAGTCTTAGTCAGTAAATGACGTTTCCATTGCAGATTTCTTCAGTTTCACAACGAACATGCTGTTAACTCACTGTTCACTCTCACACTCTGACATTTTCTGACTCAGGGTAAGAAAACGTCTGTATTTGAACACACATCCACTCATACTGAGTGAAGCGATCAAGCTGAGCCTTGTCTCCCTGTGACAGGCTAGAACATGCTCTATAACTATCTCTTCGTCTCTCCCCTCCCACTCTTGGTCCCCGATCCATAGTGTTAGTCTCGGGTTTTTTGTGTCAGACCTTGTATAACGCAAAACAACTACTACAGGCTGAAATAAAAGTCAATTCAGAGCCTGGATCTCCCTCCAGCTGAAGAGCACAGAAGCAGTGCAAGCACATATCGGCAGCTGTCTAGAATATCTGTCCAGCTTCCAGGGGCTCCCTGGCCCAAAGGTACTGCATTCAGTATCCCTCAGTGGAATTTTCTTCTATGATTTTGTCCAGTCACTTTTAGGAACGTGTACATTTCTAGCTCTATTTGAGATTCACATCCTCTGTCCTTCACAACTTCAAAGAAAATGTGTACTAGGTTGATTTTTACAAATACTAAATAATAACTAAATAAAAAATAAAAGCTTTAAAAGAATATTTTTCTTTAGTACTAATTTAGTGGGTGGCTTAATATAAGGAGGTGTAAGATCATTTTCCCTCCAGCAGTGATGTCATTTACACTCTTCAAAAACCTATTCTAGAAACCTGCTGTTGGAATTTCTCTCATTAATTGAGCTAAATAAGTCCCTGAAAGCCTTTGGTAAAACAGACACTAGATTACATTAATTAATCATTTAAATTTTCTTCTGATTTTTCCTCGACTGCCACAGGCAACCCTGACTCTTCAAAGATAACTGCAATGCAAGAACAATAACTATAGTTCACAAGGGCAGCAAGAGATTTGAAGCAGGGGTACATGAGGTGAAAATTTAAGCCAATTTATTTGCATCATATATCCTACCAATTAAGTTGCTGACTTGTGTTCTGACTTCATTTGCACAAAACAATAACAAACTAGGGGGTGGGGGTGCAGAAATATATTTCATTTTTAAGGAATACCTCTCTTGAGTATATGTAGAGGGAAGACATTTATTAACCTGAATGTTCAAAATGCAGGTGATAGCCCATGAGGACTCCTCTTTGTAAAATTAAATTGGCCCTTCATTGTAAATCTTTTCAACCAAACCCAGCCTTTCAGCTCTCTCAGTACACAGTGACTTCCTCCTGCTTCTAAAAAATCATCCCCCTACGTTCTGTGCTTTTTCCTTTTAATTCTATTCATAACTAAATAAGCTGTCTGATAGTTAAGTATGTTTGTCCATTATATTCTAAATTTAGTAAAAATAAAAATGCACATTACAAATTATTAAATAATTATTTTCCATGCACCATCTAAATACAACAATGTTCATCAGTATGCAGTGATAATAAAAAATCCTTTTTATATTATAGGTGAAAGAAAGGAGATCTAGGTTAGATACTAGGAAGAAATTTTTTACTGTGAGGACGGTGAGGCACCAATACAGGTTGCCTAGAGAGGTGGTGGCTGCCCCATCCCTGGAGGTGTTCAAGGCCAGGTTGGATGAGGCTTTAAGCAACTTGATCCAGTGGGAGATGTCCCTGCCCATGGCAGGGGGTTGGACTGGATGGGCTGTAAAAGTCCCTTCCAACCCAAACCATTCTATGATTCTATGATTCTATGATGCATAGGTAAAGTGAGAGAGTTTCTTTTATTTTATGCACTTTTGTTCATAATATTCAAGAATCGAAGACCAACAGCCGGCAGCATTGATCACTTAAATCCAAGAAGTGAAAAAACTAATTTCTTGGTTGAGCACAACTGTTACCATTCCATACAAAGAACTACAGACTCCACTAAGCTTTCAGTACCCAAAGCATTACAAATTTCAAGAAGTATCATGGTTTCCCCAAAAAATTAGATTGTCAACCAGGCGCCCACAATTCACTGTCACCATCGGGTGGTGAATTATCCACATGCCTGATCTCAAACAAAAGGCACCAGTGGGGTGCAGTGATTTGTCTCGTTTATTTGCCTATAGCATATATTTGTTACTGCATGTATTTATAAAAACTATAAATGCAGTTCATAGAACTTCACAGTGAAGCCTGCAGACTTCCTTACTGGGTGAGAAAGAGGAGCTCATCCCACTAAAAGTTAGTAACTTCCTTGTAATTCATGCAAGCGCAAGAGAGATTCTTGCATATGGCGTGTCAAAAAAAACCAGCATCTCTTAGCATGTAAGGTCACTTAGCTGTCACGAAAAGAAGCAGAAGCTGCCTCCTAGACAAACAACAGACAAGAAATAGTGAAGCTGAGTAGGAAAGGAAAGTGAGGAACATCTTAATTTAAGCAGATTTAAACAGGATGTAGTGTATGCACTGAGCCAGCAGTGGCCCAGGTGGCCAAGAAGACCAACAGCATCCTGGCTTGGATCAGCCATGGGGTGGCCAGCAGGAGCAGGGAAGGGATCGTCCTCCTGCACTCAGTGCTGCTGAGGCCACACCTTGAACCCTGGGTTCAGTTTTGGGCCCCTCACTCCAAGAAAGACACTGAGGGACTGGAGCATGTTTGGAGAAGGGCAGCAGAGCTCAGGAAGGGTCCGGAGCACAAGGATTATGGGGAGTGGCTGAGGGACCTGGCGCATCATTTATAAGAATACGATTCAGAGTTTTCTTCAGCACAGAAATTACAAATTATGCTGTAAATCCTATATTGGACAGTGCCTATCAATCCATAAGCCTATTTGACAATAATTATGCGCTGACTGTCCATCTAGAATACCTGCTTTTCAGAAAACGTCATGCCAGCAACCACACAGTCATGGCTGTGTCTGGATCCTTGCTATTTCAGGTATTTCTGGACTATTCCTTACCATTCCCAGAAAGTCTCAGGAAGAAGAATAAGACTTAACAATTCTCTGGAAGAGCCCAACAAGGTCTGTTAACAATAGGCAGAGGGATCAGTATATGCTGAAGTGCTGATAAGGACAATATCTTGATGGTGACACTATGAGGTAGCAGCCCAAATTCCCAGATCAAGCCTAAGAAGATCCCAATCTTCTTAAAATTCATTTGGGTGGTACTACTTAAGTCACTTGCTAACATCTACTTATTACTGACTTACACGTCCCAGTATAGAAAATAAGCGGATATGTGACCTAAAGTTGAGCAGACTCCCGTGGGGAGGAAGGGGATGCTCACCAGCACTTAAAGACTCTACACCCCATTATCTCAGACTGAATTAATTCAGTGAAATTTAGGCAGGCTGAATCTCACTCAGACGCTGTTCCCATGGAGGGCACTGCGATTCACATTCACTTAAAGAAAATAAATGTATAACATGCTTATACGGAAGCTCCCAGAACGGAGATGAATGTTAGAGCACCACAAATCAGGCAGAACTCAGCTTTTAGCTGTGAATTCTCTGAACTCTAGGTGAAGCCGTGAAGTAAAGGAACAAGAATGCTGTAAACCAGAAAATACTCTGTGACTCATGATAGGCGAAAATTTATAATTAATCAACAACAGGAATGCAGCACTGTTTTACAAGGCAATAATCCAGCTCAATTCCCTAAAGTAAAGCCTAGGAGAATGAAGGCCAAGTAGTTTATTCAAACAAGGCAACTGGATTATTGCCCCATAAAACAGCATGGCACTGTGATTATTACCTTTGTGTTACATGCCCTTTTAAAATGGTTCTTTCCCATAAATGTTTAAAACCTAAGAAGCAAAAAGATCAGGAGACAAGAAGAGGACACAGGGTAGTAGGTAACACTTTTAATATTTTCTTCCATTTTCATGAAAATGTATCAAGTAAGAAATGTAAAAGAAATGGTTTCTATCAGGGTTAATATAAATAGCAGCAATAAATCCTATTAATAAGCAGCACACTAAGATTTTCTGTCTCTCTTATTCTTCACATGTATGTTGCTTTCCCCTTCTGCTAGTGTCCTCCCTTTTCGCTCTCACAAGTGCATAAGTAGTTTTTGTTCACCTAGAATTTTTCCTAAACCATTTAAATTTCCCATTTCACTGGTACAACACATTTCACCAAACCCAAAACAAGGCAAAGACTCAGATTTATTGGAGGATCTTATTAGTAATAGCTCATCAAACCATATCCAGCCTTCATCACCTCCAAAGGTATTGGCTTTATTCATGGTAGCATTAAATATATACAATTCAGTGAATAAGAACATGATCAAAGCAAGAAAATTCAGCAGACTCTTAAATCATTTGTTTCTGGTCTTATCCTTAGATGCACCACATCTGCCTCACAAGTTTAACATCTATTCAAAGTATTGAATTTAAAAGAAAATAACAAATGGAACTTTTATAAATATTTCATCTCTAAAAACTCTCCTTTCTTCCCTTCTAAAAACTTTGTGATTCCTCTAATAAAAATTTCTTTATAAAGGCAAACAACCAAAATAAATATGATTTCAACCGATGTTGTTTTGAAAACATTAAATCGAATCCCACTGGGAAATTAAATAGAAATGTCATCTCTAATAATGGCAGAGAATGATTCATGGATAGAATCTAACATTTTAAAATATGTTACCTACGTAATTAGAGGCGCCTGATTTTCCAAAGGGCCAGTTGCTCACACCTTCCAATAAAATCAAAGACTAAATACAGACATTGAAAGCCAGTTTCAACATATGCGCTTGAAATATTTGGCCACGCTGCAGAAATTAGATCTGCAAAGACCTGAAAGCACGTTCCTGCTACCTAAGGCATGGAACTCGCTGGGTTCCAACTGCTTCATGGATGTCTTTTCAGAATCAGCAAGGGCAAAATTACAGCTTGATTTCAAAATATTTGAACGACAAAATTTCTGTAATCGATTTCCGTCTTAAAACAGCTTAACCATAAGCTGTCCATTTAAAAGTACTGGGACTTAGGAATATGCAATAGATTGGCCAAAAAGTCTTCAGATAAGGAATTACAGGAAAGGTGATGCTTCTGAGGCTGTGAAGGGGAGGAAAAGGATTTACTTTCACTTACTGTCAAAAAAATAAAGTCTGGGTTTTGTGTAATACAGGCAGAAGGAAGCAAGAAACTGTGTGCGCACAGCAAAGGTTCAAGTCCCAGGATGACTTGTGACGTGGAAAGTTTATCCTTAGCCAAAACAACATATGCAAAAATTTCTATGGGCTACTTCAATTGTATATAAAGACAATTTTATCTGAAACTGCTAAGCAATATTCTTGGATTACTAATAAAACTATTTCAAGGACACTGTAGGGAGCCTGTTTATGAATTTTGAAGTCAGTGTAGCATTACACTGCCAGATAAAGCAGATATTTAATAAAAACTCTTAGCGAGAGTCATGCAATTTTTTGTGGGACAGGTTTCCTTTAACACCTAAACAATGAAAGAGCAAATAAAAGTAATTTAAAGTGTGTGGACAGAAATACATGGCTACATATTGTGTTTGGTACCATCAGCACTGGTTTTGTTCCTGATGTCACAGCAGCAGGCACCAAGCCTGTGGATCCACATGGGAGTAAAGTAAATGCTTCTGAAAACGGAAAGATGTAAGCAGGATGGAAATAGTGAGCTTTATGCAGAGCCTCACAGCTACTCAGCAACATGAAGTAACTTTACATGCTCCTGGCATCTCAGGGGAGCTCAGGGAGAAGGACAGGAGCTTTGAGATGCAGGTGTTAGCGGGGTATTACATGAGATGAAGTTACAGATGAAGAACTACAGCCAGAAGTCTCCGATTCAGGCACACCAAACAGCACACTCCTGTGTAGAAAAAGGCAGGAGAAAACCTGAGTGCTCTAGCAGAAAACCCAAATAAAAGAAATGGTATTGGTCTCCTTCAGGGTAGCAGAAGACACTATTTTAGACAAATCAAGGTTCTGCTTTTCAGCTCATTGGTGTTTCAGATCATAGGAAGCACACTCCAAGTTTTACATCAGATGGTTTGACATTTGTGCCTCAGAAGACTTCTGGTCTCATCCTGAAAGATATGCTAATACCATACCTTATTTTTACGTGTCTCTCCAAAAGGCAAGTCATGCATCCCGCATGCCCTTCCCCTGCATACATAACTGCATTACGCAAAGGACTGCCTGAAGCCCAAAGGCACATTTAAAACCAATAACTGTGTTAGCTACTAAATCTATAAACTTCTCATACATAAAAAAGAAGTGACTTGTAAAGGAAAAACAGTGAATTTAAGGCAACATAAGAAACTCCAAATCCCAGCACAGGCAGTGAAAAGGAAATGCGTTACTACAGGGCAAGCAGATGAGGACTTTCCACACTCATGCCTCTGCTTTATCTATTACAAATGAAATTAAAAGCACAGAATCATAGAATCACTTGTTTGGAAAAGAACTTCGAGATCATCGAGTCTAACTGCACCTGTCCACTGCTTAACCACGTCTATAAGCACTTCATCTACCTGTCTTTAAATACTTCCAAGGATGGTGATTCAACTGCTTTTCTAGGCACTCTCTGCCAGTGCCTGAGAACCCTTTCCATGAAGAAATTTTTCTTCCCTTCCAATCTAAACGTCTCCTGGTGGAAGGAGATTTCCTCTCATCCTATCACTTGCCACTTGGGAAAATAGACCAGCGACCACCTCACTACAACCTCTTTTCAGGTAGTTGTAGAGCCCCATAAGGTCTCCCCTTAGCCTCCTCTCCTCCAGAGTGAACAACCCCAGCTAGACTTGCGTAGGCTCATGTCTGTCTGACAATCCTAAGGTATTTTCTTTGTACAGGCACTCTTAGGAATAAGATTGGCACAGGCATGCTAGATCTGTGTTAAGGGAAAAGAAAGAAAGAGAGAAAAAGGAGGAAAAAGAGAGAAAAGTACAAGGACACCACCTGGGCTCCCTACCTGCTCTTCTCTCTCCCAGGACAGTGCACACACTGCTGCAAATGGCCCCTCTTCCAGAGTATTATTTACAGTTTTTGCTGGGCTGGCACAGCGCTTCTTCTAGGAAAGTTCTGGAACTGAGTTTGGGGGAGCTCCTGGGTCCAAGGTGAGTGCAAGGTATCATTCTGTCCCCACCCTCCCTACGAGCAAGACAGCAGCATAACTTCTCTGGGCAGCAAGTGCAGCTGGGCTGCTTGCATGAATGAGATAACATTGAATGACGCTGTCTCTGCTGCAGTCAAAAATAAGTAGTTTAAGGCAGGAAAACAAATGGTATAAGGTAGTCAAAAGAAATAACTCTCTTACATCCCCCTTCTATTACTTGTTTTTCCCCCTACTGTTTCCATCATTTTCTTTGGGTTTTTTTCACTATCTGATTATGTTAAAAATATTTTTTTATTTTAAAACTACATTTGGCTGCTGAATACCCAGAAGATTCACTTCAATTAGCTCCTCATAAAGGAATCCACAAAGCAAACACAAGCCTGGCCACTCCAGGGCACAGTGCCATGCCCTTTCATTACAAGACACGGTCAGCTGTAATGTTTTTTGGTTAATAACACGTATTAATTCCTGCCAGTGGGAATGTGCCTGATCCCAGAGGATGAAACAGCTGAGGGAAAATACCACATGCAAAATTCACCACTTCTAACACACAACTCAGAAGCAGGCAACATATGCAGTAGGGACCAGAGACTGTGGTGATAATAATAAACAAGCTATGCATGGAACATGCAAAGGACAACAGAAGATCCACTTTCCTTTTCCTAAGCAAAAATTAGAGTAAGAAAACACGTTGAGAGTTCACAAGGGAAAGACTGGCCAGAGCATCATGAACTTCCTTGCACTACAATGCCATAAAATCCATTTCATACAGGCAGACGTGCTTTTCTTCCACACAGATGGCACACGGGTTAAAAGATTTAACCCACCTCTCTTTTCTGCCACAAAACTGCTTCAAAACAAGAGGAAAATTAGGAAAATAAGGAAAAATATTGAAATATTAAACAAGACCTTCCATGGATCAATCGCCATCCCTGCTGAGTGAAACTCAGGCCATGGAGCTGCTCCAACCTCATCTCCATCTCACTAAGGATTTGGCAACCATTACCAGTCACCATCTATATTTGCACCCTCATGTTATTCAAATTTTGTTAGCCGTCCTAACCAAAGGGATCAGTTTTGGAAGTAGAACAGACTGGGAGTCCAACTAATGGAATGTTGTTTTTAGAGATGTTGGGGTGTTCTGTTGAAACATCATCCTCCTGTTTGGGACATTTTATCTTTCTTTCTTCATGTATTGCATGAATAACCATAAAACCAGATTTGGAGGCCCTGAAGAGAAAATGTAGTCCCTCAGCCTGTCTCAAGTCAGGACTGTCAGTTGTCACCTCTGAAGGCTGTTTGTCAAACCTGATTTTAAAGACTGGTACAGCTGGATACTCCAAGACTCAAAGATCATGTATTCCAGTACTGCTCTATCTATACCTTTAGAACAAGCTAACCCAAATCTCTTCTGACACAGTTTAAACCCACTATGTCTTTTCTGAGCCACCACAAGCATGGAGAACAGATTACACACTCCCATTTTGCATCAGCCTTTTATACAGGTTGTCCAGAGAAGTTGTGGATGCCTCTTCCCTGTAAGTGTTCAAGGCTAGGCTGGTTGGGGCCGTGAGAAGCCTGGTCCAGTGGGAGGGCATTTGGAATTGGATGGGCTTTAAGGTCCATTCCAACCAAAACCACTCTATGATTCTATGATTCAATCACTGAATAGTGTTATCAAATTCTACTTCAATCTTCTCCTTAGGCTAAACGACTCAAATATGCTTTCTCACTCATTATATTTCCTAGACCTCCAATCACTACCATTACTGCCCTCCAGACTATTTCCAGTTGGACCATAGTTGTCTTGAAATGCAGTGCCAAAATCCTAAAATGTGCATGACTCCAGATTGCACCATACCATGAGAATGGCAGGGCAAATGATGGAGAGAATGCGCCACACGGACTCGGACAGAGCCTCTTCTGAAATACCTCCCATGGGACAGAGCAACATGATGGCATCACCCAGAAGATACATACACATGCACAAAGTGCTAGATGCAATTATGAGCTAAATACAATTATGAGCATACAAAGAATTATTCATACTGCTAGTAATTTCCAAAGAACATTTATCTGCTCAAGATTAGGACAGCTGTGCCAGCAGTGTGCCTATGTAGCCAAGAAGGCCAGCAGAATCTTGGCTCATATCAGCAACAGTGTGGCCAGCAGCAGTAGGGAAGGGATCACCCCCTTGCACTCAGTGCTGGTGAGGTTTAGTAGGCACAGTGGTGCTGGGCTAATGGTTGGACCTGATGATCTTAGAGGTCTTTTCCAAACTTAGTAATTCTATGATTCTATGATGTTATGATTGATACACTCACTGCTGATGAGCACTCAGACATAATTCAACAATGCTGCAAGCAAATGTATTAGAAGATACTGCGTATCACTAGAAACTATTCCACCTGAGGCCCCAATAGCACTGTTTTATATAAAAAAGAAATTTGCCTTAAAGTCCCTACCTCTGACTGCTGACTGTGAAGGAAAATGGGAGTACTGAGTCCTACATACCTACACTGCAGATATTGATCTTCGCCCAGTTCTCTCATGAGAGTCTAAATAGATTGTTTCAAGTCAAAATCTAACTGTATAACAGCCAAGACCACATGGAAATGAATTCTAGAAGTTGTTAACTGATTGTCCATAAAAATATTCTCCCTTTCCATCAAAACACATTGGGCAGACAAACTGCATCACTCTCAAAATTGCTGTCTAAAATGTTATAAGGGCTAAAGAGAACTGACAAGATAGTTGGGCATTTACATTAGCATAAACACATCAAATATTCATTACAGCAGAGCACTCATTATGTCAGCATCTGTACTAAATAACAAGAAAAATGTTTTCCAGCTATAAAAGTAAGCACCATGATAGCCTTCCACAACACAGCAGTTATAAAGAAGAGACAGTGAGACAACATTGCAGGGAATAACATTGCTCTCTCCACTAAAACTGGTTCATTCAGTACAAATGCATCAGCTTTCACCATCGCCCTTTCAGATGAATTTACACAGAAAAAAAAAAAAAGTAATTATATTGTACAGCATGAATCTATATGAAAGGAAGAACATTACACTGGGGCAATGTGTCATATTTCAGTAGCACAATGTATCCTAAATGCAAGATTACACCAGTGCTATAGTTTTATGAGTTTAATCGTAGCAAAAAAAAAAAAAAAAAACCAAGAAATACAACAGACATCAGATAATTTAATATATAAAAATTTACTACACCAGTTGCACAAAAACAGAAAACAACAGCCATAAGTGTAACAGCACCAGAACAAAACATCCCAAGTACTTAAAAAGCATCACAACTGTGTATAACTAATAGAAAGGCAGATGTATTACATACATGGAATTTCATGTCTTCTGGGGACCATAAACCTCTTACCTATCAATTATAAAGGTGGGTTCCCAGGTCGCTACCAAGTGCCCATGCATTAGATCCTCGGACAGTGCCACAAGTGGATACACAGGTCAGACCTATGGGATTACTTTTACAATGTTCTTGCTCACTGGACAAATCTATGGACAAAGTAATAAAAGTGCTGCCCACTTTGTAACTGCAGATATGAGCCAGCATTAGTTTTATTTGCAAACAGTGCCAGTTTTCTTTCAAAGAGCAAAGTACCTGCAGTAATCCACTGCCACTGACAGCACTTTGATTATGGCACTTGCGTGTACCTCACTAATGAAGCCACCTCTGCCTTCTTATCCTGAAGCATCACAACTGTCCAGCTGCCAGACACCCTCAAAGACAGACCTGCTATCGTCACTGACTCTCTTCCAAAATATCATCTGGCTGGAGTCAAGAAGTGTGGCTTGCTGTGACTTTCACAACCAAGGATTAGGTGTCTGTTTCAGTCTCAGAACCACACACATCAGGGCACTGGGTAGTGGGTAGATTCATGCAAGACAATATCATCTTGTATAAAGACAATACACAAGTAAATAAAAAAAAAAATCAGGATATCACACTTGCTATTCCAGCTTCCAAACTGCAGATACCTGACATCATCTAGAACTCCAACTAAGGAGAGAACAATGCAACACGCTCCAACTAGGAACAGGATAAATATAAACTGATGGGCAAACACCATGCTGTTCTTTACAAATGGGAAAACCACCTAAAACGAGCCTCCAATGCAGTCATAAACTTCTTAGAGAAGATTTTATCAGTGGATATTGCCTACTTCAGTTCAAAACATTCCACCTTATAATGTTCAATTACAAGTATCTCTATCAATATAGTACAAACAAACTATTAAGATTTTTCTGAACATGCTTTTCCTGAACATACACACATATACTTTTTCTCTTTTCATACACTCTCCACAAAGTCACTGCAGATGTGTTAGTCTGGGCTGGAATCCGTATTACCAACATCCCTCCCTGTGGAAAACAAAAAATCGAAGCATCATATCACTGTTCTATCTATGCAGAAGTAAGGACTCCAGAGACTTCTTTGATTTTACTTGCCTGTGTATTAGATGAACAAGCAAACTAGACCATATTTCTATTCCTATTTGTAGGAATGGAAAAAAACACAGCTATGGGGCATCCAAAACAAAACCCACACAGAAGCCTTTCATCCTGTACACACACTCTGACACTGCACATTCAGCAATGCGCTGAGATGTAAAAGAGATGACGGCGTGCTCTGTAAAACCCAACACAAATGCAAACCTATCAGTGCTGAAACCCAAAGTCAGTGTTTTGCAGACAAGGAACTGGGCCTAAAACCTTGTTACATATCAGGAATAAAGCAAGAAGTGTTCAGTGCATTATATAAGAAGATGGTCAAGGAAATAATCCAGTTTGATGTAATCTCAAAGACAATGTTTTCTGTATGCCTCCTCTCTTATTCTACTAATTTTAATTTCTACAGAAGATTAGATCAGTCATAGTACAATATATTATTAGCCCAAATAACAGTTTGCAAGTATGGAATCCCCACCTTTTGCAGCTGTCTAGACAAGCAGCATGCGTACTACCCACATATCAGCAGAAATATGTGATTCTATATCCTTACGTGGAGGCAATAATGGTGTAGAACAGAGAAAACCTACTGACTAAAGATAAATCAGATCTGTTCCCAGATACGCCATGCCACCCACACTGCTCTTCAGGAGGAACTACATCCTAAAGCACTTAAAACATCAGGGAACCAATCCACTTTTTAAACTGCTTGTGACAGGCCCACTCTGTCTTACATAAGGATAACATAATCCTAAAGAGCTTCTGTGTATTAAATCAAGAGTTCACTAATAGCTTCTTCAAGGATCTGCATGGCATCTATATATCTTCTCACTGTAGTTTAGTGAAGTCAAAGAAATCCTTTCTTCAGATCTTCCAAATTTCCTTTCAAATTTCATAAATGTATTACTAGAGAGACACTCCTAGAATCATGGAATGGTTTGGGCTGCAAGGAACTTTAAAGATCATCTGCTTCCAACCCCCTTGCCATGGGCAGGGATACCTTCCACTGGAAAAGGTTGCTCAAAGCCCCATCCAACCTGGCCTTGAAAACCTCCACGGACAGGGGCATCCACGACTTTTCTAAGCATTCCTCCTGGGAATATGATTACCTCCTAAGTTGTGGAACTTTTTATAAGCATCTTATAATTGGTGAAACACTGACACAGGTTGCCCAGGGAGGCAGTGGAGGCCCCATCCCTGGAAACGATCAAGGACATGTTGAGTGGGGCTCTGAGCAACCTGCTCTGGTTAAAGATGTCCCTGCTCCTGCAGAGGGGCTGGATTGGATGATCTGTAAAGGTCCCTTCCAACCCAAGGCATTCTACGATTCTATCATTCTATGATCTTCCTGAAGTGTCTGAAACATTTATCTGTCACAACTGACTGACTTCCTTACAGCAGTGTACACATGTGGACAGAGTGTACTCTAAAGTCTTCACAAGTGTTCCATCCAGTCTCATCATAAATAAGGAATAAGGTGAATATGACATCCATTTCAGGACTATGCTCTAATTTCTCTCTAATCAATATGTTTCATTACCAATTTGTTAGAACACACGAGGCAGTCAGTGTTGTACAAACACTGTCTACTTCAGCCTGGAGAAGAGGAGAATGAGGGGAGACCTCCAGGCAGTCTACAGCTTCCTCACAAGGGAAGAAGGTGGAGGAAGCACTGATCTCTTCTCTCTGGCGACCTATGGTAGGACCCAAGGGAATGGAACGAAGATGTGCCAGGGGAGGTTTAGGTTGAATATTAAGAAAAGGTTTTTCACTCAGAGGGTGCCAGAGCACTGGAACAGGCTCCCCAGGGAAGTAGTCACAGTGCAAGCCTGACAATATTCAATCCGCATTTGGACACCGCCCTTGGACACAGGGTGTGAATGTTAGGCTTAATGATCCTTGTGGTTCCCTTCCAACTCAGGACATTCTATGATTCTACTTTCTATTTTTAAAAACCTAACAGTTCATGCTACAGAGGTTTCAGCTTCAGACAAACCAACGGTTTTCTACAGGCTTAAGAGGTCAGCAGCAATAAGAACTTAGGAGAAAAGATGGCATCAAGACAGTCATCAGTTCCAGCCAGATATTTTCCCTAAGCAAATCAGCTGTCACACTGATAAGAAATGGTCAGATCTTGCTGTCGTTCAGAATCCAGCTTACCAAAGCAGAGAGAAAAAATACACCTCCTGGTATCTAACTAATGCCAAAAATTGTACGAAATATGTTTCCTACCACACCCAGAAAGCATATCCTTCACCCAATTAGAACCTTTGCTCTAGGAAGCAGTCACGGCCTTGGTTGAATCAAAATAGTTTGGGGAATCAGAGTCCACACTGTGCTGTTCTGTAAAGTCTTTAACACAGCCCCCACAACATGCCTCTCTCTAAATTGGACAGATACGGATTTGATGGGTGGACTGTTTGGTGGAAATGGAACTGGGTGGATGGTCACATTCAGAAAGTAGTGGTCAATGGCTGGATGTCCAGATGGATACCTGTAACAAGTGGTGTCCCTCAGGGGTCAGTACTGGGACTAGTGCTGTTTAATATTTTCCAGCTCAGGAATCGCCAACATAAAAAGGTTATGGAACTCTTGGAACAAGTCCAGAGGACTGGAGGTGTTCAAGGCCAGGTTGGATGGGGCCTTGAGCAGCCTGGTCTGGTGGGAGGTGTCCCTGCCCATGGCAGGGGGGTTGGAACTGGATGGGCTTTAAGGTCCCTTCCAACCCAAATCATTCTGTGATTCTATGATTCTGTACTATTTCCTCATTTTCCCGTGCCACAAGGATCCTAGTCTACACACATGCTAACACGTATGTTTCAAGCCTTATTTTATTTTTGTGCTTTCACGTACTACACCATGAATTGCCCTGGAACCACAAATATCTCTGGCGGGTGGCAAAGAATGGCTTCAGAATACAGAGGTCCTAAATCAAGTCCAGTGAACTCAAACACACTTTATCTACCTTTTGAGATTTCTGAAGAAGAACAAACTTAAACGTTAACTCTTCATGTGGAACAGGCAGTAGCAGGATGCCTTGGTAACCCTGTGTCCCTCACTGAGAAAGAAATAGTTTTCTCAAAAAGGACTCGTTCAGTGTGGAATCCCTGAGAAATAGGGAAGAATGGAGACATAGCAGAAAAAGGCAAAACAATTAAAATAAACTAAATCAGTCATCTTGGAAATGAACATTTTAGGGATTAGAGAAAATGAGACAGGTTCATGAGAGAAAGAAAAAGGACCTGGAGATACTTCGAACAATAAATCTTAACACACTAGTGTTAATATGCCAAGATTTAATACTACAAGGACATGTCATAAGGCATCCAGACCCTGTACTCATGAGTTTCTTTGTCATTACTCAGGAGACATATTATTTGTAGGGCCTTTGTCCTTTGCATGACATAATCTGACTTTGGAAATCAAATACTTGATAGAAAAACAATCTCTGCAGAATGTCTCTAGTCTTCATCGGTGAAATGATAAAAAAGAAAGCAATTCCAAACGTCCGATACCTTTTCTGATGCCCCCACCTGGCTGCAGCTGTGACTCCCCCAGTTCTCCTGTATACCCTGTCTCCTGCCAGAATTATCAAGGTAACTCAGACAACTTCTAACGGCTGAAATAGTACGTATATACTGCATTTTGGCACCAAAACTCCCCAGGTGTTCCCAGAAAATATATTCTATGTCCTTAAAAAGCTGCTTTCCTATCCACCACTATCGGGAGAATAATGAAGATGGCATCAATATGAACCTCTGGTAAGCAGCTGTTTTATGGTTCATGAAAAGAAAATTCATAGACTCTTCAAACAACTACTGAGCAAAGATTATCCTCTCATATAGACCTGGGAAAACTAGTTTGTATATGAATAACTAGAGAAAAAATCAAATTGATTTATTCCAAGATACTTATGAATGTGGGAAACATAAGTGTCATCAAGCATCTTCAAGGATATAGAATCATAGAACGGTTTGTGCTGGAAGGGACTTTAAAGATCATCCAGTTCCAACACCCTGTGTGGGCAGGGGCAACTTCCAGTGGATCAGGTTGCTCAAAGCCCCATCCAACCTGGAGACCTCTTACTTTCACTGAAAAAATACAGAGGAATTTCATTTTTATTAGGAGGTGGCAAAGGCAGAAGTCACTCTGCAATTTAAAACACTAAACAAGATTCAAGTGTCTTTGTCTTCACAATGTTTAAAACCAAAGCAGACGCAGAAGAGAAGTTAACCTTTGTTTTACTGTGACATCAAAATGAAGCCAGCTAGGAAATTATAGCCTTGTTCTGCTTGATCCTGGTAAACTTACAAAAAAAATAGTTGATTTAACAAATGTAAAGAAGGGACAGTAATGGGAATTCCTTGCAAGACCTATAATTCATCCACTTGTAATGAAAACAACACCAAATCCGGTCATATTTCAATCCCAACTTCTCCATGACTTCAATGAGAAAATGCACAGTAGCAAATTCATTTGTGTTACTTTTTCTAAACACAATAAATGCCACCTTTATGAACATGAGAGGATGTGGCATACTCAATAAGACCACTAGAGCTTTCAGCTACAGTAAGTGGGTGGTCCCTGTCTATTCCAAGGAAGAAACACACAATTTAAACTTCCCTAGCATCAGCCAAATATGGAAAAAATGCTATAGTGACTCAGGGACACAGACATCTACTGGCTGTAACTTACAGGAAAACAACTGGAAAAATATGTCCATAATAAATATGTCCATAATCAACAAGAACTTCCAGAAGTTTATCCTAATCTGTCAGGCCCTAAACCACTGTGGATTATTCCTTACCTATAAAATAAATATGAATATAGAATCATAGTATCATAGAATCATTTGGTTGGAAAAGACCTTTGTGATCATCAAGTCCAACTGCACCTGTCCACTAAAAAAACATAACCCTTAAGCACTTAATCTACCTGTCATTTAAATACCTCCAAGGATGGTGACTCTATTACTTCCCTGAGCAGCCTGTGCCAGTGCCCAGAACCCTTTCAGTGAAGAAATTTTTCCTGTCTAATCTGAAAGTGTGCTGGCACAACTTGAGGCCATTTCCTCTCATCCTGTCACCTGTCACTTGGGAGAAAACAGCAACACCTACCTCTCTACAACCTCCTTTCAGGCAGTTGTAGGCAGTGATAAGGTCTCCCCTCAGCCTCTGTTTCTCCAAGCTGAAAGAGCCCAGTGCCCTCAGATACTCTTCATAGCACTTGTTCAACCCCTTCACCAGCTTTGTTGCTCTTCTCTGGATGCCCTCCAGGACCTCAATGTCTTTCTTGCAGTGAGGGGCCCAAAATTGAACACAGGATTCAAAGTTTGGGGAGGGGGACGACAATCACTTCCCTGGTCCTGTTGGCCACACTGTTTCTGATACCGGCCAAGATGCCACTGGCCTTCTTGGCCACCTGGGCACACTGCTGACTCATAGCAAACAATATAGTTATCTTAAGACAACTAAAACCACTACAAATTAATGTTCTTATCTCCTTATCATTTGTTGTCCTGTTTTCCTATTTTCTTAATCTTGAAATTGAATATAGCAAATACTGCACTGCAACAGAGTACAACCCTGCATAAGTAATCACTGCCATTTTGCATTTTAAAACTTTCTTTTTGTAAATTATCTCATTAAGAATTTGATGTTCATAGAATCATAGAATCCTAGAATCACAGAATAACCAGGTTGGAAGAGACCCACCGGATCATCGAGTCCAACCATTCCTGCCCTAAGCCAGCTGACTTCATGGTCAATAAAGAGACTGAGTCACAGGATCGAAGCGACAGCCATCTAAATCACCTTCTCAAGGTGTTTATTCCTCCACAATGATCACAGAAGTTACTTAGCTCATTTGCATGCAACTTTAACAGTTATGCTGGACAAATACTATCATTCTTGCTTACAATTTCTATTGCAGAGATAAAGATTGTGGCCTGTACCTCCAGATGGAATAAAGGAGTGAAATTCCACCAAAGACAATCCTTCTATGCCAATCTGCACTGCTAATCATCACATGAACACAAAGTACTGGACAAATTATTTTAACCAAAATGAAGAAAAGTTCTATGTCTGTTTTCATGAGCGAGAAGAAATTAACGATGAATTATAATAAGTTATAGTTGATAATAAATAAGAGAATACTACTTCTTCCTTTACTTTCTCAGGCAGGTTTCCACCTTTGACTAGGTTGGACTAACAGACAAAAATATTCGGAATGCACTTATGGTTTTATACACATCATTGTGCACAGAAGCAAGATCTGAAGAAACATGCACTACAGTTTATAGAATAAAAAAAGTTGCTATTCAGAAATAAAATACCTCACCATGTAGCAGGATACAAAATAATCAGCTCCATCCCTGGAAGTGCTCAAGGCCAGGTTAGAAGATCCATTGGAAGATGTCACTGCCCATGGCAGGCGGTTGGAACCCAAACCAAATGACTCTTATGAATTGCAAATGGTAAATGGTAAATAATGGCAAATGTTAAATGGAAAGAGCCCTAACACAGCTTTTTAAAAACAACACTGGATACAGAAGATGATGTTACCTCAGCAATGGCAGAATCCAGAGTTCTACCATGTGTAGCATATCAAGGTAATCTTCCACATTTTCCCTGCATATCGGCATGCGAAATAACATGCAAAATCTGCCTACACTGTATTTTATAGTATTGTCCTACAGCCATATTTGGGAAAAATCACACTGAGAACTGCTTATCTCTTCCTTGTCCAATGAACTTATTGCTTCACAATAAGCGCTCATTCAACCTTTGTATACATCTGTGTTAAAAATGGTTTACATATATAAATATAAAAGGCACAAACTAAGCCATTATAGCCCCATTTTGATCTCAAGCCACTTTGATACTGCTAAAACCAGAAGAGTAAACCTCAATTTATGTATTGTTAATAAATACAAGTGAGATCAGACACAGGCCCATCACAGCATCAAACACAACAGTCTTATGCGAAGTAACATTATGTCTCTGTAGTTTAATGAGAAAAATCAATTTAAACCCTAAACACTAATCCTCACCTGCACTTTGAAATACATCACATTAAGGAATGGTCCAATCCGATAGAAAATATGCATTAATGACTCATTAAGTATTAAACACAAATTGCCCATTTATGAAGTTGTTGAACATCACCAGTAACTCAGGATCATAAATGAATGGTGATAATGAATAATCTGACTAAAGTATGCAGAAAACTCCAAATTATTATACAGGTTTCAATTAAAATATATAAATAGATAAAACACATCAAATTACGCTTAGAATTTGCATTTTCACACAATCCAATCAACATTCTGGAACCAACCGTTTCAACCACACAATTCAAATTTTATCTTAACTTGCCAAGTTGGGATATTTTCCAAAAATAAGCACTTAGACAAACTCTTAAAAGTGAAGTGTTTAGTAAAACGAAAAAAAGACTTTCTTTTTTGTGTAGGCCAGAAGAAATCTGCAGTGGAGTCAGTCTCATTTAGGAAACCAAAATCATTTCAAAATTTCAAAGATAAATATTTTCAAAATTGTAGTAACTGCTTTCAAAATAACTTCAGTGTCAATATATGTTAAAATATTTGTACAAATATTTCTATCTGTAAATGTACTGCAAGGAGCCACATGTTGCTCGTGTTTAAAACCTGAGAAAACATTTATGAAATTATGTAAGCACTCAGGAGAGAAATATGGTTATTCTGACATTCAGAGCTTGTTTTCACTTAGAGACACCACGATAAGTGTTTTCTGTTGTTTTCTGATATTTAACAGGGACACCCATTAAAAATTTGGTTTGAAATGCCGTGGTTAAAGAAAACAGCCTATGCTGTGAGACTGCACGGTATTTCTAAGGAATACAGGGCACTCATTCAGAAGATGCACACAGACAGACAAACTTACTACACTGTTGTGACTGCAAACTCACACCCATCACCTCCCTCTGTCTCTGGTCACACCACATGTTAATGCCTGTGCAGGAATGAACAACATACCAGCTAACTACACAGAAAGCACCACTGAACTCCTTCCTTCAAATGTCTCCTTTCCACTGGGGATCACTCTGTAATCTGTTGCGGGATTCCTATTTTACCACATAGCCAGTGAACGCAATTTTTAATGAATTAGATAGAAAGAGTTGCTATTTTTGTAATATCATTTTCAAAAATCACTAACAAACCATACTAAAATGTTAGCACATCAATGGGAATCACAACAGCATCATACCCACGACTTCACTACAGCATCTTTCGAAAGGCTCACCGATGTAGCAAAAATCTGACATATTTTGCTACAAAACCAATTTAATGTAATATTAAGTAACTCAAGTTCTTTTACAGAATCAAAAAGGCCAGTTATTTCTCAATCAAAATGCCACGATGTACAGTTAAAATAAAAACACATTCCTGTTTAAATGCTTTTCATTAATATTGTTTGTTACTTTCCTACAGCATGTAAGGATTAGGGAAATTTACTTCTACAGCATGCCAGAAATTACATGTCTTACAGGCTGAACAATCCATTCTTTAAGGATAGTATAATACTTACTATAAGTGAAGGCGATCCATAAAAATCTATGCTTTACAGTTACTCTCTGAAATAATGATGCTGATATTGCCACAGCACAAGCATAATCCAACCATATCCAGGCCTAATAGGCAGCATGATCGTATTTGTTCCTATGAAAGCAGAAATAAGGTACCTGTCTCACCGAAAATCCAGGCACCCTTGGAGAAAACAAACAATGGATTTTTAGGTCCTTAATTTTATTGAAATCATAAGACATCCACGCTTCAGTCGGCACAGGTTTTTTTAATCCACGTCTGAGAAAAGAGCAGGTTTTTTTCACAATTTACAGCAAACAGGTACTGTGACTACAAATAGAAGTTTCTAAATCCAGTGTCATCAGTTCAAATCCAGCTCTGACATCTTCAAACCTTCCTCGCTTGGCAGAATTCCGTATTTTCCCATGCATTGTTTTCTCCAAAAGTAGAAAGTTTAGCAATTTCATCTGCTTTCTAGTGAGATGCACTGGAAGAAATGTTTCAGAGCAGTAGCAAAATAATCATGTCCCATTCCTTGTTTTGCCCTTCAGGCGTAGTCGGGGTGTCTTCGGCTTGCCCTGCTGGTCTTCAGTGTTGTCACTAATAGCTGAGAGATGGAGCTAGGACAGCACAAAGCAGCAAAAATAAAGATTGTTGCTTTAAGAACATACTTACTTTTATGTTAAGATGCCACAACTTTCTACTCTTACTTCATTGCTGGGTCAGATGAAATCTTTAAGCAGGTTCCATTAAAAGTTCAAATCTGTACCACATATGAGCGAAACGCTGAAATTCCCATTCAGAACATATTTCGAAGGAGGTCAGGTTTGGTTTTAAAGCATATTCATGTCGATGAAAACTTTTTTGTTGTTGCAAAAAATGAAAATTCTCCTTTTTATTTAAGTATCCCCTCTGTAATCCTCCAAGTTACTCGGCTCCCTCACAGTTTAATTAGACATACGAAAAAAAAAAAAAGCAAATATCGTATTTCCCATATGTATAAACTGACATTGTGGAGGCTTCATTAAAGAAGTCTTTTATTTCTCTTATCACTGGTAACTGAATGCCATTTAATGTACCACCACTTTCAAACAGCCCAAGAGACTTAAAAAGCTATCTAAGTTTGAAAACCAAAAAGTTGTGAGTTTTTCTGTACCCCAGGACGGTTTTCTTTCCTGAAGCTCAAGCCGAGAAAGCAGACAAAAGAAGCTGATTTGACTGAGCCGTGCCAAGTCTTGCCTTTTTTTCTTTCCTCGTCTCTCTCGCTCGCTCTCTCTCTCGCTCGCTCGCTCCCAGCATGGCAACCTTCCCGAGCAGTCTTGGCGGAGCTCCAGCCTGTGCCAGTCTGTCTGAGTTCTTGTTTTCCAAAAGATGCTCTTTGCGAATCAATTAATATATTTAAAAACAGGAAGCTGTGGGTCAGTAACCAAATCTTGGCACCAACAACCACTTCTTCTGCCAAATCGGCTTATAGATTTCATGGTTTCCTACCTTTTACAATGGATATAACGTTTTTGCTCACCGATCGTGGAGCACTGGAAGCCATTCACTGTTCACAGTGATAAGAAATCTGTTCTCTAAAAATGTCCGCATGCGACACATGAACAACCTGCAGTAAATCAAGACTCTTTTGAAGGCGGGCGTATGTGCAATTTTAATAAGCACCAAATACTCCTTAAAATAATATGTTTTCCTTCTCTCCTCCCAAGAATCGCGGGAAGATGCCAGGAGCAGGAGACGTATAGATTTGAATTAAGATCATATTTGAATAACATGCACATTTTAAATTTCTAAATTCCAGCCTGAAAATCAGCAGTTCTTATCAATTCCACCATTATTAAAAATCAGCTGAAAATTAATAATAACTCTGATACCAGCTAAAACACAAAAAAATCTTCATCGATCTCCACACATCCATAGATGTCAATGATGTCATCCATTAATTCAAAAGCACAAGTTCTGGTTGTGGTATTCACAGGAGAAACGGCTCATCTTTAACAGTTAACTTTGGTGGAAATGTTTTTGATATGCTGCAAGACTTTAAGAACAGGAAATTACATGTGGAACTTCATTCAGGAGATTCTAAATGGCAGGACTTCATATGAGGAGAATTAGAGGAATAAACTTTCTTTTATCTTCAAGCTATTTGCCAAGGCAAAATGCCAAATTTTTAAAACATATGCATTACCTTAATGAACAAAATAGATTATTCAGGGGGAAAAAAACTTCCCTAAGTGTATAATTCCACAAGCTGATGGTTACTGCTGTTTTTTGATAAGAGATCTAAAATAGAGTCCCAGATGTTTTCAGGCTAAGTTGTTATGTGGGACTTTGTGATACAACCTTCCCAAAGGCTTGATTCAGGGACAAAGTTGGCTGAACAAGGAGGCAAAACATTGTTCTTCATTCTAGCACGCTTTGTTTCTCAGGCTAAGCAAGCCTCGGAGTTTTGAAAGTGTTACTTTAAGATCCATGTTTGTCAAAGGTCTCTGGAGAGCAAACTAATACCCAACGAAACAGCCAGGTGAGACTGGTTCATCCAACCTGGCCTTGAACACCTCCAGGGATGGGGCAGCCACCACTTCTCTGGGCAACCTGGGCCAGGGCCTCACCACCCTCACAACAAAACAATTCTTCCTAAGATCCCATCCAAATCTCCCCTCTTTCAGCTTAAAACTCTTCAGTCATTCAATTTCTATCTGTCCTGCCCCAACTTTCCATAAGATACACATACGGGAAAACCTGAGCATTCCATTCCTGAATCAGTATTTCTTCCTAGCATATCCATCCACAAATTTTGTTTCCCTCGCTCTCCCCACCCATTTTTTTAGCCTACAACAGAAGCTCTCCAGGATTATGATTCCATGGAATATAGTTGAACCTCACGCACCCAGAGTGCACTGGGATACTTGTAGGCAAATTGTCTAAGTTTCAGGTCTGAAACCAGCACTAAATCCCACGCTAGAGCTATTTAGCCAAGAAGAAAACAGCCAGCAGCCTTCAAATACCTAAAAAGATAGTACTAAAAGGGAGAATATCAATTGTTCCATGCGACTACAGTGAATAGGACAAGAAATCAAACAAGTTAAACCAAAATTATGAAGAGCTAACCTACGTCTTCAGAAAAAACTGTCTAAAGATAACAAATGCTACAATCTGCGAGAGATTGTGTAATCTTAACTACAGATTTTTTTTAAAAACAGGTTAATTATCTGACCTTCAGACAGGTGGATAAATTCAACATACTCCCAAGGTTCCCCTTGCCTTGTTTCCAGTGACTGTAACTGACCTACCCATGTTTTTCCCAACAGTCTCCCAACTCCAGAAGAAACACCAATAGTTTAAACTCAAATTTTTGCCTCAAAATATCACACATCCTATCATTTCAGTTAGCATCAAGCATCATCATGACAGGCCAGCTTGGGAAAAAAAACGCACCTCTGTATAATTTTTCTATTTCTTTTCTTTGTGCACTTGACAGAAAACTCTAATGTCAGTTTTCCATTCCTGAAAGACCATCAGGCATCAGCATGGGAACAAAAAAGATGTCCTAGAAATTGCTGTCAGTGGAATTACCTCTGAAAGCCTACATGACTTCAGCAGTTGTTATGAGAAACTCATCTTTTGATTAGTTTTCCTCCCAAAACTGTATGTATTGAGAACAGAGTATTTCAGCTATATTCTATATATGATTCCAACAGGGATGAACAATTTTTCACTATTCCTTCATTACCCTTACTGAAAGTAAGTCAGGAAAAACAAATATATTCCCCAGCAGCCAAACGCTTTCCTGAAAGATGAGACTTGCTAACAGGATGAAGAGCCTTATTTTATCTCTCAGCATACACTGTTCCAAATACAGTGGATCTCATTTGCAGAAATGAGTACCCTCTTCTCATTGTAAGGCATTTTTTTTAAATGTGCAGTTTACTGTAGCTCTCCTAATTCCCTCTCTCTTCTCTTAAATATGGGGTAATTGCAGTTCAGCTCCACTCCACTGAAATTGCTTACACCACCCTCAGCGACACCTTCCAAGATGCCTCTTCTTCCAATTTGAGCTGTCAAAATCTTTCCATGCAACCAATTTCTCCTCCTTCCCATAAATAAGTTTCCAGCTCAGATCAATCTAGCATTCCACTTAATCCAATATCTTCCAGATTGGAAGAAAATACAAAACTTTCTCCACACATTGTGTTTGGGGATGTTTTTTCATGTTCTCTGTCTGTTTTTCACCTTCCTCCCCTACTGGCTTCTCCAATTTGCTTTTCTCCTTATCGTCGCCTGGATCTCCCACAGTTCTGATGTCAGTCCTTTCCTTTTTCCTTCTTGCACCAAGACCGTGGCCTTTCCATGGGAGGCTGCAGTAGTCCAGCACTCAAATCCCCAGTAACCTGACCCCTTCTCACAACGTTAGGCTCTGTATCTATAACTCGATAAAGCACTTTTTGACTCTTAACATTTTTCTCTTGAACACCCTCATATCTCCAGCCATCCTCCTGGTATTTTTTTGCTGTTATTCTCTTCCACTGCACAAAACACAGAGAGTTGAATTCCTCACCTTTCTCTCTGGGTATTCTCCTATCCGTCTCCAGTCCAAATAAGACCATCCTCATCGCTGGCAGGTTTGCCATCACAGAAAAACATGGAAGTCTCTCCTTCAACACTGTCTACCACTCTATGCTCATAGAAAAATCCACACATTTCTTCTTTTTCAATATCTTAAGACATCACTTTGATCTTCCTTTTATGAATTAGGAAAAAGATAATAATATTTAGCTGTGCCCCAGTCATCACTCAATTCAAATTCTTTTTTCCATCTTTTACATAGTTCACCTTGATGCTCCTCCAATTTGTTCATTTAAAATTCTCCATACAAAAGCCTCTTGATGTCTACTTATTCTGCCTTTCCTCAAAATCTTTTCACCTCACTCAAATGCACCTGAGTCTCGCAAAAATAGTAAACTTGTCAACTAAACATGATTTCTCACCTCACAAGTGGAAAACATAGAAATAGAAGAGGTAACTCATTCATTTAAGCCATTATATCTGGAATCACACACAGACAAGTTCCGCAAGACTGGCTCCCCTTTCACACACAACCACAGCTTATTTTCTTCACTTGCAGGGAAGGCAAATCTACCAGGCAAGTTTTATGAGAAGAATTAACATAAGAAAATGATGTAGAAAACGCAGAAACACTTACAGGCCTACAGTTGCTCATGAAAAACAGTAAATGCATGCCTAAATACAGAAAACATAAACTACAAATTTCAAAAAGTATTTGCACATGTAAAGGGCCTTTATTCACTGGAAAACTCACCAAGGAGTTTCAGCCCCAAATAGATACTTCTAAAACTTTAATGTCAGCTATACTTCCCACTTCCCTTGTGTTTTCCTTGACAGAACATGAAAATGCTACAGATCAATGAAAGGTGTGTAACACTTCATCCTGACCACCTGGTAGGAGAATATTGTTCAAAAGCACCGTGCACATGGTATTCCCCAAAGCATTTAATTCTTAAGAATAAACACATTCTTGACACGGCATGTGTGGCATGTCAGGGCTAACTCTATGAGCTTTTCTGCTATCACACTCCTATTACCATGTCTGGGCATTCCCAGTAGAGACAGGTGAAGCCAATCCCACTAAGAACAAGCCACAGGTGTTTTAGGTGTCAAATTTTGAGCCAGATGCTTTATTGATTTATTATTTCAGGGTGAAAGTACATTATATGACCAAAAAAAGAAAAAAAAAAGGCTACATTTACTTGAGCTGTTCTTACAAAAAGATGATGACAATGAATTCCTAGAATCATAGAATCAGAATGGTTTGGGTTGGAAGGGACCTTAAAGATCATCCATTTCCAACTGCCCTGCCATGGGCAAGGACACCTTCTAAAGGATCAGACTGCTGCCTAATGATGCTCCACTTCTCTGTTTTTCATTTATTACTAAACAGCCAAACACTGGTGAAGCTTCAAGAATCCATGAATGAGTGAACATAGCTCTGACATAAAGATTAATATAAAAAAAGTGAATATATATGAAAAAGTGAAAAAATAGGAATATTGCAGTCACACAAATGAAGCAGAGGAACAGCTGACATGGACATTCCAAGATTCAACCTAAAAAAAGGAAGAAAAACATAGAACAAAACAAGAGTAAAGGCCTATAAATGCATGTTCAGTCTGAACATGAAGGACTACATCTGCAAGGACCTCCAGTGCACACCTCAGGTGCCCCAGAGGCTGAGAGTGAGCAATCAATAGACTGATGAGACATCTCTAGCAGGGACCACCTACCACAGCTCGGTTTGTGTAGTTGTGTATGTAGCCAATTAATTTTCCTACAGGATGGACTGTCTTTTCCTTGGCAGCTGACCACTCACCACCTTCATTTATCATTTATCATTCTGACAATATAATGTATGCATGACTGTGGCCTGTTCCGTGGGAGGCTGCAACAGTCAAGCAACGCTGAGGAAAAGGATTAGCACCAGAAATGGATTGTTCCATTGAACCCTGTTGAAAATCAAATCTGCATGCCTGAGCTATGCCGCAGTGCAGTGGGTTTAGAGCTACCACACTGACACATTGTTGAGTGGAGTTCTCAGCTTTGTGAGGCAAACAAATTGCAAGTCCAAACCCTATGGGAAGCTATCAACAACTTCCTAAATATTCCACGCTCAAGGTCAGGTTAGATGGTGTTCTGAGCAACCTGATCTGGTTGAAGATGTCCCTATTAACTGCAGGGAGGTTGGACCAGATGACTTTCAAAGATCCCTTCTGATCCAAACAATTCTATGATACTATAACGAGACAATAGAATTTGAAATGAGGAGCGGCTGAGAGAGCTGGGGGTGTTTAGCCTGGAGAAGAGGAGGCTGAGGGGAGACCTCATTGCTCTCTACAACTACCTGAAAGGACGTTGTAGAGAGGAGGGAGCTGGCCTCTTCTCCCAAGTGACAGGGGACAGGACAAGAGGGAATGGCCTCAAGCTCCGCCAGGGGAGGTTTAGGCTGGACATTAGGAAAAAATTTTTCACAGAAAGGGTCATTGGGCACTGGAACAGGCTGCCCAGGGAGGGGGTTGAGTCACCTTCCCTGGAGGGGTTTAAGGCACGGGTGGATGTGGTGCTAAGGGGCATGGTTTAGTGTTTGATAGGAATGGTTGGACTCGATGATCTGGTGGGTCTCTTCCAACCTGGTTATTCTATGATTCTATGATTCTATTCTATGAAATTGCAAAACATGTGGGTTGGTCTCCCTTAAATGTGTTCTTCTTCAGTTTTTTGAGAACCAGATATTTTTCTGAGTATATCAAACTGAATTTGCATTCATAGGCTAAAACGTTTTTCCATTCTCTTTGTCCAGTACCACCCTGAACACTTTAGGTACATGCTTTATATCTGTGAAGTGCCACGTTGAAGTTTAAACACTAGTTTGTACCCTTAACTGCCTGTAATTTCCTTTTAGATCTCAGGAGAAAAACAGATGCTTACAAAAATCAAAATGTTAGGAATCCAGCTTCACAGGCATTTGTGGCTGTCATTTAGAAAAGCGCTTACAGCGTGCAACATGAAAAATATATGCATAGCACTTTAGGTAGAAGTAGTTACTCATAATGGGATCCACTTACAGTTAACTTGGGTTGCATGAAAACAGACTTGTGATGAAGTGGATAGAAGCTCTCAAATATCTTCAGTGATTATGAAAAAGGATGCTTTGAAAAATCAAAAAACTAAGAAAGAGATTTAATCCAAAATATGATCAGGTTAGCCCCTCATATTTGTCAGTCCATGTGAGAGGAATAAGAATATATTCTTTATTATGCCTCTGGCAAGGGCTTTATTGTAAAAGCCAGGTATGTAGTGCTTTATTTTGTGTTCAACATCCTCCTCAACAATTACATTTTCACAAATTAAATATTTTAAATGGTTCTACAGAGATTAATATCTCAGAATTCCTCACCTGCATCCAGTCATCAGCCCAGGGAGTGCAATTTTTCACTCATTTTCCACTACCATTATAATTAATAACATTTTTACAACAGTAGTACCTAGGAAATGTCTGTGCACAGATACCCACATGTACAGGATACATGTTTGTTGATGGCTTTTTTTTCTCTCTCTTTCATTCAAAAAGCTTGCTTTTAATTGTTGTAAATCAAATCAAACACTGAGTAGGTCCCAACTGGTGTGCAAAATGCTCAGCACAAGGATGGCTCCTTAATGAGGACTCAAGGAGAAATTTAGTCATTTAAATGCAAGAGGGCACGTCTGGAAGTCTGTGATTCTGCACCACCAAGGGCTGGAGAGACACTCGAGTTCTGCTGATGGCTAATTCATGACCACTGGTCCCATCCTCTTGTCCCATCCTCTGGACCTGTGTCAACAGCTCAGCCATAGCCACATCCAAAAAAAGGATGGCTGCATCAAATTGTAGACCAGGAACAGTTCCCAATTTGTGCAAAATTCTGAACCATGTCACAGAATTTCAGAGTACTGGTTGATCAGGGCAAAGGCAGACCCAGGATCTCTCTAACAATTAAACAGAGATGACCTGAGCGACCAGCACCTATAGAGCTTGGTCCCTCATACAGCTCAGGGTACTGGCACAGAAACCACCTACTATGCTCATTCTGGGTACTTGGTGATAGAGATTGAATCCAGCTTTTCCTGAGTGGGATAGCATCCCACTCCAGTAAAACAGAAGATCCCACACATAGTTTGAAAAGCAATTTGATGACACAGAATGGCGCAGGGGACCAAATTAAATCAAATAGCAAGTAATACAGACAACTTGGTAGGAAAACAAGTGCATTAACCCACTCAACACTAAGATACAATGGATAAGTTCCTACCCCAAATCCCTTCACTGATCAACAGTGTTTTAAACAGGAACCATGTTCAGCTGCCAACAACATCAGAAGACATGTTTCAGAAGCAGAATGCTCCACTTCTGAAGATGTGAATATGGCAAAGAGGTACTCCGTTACCTACTGCGTAATTTCAGAAGGTGCTGCTGCACTCCAGAGCGATTATACCCAAATCACTGAATTTATGATTGGATTTATGAGAGAAATGATAAAAAATGGAGGAGGGTCAGAAAGTTGTAGAATCACACACACAAGAAAGAAAAGGATCATTACAGAATCACAGAATTACTTCAGCTGGAAAAGGCCTTCAAAAACATCGAGTCCTACCATAAACCTAACACTGCCAACTCTACCACTAAACCATGCCCAAAACAACTGTAAACATATCTCTGGGTCAGCTTATTGATATTTCTCTTCTTCATATAAAAAATATTAGTACATTGCGCTTGAGAACCCACCCTCTACGTCTGGTTTGCCTGCTAATATCTTCTCTTTCCCATTCCTTTTCTGAGTAGAATCTTTGAAAATTGTCACTAAAGATACTACTAGTATTAAGTATTATTACTCTCTGAGCAGTTTTTTTCATTAAAAGTTGTCTGAGTGTGAGGTCCTGCATGTGGGTCAGGACAAACCCAAGCACAAATACAGGCTGGGTTGAAAAAGGATTGAGAGCAGCCCTGAGAAGGAATTGGGGGTGTCAGTGGATGAGAAGCTCAACGTAGGCCAGCAATGCCCAGAAAGCCAACCACACCCTGGGCTGCACCAGAAGAGCGACCAGGAGGACGTGGAAGGGGAGAAGCCTCTGCTCTCGTGAGACCTCACATAGTCTTGGGTTCAGTTCTGGAGTCCTCAGCACACTGATCTGTTGGAGTGAGTGCAGAGGAGGCCAAGAAGATGAACCAACGGATGGAACACCTCCCATATGAGGACAGGCTGAAAGAGTTGGGCTGACAGATGAACAGAGTGAAAGAAAAGACAGCTTTTGATTCAGGGCAGCCAGAAAAACTCTTTGGGCAAGAAGAAATCTTCAAGACTTTACACTGAATACCAACTACAGAGATAGGTCATTAAATTACATTATTGCCTCAATTAATTCTGGTTGCGTTGTTCTGGGGAAAAAAAAAACAGAGAAGATACAAATCATTCACAGAAACAAAATTCTGCACAAAGAGGAGAAAAGAACACCTTTTTGGTTTAAGTGCACTTTTTTACCCTGTAACACAGCTTACTTCAATGAAACTGAGACAGACTACTTTGCATTCACTGCACAACAAAGGCATCCACATAGGCAGCTACCTGGAGCAGTTATGATGCTGTAAATCCACACCTGGCTTACACTGAGCTAACCTGTGCATGTAACTGTACTGTAAAACCTGATCATGTCTAGTTTGGATGAGTCTGCCTAGCACTTACCCTTTTCTTTAAGAATCCTATATGTAACAGAGCTCTGCCATGCTGAAAAGTAAGGTTATATTTTTTTTAAAGTCATCTGTTTTATGAGGAGATATTAAAACAGCTTTACTCCTTAACAGAGCACAGAAGAAGGCAGCATGAGACTGCCGTACCATTTCTCCGAAAATGGAGAGATGCTAAATGACTATGTAGACACAAAAAGGGATAAGAAGAGCAATAACTTACGGAGTCAACATTAAAAGAGCATTCTAGGTAGTCAAAGTAGTTCAAGCCAGGGGAGCTTCAGGCTCGACATAAGGAAAAAATTCTTCCCTGAAAGGGTCATTAGGCAATGGAACAGTCTGCCCAGGGAGGTGGTTGACTCGCCTTCCCTGGAGGTTTTTAAGGTGCGGGTGGATGAGGTACTGAGGGGCATGGTTTAGAGATTGGTGGGAATGGTTGGACTCGATGATCCGGTGGGTCTCTTCCAACCTGGTGATTCTATGATTCTGTGATTCTATGATGCTAAGCCTGGAAAAGTATCCCAAATGGAAGACTGGGATAGACGTGTCAATGGTATAAAGAACATCAAACAGCTACATAATTGAAGTACAAGTCAGTGGGCCCATGGAAGATTGTAGAAGATCTGCTTAAGTCCACAAAAATAACCAGAGGGCTGGAACATCTCTCCTATGAAGAAAGGCTGAGAATGATGGGCTTGTTCAGCCTGGAGAAGAGAAGGCTCTGGGGAGACCTTATTGCAGCCTTCCAGTACTGAAAGGGGACTGATAAGAAAGATGGGGACTGATAAGAAAGATGGGAACAGACTTTTTGGCAAGGCCTGTTGAAATAGGACAAGGTTTCAAACTAAAAGAGGGGAGATTTAACCAGATATAAGGAAGATATTGTTTACACAGAGGGTGGAGACACTGGCACAGTTTGCCCAGATAGGTGGTCAATGCCCCATCCCTTGAAACATTCAAGGCCAGGTTGGACGGGGCTCTGAGCAACCTGACCTGATTGAAGATGTCCCTGTTCACTGCAGGTGGCTGGACTGGATGGGTTTCAAAAGTCCCTTCCCACCTAAACTATTCTATGATTCTCTGGTTGCCTAAGACAGCAAAGACAGGCTTCCTGTCATAATACTTTAGCTGGTTATAAGACCAATGTCTTCATCTGAGCTGATCACTGGACACTCCCCTTAAAGCCAGTGGAAGAAACAGGCATTTTAGGGCACCATTCACCTGTTTTAAATGTCTTTTGACATTTACTGTGTAATGAATTAATCATGCAACTGCATGTCTTATCTGTAAAAGCAAAACTCTGTGTATTGTTGTACCAGTCCTCACTGCAGCAATTCAACAGCACACATTCCTTTCCAATTCTCTATCCCAGCTCTGCACCTGGTAAAATGAAAAGCCAATACAAGGTGTTTCGCCCAGTACTTTTCTGTCTGCTGTGGAAAGAGAAGGAGAAATGGGCAACCATATCCCATGTTTCTACCTGTAATATACTTTGATCAAATGAGCGTTACTGAGGCACCAGTGCAAGCTGGGGCACAACCTGATCTACACCTGGGTTGGGACAATCCCAAGAAAAACTACAAAAAGTAGATTGGAAGCAGCCCTGACGAGAAGGACTTGATGGTGCTGGCAGGTGAGAAGCTCAACATGAGCCAGAGATGTGCGCTTGCAGCCAGTAAGCCAAACCATGTTCTGAGCTGCACCCAAAGCAGCGGGACCAGCAGGGCGAGGGAGTGGATTCTGCCCTTCTGCTCTGCGCTGGTGAGATCCCACCTGGAGCCCTGCATTCAGTTCTGGAGCCCTCAGCACAGGAAGGACATGGATCTGTTAAAGCAAGTCCAGTAGAGGCCACAAAGGTGATCCAAAGGCTGAAGCATCTCCCACATGAGGACATGCTGAGAGAATCAGGATAAGACCTTATACCAGCATTCCAGCACTTGAAGGCACCTACAGAAAAGCTGGGGAGGGGCTCTTGATCAGGGAGTGCAGCGATAGGACAAGGGGGAACGGTTTTAAGCTTAGAGAAGGGAAAATATAGATGAGAGATTAGGAAGAAATGTTTTCCCATGAGGGTGGTGAGGCACTGGAACAGGCTTCCCAGAGAAATCATAGCTGCCCCATTCCTGGAGGTGTTCAAGATGAGTTTGGATGGGGCTTGGAGCAACCTGATCTAGTGAAAGGTGTGCCCACCCATGGCAGGGAGTTGGAATTGAATGGGCTTTTAAGGTCCCTTCCAACCCAAAACATACTATGATTCTATGATCTCCTACACAGTATTTTAGCGATGCCTACTTTTAAGTGAATATCTGCAACAGCCCATCATATAAAACTAACTTAAAGTCTTCCCATATATACTAACTTTGTGCTACTGTGACTATGTTGAAGTCAGGCAAATATACTGAAGAAGAAGAACATTTGTTCATCCAACTTACACAGACACAACTGAAGACACAGCTGGTGCCACAGATCTTCAGCATCTAAGCACCAAAGGCTTCTACATAATAGCATGGAGGCCAAATAAACTGAAATGTTTCTGTCAACCTTCTTGTTTTCTGAGCCAAAATCACAACACTACCTAAACATCTGGTCAATGTCATTCATGCAAGAATTGCATGAAACATAAAAGGACTCCATTAGGCAAAGAAGTCCAATGTATCCCAGGATTCACACAAAATAATATAAAAAATTCTCTAGTGAAAAAAAATTACCTGTGTAAATATAACCCTTGTGTTTAGTTCTCATAACTGACAGGTTTGTTTAACAACACAAATTTGGCAAATTCAGACGTTACATCCCTTTTCAAGAACCAGAAGCTATTGAATCGCGTGTACCACGCCGCTACCTTTTATTAGAAATAATTATCCTCTTTTATTACACAACTTTGAATGATTCCTCAGAGCAGCATCCACACATAATCCTCTGAATAAAGAGCCTCTGGATTCATTTTTCATTTCAGAGAGAGAAATTACAGTATCAGCAAGAGGAGTCTCCTTCAAGCCTTATTTGCATTCAAGAGGCTGCCAGTTGGGTAAAGTTTCTCCCCATTTAAGTAATTCTGTTTCCCAGCAACCCGCGCTGTTGCCAAGAGAAACCCCGGGGAGAGCTTCCTCCGCACCCGCCCCGTCGCAGTCCTGGGGGTACAGCTTTGTGCAGCGCTGCTTCATGCCAGTGCACACACCCGACTGTGAGCGGCATGCTAAGTAGCCTGCCAGCAACTCCAGGGACTCGAACAAGAAATTTTTTATTTTGGAGAGGGCTTAGTGATGAATGACATAGTCCCTTCTGTCGCAAGGTAGTCAGAGGTGATAAGGCAGTGCAGGGTTTTTCAGCGGGGTGGTGTTACCTTGGGAGCAGCGTTTGACAGCTGGATGTGCAGCTCTGTAAACATATTTCCTGCATGCTCTTAATCTATCAAGCATCATGTGTGCATGCTAACTTCCTTTTTGTTGTTGTTTTCCAGCTGCCACGAGCAAAAAAGCACGTGCAAACAACAAAAAAGAAATCCCTGTAGACTGACTTAACCTTTGCTTCTCCTTGCAACACCTCTGAAAATGTAAATGTAATGGGTGGTTAAAACGTAATTCCTGTTTTTTCCAATGACAGAACAAAATTAAAGTTGTGCACTTGGCTTGAAAATCAGCTGCTTAGAGTTGAGATATAAACACCTGACAAGATGCAAAAAGAAGAGAGAGAGAGAAAAAGCCATGGCATGTCAGTTCAAACGGGATTTTCAAGGAAATTCATCTCACACCTACTTGTAAAGATGTTGTAACCACAAAGTTCAGAAGTTGTCTTTCAGATAATAAACAATTACTGGAGGTGAGGTGCTTCTGCAAAGAAACGTATTCTGCTTTACATCCTTTCTGGTTTGAATCTTGCCATATGCAAGGAAATTGTAATGAAATTTAATAATGTAAGGAAATCGATGGCACGAGGGCATTTGATGCAAATATTGCCTCTTAGAATGAAGACGTGAGTAATTAACTCTTGTGAATTGGAAAGGTAAATTGACATTTGAGAAATGCTGGACCACATATGACATTGCTGCTAAACATGTTCCTGAACTGTAATTCAGTGGAAGGCAGATCTGACTTTTTGTGGCCCGTATTCCATATAAATGTCAGTAAAAATGGGAAAATAGTTAATACTTTATGAAAAACACAATATCAGGTAAATAAAGTGACGGAAAACTTTAACAAATTAATCCTTCTAAACCTTAAGAGAAACTGTATTTCTTTCATAGGCTTTGTTCTGAGTCATGATCTCACTCAATAATCTCTGTTTTAGACACATAATACATCGATATTAAATTCATGCCTGAAAAAAAAGGTTTATATTTGTGATTAATATTTTAACATTTAAGGAAAAATATCTAATATTTTTAATTTTATTCCTTATACCCTACTGAAAAAAATATGTTAGAAAACATTAAGCTTACATTTTAGCTGGCAATTCTATTGTGAAATCTTGTGGCTTGCACAATCCAGCAAACTGTCAGAATATTAGAGAAAACCTGTTTAAAACTTTTCAACCTAATACTGCGTACATATTTTGGCACGGCATAAGCATAGGGTACCAGATTTTTTCCCTAATTCTGCACAGCACGAAGTGGCTACAAACCCACGGAGATTCCCATAAGGTACTAATTCTCCAGGACCCAGGAATGGGGCTGTTCCATTCTGCAGTTCACCATGTTGCATTCGCTCTTGGTAGGGATGTGCTGATGATTCAAGAATAAGTTATTCAGTGATCACAGCTCAGTGGTATCCAGCACGCTTTGTCAGTGCAATGCCTCTTATAGAAGTCAGCATAATTTAAATTTTAATGACAACATGGATTCATCAGCTGTTGAGAACATTATTGGATAATGCCCATGCCTGCAAGGATCAACTTCCACCGGGAAGTCTCTGTATCAGGCCAAGAACATGCTTAAGAAAAGTTGCGGTCCTACAGCATCAGCTCCTTTCATGTGCTCAAGGCAGCCTACGTAGACCAAGCAGACGCCTCTTCCAATAGTAAGGAATGAAAAAAATGAACGTACTAGACCACAGGCCATGAGTTTGATCACAATGTTTTTTGTTTGGTGCTGTAAGAATGGTAAAAATGACTAGCATGGACAGAAATTCTACTAAAACAGGCACAGAAGCAGAACAATTTAAAGAGGTATTTCTGCTTCCAAATGTTTATTTATTTCTACTGTATTTGGAAACTATTATTGGAGGAATGGCCAAGAAGATGATTTGAGGGTGCAGCACCTCCCATATGAGGACAGGCTGAGAGAGCTGGGCTTGTTCAGCCTGGAGAAGAGAAGTCTGGGGGGAGACCTTGTAACAGCCTTCCAGTTCTTATCCTGCAGGGAAACTAGGGAGGGGCTCTTCATCAGGGAGTGCAGGGATGGGATTGAGGGGGAATGGTTTTAAGCTGAAAGAGGGGAGATTGAGATGAGATCTTAGGGAGAAATGTTTTCCTTTACGGGTAGTGAAGTACTGGCACTGGTACTGGTAGTGAAGTTGCCCAGCGTAATAGTGGCTGCCCCATCCCTGGAGGTGTTCAAGGTCAGGCTGGATGGGGCTTGGAGCAACCTGATCCAGTGGAAGATGCCCCTGCCCATGGCAGGGGTTTGGATCTGGATGGGCTTTAAGGTCCCTTCTGACCCAAACCACTCTATGATTTTATGAGACTGCTATACAGGCAGAAATGCAAAAGGAGCACGGCCAAAAAGAGAGCAGACTGGAGGGTCTGACCCTAGCCTCCCGCAGTCACTTAAACAAGTACCAGCATCCCAGGAATGCTTTGGCTGGTCATTTCGATATATCTGCTTATGATACTAATTCAGCCACAGAGGAGGATCGTTAAGAACCTGTGGGAATTCTATAACTGCTGGAGCATCCTAGAAAACACGGACATGCTGATATCCCCACAGTTACAGCAAAGAGAATTTACAGAGCCACAGCACAGCTGAAGTTGGAAGGAATCTCTGGAGGTCAGCTGCACCACTGAGAGCCAGATCAGCTGGAGCAGGGTGCTCAGTACTGCATCCAGTCAGATTTTATATCCAAGGATGGAGAAGCTACAACTTTTCTGGCCAACGTGTTCCACAGTTCAACCGACCTCTTCTCTTAAATGGAATTCCCTGCATTTCAGTTTGTGCCTGTCACCTCTTGTCCACCCATGGGGCACCAAAAAGATGAATCTGTCTCCATCTCCTTCACTCCTTTCCATCAGTTATTTATACACATTGATATGATCCCCCTGAGCACCATGCCCCAGATTCACTGAATTCAGGCAGAGCCATCCTTTCACTGAAAGACAGTGTATTTGTTTTAACAATACCAAGGCAACTGATCCTGCTACATCTGAAGACAACACTAATAATAAAGTAATGACAGTGAGACCTATCAAAATCTCTATTTCCTATGCTCAGTAGCCACATTCTTCTCTAGATGTCTCAGCAAAAATATGCAGTGCAACTTTTTCTTGATTTCATAATGCCAAGTTGAAGTATTATACTAATTCCACACAGAACTGAAATGCATTGTTGTGTGAATTTAATGTAAAATATATAGTCTTGGATTAAATCAAATAGCAGAAGCAAATGCAGATCAATTCCTAAAGTTAAAAATCTATTTTTAACAGATACTATTTTTAATCAGACACTGTACCAATGACCTGCAAAGCTCTTGGGTATGCAAGAGATGATCACTTAAACACAAAGCTCCCAGCGCAACACTTCAACCCAGAATGTTAGTTATGCTTTAGTACACAAACAGGAAAATACTGGGTAGGAAGAAGACTAGAGCTGACGCTAACACTGTCACTAGTAAAATCCTGTGCCTATTTCTGATACCCAGAACTCAAGGAAGACATTAATTAATTAATTAATGGCAGTTTAAGGAAAAGAAACAAAAATGAATAAGTGCTTGAAAATGTGACTTCTGCTGACAGAATAAAGATTCACTTTGCTTGGGTTTTGTCTGGGTAAAGTCTTTGGTATTTTTTTTTTTAAAAAACGGGTAACCATCAATTTAATTATGATTTAAACGTATTTCCTGAAAACTAGAAAACACAGACCCGTGGTTTGCCTCTTTGTTAAGGAAACTGTTCCAAGCTGCAATAGTTGGAAGTTGAAACATAACAAAGTGATTCAAAATATGCACCTTTTCAGTGGAGAGAGTTGGGAAACATTGGAACAATTTGTGAAATTCTACAATGGATCCTCTGTCAGATGACAATTTTAATCAATGTTTTCTTTAAAGAGCATAATCTGATTCAATCAAGAATTAATTCATGGAAATGCTGTGTTCTTTCTTATACGGAAGGTCAGACTAAAGTTCAGCATGACCTCCTCCACATTCGTAATTATTTCCCCATTAATCTCTAAATATAAAGCTAAGAGGCTTAATAGGTTTAAGCAATTGTAAGACTGTCTACCCATGAGCTGTATCTTTACTGCCTAAAAAAAAGTTAGCCCACTACAGATCTGTATGTCACAATGTAAGTACCTCTGCTAGGAACATAGCTGAGATCACAAAGAGGTTTTCTCACACTACTCCGTGGAACAAAATACCCTTTTAATTTACTACACACTGCTATCTCAGGCTATCTACCAGAAAAAAACTGTATGTGCATATATGTGTTATTATACAATGTCTTGCATAGAACGTTCCCTCTACAGTATTAGGGCTCCTTGACTAGTGCTCCTACCACTATCATAAAATAAAATAGTCAATTAAATATAAGCAATATATACTCACAATCTCATAAAACACAGGCAAGTTTCAGCACTAATGTAACCAAAATTAATTCTGAAAACTAGAGTTATAGTAGAAAGGTAGAAGCAATAAATGTGGTTTTACTATAAAGCATGCATTGCATCATTATACAGAAATCACAGGAGGGAAATTATTTTCCAAAATTAATGCTGGTCTACTACAAGGAAGGAAACAGCACTACAAACTCTAGTTCCCAGATTACGGAATTTGTTGAAGATTAGATAAATCCAACTTGATTGAAAGAGCAAGCCAAGCTTACTGATGTTTGCGTTGTGTTCAGCTCACACTGTATTATTTTATCCCCATTTAACTGACTTCCACAAACTCAACCCTTTGTAGGACAAAACAAGTTCTTCCAGTCACTTCACAGAAATCCATGTAAGATACATGGTTTAACTGCATCATTTTCTTAGATTCATATCCTAAACCAGTAATAACTATACAATAAAACAAAAAAGAGCTACACAGACAAGGTCAAGTCCAACATAATTCCGTGGTCAGCAAGTTAGAAAGTAACAGGAATGCAATTTAGCTTTTCACATGCCTAGGTTAAATGTAGCTTTCAAGTTGAAGTTGTCACTCAGCTGCCTTTGCCTCTCCTTTGGACTGCAGCAAAGGAGGAAGCAGTCTGAGCTGGTCTCTGTACTCACAAGATCTGTGAACGACGATCAAGAACCCTCAGCATGAGAGGTTCCCTGCCAAACAACAAATGTCACTGAGCAGCAGAACACATTCATGCCCACTTCACGTCCAGAAAGCATCAGGAACTTGGAGGGTTGAGACCAGGATGCACAAGCAGGTGCAATGCAATTAACACAGTGTGCAGGAGGCACAAAGAGAGCCCAGAAGTGCCACTCACTGAAGAAAAAACCTTCAGCTAATGAAAACACCTTCCAGGACACACAGACCCGACCCAGACAGCACTGCCATCTCTGGTACTTCCAGAATGAACTCCTGCGAGTGGTCTCAGGTTGTGGGGAGAGGCAGGTGCTCCTCCACAGGGATGGCAGCAAGGGCAGCAGCCTCACCTTTGAGAGCTGCGCTCTGGCAGACACAGTCACTGAAGAGCAAAGGAAGGAGCTGCAAGAAGGAGTGAGCACATTATATTGCATTGGAAATGAGGAGCAGATCAACAGGATCTTCAGAGAGACCACAGAGACAGGAAGCTAAACACCCTGCAGCTCAGTTAGAGGCCCTCAACACCATTGAAGATGGACAGGGTGGACATCTTGGGTCACTGGACTAGGATCAGCACTAGTTACCACTTAAAAGAAAGGTCTGGCTGATGTTTTCTTCAAGTGTCTGCACACTCAAGCAGAGTTTAGTTCACAAAAAAAGACAACTCAGATGTCCAAGCGTGGTCACAGACCTATAACATGATCAGAGCTGGAGACCAGGCACAGCACACATAACTCAAGCAGTGTCATGAATAAAAACAGGGTATGTAGGAAGGATTAGCAGAGAAGAACAGGATGGGGAGCTGCACTCTGTGGAAACAAACTCCTTGACAGAACAGAGCTCTAGTGTGAAAACGAAGCCATGTCTGCTGAGAGCCTCTGAGTCAAGGTCAGAGGGGAAACACTGGAGATGGTGTGATTTGGGGTCTGCTATTCAGCAGCTATACAAGAGAAGGTAAGTGCATGAGGGCTTCTACACAGCTAGTGAAGTCTCCAGACTGCAGGCTCTGGTCCTCCAGGAGATTTCAGCTCCAAGACAACTTCTGGGAGGGTAACGTCACTTGTCCAAGCCATTCGGGAAGCTGCAGTAATGACATTTTTATATGGGAAGTGCCAGAGGGACCAACCAGGGGTAACAGCTGGTTGCTGACTGGCTGTTCAGAAGCAGGGAAGAGCTGGTGGCACTGCAGTAGCAGATGGCAGGGAGCCACAGTGACTCCAAGATGACGGAGTTCAGTATCCAAAGGAAGGCTAGAAAGGTAAACAGGCAATTCATCGTGGACTTCCATAGCGCGGATTCTGGCTTACTTAGGGAACCTGTGAAAGCCCCCGCAAGCCTGTCAAAGGGAAAAAGTGGTGGTGGAAATTCAGGGTGGTCTGAATTTTGGCAAAAACTTTCCGAGAGAAGTAAGGAACAAAATATCATGCAGAAAACCTGGGAACTTCACCACAGGCACAGAGCTGCTTAATGAACTAAAATGCAGAGAGCATACAAGAAGCAGAAACAATAACAAGCAACAAAGTGTATCAAAGCATCGCCTAGGCATTGAGGGACACAATCAGAAAGACCAAAGCTGGAGTTAAAAGTAGCTAGGGACATAAATGGTAATAAGAAATGATTCCATAAAAGCAATATAAAGAAGCTCAGAGAAAATCTAGGTGCATTGATGAATACAGAAGACAGCTGAGAAGTAGTACAGAAAAGAATAAAGCACTCAAAACCTCTTTTGCCTAAGTCTTCACAAAACCTCTGCAGGCACAGACACAGTCAGAAAGCAAAGCAACAAACAATGTGAGGAAAGATGGGTTATGACTACTTAAAAGAAGCTAAGCCACATGGAGTTTCTTCAGGACTGTGAAGCAAGCTTGCTGGTGCAACCATCAGAACGCTGTGACAGATCTAGTTACAATGATATCTAGAAAAATCTCAGGGATCAGGTAGATCTCTGATGAGGGGATATGGGCTACAGTAACAGGCATTTTGAAGGAAGGTAAAAAGAGGACTGAGGAGAGGAACCACAGGCGGCTCAGCCTTGGCTCAATCCCAGGAAAGATTATGGAGTACATCCTCTTAGAAATCATTTCCAAACACAAAGAGAACAGGAACACTCAACACATTCACCAAAGGCAAATCACAACCAGCCAGGTTGCTTTTTATGATGGAACTCGGCCATGCAGATGAGGGCAAAGCAATGGATGTAATATATGTTGGCTTTACCAGGGCTCCTGACGCCATCTCTTACAGCATTTGCCTTTGGAAGCTGAGAAAGTACTGGCTGGAAGAGCAGGCTGCTAGACACTAGACACATCAAAAATCGGCAGGACCACCAGAATCAAAAGGCAGTGATCAATATCTTGATGTCTGCTGTGTAGCAGGTTACCCCAGGGGCTGATGCTGGGGCCAGTATCATTCAATATCTTAAACAATAACATGAACGATGTGACAGAAAACATGCTCAGCAAATTTGAGGGCAATGCTAAACAGAGGGTGAGACAAGCATGCCAAACAACAGAGCTTCGGTCCAAGAAGATCTGGAAAAATTTCAGCTCTGTGTCACCAGAAACCTCAGGAAGGTCAACAAGGAGAAGTGCAAGTTCTGCATCAGTGCAAGATAATCACAGAATAGTTTGAGTTGGAAGGGACCTTAAAGATCATCTAGTTCCAACCCCCTTGACATGGGCAGGGACACCTCCCACTAGATCAGGTTGCCCAAGTCCCCATCCAGCCTGGCCTTGAACACCTCCAGAGAGGGGGCAATCTCAGCCCTGCTGGAAAGGACTTGGAATTATCACAGCTCCATGTCCTTCCTGTGCTGAGGACTCCAGAGCCGGATGCAGGGCTCCAGGTGAGGTCTCACCAGGGTGGAGCAGAGGGGCAGAATCTCCTCCCTGGCTCTGTTGGTCCCACTGCTTTGGATGCAGCCCAGCACATGGTTGGTTTCTGGGCTGCAAGCACCCGTTATCAACTCATGTTGAGCTTCTTCTGCCCTGGCACCCCAAGCCCTCCTCCTCAGGGCTGCTTTAACAGGAATACAACAGGAAAATTCATACGGCAAAGGGGAAAACAGGCGCTTGGCTGCTCCAGGTAGGGATTTATTCCTGCTCTGACAACCACCAGGTTGCGCAGGACAGGACACTGTCTGGGGTCACCAAACAGGTCATAGAATCATAGGATGGTTCGAGTTGGAAGGGACCTTAAAGATCCAGTCCCAAACCCCCTGCCATGGGCAGGGACACCTCCTACTAGATCAAGCTGCTCAAGGCCCCATCCAACCTGCCTGTGAACCTCCAGAGATGGGGCAGCCACCATTTCCCTGGGCAACCTGTTTCAGCCTCATGGTGAAGAAATTCTTCCTTGTGTCAAGCCTAGATCTGCCCCTCTCCAGTTCATACCCATTGCCCCTAGACCTATCACTACAAGCCTTTGTGAGCGGCCCCTCCTCAGCTTTCCTGTAGCCCCTTTCAGGTATTGGAAGGTGACTTTAAGGTCTCTCTGCAGCCTTCTCTTCTCCAGGCTGAACAACCCCAACTCTCTCAGCCTGTCCTCCTACAGGAGGTGCTCCAGCCCTAGGATTATCTTTCCAGCCCTTCTCTAGACTCACTCCAACAGATCCATGTCCTTCCTGTGCTGAGGACTCCAGAACTGGACATGGGGCTCCAGGTGGGTCTCACCAGAGCGGAGCAGAGGAGCAGAATCTCCACCCTCACCCTGCTGGTCCCACTGCTTTGGATGCAGCCCAGGTCACGGTTTGGCTTTCTGGGTTGCAAGCGCACATTGCCAGCTCACATTGAGCTCCTCATCCCCCAGCACCCCAAATCCTTCTCCTCAGGGCTGCTCTGCCCTGCCTGTGTTTGCGCTTGGGATTGCCCCGACTCAGGCGCAGGACCTTCCATTTTGATAGGAACGGTTGGACTCGATGATCCAGTGGGTCTCTTCCAACCTGGTTATTCTATGATGCTATGACCTTGCACTTGACCTCGTTGAACTTCATGAGTTCCAAGTTCAAGCCGTGCAATCCACCTCCTCGGAGGTTTGCAGCACTGAGCTGGGCAAGGCTCTAACTTTGAAAGCAGCTGCGCTTAGAGCAAGGAACCAAACTGGATTACATAGTTATCCTCTACTAGATGGGAGGTGCTGCAGCTCAGCCCCCCCCCACCTCCAGCCTCCCCCACCCCGCCCGCTCTGCGCATGCGCACACCGCGCCCCCCCGCCCCCCCCCCCGGGAGCGTCGCGCGCCTGCGCACGTGGCCGCCCGAGGCACCGGCTTCTCCGCCTCGCCCCCCCCCACCCCCCACCCCGACCGCCACCGGGGGCCAGGGGGGTATAGTGGGAGCGCCCCCCCCCCGCACACAGACAGAGAGCTCGTTACCTGCCACCGGGATGCGCTGGGTCCTGCCGGGCAGCGCGTCCTCCTTCCGCGGCAGCCGGGAAGCCGAGTCGCCCATCCTGCAGGTGGAGCTGCGGAGCGCCAGGAGGAGGAGGCGCCGCGCGGGGACCGGCATCGCGCGGGGGGGGACGGGAGCGGCGCGCGCCCGGGGCGGGGGGGGCAGCGGCACGCGCTTCCCGGGGCTGGGCTGGGGGGGGGCTGGAACGCGCTTCCCCGGTGTGTGGGTGGCGAGGAGGGGGCAGCCTCCTAGAATCGTAGAATAACCAGGTTGGAAGAGACCCACCGGATCATCGAGTCCAACCGTTCCTATCAAACACTAAACCATGTCTCTCAGCACCTCGTCCACCCATCCCTTAAACACCTCCAGGGAATGTGAATCAACCAGCTCCCTGGGCAGCCTGTTCCAGTGCCCAGTGACCCTTTCTGTGAAGAATTTTTTCCTAATGTCGAGCCTGAATCTCACCTGGCGGAGCTTGAGGCCATTCCCTCTTGTCCTGTCCCCTGTCACTTGGGAGAAGAGCCCAGCTCCCTCCTCTCCACAACCTCCTTTCAGGTAGTTGTAGAGAGCAATGAGGTCTCCCCTCAGCCTCCTCTTCTCCAGGCTAAACACCCCCAGCTCTCTCAGCTGTTCCTCATAAGGCCTGTTCTCCAGCCCCTTCACCAGCTTTGTTGCTCTTCTCTGGACTCGCTCCAGAGCCTCAACATCCTTCTTGTGGTGAGGGGCCCAGAACTGAACACAGGATTCGAGGAGCAGTCTCACCAGTGCCGAGTACAGAGGGAGAAGAACCTCCCTGGACCTGCTGGTCACGCCGTTTCTTTTCCTACGTGCAGGTGACTTGGGAGGGGCACCTGCTTCCCAGGAGTGCATCCCTTGGAAGGGGCACCCCTTTCCCAGAACTAGGTCCCATAGGAAGAGGCACCCACTTCCCCAGTGTGCAGAAGCTTTGAAAGGGGGACGCACTTCCCACATGTCGATGGCGAGGAAAGGGCACCCACTTCCTAGGGGCGAGTGCCTTGGAAGGAGCAACCTCTTCCCAAATATGGATGCTGCGGAAGAGGTACCCGCTTTCTGGAACTAGGTCCCATAGGAAGGAGCACCCACTTCCCCAGTGTGGATGGTGAGGAAGGGGCACCCACTTCCCAGGAGTGGATCCCTTGGAAGGAGCAACCTCTTCCCACATGTGGATGCTGCTGAAGAGGTACCCACTTCCTGGAACTAGGTCCCATTGAAATGGGCACCCACTTCCCCAGTGTGGATTCCTTGGAAGGGGCACCCAGTTCCCGGGGCTAGGTCCCATAGAAATGGGCACCCACTTCCCACATGTGGATGGTGAGGAGGGGGCACCTACTTCCCCACTGTGGAGAAGCTTTGAAAGGGGTGCCCACTTCCCATGTGTGGATCAGCCACTTCTCACATGTGGATGATGCGGAAGGATCACTCACTTCCCACATGTGGATGCTTTGGGAGGGGTACCCACTTCCCCAGTGTGAGTGTTGTCGAAGGGGCACCCATTTCCCACATGTGGATGGCGTGGAAGGGGCACTCATTTCCTGGTATGGGTGCTGTGGAAGGTCATCCACTTCCCCACTGTAGCTACTGCAGAAGGGGCACCCTCTTTCCAGATGTGTGTGCTGTGGAAGTGGCACACAGTTTCTTGGAGATGGGCGCTGTGGAAGGGGCACCAGCTTCCTGGAGCATTCTTCCCGTGATGTGACTGGGCATGTGTGCTGTGGAGAGGCACCCACGTGCCGGTGTGTTCCCCCCACGGCTATACCCAGGGGTGGGTGCTGTGGAGAGGGCAACCACTTCTCAGTGTGTTTCCTCCACCAATGTCCCTGGGGGTGGGTGCTGTGAAGGGGGCACCCACCTCCCTGTGCCGCAAAGCAGGCTGCCTTCTGGCCCATGTGCTCCCAAGGATGCAACCACCTCTTGGTCACACTGCTGTCCCTCACTCAGGGTTTGGCTGCTGTGATTTGCATGTGCCCTACCCAACCATAACCCATAACTCCGCCTGCTGATCTTTGTCCCGGGCCTTGCTCTTTGAGCTGTGACGTCTCTGTGCTGTGCTCCTTGCCCTGGGGTCGTCTGCACCCAGTATGTTTTTCTATGGGTTCTGCTGCTGGAGGAGTGTTTGTACGCAAGCAACCCCTCGGAGTATTTATGCATGTTACTTCCACCCTCGCTTGTTGTCCGTGCTCCCAGGTGTGATGGGACAAGGTTGTTGTTCAGCAAAACATGCTACACAGATGCCTCACTCAGTAATATGTTTTATTATACAATAATCTCTTCTTTTTTCCCACAGAGTTTTTTGTTGATCCGTGCAGCCCTCCCCAATGTTAGGTTTATCCAATATATTGCATCATGCCAACCTTCTGGAGTGCTTTTTGTTGGAAGATGCTCTAACTAGCATACATCTCCAGAGATCAGTGTCTCTACCGATTAAAGGCATCTTCCAACCTAAACAATTCTGTATGTTTGCAGTAAAAATATAGAAACAAAAAGTGAAGAGAATGTAAGTACTTGCGGAAAATACCCACCCACTTTGGAGGTAATGCAATGCATATTGAACATACGACAGTACCAGGTTTCTAATGGAGAAGATATAGAGAAGCTAGAACAGTGGTGGTTTGTGTTTCAAAGAAGTGAAGCTCATTCTGGGCATAGAGTCATGGTCAACAGATGGAACAGAAATGTGTACAAAGCTGTCACAGTTTAGTCCTGACCTGGCCTGAATTGGCAGCTAAATGCAAGCAGTTGTGGCGGTCCCAATTCTCTTCTCCCACATAAAACATAAAAATTAATTCGTATTTATAAAGGAGTTGGATATTTACAGCAATACTGGGAATTCTCAGATGTTCCTAAAAGAATTTGAAGAAACGGGAATTTCATATTTTAGGACTTAGGCTTTCTTTAAAATTAAGAATTCAGATGGGAACCTGAGGCGCAAGCTGTCCCTTTGCTGTTTTCAGATTCACTGTTCCTGTGTTTGAAAAGTGAACAGCAGATCTTTGAGCACAACTTGTCCCAAGATTGCAATCAGTTTCTCAAGTTTTGTTGTATTTTGATACAGTAAGAATCACTGTGATCAGAACCTGAGAGGACCTCAGGTGGCCTCCAGAAAAATTCTAGCAAGAACCCAAAGAAAATATGTTAAAGAAAGAAAAAGCGAATATAGCAAATGCATATGATAAATAGCTGTGATATTTTGACAGTACAAGTTAGTAAGAATCATAAATGCTCGATAACAAAATGTAAATTTCATTTAACACGTTCACCTAATTAGCTGTTCTCTCGTTTACAATCAGGCTGACATTTCCCAGTTCTTTCTTACTCCGTTAGAGGCCACTGAAGACAGTGACATCAGCTGGTTTGATACTGACCGGTAGTGAATAACTGCTTTCCTTTTTTTCTCTTTCACTGTGTGTATCGGCACTCACTCTGCTGTCTGTCCAGAGTGTGTTTCTAAGAAACACGCTGGTTAATGACACAGTGGATAGCAGTGCAATTTTCCTGTAAGAGTTGACGCATCTACCTGTGAGCCTGAATGCCCAGCCTGAGTCTTTTACTGCAAACATCCTTGCTGCCGCTTTGTGAACTGTTACTTTATCATTGCCGTCTCCTTTGCATGAATCGAGGTCGGGCAGAGGTGAAGGGCAGAAAACCAGGTTGCTGTTTGGCTCTTCAGCCTTATGGATGAAGTGGCCGAGGTCTTCCAGAGCTCCAATGTTCTCTGAAATGCCAGCTGCTGAAAAGTCAGTATTGTCTCCGCTCAGATGATCCCAGTGAACCTCCGTGCCATCCACGCTGTCCCCATGTATTTATATTGTAACTCTTAAATCATAGATGTCCTTGCCAGTACATCAATTCTTATGGGAAAAAAAAACGCTTTGTCACCTATTGCATTCAGCTGCTTCATTTGTGAGGCTGGTAACAACAGAGCAGGGCACTGCAAGGTTGGTGGGGGGACTCCAAAGCAGTGATTAGAGCGAGGCTGTTGATGCATTTCAATTACAGCTATTACAGGCAGGAAAGAGCCTTTCATTCTGTGTCCGTATGGCACTTCACACACTGTGTTCCTGCTTCGTAACTGAATCCAAAGTATTAAACAGTAATAAGCCATCATGACACTTAAATAAAACCTGCTGATTTTCAGAAGTGCTTATTGCTTCTTGGCTCCATGGAAACAGAATACTTTTAAAATTAGATAAATCCCACTTACATTTCAGGAAAGTGTTGGACCATCCTCTTTTCCTGACCCATGGGTTGGGGTCTGGGTGGGAGAGTCTGAAAATTACATTCCAACTTTTAAAAGTTTTCTTCGTACAGGTTTACCTGTGCAAGCAAGCAGCAGGACCTGATTATCTTTTTATTTATAAGGTACTGCTTCATCCTTAAACGTGGACTTTATACGTACTAACACATAGATTGAATTAAGAAGTCTAACAGGAAAAAAACATAAAGTAAGGCACCTACGCCATGTTTGTATTCCCATATAATAATCACAATATTTCAGGAAAAGCAGTTTTAGAGCACATGCTAAAAATCTTCAGGAAACGAGCATGAAAAAGTAAAAAAGAGAGGCACAAGGGAGAGAAAGCAGGCAGCAAAGGGATGTGGCTTACCTGTGTCCTTTCAGCCAGGAGTTTACACAAATTCTTGGTCATCTGGTCCGAGGAACTCACTCAGAATGTGCACAGTTCTTTCCAGGTCTTGACATTTGCTGTACATAAGCCTTTCCTAAATTTCCTGGTCTTTGTGGTTTAGGATAGATGTGTTTTTCCCACGTAGTGAAATTCGCTGTATCTTGAAAGCCATAAAGCTGTAGGTAACCACCTCAGTAATGACAGACTGATGATGAAGCCAAGTTCGGGCTGCAGCGTGCATCTCCTGGAAAAGCAATCGCTGTTTTTATTCGAAAATATACAGTGAAAGAAGATCCTCTACAGGCGTCAGTGGATTGTTTAGTGATTGATTACTGTTAAAAATATCCACCTGATTTTCAGATTAGCTTCTTCTTTCACCCATTAAACCTTAGCTTATCTTTACTAGAACTATGAGATTTAAAATCATTAAGGTTGCAAAAGAATTTTAAGATCATCTAGTCCAATTGTCAGCCCAATACCACCATCCCTACTAAACCATGTCTTGAAGTGCCTTGGCTGCACATTCTTTGAACGCCTCCAGGGATGGGGACTCCACTGTTTCCCTGGGCAGCCTGTTCCAGTCATTCACCCCTCTTTCAGTAAAGAAATTGTTACTAATAACTGATCTAAACCTCTTCCCCTGGTGAAACCTGAAGCCATTTCCTCTTCTCCTGTCACTTGTTACTTGGGAGAAGAGAGTGACCCCTGCCTGGCTCCATGCTCCTTTCCAGGAGCTGCAGAAAACAATGAGTTTTCCCCTCAGCCTCTTTTTCTCCAGCCTAAACAGCCCCAGGTCTCTCAGCTGCTCCCCAAACCTCTGTGCTGCAGACCCTTCCCCAGCTCTATTTCCCTTTGGACATCCTCTAGCCCCTAAACCTCTTTCTCGTCTTGAGGGACCCAAAACAGAACCAAGGGGGACAATCCCTTTCCTGCCTCTGCTGGCTACACCATTTCTGATACAAACCAGGATGCTGATGGCGTTTCTTTTATCCAGTTTTTGTTATCTGCTCTTATTGCCATAGAGTGTGGTCATTTCTCAGATAAGATAAACAAGACTCTAGAAGTTCATCACCAGGAAGTATGTTTTCTGATTCTGTGTACCCTCTCCAGGCTTTCAACTGATGTATTTTCTCTTTTTTTTTTTCACTTTGTGAAGATGTGGTGATGAATTGCAGTGTCCTGGTGCTGTTCACAGCAAATCAAGTGCCAGCGTAACATGGTTTCCTCATTCCTGCTTGCTTTTGCATTCATCTGTCCAAGGGCAGTATTGCACCTCCCAGCCTCAGAGGTACTGTTGTGCTTCCCAAGGGCTTTTGTATTTATTGCAAAGGTACTGAAATATATAGATGATTATGGCAGGTAGATAGAAAATGGTGTTCTGTGCCCAGTCCTTGGCACCATTTAAACCTCTAGTATAGATTTGTACCAGTCCCTTATCATTGTCTCTGCCACTCCTGCCGTTCTGGGGTCAGCTATTAGCAGTTGGAAATCATTTTCCATGTTCTTCTCCATAATTGATAAAAATGTCAAATAATGATGCTTAGGACTGATGCCAATGTGACTTCACTGTAAACACTCTGACCCTATGATGATTGCCTCCTTGCAATCACATTTTGTGACTGGTCAGGTAACGCGATTGCTGAAAGAGCAATTATTTTCATCAGAACAAACCCACTGCTTCCCCAATTTTAGCAAAAAGGCATGGACTGGTTCTAAGCATTTTGAATCCAGGCAACCAGAGACTTAAAGTGCCACAATTTGTTTTGGAAAGAGAGAGACCTGAATTCCTGTGTCAACAACTGTATCTGTTACCCAGAAGGACAGCAAAGAAAATAATACAGTAAAGCAATCTAGACGAGATGTTTTTCTAGAGAGAGGCAGGAAGATCAGTCACTCATTCATCTGCTTTCCATTTGGGCTCTAGAGCAGCATTTAGATACAGATTAAGCTACATAAATTACACTATAAATGGAACTGACGTAGAAGAGCTATCAGCACTGTACCTCAGAATAATGCAGTGGTTGGGGATTTTCAAAGGGATGGGTAAAACAATGGGCAATTCAATGGAACAGTGCCAGGGAGAAAGCGGAAATGCAGGATATGAGCAGCCTCTTAACAAACATTATTTATTTTTCTGTTGCACTCTAACAGTTTCAGGGAAAAAAGCGCGAGTGCAATGAGCAAGCTACCTGCAAATTTTTTAAACGGTAGGTGTAACCCTTGGTTCTTTCTTTCCTTTGCTATAGCTTCAAGGTACATCTTTATAACCAGTCCCTGCAGGTTCACACAAGCCAAGGGGATATAGACACCTGCATTCCCATCCATCTGTGTGAATCAGGTTCCGAGCTTTCACAATAGTCGCTGAAGAGCTGGTCAATGCGGGACTTGTTCTTTCTGCCTACACAAAAGAGTGTAGCACTATTTGTGGTGTCCTGGGGTGCATCATCTGCAGTTCAGGTGTTCCTCCAGGTTGACATTGGTCTCACAAAGATCTTGTGTCATGTCTACAAGCTCCACACAGATGTCTCTGATGCTGTAGAGCATTCAAGGGGCTTTCAGAACCCTCGTGGGTACAGCTGAAAGAAGTCCGACCAACAATGCGAGGAGAGCAGTTCAGCTGCAAAATGATCACTGGTTTAGGAGGTCACCCACTCCAGTTTCCAGTGACCATAGAATCATGGAATCATTAAGGTTGCAAAAGACCTTTTAAGACCATCCAGTCCAACTGTCATCCCAACACTACCATCCCTACTAAACAACGTCCCCACGTGCCATGGCTACACATTCTTTGAACGCCTCCAGGGATGGGGACTCTGCCACTGCCCTGGAAACACCTACTAGAACTGAATAAACTCTGTGCAGCCAGGTAGCTGGGACCACAAGAGTCAGCAGACGTCTCCTTCAAACAGTGAGTCTCCTCACAGCTCCATGAACTTCCTCAGCCTGAGAGAATTTATCAGCAGCTGAGGCTCAGCCCTGAGGTTTTTGAATCCAAATTTCCCACTGTGGTACCAAGTAGTCTGTAGAAAGGTTCCTGTTTATAAGAGGACAAATTATTAGGCATCTGAGTGGCTGGTGCTGCATGCGTCAGGTTAGATTGTTGTTAGCATCAATCCCTGTCTAAAATCTGAAATTTTCACACAGATTTCACCGCTTGTAAGTCATTGTGACTCAGCCCTTTTGATAAATCTGTAACTTTGGTAATAAATCTGTAACTTTGGTAATAAACTTTTCAATAAATATTTTCTGTACAGTTGACTTTGGGCTTTCTGAGTTTTTATCACCCTGAACTTGTTCTGCAAGATGGACTGGATGGATAGAAATACATCGCCACAGTGACAGCAGAAAAAAAAACAGGCTTGGGTGAGACTGGTATCACTTAACTTTAGCTGTTTACAAGTAGAATGATAGAATCATTACAATTGGAAAAGACCTCTAGGATCATCAAGTCCAACCATCAGCTCAGTATCACTGTGCCTAATAAACCATGTCCCGAAGAGCCATGTCTATACACTTTTTGAACACCTCCAGGGATGTAGACTCCACTAGATATATGGGCTGCCTGCTAGTTCCCATAGCAAACAAAGGAAGAGTAGTATCTTCAGAACATAATTCATCCAATCTTAAAATAGGAGAGTGGAGCAGATAGGTTGGACTGTTCTCCAGGGTGGTTTATTTCATTCAACTCACATCAAGTGCCCTGATGAGTAGTTTAGAGTTGATAGCCTGATTTCTTTAGATAACTGAAATTGGGCAAAAATTGTTTCCTTTATGTACCTAGGAAAAACTGCAGAATTTTAAAGCAAATTTCAACCCCATGAAAATTTCACACATTGCCAAGCCATTCCAGAATTCTCTCCAGCACAATGTCTTTCATATTCCCCATCGTAACTAGTATTTTACATTCCCACACCAGATTTTGCTTACTGACCTCGGAATCCTCAAATTTATTCTCTCCCTAACTAGGACCCTTTCTCTTCCCGAACCCCAAATTTGTACGTGCTACAGTATTTGTCTTTCACAGGTGCTTCCAAGTCATTGAAAGTCATAAGTAGTCTTAGAATTATAGAATCGTAGAATGATTTGAATTGTATGGGACCATGAATGTCATCCAGTCCCACACCTTGAAGCGAGCAGGGACATCTTCAACCAGATCAGGTTGCTTAGATCTCCTTCCAGCCTGACCTGGAATGTTTTCAGGGATGGGGCATCTACCACCTCTCTGGGCAACCTGTGCCAGTGTTTCACCACCTCAGCATAAAAAGTTGCTTCCTAGTATCTAGTCTAAACTTCTTTTCCACTTAAAAACCATTACTCTTTGTCCTTTTGCTACAGGCCCTGCTAAAAAGTTTACACTATCTTTCTTATAACCCCCCTCTAAGTATTGAAAGGCTGCAATAAAGTCTCAGAGTCTTCTCCAGGCAACAACCCCAATTCTCTCAGCGTCTTCATCTCTCCCATAAATCCATACAAGCAGCTAAACTATATTAAGGACTTTTATTTATTTAAACTACCTACAGTGGGGAAATGAGCAATGATAACATGTAAACTGTCCCTGTACTTTGGGGTAACGTTTCACCAAGGCAACTACACAGCATGCTGCTCTGCTGGAGAGACTGATACAAATAGGAATAAATTTCGTATAAGTGGATTTCCTTTATAATCTCCCGTAATAAATTCTGCAGATGACACAGAATATCTTCAAAATCTTTAAAAACATCACTTCTGTAAATAAAGCAGGGTTGTTTTTTGCCTAGCAGGCTGACTTGTTAAAGATTAGATAGTGGGAAAAGTATTATCTGATGCGAACATGTATTTTTGACAGCGTGTTTTGCTTGTATGCATAGGTACACACTTGATGAAAATACTGTGCCTTTCTTTGTGATTCTATTTTCAAAACTGAACAATAATAATAATAGTAGTAGTAGTATTAATAATAATAATAATATTTACTTGAATCAATTAAGTTTTTTGGTGGAAAATTATGCAACATGAACCTGCTCCACTGATGGTTTTAAATGCATTATGCAGTGTCTGGTAGATTCCTTGGCTTTGTCAGTCAGCACGGGTTTGTATGCAGTGGCAGTGATGACTTTACAAAAACAAATGACAGAGTTGTTTACACTGCCCTACTTAAGGAAATAATCATATTTAATAGCGCTGGCTTCCCATCCAGGGCTAAAAAACAACTCCTGTGCTATGTGCTGTAATAAGCTTTTTATAAATGTGCTCGTGTGGTGCTCAGCAGAGCCTGCTGTGCCGGTGCTATAAAACTGAAAGGGACCTTCATAAGCCTTAAGTGCTATCGTATATTATCATACAGCAACATTCCCCGTTATTAATAAAGCCTGTAAGAAATACATCGGCAAAAGATTAAAAATATGTGTATGATACTGTCCACGCTAATAGCAGCTGATGTTCTTCAGAGAGCTTGTTTATTTACTTGCCCTATCTGAGATGTTGTAAGGAGTACAGTGAATGTGATTGAACAGATGAGCTTTCCCTCCGGGCCCTGCTTCGCCCTGCCCTGCATCTTCCCAAGGATGCTGGTCCAGGGATGCAGGCTGCTTCCCTGAGCCCTCTCGTGGGCTCCTTCCTCCACTGCAGCAGGCAGCTCCCCTGAACCAGGCAATTAGCCTGCTTCGGGATGATCATCTTTATGAAACGTGAGCTCTCTCCTCATCTCCATGCATGCGAAAATAAAATAAGACTGGTGTTTCATTAAAGGCGACGAGGAATTTTCGGGGCTGTGACCACAGATATCTTATTTTTGCTCTGGCATCCAGCAGTAACAGCGATTTGGAATTACAACGCAGACAGCTCTTCTGGGAATAGATACACAGCACAGCCTGTCATCACTTGGCAAAATGCACTCAGGTGCTGATGTAAGGGGAAAGGTTGTATATTTGAGGTAGTTTCATTGGAGAAGTCACAATAAAATGGATTAAGAGACACCTGAAATGCTTCTCGGTTTTAAACAAAAATATCAGGACATTTCCTGACAGCATCTGAATTCTTAAGGGAAATTAAATGCCAGGTAATACTCTGTTTGGAAGAAAATAAATGAACAGCATATGTAAAATATATCTGACTGCCTGTTAAGTTACCTTCTTTATCATCCAAATGATGCACTGACTTTGATTCCATTCTTTATTGGAATTGCTGCGCAGTATGTTGCTCTGCAGTATGTACAGGAAAGCACAGCTCCAGATCATCAAAGATACTTTGGTATTGGCATTCTACTGGATATTTTAGATATTTTAGTCCCAGGGGAATCAGTGGGACTTTTGTCGCCTCTTCTGCCCCCCAGGAAGTTACATTCCAAATGAGACAGAATATTCCAAAGCCATAAGGAGCCCAGCACGGGTGCTATGTTTTGAATATATTTTTTCACCATGATGGAGGTAGAATCACTAGGCTACTTTAGAGAGAGTAGTGTGAAGAGGATTATAGTACAGATCATGCACAGAAGAGTGTCTTCCGACAATTGTATGGTATAAGATATCAAAATGAGTGTAAGAGGGTTGCAAGCTACACGGGTTGCAAGCAACACAGACGAGTGATCTATTGTAGAACCATATTATAGAGAGGAGTAGAACAGTGGAAAATGAGATATGGATAGCTACAAACCTGGTGTAAGTTTTTAGGTAGTCAATAGCAACACTTTTTATGGACAGAGCATAATTTATAAACAACGTACATGGATTAAACCAAGGTTATGACTTTCAGCAGCACTGTTCTTGGACGATGAAGTGTCCTACAGCTGGAGTCATTAAAAATTCAACATTTGTCAAATCTCTGTAATTGCAGTCCCTTGGTATCCTCTATTCTGAGGTGGGAGGTTATAAATATTGTTGATGACTCAGCATTTGCTTTAGACGGCTTGGTCTTTACTAGTCATGTTTGCACTACTTATTCGTGTTGTCACCATTCTCAAGGTGAACCTTCACCCAAGTGGAGGAGATTTATAATGAAGCCTGGGGGACATTTACCGTTAGTTCAATTAATGCCAATCTGGACCTTTCTTTTATAAAGGCAATTTGAATAATTCCTTTCCCTTTTCATTAAAAGATGCAAAAGAAGAACACGATGGTACAGTTTTTACCTCTCTTTGGGATGGACGTGTTCTTTCAAATATTTTCCAGGATAGCTCAAAGGATACAAAAATCCTGGTTTGGGGATGAGCAGTTCTGGCACAAATACCAAGAGACGACACTTCCATCCTTAAAATAAGCCCCCCGACATAAGTGATAATTTAATATACATCATGCCATCTGCTTGCAGAAATTTGCAAGCTGCTCCCAGAGAAGTCAATGGGAAAAAGTGTTTTTCCTATTACATTAAACATTCCAAGATCTAACTTGTTGTCACAGAAGCATACAATAGTCACCTTTCCCCAAAGACAAATACAGCTTGTCGCTAGAGACAATAACAACCGCTGCAAAATCCACCATTTCTCCTCCTCCCTCTGCCCTTCACAACCTGCTGGATGAAAATACAGGCATTGCAGAGCCCTCTGCCAGTTTTAAAAAGCAGATGGGAAAGGGAGAAGGTTTCAGAGCTACAAGGCACAGGGGCCCTGGCAGCAGCTTTTCTCTTTATCTACCATGAGCTTCCATCTTGAACACTTTTACTGATCTTGACTTCACCTACACAAATGTGTCAGCAGGCAGGATAAGCGCTAAAGCATGCGAGCAGCGTTGGAGGCCAGAGAAAGGATTGAGCTTGCTCTTTCCCCTGTATACCAGTTTATACAAAATACTAGGCTGGGCCAAGCTTTGCAAGGGTATTTTTACGTCTACCTCTTGTACAGCTTTTCTCCAGGCTCACTGGAGCACAGGTCCAACTTTGGCAGGACAACACGGACTCTACTAACAAATCTCCTCTTTCCAATGAGGCCACTCACAAGCACCTGCAGAGGCACCATGGTCTATAGACGTGCAAAGCAATCCTAGAATTGTAAGTGAGTTTGGTTAGAAGGGATCTTTGGATATCTCCACTGAAATCCTATGCTTAGAGTAGGGGCAGCTTAGCCCAGGTTGCTCAGGGTCATGTTCATTTAGGTTCTGAATACCTCCAAGGATGGCAGTTGCACTGCTTCTCTTGGGTCATCGTCCCAAGGTTTGGCCACCCTCATATGGAGATCTGCTTCCCGTATGTCTAGCCAGAACCTCCCTTGTTACAGCTTGTGAATATTTGAATCTTGTCTTTTCCCTGTGCACCTCCAAGAAGAGTTCTGTTCCATCTTCTCAACATCTTCCTTTAAGATAGAATCATAGAATGTCCTGAGTTGGGAGGGACCCATAAGGATCAAATTTGACTCCTGTCCCTGCAGAGGACAACCCCAAAACTCACACCCTGTGTCTAAGGGCGTTGTCCAAATGCTTCTTTAATATTGTTAGGCTTAGGGCTGTGCCTGTTTCCCTGGGGAGCTGTTCCAGTGCTTCACCACCCTCCAAGTGAAGAACCTTTTCCTATTATCCAACCTAAACCTCCCCTGGTGCATCTTCCTGCCATTCCCTGGGGTCTTGTCATTGGTTGCCAGAGAGGAGATCAGCACCTACTTCTCTTCCTCCCCTTGTGAGGAAGTTGTAGGCTGTGATATGGTCTCCCCTCAAATAGTTGAAGGTGCCAATAAAACATCCAGCCTTTTCTTCTTAACACTGGACAAACCCAAATCCTTCAGCCTCTTTTCATATTCCATGTGCTCCATTTTCCTAAGAATATTGACGGTGTCAATGGATGGACTCACTCCAGTTTGTCAGCATGTTTCTTGCTGACTGGGTAGTCTAGAAACTGGAAACAGTTCCCTATATGTGATTTTATATGTAGGTGAAATGATTCTTTTTCACTTCCTAGCAATTCCTAATATCCAATTGTTCATTTGGAGGGGAAAAACATTTTTTTTTTTTATTTCCTGCTGGGCAGTGGGTTTTCTGACATTTTTGTGGTCCATTTTTGTGCTATAGGTCTAAGGTCTCATCTCCACTGACAACACCTCATTTGGCTTCAGTAGCTGTCAATGACTTAGAGTTGGGTTTCCCCCTGTACTTCAGTTTGCTGTGGTAGACGCTGAATCTCAACTCCTGTTTTATTATCTAGCCTCTCAGTGCTATGAGGTTTCTTGCAACTGGTTTTCATTTGCACAACTTCAAATGATCCAATATCATCAGCAAACACGTCCTCCAGCAGCATGAGATTTGCTCAGCAGTCCGCTTCCCAGCACTGGGATCCCGTTAATGATCCCCCACTCCTGCAGAATGCTTTGTTGCTTGTCCTTTCATCAGTGAAATCCACACATCCCTTACGCCACCTCGTGCGCTTGGCAGCTCGCTCCTCTTGGCAGCCTTTGGAAAGGGCCTTTGAAAGGTGACTTACACCACACAACTGGATTGATGTACTAGTTGGTGCTGGTGAAGAGCTCTCACAGTTCCGTTAAGACTCCAACCTGCAAAACCCATGTGGACACTTCCCCAGCTTCATGCACTTAATGTTTCTGTTCTCTGTTATAGCTACAAGTCATTTCCTCTGCACAGACAGTTCAGATTCAAGTTCCTTTAGTGTTCTTTGATGCATACGCTACGGCTTGCAGATCTGCAGTTATTCACCTGGTCCTCTGCTGGCCCTTCGTGCTGCCTGGCAGGCTTCTTAATCCACTCATGTTTGGAAAAGGATTGATAATTTGTTCGTGCTCTTAGCAAGTTCTTCTTCAAATCTTTTAGTCTACCTTTTTAATAGAATGTATGTTCTCCATTTTTTCCTTGTTTGAACATGAAGTTTTCTTACTTGTAATAGCCTCCTTCGCTCTGAACTTTAATTACAGTAGCTTTCTTCTGGTCTTTTTAAAGCCTTTTTTGATACACTCAGTATATGTTCTCTGAGCCTCTAATATGGTGTCTTTAAACATCTCTGCTGCTTGCAAACATTTCACCCATTCATTGGCTCTTACTAATTTCCTTTTAACAAGTTGCCTCGTTTTTCATAGGGCTCCTTTTTAAATCCAAGACTGCGCTGGTGATATTTTTGGCTTTCTTGTTCCTATGACAGTATTGAAGCTACGTTATGGCTTCTCATACAGACTGTCTCTTTGATTATACCATAGTGAAGCTGGGCTGCATCAACAGTTCCATCTCGACTGTCATCCTCTCCAAGAAGCAGTTGTTCACAGGTATCTCAGCATCATGTTTGGACATCATATTTATCCAGTGTCCGTGACTCTTCCCCTTTTTATGGCATCTTGTACACCCACAGCATCTCTGGTCCCCTGTAGGACATCTCAGGCAGTGTCACTACCCTGGCTAAGCTCTCCTATAGTTCTCTTAGATGTGATATTTCAGCCTGTTTGCATTGGTGTTAACTGTTGATACATTTAACTTAAGTATCTGATATGACTCTTTTCTTTAACTGTGGTTTTATTTATATTCTCTGCAGTAATTTGCTGCAATGCCTGTTACATTCATATCTGCACTCAAAAGCAGACTGTCCATCTCATCTGTCTGGTCTTTTATACCAATTGTATTCATATGGGGAGCACATCAATGTACGATGAAGTCTGACACAAAATAAATGAGGCTGCGCCTGTAACTCTTTTTATTTAACAAATCAAGAAAATTAACTACTGTCACCTTTAAAACAGTTCCCTTCTGAGGTGACACACAGCTGTGTACAACGCCACCAACATTCTAGGCAATTCTGCACATCGTTTTCTGAGAAGCTGTTGGGGATCTCCATTGGTTTTTCTTTCTCATCTTCTACCAACAAAAAACGTATTCCTTTGAGCACTGATGTGATCTTTGGGATCTCTTCACTGTAGGACTCAGTCCATAACTGAAAAGTTTCCATTACAGATTTCTGCAGTTTCACGAGAAACTTGATGTTAACTCGCTGTTCACTCTCGCACACCGACATTTTCTGACCGACAGTAAGAATATTAACGAATTACTAACCTGATCGCCTTCTATGACAAAGTGACCCGGCTACTGGATGAGGGAAAGGCTGTGGATGTGGTCTTCCTGGACTTCAGCAAAGCCTTTGACACAGTTTCTCACAGCATTCTGCTTGAGAAACTGTCAGCCTCTGGGCTGGACAGGCGCACACTCTCCTGGGTGGAAAACTGGTTGGCTGGCCGGGCCCAGAGAGTGGTGGGAAATGGTGTGAAATCCAGCTGGAGGCCAGTGACAAGTGGGGTTCCCCAGGGCTCAGTGCTGGGTCCAGCCCTGTTCAATGTCTTCATCAATGATCTGGATGAAGGCATCGAGTGCACCCTGAGCAAGTTTGCGGACGACACTAAGCTGGGTGGAAGTGTCGATCTGCTGGAGGGTCGGGAGGCTCCAAAGGGATCTGAACAGGCTGGACCGCTGGGCAGAGTCCAATGGCATGAGGTTTAACAAGGCCAAATGCCGGGTCCTGCACTTGGGGCACAACAACCCTATGCAGTGCTACAGACTAGGAGAAGTCTGTCTAGAAAGCTGCCTGGAGGAGAGGGACCTGGGGGTGTTGGTTGACAGCCGACTGAATATGAGCCAGCAGTGGCCCAGGTGGCCAAGAAGGCCAATGGCATCTTGGCTTGTATCAGAAACGGCGTGACCAGCAGGTCCAGGGAGGTTATCCTCCCTCTGTACTCGGCACTGGTGAGACCGCTCCTCGAATACTGTGTTCAGTTCTGGGCCCCTCACCACAAGAAGGATGTTGAGGCTCTGGAGAGAGTCCAGAGAAGAGCAACAAAGCTGGTGAAAGGGCTGGAGAACAGGCCTTATGAGGAGCGGCTGAGAGAGCTGGGGTTGTTTAGCCTGGAGAAGAGGAGGCTGAGGGGTGACCTCATTGCTCTCTACAACTACCTGAAAGGACGTTGTAGAGAGGAGGGTGCTGGCCTCTTCTCCCAAGTGACAGGGGACAGGATAAGAGGGAATGGCCTCAAGCTCCGCCAGGGGAGGTTTAGGCTAGACGTTAGGAAAAAATTCTTTACAGAAAGGGTCATTGGGCACTGGAACAGGCTGCCCAGGGAGGTGGTTGAGTCACCTTCCCTGGAGGTGTTTAAGGCACGGGTGGACGAGGTGCTGAGGGATATGGTTTAGTGTTTGGTAGGAACGGTTGGACTCGATGATCCGGTGGGTCTCTTCCAACCTGGTTATTCTGTGATTCTGTGATATGTCTCCCTTTGAACAGGCATCCGCTTGTACTGAGTGAAACAATGAAGTTGAGCCTCACTGTGACAGGTCAGAACATGTTCTACACCCATGTCTTTGTCTCTCCCCTCCCGCTCTTGTTTCTCAAGCTATAGAGTTAGTGTGGGGGGTTTTTTGTGTCAGACCTTATATGCCCAGCTACCTGTTTTATGTGCCCACTGAAGTAGGATATGAATTGTCCAAAGAGACCTTCAACACTTCCAACTGTATTTTTCTCACCTTCAGTTGTACTCTTCACTCCAGAACACACAATTCTTGGCCTAGAATCAGTTTCCAGACAACTATCATCCTTTATATTAACACTGGTAGAGCTAGAACAGACAAGCTGAATGTCAAGAGAGCAAATTCACAGCTGGGTGATTGAGTTTGGACTTGAGGTGGGGAAAGAACATTGCTTTGAGGGTGGGTGCTCCTGTTTCTAATGCTGTTTATGCTCTTCATTTAATGACCCTTAAACTGGATAGGCAGAGGACTTATCTCCCACCTGGCAGCACCCACCTTTTAGAAGTCTGCGTTCTCCAGTGATAGCCCTGTAGCTACACCTGCACATTGCTTCTTCATCATGCCCGTAGTGCTAGTCAACACGTTATCTAGACCTTCCCCATGGAAAAGTTGTTTTAAACCATGTTCCTCTATGGAGCAGAGACATCTTGTACAATTCTGCAGGACTTTTCCATACTCTTGTGGTTTGCAGGCTGGAAGCTCCCTCATATGCAAACACAATGCACTTTCATCTAAACATTGAGGAAAGGCACCCTTTGAAAACACAAGAAGAGCAGTGCTTACTGCTTTTCGTTAATAGTCGATGGGGTAGAAGCATCAGCCAGCTCACAGCAGACCCACGTTCACTACAGTTTCAGAGGACTTGAGATTACATCTGTGTCTTGAAACCTTCCTCCCAGACAGAGCCCACTGGGAGAACTGGAAGCACTGGAACAGGCTTCCCAGGGAAGCAGTAATGGTGCCAAGCCTGATAATATTCAAGAAATACTTCGATAATGCCCTCAGACACATGCTGTGAATTTTGGGATTGTCCTGTGCAGGGACAGGAGTTGGGCTAGATAATCCTTGTGGATCTCTTCTAACTCAGCACATTCTGTTTCCATGATATTATAATAACTCAAAACTTGTTTTTCCCCCAATCCACGTGAGATTCAGACACAAGAAAGGTGCTGAGATGATCAGCCCTGCAAAGGACACTTTAAATCACTATAACATTTACCGAAGTCCCCCTTTCCACAGCTTGTAGGTGGTCTTTGGACTTTTTATACCAAACAAAGACGTGGATGGCCATGGGTTGATCCAGATCACGAAACTGATTTGGATTAAAATAAACTCAGAAAATATATATGCTCATGGTTTAGGCGGTTAAATCTTTTCTCAGTCCTGTTCCTGAAAGTCTTTGGAGAAGACAGCCACCAAAACCCAGAGGCACTGTGAGTCTGCACGTTCTTGACCAGCATAAGGCTCTGATGGGGTCTGGGCACTGTCTTCTCCCTCCCACGAGAGTGGAGCTGCTGATCTGGAAATGGAGTTGGAAAACATTCAGATGCTGGGTGGTGTGCATGCTTGCTGCAAAGCTCTTACAGGTGCACTAATGAGAGGCAGCGCTCGGCTCATCAAAAGCCTGAGACCTTGGAGAATATTAGTAAAAATGCCAATTTGTATGTCTTGGGGTTAATTGAGGAAATCTCTGATGGAAAATCTTGCTGTCACTTCTGAAGCCTGTTCTGAATACAAATTGTGTGTCTCCATGGGATATTGTGAAAGCTTTTCAACTTCTCCGCAGACCTGTAGAAACAAGGCAGATTGTTAGCTCCCAGAGCTCACAACAGAAGTTTTCCTAAAAATTTCATACTCACTTTTTATCTGTGGTGACAACATGGGACTATTAGGCCAACGCATGGAGAATACGTGAGATCCTCTACCAAACAAAGAAAAAGGACATAAATATTTCCTCAGGTATTAGTTAAGCCACATGTTTTTTCTAAGGAAAAGAGACATTTCTGCTTGCAAAAATACTTCTTTTCAAGTGGGACAACTCCTTTACTTTATGCTTTTACTCTATGCCAAAATGAATATGGTTCTATGGTCATTGAGTCACAGAACCACAGAACCACAGAACCATAGAACCATAGAACGGTTTATGTTGGAAGGGACCTTAAAGCGCATCCAGTTCCAACCCCCTGCCATGGGCAGGGACACCTCCCACTGGATCAGGTTGCTCCAAGCCCCATCCAACCTGGCCGTGAACACCTCCAGGGATGGGGCAGCCACCACTTCTCTGGGAAACCTGGGCCAGGGCCTCCCCACCCTCACAGAAAAACATTTCTTCCTAAGATCTCACCTCAATCTCCCCTCTTTCAACTTAAATCTTTATATATCTTATATTAAGCTGATAAGTTGTTTGACAACATTCAGTTGTCTCCCTGAGAAACTTAGGAAAGTGTTGAAGAAAAGAATCAGTTAATTCGCCTGATGCTGATGAAGAATCAATGGAGATTTCTATTATTCCAGGCTTACAATGTGTTTCTCATGACCTGATCTTCTGGCAGGGGGGGATTCTTTCCTTTAACAACTCATTTATTATATGCCAGTAGAAGATTACCACCGACAGTGCAATTCACAATTAGAAATCCAGAATATTTCAATATTTTATTGAAAATGCTTTGTGATTCTCTGATCATTCGATCAGCTGTTAGGGGATTTTATAAATGTCTTGCTCCACGTTATCTCTGTATAATTAACTGCCTTTGTTGAAGCACCTAATTTTCTGAGGAGGTTATGGAGAATACTAGAGAGAGGCATTAGTTTGATGCTGATTTAAAATGAATTATTACTTGGTTTTCCAAGTTAGCTTTGACATTCAATCCTTTTTTTTTAAAAACCAGCATGTCCCATGGAACAAAAAAGACAAAAAATAATTAAAGAAAGCAAGAAAAGAGCCAAAAGACTCAATTTTGCCTTCAGCAAGAGTTCCATCAAACCAAACTGAATTCCTGAATCTCCATGAGAACAGCAAAGTTCTACCAGATTCCTCTCACTCACATTTTTCCAGTTTTCTCCTTCAAGCATTCAGACATGTCTGGTTTCAACATGTCGCAAAGGGTATAACTAAAAGCAGAACTCTGCCTTGATTGTTGCACTTACTGGCAGTCAGAAGATGATGAGCTGATAAAACCATAGAGCCATGCGAACTCTTACAGGTGATGTGCCCTCGTTTGGGGTGGCTTTCTTATTAGCGTCACGGAGGCACCGATGAAGGGAGATCTTAAAGTGGAAACCCCAAGGAGGATGATGAAGCCATGTGTGTGTTTGGTGGCATCATAATACCTCTCCAGTGCTTTCTTGGGTGAGTACCAATTTGCCACATCAATGAAGTGCGGACAAGCCCGCACTTATACTTCCTTGTGCAAAAGCAAGGCACGTAGAGAGGATAAATTAAATCAATTAGTGCCTGAAATAGTAACGATACATACTACAATGGCTGAACAATGAGCACAGGTTTTAAGATCTGTCACAAGCTGTGGAAGGAGAAACAAAAATCTATTTTTTTCACCAGTGCCAACAGGGGAAAAGCAACTCAGGCAGTCAATTTTGAAGTGAAATTAGGAACAAAAGAGAACACGTGTGGTAAAATGTTATAATAGTCAGAGTCAGAAGACCCTGTAGGAGGAAAGTCACTAAGAATTGGAAAGGGGGAAGCCCACATGATTAAAAGAAGATTGTCTTCTCTCTGACTGACTGTGCATCAATGCTATTCGCTTTTAAGACAGTCAGGTTTGCAAGGTAGTACAATCAAGCCAAATGTAAAGCAGCAGAAAGGAACAATGACTGGCAGAGAGAACATCAAAGATTTACATACTGGTGTAAGAAAGTCACAGAAAATTGAATCTCAAGCGGCAAACATGGTTATGACCCTTGCTAAGGCTGATCAGAAAGACCAGACCTAACTATGAGATAGAAATCAGCAAGTTTTCTTTCTCAAGGGCCTGGAGAACAAGTTTTATGAGGAGTGGCTGAGGGAACTGGGATTGTTTAGCCTGGAGAAAGGAAGGCTCAGGGAGACCTTATTGCTCTCTACAACTACCTGAAAAGAGGTTGTAGCAAGGTGGGTGCTGGTCTCTTGTCCCAAGTAACAAGTGATAGGATGAGAGGAAAGGGCCTCAAGTTGAGCCAGATGGGATATTAACAACAATTTCTTTACTGAAAGAGTGGTTGAGCATTGGAACAGGATGCCCAGGGCAGTGGTGGAGTCTTCTTCTCTCAAGGTGTTAAAAAAACATGTGACCATGGCAGTTTGGGACATGGTTTAGTACAGACAATGGTGTTGAGCTGATGGTTGGACTGGGTGATCTTAGAGCACTTTTCCAGCCTCAATCGCTCTATAATTCTAAGTGCAAGACTGGAAAAAAGAGGATGTTGTGGGTGCATTTAACATGTGACATACGTGATTCTCACAAGGTGTTGGGCTCCATTTCTTACCTTAGTCACAGGGCGGGTATAAGCCTGGTAAGACCATGGCGAAGTTGCTGCATCCTGAAGTTTTATGTTATAATAAATGTTTTGAAAAAGACGTGGTTCCCTATTTACTCTTTTTTGTGGAATGACTTTGCTGCTTCAATGATTTTTTGGGGTGAAAAGTGTTTATATAGATGTGTTTACATATATTCATGTAAAAATATGTATAAATATATACATGTACTCACATCCATATATACTCCTATATACAGCCTTGTCACAAAAGCGTATGAAACATATGGCTGGGACATACGCACTGAACTCATTCCCTTGCCAGGCCGTGACCTCCTTTGACCACAGATCTGTAATTAAATTTTCTAACATTGAAACTAGATTTTGAAAAAATGCTTGGCATGTTTCAATACCATAAAGCCATGAGCAAGGGCTGTCTCAGCACTTTAACGAGCTCTGTCTTCTGAGAGCTGCAATGGCTCATACCCCTCCAGCGGAGTGGAGCTGGAATGGGCAGCACCAGCCTCTGCAGCCTTCTCCATGGCATCATAGAAGTGCTTGATATTGCATATATTTTATAAGGGCCACCCTCCCTTATAGGTTTCATAGTCCTGCTCCTACTCCGGGTGCTCAAGACTTTGCTTTCAAGAAAAGGAGGGGTCTTTCTTGTCAAACTCACCGAGCAAGTGCTGTTACAGTGCATCCACCCATCAAAGCATTCACAGCATGTGGCATAGACAAGCAAGACCTTTTCTGCTTGGAGCAGACCTGTCCTCCTCTTTCCTTTTCTCTGGACCTAGTCACCTGTCAGGGAGGAGATCATAGAATCATAGACTCACCAGGTTGGAAAGGACCCACCGGATCATCGAGTCCAACCATTCCCATCAATCACTAAACCATGTCCCTCAGCACCTTGTCCACCCGTCCCTTAAACCCCTCCAAGGAAGGCGACTCAACGCCCTCCCTGGGCAGCCTCTGCCAGTGCCCAATGACCCTTTCTGTGAAAATTTTTTTCCTAATGTCCAGCCTAAACCTCCCCTGGCGGAGCTTGAGGCCATTCCCTCTCATCCTGTCCCCTGTCACTTGGGAGAAGAGCCCAGCTCCCTCCTCTCCACAACCTCCTTTCAGGTAGTTGTAGAGAGCAATGAGGTCTCCCCTCAGCCTCCTCTTCTCCAGGCTAAACACCCCCAGCTCTCTCAGCCGTTCCTCATAAGGCCTGTTCTCCAGCCCCCTCACCAGCTTTGTTGCTCTTCTCTGGACTCGCTCCAGAGCCTCAACATCCTTCTTGTGGTGAGGGACCCAGAACTGAACACAGTATTCGAGGAGCGGTCTCACCAGTGCCGAGTCCAGAGGGAGAATAACCTCCCTGGACCTGCTGGCCACACTTTTACCTCCTGCTGAAGCTGTAGAGATGGATCCCTAATGCGCCATATGCTCATTGAGCTGCTGTGAGAGACCTGTGACCCAGACCTTGCTCCATAAATTAATCCCTCACTTTCACACTAACAAACTAAACATGGTTTAGTGAAGACAAGAGAATGGCTCTTTGCCCAGAGGCCAAGCGGGATGGCTAAGCTCGCTGTCCCGAAACAAGAGTGGCCATGTCCACACTATTCTCTGGGAATGACCCCTGATTCAGGCCATACCCTCTGCTGTACCTAGGGGTTATTTAGGTCAATGTTTGTTGGTGCAGATCAAAACTCTACCAGGGAACACACTGGCAACTTAACACTGCCCTTACACTCTTACAGCTTAGCACCATGGGCATAACCTGAGCCTCTTTGCTCTTCCTCTCTCTGCTACAATTAATATTTAAATGCCACGTGAAGCTGTAGAGCTTCCACTGAAGGAATATAACACACCTACACCTCATCCTGGGTTCACAGTCTAGAAGCTTTGCAGAGAGATGGGGCTCAAACTTCAGAGGAATGAGGGCAGAAACCGCTGGTATCCAGCATCCCAACAGAGAGCCCCATTGCCAGAACTAATGTAGAAGAACCAGCCCTTCATTGCTGTGTTTTGTGTGTCCTGGCTTGCTAAAACTCTTCTACCAGATTGAATCTCTGAAATGGAATTAATGGAGGAAACATAAGATATGAATCATCACAGGTTCAGTGTCTAATAGCAACCCCTAGAACTGTTTAATACACTGGTATAGAGGCCACTTACATGCTTGGGAATGCAAATATTCCTAACCTGAGCTTCTCTAAACATCAGCTACCTCGTAGGTTGTACAGAAACCTGACTGGGACTCTGATAAACCACATTTAGGAATGGCACATCTGGCACAACCATTCGACCCATAAGACCTACCCAAATCCCTTTGTGAGTCTTGCTTGTAATGTTTCTCTGCCTTTTTCTTGTCTATAGAAGGAGCCTCACATTCCCCCTACCTCTTACACACACATACACCCCTCGCCCCCATAAGAGTGTCATGAAAATAAAGATCTGGAATTGCTGAGATGTTGTATAAGTAGGCAAGTGGGTAGGGGAAGCTACTTGGATGGAGAAAGGAGGTATATTTGAAAACAGAGGAATGAATCAAAAAAAAAATGACAATTCAGTGCAAACAGCACATAAATCATCTCCTTTATTACTTTTTTATTTTCCAATACCAAGAGATTGCAAATGGGTTGGAATAAAGCCAGAGCGGCTGCTGATTCTCGCCGGGGGCAGTGAGGATCAGCCAGGATGATCCCAGCATTGTGACCACTCTCATGAACCCTGGTGACACCAGTGGCACCATCCCCTGTCACAAGAGCAGCTCACTCTGGCTGCCCAAGACTCCGCTGACTCCACTCTCCACAGCTAGTGACTCCCCTATCCCCTTCTCCAGGGGTAACACCCCTTTGGCGGCAAGTCAGGGCCAATGAGTTCAAGAAGGACTCACGGATACAGAATCACAGAATTATTTCAGTTGGAGAAGACCTTTAAGAGCATCAAGTTCAACTGTAAACCTAACACTGCCAAGTGCACCACTAAACCATGTTCCTAACCTTCACATCTACGTGTCTTTTAAATAAAATAAATACAATTTAAAAAAATAAATAAAACCTCCTTTCTGGAAGCTGCGGAGAGCACTGTTCAGCCACTGTCAACCAGCACTTCTTGGTCTTTTTCCAATAGGGAAGCTTTCCAGCCACTCTTCCCCAAGCCTGGAGCACTGCATCATGCTGTCGCAGCCCAAGTGTAGGACCTGACACTGAGCCTTGTTGAAGCCCATACGGTTGGCCTTGGTCCATCAATCTAGCATGTCCAGATCCCTCTGCAGAGAACCCTTGCCTCCAGCACATCAACACTCACACCCAGGGGGTGTTGCCTGCAAATTCACTGTGGGAACACTCGACCCCTTCATCCAGATAATTGACAAAGATATTGAACACTGTTCCCAACACTGAGCCCTGGGGAACACTACTTGTGACCAGCTGCCAACTGGATTTAGCTCCATTCACCACAACTCTCTAGGCTCAGCCATCCAATCATTTCTTTACCCAGTGAAGATTAGGGTCCCACAAATAAAGCAGTGCTGATCCTTGCAATCCTTGCCTACTTTGGGGCTTTAGTGGTACCTGCTCTTCATGACCCCACCAATGGCCTCAAGCTCCGCCAGGGTAGGGTCAGGCTGAACATTAGGAAAAGCTTTTTCACAGAAAGGGTCATTGGGCACTGGAACAGACTGCCCAGGGAGGGGGTTGAGTCACCTTCCCTGGAGGTGTTTAAGGGACAGGTGGATGAGGTGCTGAGGGACATGGTTTAGTGATTGATGGGAATGATTGGACTCGATGATCTAACGGGTCTTTTCCAACCTGGTGATTCTATGATTCTGTGATATACCAATGTATCCCACTGCAGCCGCGGAAACAGCTTCTCCAGGCGGTCCTGGAGCAGTACTTAAGAGGGGCAATAAGCCACGATGCCTACCTGCCATATGGTAGAGGCAAGAATGTTGTAGGGCACCATATCAAAGGCCTCACAGAATTCCAGGAAGATGACATCCACAGTTCTTCCCTTGTCCACTGATGCAGTCACCCCACCAAGGAGAAACACTAGATTAGTCAGGCATGATTTTCCCTTGGTAAAGCCATTCTTTCTCTCTCTAAAGAGGCTGCTCTGCTGTTGTCTTTCTATTTTCTAGCTCTGCAGTCACCAGTCGTGAAGCATTTATGGCTCTTGGTCACTATTAATTTACGAAGTGGTAAAAATGAGCTCCCTAAAGCAAAATCATCTTTCTTGGTAAACTGCTTTGGCATTTTATTTGAATCAGGTTTGCTTTTCCTGCTTATGTGCAAATGTGCTACATCTTGTGCTACAAGATGTAGCACAAAGACGTTCAAGTTCCCGCTTGCCTGAAATCACTTTTGAATTCAGTCTCTCCAGTAACACCACAAACTGATTCACTGCACACCAGATCTCCTACAACATCTCTAAGTGAAAACTCTGCCTTTGGTCTTTTTCAATGTGCCAAGCTATTACCTATTGTTTTGTTTCACACTTCTCATAATACCAGGGAATGTGCAATGCTTTTTTTTTTTTTTCTTAATATATTGCTGCCTATTGTCACTTCTGCAATAGTTTCACAGATCATAGCATCATAGGGTGGTTTAAGTTGGAAGGGACCATAAATCCCATCCAGTTCCACCCCTGCCATGAGCAGGGACACCTCCCACGGCATCAGGTTGCTGATAGCCTCATCCAAGCTGGTCTTGAGCACCTCCAGAGATGGGATTCTGACCCTATACTCTGCTCTCCTGAGACCTCACCCAGAGTACTGCGTTCAGTTCTGGAGTCCTCAACACATGTTTTCAATGTTTCTGTCACTATTTGTTATAATCACCAGATTTTCTACAGAATAGCCCATATACATCGACAGAATCACTAGGATCAAAACTGTCAGGAATGCTCAACAAGTTCAGACGTTCAAGTGTGCATAACTTACATTCGATATCCCCCTACCTAGTCTGAAAATCTGATTCCACATGAGAAGCCACATGCTGAATGAACACTACTGAAAAAGTTCATTTTGTACAGAAAATTCTCTGTCTCTCTTGAATAGCTTACACTGCAGACCTAATGTGCCTTATACCTTATGTGATATAACTCGTCTGTTCTTGGTGTCCACAGTCATTCTCACGTGTGATGGAGAGCAGAGAAAAATGTTGTAGCCTAAGACCAGAACTGCAGAGCTTATGGCATAGGCACAGGAACCAGCATAACATTGTTTCTAGGATGATGCAGCTGCTCCAGGACCCTTCTCATTAGGAGTTTTTGCTCAATTGATTGGTTGTTTTATCAATTTATATAACTTTCAGCAATGTTAATTCCAATGGTGAGAAGTCATGACATTAGTCCCCAGTATTATATGGTTACCTGAGGTAAGGACAGTGTTAGTTTGAATGGCAAACAAATGTTTTTTATTCACCCCCTGGTTCTGCAACCTCCAGGAAATAAACACTTCCATGAGAAATTAAAGTTGGTTTACATACTTGATAGTTACTGGGCGATGACTCAGGATTATCTTTAAAATTGTGAGATTTGAGATAAAATCATGACATTTGTGACAAAGTCATGAGTGATAATGACCTCACATTTCTGCCTGGGTGTGACAGAATCACAGAATCATTTGGTTGGAACAGACCTTTAAGAACATCAAGTCCAACCATAGGCCTTGTGTATTTTATATCCTAAGGTACAACAGTCGAATATTTCCAAAAGAAAATATATGTAATGTATTCATAATTGCTAATGTGATTGAGAATGTACATTTAAGAAATGTAATGGCATAAACCTGAAGAAATCTAATTCTGAAAGGAAGCTGTCTAAATTTAGAGTGATGTAGTACTAATTAATCCATTTAGCATTCCATGCTGCTTTCAGCCCCAGGAATGACTAAACATAGGACTGCCCTGGCTTAGGAGGGGCAAGGAAAATGAAAAAGGTTGGATTTTTTTTTTTGCTGTCAAGTCAAAATTGATCAACTCCAATCATCTCAGTGACAGAGGTATTTTTTTTCCGGGTCAGTTTACACGTGCTAAGGTTGGATGGAAATGCTTTCTAGCAAAGTGAGGGCCAAACTTGTTGGATTTTATGCAAGTAAAAGCCACGTCTGCTTCAGTAAGCATTTTATTTGCATCAAGCCAGCAAGGCAGAGCCCTGAAATGATCATTGGTCTAGAGATGTAGATACGGTATGTAGTGGTGTGTATATAGAGTGGGTTAGAAGGCACGTTAAAGCCCATCCAGTTCCATCCCCCAGACATGGGCAGGGGCACTTTATGCTGTATGAAGGTGCTCACAGCCCCATCCAACCTGGCCTTGAACACCTTCAGGGATGGGGCATCCACCACTTCTCTGGGCAACCTGCGCCAGTGCCTCACAGACACCCAAAAAATCCAGGGACTAACTAGACACCATGCCAACCCAAATATTTCCATCAATGCAATATGCTTGGGATAAAGATCTCCAGTTACCTGCTTAAAACCTTCTTATTGTACCTACATGGCATAAGGTTGAGCATCATATCGAAGGTTCAAGGGTGGAATGGGATTTTTCCCTCCAAAGATGGGTTCACTGCACTAATCTCCAGGCCCAGAAAGGTATTGGCTGAGTTGTAGCTTTCCAGAAGAGAGAGGCAGTAAATCCATGTGGTGGTGGCATGGGGAGGACAGCGTCTGGCAAAGCCTCTGCAGCAAATAGCCCCAGGGAGTCCATCCTGTCCTCTTCCAAGAGCGGGTCAAGGATTAGAGGGTTTAGGGGTTTCACTCTTTAAGCAAGAGGGAAAAGATATTGAGATTATGTGACATGGGGACAGGACTAAAATCCATGAAAAAAACCTGGTATTTGGACCATAACTTCCATGTAAACAATACAGCAGAGAGATTCTTATTGCTGAAATAATGAGCAATGATTAAATTTTCTCAACTGAACTGTTATTTAACTAATTTTGTTCTTATTACTTGGTTTTAGACTTTGTTTAGTTTTCCCTATGAGAAACGTTACAATTGTCTTCAAAACCTACTTAAAGAGTGAACTGTGAAGTTAAATCAATGTGAAATCTCATACATCTCTTAGGTTTACTCATACAGCTTCATTTTCCACGAAGGATGCTCTGAAAAGTCACAGTATTTGTCAGCTGTTGCCAGTGTTGCTGGTCACGGGTCCATACTACTCTGCCTAAAAGACAATCCAGATTTCTTTATTATTATTGCTGCTATTAAGAAGGAAGGAGTCAAACCACAGGACTGAAGATAGTGCATCTTTTGAGTGTCTTGGTCCAGAGAACTTGGTGGAGACTTCACCTGACTTAAAAGCTTTAGGAATCAAGGGGCATTACACTGAGCTATTCCAGGCAAGGATCTTTTCTTTCCCATATTGGTCAGACATGGATAACCATGATGCCTTGGTCCAGGCATGCAGGACGAGGTGGTGCATAGCAGTCGAGCTACACTTCAGCTTTCACTGTACCTGTATGGGAGATGCCACACCATGAAATAAAAATCTTTTGGGATCTAGGCATATGCTTGCATGAAATACCCACTGGGAATTCCCAAGACTAGGATCACGTTGGACAGTGTGTCTGGGAGGTCCCTGGGGAGCTGTGATGCTCCCTTGGGCACGGCCCTGACAGAGGAAAAAAGAAAAAGGCTTCTAAAACCAGAAAATAAAACACAGACACATGCTTCCATATCACTCTGTTTGTATAAATAAGGTATTTTTTTTGTGCTAAGCCCTTATATCATACCTGGCTTGGCCTTCAGGTGCTCTGAAGTGATGGGGAGACCTTATTGCTCTCTACAACTACCTGAAAAGAGGTCATAGTGAAGTACGTGCTGGTGTCTTCTCCCACGTAACAAGGGATAAGGTGAGAGGAAACGGCTTCACGTTGCACCAGAGGAAGATTAGGTTGGATAATAGGAAATATTTGTTCGCAAAAAGAGTTGTCAAGCATCGGAAGAAGCTGGCCAGGGCAGTGGTGGAGTCCCCATCCCTGGAGGTGTTCAAAAAACATGTAGCTGTGACACTTCGGGACGTGGTTTAGTAGGCATGGTGATGTTGGGCTGATGGTTGGACTTGGAGGTCTTAGAGGTCCAAAATTAATGATTCTATGATTCCATGTGCCATGGTTGAACAAGCCCTACTGGTTTGCACCACCTCAGGAATTTACAGTTGCATCTCTCTGCAAGCAGCTGAGCACATGAAGCCATAGGGGAAAGGAGCAGCAACCAATGCAGCTTCACTTCCACAGATTCACTGGAATTACGTAATTACTTTCTTCAAGCTAAAAGTATTTCAAGTGTTTAATTGCCAGTGCTACATAACAATCTGGAGTAATTATATAATTAGCAAGAAATTGCAGCTCACGTTAGGTACTTAGAACAAGTCAAATTTAGGACTGATTTTTTAAAAAGGTGGGAAGTTGTGCACATGTGGAGTTTTGCATAATGATATGACCTCGAAGAAGTGAGGGAGTAAATTTTTTTTCCTTTCCTTAAATGAACATTTCAGTATTCATTTAGAAAGCAGTTTGAGTAAGACTCGATTGAGAAATCTGGTGAAACTGCTGTTTGAAAAGTTTACTGGGATTAATTGTTTCCTCACCAGAAATCTTGCCAGGATAGGTAATACTGGATTTCAGGATCACTTTGAATGGACAAAGAGAATTGGACCAGCTCCAGGGACAAAGTCTTGCTAGGGAGAAGATGGGTGAAGGAACCAAATCTGACACTCGGATCACAATTCTTCCTCTCTCATGAGAGTTGCCCTCTGACACAACAGTGTTATCTGGTACTTTATAACCAGGACTGGAGAAAAGGGTTATCGCATCCATGCCATATTGCTGATCCTGTTGTTCAAGTGATCAACATTGCATTCATTAAAGCCATTGGAGTCTTGCCATCCATACCAGCCAAATTTCCTCCCCGAGTGAGCTTCCAGCTCTCCCAATGATAAACATTTTTATCAAAGAAACAATGCTGTGAGCCATTCGGACATATAGGCAGGGGGAAAAAAATGCCTATGCATTTTCCACCCACATGTGTAAAATGAAGATCCTGCCTAACTAACCTCTTTTAAAGTCTTGAGCAGGGCCCAGGAGATATAATTGATTTGGATTTTTTAAAAGCTGTTGCCAATTTCGTCAGAAAGATGTCTTGTGCAGCTAAAACCCACTGGGAGCCGGCATGAAATAATGGAATGGTTAAGTAACTTATTACAGGCAGCAAGGAGAAATTGTAGCAGAAACTGTAGGCATGTCATTCTGGTGCCAGGTCAGAGAAATCACTTAAAAAATTGATTTCATTTGGTGGTGACACAAAAAACAAAGGTGCCAGACAAAGGGAGATCAGGCAAATGTAATATTACTGTTGCGACACCGAGCCTCTGAATGGAGGGAGCAGTAAAACAATGGAAGAGGGGGGAAAATGGTACAAAGAGCTGCGTATGAAGACTGAAATTATACTGCAAACTTTGGAAGCTGCTTTGTCACGTGGAGAAGTAATTTAATAGCCAGGCAGACAGATAGCTGTGTCTCAGCTAAATGCAGGGCTGAGCAAACCTCATTGATTTCCAGAGAAGGCAGCGGCAGTCGGGGGCAGATCCTGCACCAGGGCCACAGAAATACCTTGGCACAGTGACAGGGAGAAAAGCAGCATCTCAATGCCATTCAGGTGTCATCAAGCCTTCGACCCACCAGCAACCTCCCTCGTGCGGCAGCTCACGGCAGGGACGTGTCCGCCCAGGGCTGCAGGTATCCAGGATGGGAACTGCCGCTGCTCCATGCACCCAGTGCTACAAGCAAATTTTACAGCTGCCTCCTAAGCAGATAAAAAGCAATAAATTATCAAGAGGGACAAGGAATTTGATGGTGGAGATGGCAAAGTGGGGAATGGGTTTTGGAGATAACTGGTGTCACGCCGTAGTGGATGTAAATCCCTACAGTCGGGTCTGGCCATTTACACCACGAGGATCCAGCCCTTTGTTCCCCACAGACTCTGGGATTAGTGGAAATGAAAAGGATAAAGAACAGACCTCATGAAGCTACGATTCACCCGAACATTAATGTATGCGCATAAAAGGAATGGCCACCCGAGCCAGGCTGCGGGGAGAAAAGATGCTAAGGTCATTCAGGAGCAGATGTCACCTTAGCAGAAAACAAAGCAGTAAAATGAACAAGCCTCAATGGACCAAATGCCTTTTCAGGCAGGCTCCAGAATTCATGTTCCAGTAACAGAAATAAATGTACAGGGAAATGTGTGTGTTTGTTTCTTTCTTTTGCGGCAATATAATCACATACCCGCGTCTGTGCAGGAGCTACTTGAAATAAAGCTAGAACAAGGCTTATCTCTTATCAGCACTCGGGATTTGCAATAATGAAAAGATTTGCATAACAAATGCTTCTTCTCCTTGTTCTGGTCGGGATGGAAATATTAATTTCCCCTACCTTCCTACCATATTTTTTAAAAATACATCCACCTTAGAGTCAAAACCACAAACCCTTCTTCTTTTTAACTACTGCCTAAGCCCTTCTGTTTGCTACTTTCTCCTGCTGCTGTCTGGGGATTGAAATAAATACGTTTGTGCCCTCATTTGTATCCTTACAGGCTCCTTATGGCTTTTCTGTACTTTCAGAGAAAATAAAGACAAAAGGCCTCACTCATCCCTTGCATGGCTCAGTTTTACACCCTTGTCATTCTGCAGGCTTCTGCAGCCCTATTTAGAGCAAAGAACGTGAGAGAAGGATCTGCCCCACATAGTCAATTAATTATGAAGTCAATCAGGAGGTAAATATATGCATTAGCATCAGCAAGGGCTGGAGGGGATCTCTTCTGCTGCATCAGACCCTCTTTATGCACATCAGCCTGCTCTGCCCTTTGATCATTTATGCTCACAGCCATGGCCCCTCCTGCATGCTCGTGTTAGATCTCCTGAGCTTTGTGCCTTGGCCGGGTAGCAAGGGGAAATGCTTCGTCGTGTTCTGAGCGATGGAGGCCAGAGGGATGGATGGACCTCCAGAGGGATGGATGGACCTCCAGAGGCTCTCCCAGCTGGCACTCAGCCTCCCCTTGCACTGAGGTGGGGTGAAGTAGGCTCAGTCTGCTCCTGGCAGATATTTGACTCATCCCTCTAATCCAACAAAGGCTCTCAGAGACCTTCCCCAAGCCAAGCATCAACATAAAAACAGGACAAAGCGCTCACCTGCAGCGAGGACCTGTATGAAATGTGATGTGAGTCACAAAGGGCTGCCCAGGGCAGTGATGGAGTCATTGTCCTTGGAGGTGTTCAAAAGAGTTGTAGATGTGTTGCTTAGGGACATGGTTTAGTGATGAACTTGGCAGTGTGACGTTTACAGTTGGACTTGATGGTCTTAAAGGTCTTTTTCAATTTAAACTATTCTGTGATTCTGCATTAGACCTGTGAAGTTCCCTGTTCAAGCCAAAAGTGCTCTTATTGAAGAGGTTACCATCATACTGATGCATTATTTTTAACTTCCTTTTCTGTCTTCCAAAAGGTCTCCTTCCACTCTTAAAGTGAAACAGTTTTCCTATTATTTAGCCAAAATCTTTCTTCCCCCAAATAAAGCCTGTTTCTTCCAGTCCTCTTATTGTGGAGCAACCTACATTTGCTTTGGAACAGTCTTTCACAAAAGCATGTTCTTCTGACATTCCATCATTGTATTTTCTCTTTGGCAGCAAAAAAAAATCCAACCCAAATCCAGCTTTCTTCTGTTTTTCCCTTTATCTTTACACCTGAGGCAGCAGAAAGCACACAAAACACACCAGAGCAATCATCAGCCCAAGTGCCTGACTAGGTCCTGTTTGCAGCTTATCCTGTCTCTTCAGGGTGGCTTCAGTTCAGGGTTTGGGGAGGCTGAGGAGAGACCTCAACTACCTACAACTACCTAAAAGGAGGTTGTGGAGAGCAGGGAGCTGGGCTCTTCTCCCAAGTGACAGGGGACAGGACGAGAGGGAATGGCCTCAAGCTGCACCAGGGGAAGTTCAGGCTGGACATTAGGAAAAAACTTTTCACGGGAAGGGTCATTGGGCACTGGCAGAGGCTGCGCAGGGAGAGGGTTGAGTCCCCTTCCCTGGAGGTGTTTAAGGGACGTGTGGACAAGGTGCTGAGGGACATGGTTTAGTGATTGATAGGGATGGTTGGACTCGATGATCCGGTGGGTCTCTTCCAACCTGGTGATTCTATGATTCTATGATTCTATGATTCTATGATCTCTGTCCTTGCTGCATCCATGCCCTTGGCTGGAGGCATCGCAGCAGCATGATGTCCAGCTCAGATGTTGGGATAGGCAATTCTTCTTTCAAGACCCTGCCATGAACCACTCATCCTGGCTTGTGTGGAAGAAGTGTGCTTGCTCTTTCATTTCTAATCCTCCACTGAAACCTTGCAGGGCAGTAAAAGGCTTTTTTTCAGCCTAAATAATTCCTTGGATAAATCTTCCTTTTTTTTTTAATATAACAAAGAAAGATCAAACAATTATGTGTCCATGGGTGGCTGAAAAAATGCAGTGTGTTACTTACAGTGTGACTTTCTGCATATAAACTAAACTCCAAGCTGTTTTCCTTCTCTGCTTTGAAAAGACAAAGTGTGGAAATAAGGGTTAGACCAGATGCTTTCAGTCCTATAGCAAACAGCATGTGCTCCTTTCCACAGCAAGTGTCAGATGGGACTACATAGCCCACAAGTAGAAGGCAGAAAAGAGAAAAGACACATCAATTTTGTTGTTATTCTTGCATTCGTTCTGTAAGATGAAATATGGGGGCTGGAACTGGATCCAGGGGGCTGGAACTGGATGATCTTTAAGGTCCCTTCCAACACAAACTATTCTATCATAGAATCATAGAATCATAGAATCATGGAATCATGGAATCGTGGAATCACGAATGGTTTGGCCTGGAAGGGGCCTTAAAGCCCATCCAGTTCCAACAACCCTGCCATGGGCAGGGACACCTTCCACTGGATCAGGTTGCTCAAAGCCTCCTTCAACCTCACCTTGAGCACCTCCAGGGATGGGGCAGCCACCACTTCTCTGGGCAACCTGTGTCACTGTCTCACTACCCTCAGAGTAAAACATTTCCTCCTAATATCTCATCTAAATCTCCCCTCTCACAGCTTCAAATTCTTGGTGCAAGGGGAGCTTCTATGACTCTAACATTATTAGCAAAATAAATTTAAGCAGGAAAATGAAAGGCTGAGAAAATGAGCAAATTCCCTTGCAAACTTCTGAGTCCATTTTGCTTCTCACTTTCACTTGTGCCCAGTTTTAGGATCACTAATCAATGAAAGCTGGGCTAATATCTTTTTTCTAACTCATCAGTGTAATTTTCATTTCTTTGTAAACTACTCTTGGAAAAAACAGTGGCAAATTTGGATAAAGTTGGGCTCATCATCTCATAAAAAGCTGAGTTACATTTGTAACTTACTGCAAAATCATGGGTTTGCTACCATATAGAGACAACTGTTTAGTAGGCATGATGGTGGACTGGATGATCTTAGAGATTTTTTCCAACTTCAATGATTCTATAATTCCATGAAGTGTAGATTTATCGCCCAAGCGCCTGTTTTTATAACCAAGGGTGACCAAGCTGCCCACTGGAATTTTGAGCCATTGTTAGCTCCAGGTCATTTGGGAAGAGCCTCCATGAGTTTTCTCTGGAAGACTCGTTAGAGTTTGCTGCATGATATTGTTCCCCGAAGTAATCAGCCTCTGTTCTGACATGCCCACAAAATCCAAGATAAAGTCCCGTTTCATGTCAGCCAGAAGTCAGTGCAACATTAATATGGTAAAGCAACTATTTCTGCCGAAGAGAGGAAATTAAAAATATTACCATTATTTCCAGTTCATTGTGCTGGAACAGTCCGTATTAATGATATCCATGGGTCAAAAAGGAAGAGTAGGATGTTTCCTCTTTCATGGGCATTATGTAGAAAAATTAACAGGCCCCTTACTTCTTTTTCTTTATTTAGGACATTCATGCACAGCATCTCTTATTTCAGGGCACTGTGCTTTTTAATTAGGACATAGGCTTTGGAATAAGCACATTTAAGAAGAATTGCTAAAGAAATAAAACCTTAGGACATTAAACTAAAATGACAAGGAATTAAAAATGCATATGATTTTCCTGATTTCTCCCCCAGGAATCATTTTGAGATTGTTGGGTCACCAACAATGGGTTTTTTTGAAACTTAAAATAGAAGAAATTTTGGGTTCTTTTCCCTATTATCTGCAGCATAAGAAATTATTCTCAGATCTCAAAATTCCACACTTATGTAAAGTCTAATTTAGTTCAGTCTCCAGCCGCCATCATGCCGTGACAATGTCTATAACTGACTTCAACATTCCTAAGTACTTGGGAGAAAAAAGTCAAGTATTGCATTTTCATTCCAGCTCTTTGGTCATAAAGAAATGATGCTTGCCTTCCTCAATTTCTCCTCCTGACAATGAAGCACTAAATGAAAAGCAGGAACCAAAAGGATAAGCACAAAAAGGTAATGCCATAGGATTCGGCTTTTGCTTCTCACTCACAGGGGAAGAATTACAATGTCAGGTGAATTGATCTGGTTTTCCTGCCCAAAGATGGGTGACAAGTGCAGGGAAGCTATGGGCAGCCTAAGGATCTTCTTGCAGAGGCCTTTGGAGTATCTGCCTCTCTGCCCTAAGCAGGTAAAAAGAACAAGTGTTTTAGGAAAGAGGTAAAATTTAGATGTGGATCAAGTGTTTGTATTGGGTAGATTACATCACAGACTCCCAGAATCATGGATTGAGTTGGAAGGGACCTTAAAGCCCAACCATTTCCAGCTCCCTTCCATGGGCAGGGACACCTCCCACTGGATCAGGTTGCAATTAGGTCTAAACCCAGGGCTGACCCTGCTTTGAGCAGGTCGTTGGACTATAGGCTTCCTAAGGCCCCTTCCAGCCCAAATTCTCCTACAGTCTAGTAAGACAACGCTACCTTGTTAATTTTCCTTTTCTTGGCTTGAATTGCTCATTCTCAGAACTGTTCCCACATTTAAACGAGGGTCTCTGTTTCTGGTTGATGACCTGGGACATCCCACTTCAGTCCCTACCTCAGGCAGGTTTCCCACACGTCTCTCCGTGCCTCTGATCTCAGTCTGCAGAACGGAGGCATCTCTCTGTCTGCAAAAGTCAGCTGTGAGATTAAATTAATTAGAGATCACAGGACCCTAAATTCAGTGGTAATAAGGGACGTAAGACAGACAAAATACAGGGTGGGAAAAATCTGACAAGCTTTTGATATCTGGTCTAGTTGCCTGGATACTCTCTGCTGGCACAGAAAACACATATGCCACTGCCACCATCACATGGCTTGAGCTCAGAAGTTGATTCACTCCAAGTCAGGATGAATAAACAGAAAATAAAATGCCTTCCATGATCATTGCAGGGCCAGAACATCAGCAGTTATAAATTGCTGGAGATCTCTACCTTTCACACCTAAGAGTACCTTGGTTGATGTAGATAAAAATTTTCTTCTTGTCGCAAGGTTTGGAGCATCCTGTGGTTGTGTTGTGTCAGGAGCATGATTTGGGAACTGGAGTGTGTTAGACAGTCAAGATCTGCAGCCTACTTCCATATGGTCACATTAATTTCATGGCTTCGCCAGCAACGATGCGGAGAGGAAGACAATGTGCCTCCCACTATCCTTGTGGAGGAGCAGTGCTCCTGCCAAGCAGTTTGAACAGGACGACAAATCCAAGTACTCGTCCCCTCCACATGGGACACCATAGGAGCTTTGGATACGGCTGCTGAATCCTCCCAATGCTTCTCCAAACCACAGTGACAGAGTAAACCCTTGTAAACCTCTTAAGAACCCAGTGAGTCTCCTTTCCCCACATCACAGCAGAGTGGAACAAGAAAATAAAGAGAAATAACTTCCCTTTGCTGAGGAAGGAGAGAGTACATGACTGTGGGACTTGAAAATCTTAATGAGCACCCAAAACGTAAGATCTGGAAGTACAGAGAATACAGAGAGACCCTTTTAAGGATGTTATCATATTTCATGAGCAAGAAAAATAAATGTAGGTCTAACTTTAAGACCTCTCACTGCAAGCCGTGGGACAATAATAGTTCTGGAGCACCACTATTATGGAGGCTTATTCCATCTGTAAGTTGGTGCACACCTGCTTCGGCCAAGGAGAGATACCAGCACACCATATCTCATGAAGCTATTGGGTTTGGATGATTTGTTTAGTTAGGAAAACCTTGCAGGAAATGGGTTATTGGCACAGCACTTTTCCTCTGGCAGGCTGGTGCTGTGGGCATTTACCTGTGAAGAAATTAATTCTTCACCAACTCTTTTCTTCCAATTTATTCGGTTAGGATTTCTTAGCGAAAATTTTGATTCCCATCAGCTTGGCTCCAAATGTGAAGCTTTAGCTTGGAGGTTTAAAGTTTGGGATCCACAGTTAGTGCAAATATCCTGAGAAAGTCACTCCCACTTTTGATGACTGAACAAGAGGATTTAACAAAAGTATTTTTTAACAAAATAAGTTTATTTAGTATAAAGGTCATAGAATCGTAAAATCGTAGAATGGTTTGGATTGGAAGGGACCTTAAAGCCCATCCAGTTCCACAC